>NW_027223752.1:27868889-28509514 GCF_028538775.1 Myotis yumanensis | reverse complement strand
AGGTTGAGAACCGCTGTGTTAGGGGGGTCGTCTCCCTTCAGATAAAGAAATGGATGTCCAGAGGGGTCTTGGCCAGGGTCACAAGGGAGCAAATTGACACTAATAAGCAAAGCTCAGGCACAATTGTTATTGATGTAAAAAGACCTTCCTAGGAGAGAAAAGAAAATGTGATCATCTTGACAATTAAATTCACTGAATAATAATGATGTTTAAATCATTTGTGGAAGAAGTCAGAGTGTAAATAAGTAACCAAAATGTAATAGCGCAACCTTACATTGCATAGAACTTGTATTAACTCAGTTGACCCTCTAACAATCCTTGAGGAAAATGAGAATAAGTAAAATTTACCATTTTACAAATGAGAAAAGGGAGCATCAGGAACGTTAAATGACTTCCGCAAAGTCACTCAGCCAGTAGATGGCAGAGGTGGGATTTGAACCACCTGATATCTTTTATTGAAGCAGAGACTCTGGAAGTCTCCTGAGAGGTCATGTAGTGGAGGGATGGTTTCACCAACAAAATGGGGCAGGATTCCATGAAATGGGTCTATGAATGCCAACCTGTGCTTCAGATACGAGCCAATTCCCAGTCAGCTTTGTGGCTTACCCCCTGCTTCTGCAGAACACTAGTATTCCTGAGAGCTGGACTAGAGGGCTGACCTTTACAAATTAAATCATGACCAACTTTTTCCATTACGCACAAAATATATAGATTGATGGCTGCCGTTTTCTCTTTTGAGAGGAAAACAAGCAAAAAAATATTTATGAGAGTATTCATGGAAAACCCTGGAAACAGCTGACCGTGGTTTTAGGCCATGCCATTTGAAATGTTTGCAGACACCTGGGCTCATAGTTGTGCCTTTGCTTGTATACATCATTTCTGTAAGGAAAATGACTGCTGGTTCCAGTGATGGGACTACATATATCAGTGTGGCCGAGCTTCTTTGTCCCGGCTGTACATTATAATCACCTGGAGATCTTTTAAAACAGATGCTGCCTGGACCCACTTCCCGGTACAGATTCTCACTACATTGGAGCGTGGGTGGGTCCAGAGTTTGCTTGCTTTTTTTTTTTTTTTTTTTTTTAAGATTTCCAGATGATTCTAATGTGTAGCCAGGGTTGAGAACCACAGTTTATAGTGCTTTGCAAAGGGTGCCATGGCTTCCAGATGTTCTGGAAGTTTGAGAAACCGCAGCTTTAATGGTTTAACCTTTCAATGGATTAACCTTTAAATGTATTAGACATGTTGTTTGGCCAATGCATCATTTTTTAAAAAAATTTTGAATTAGAAGACTATAAGCATTTTAAGCTAGTGTTAAAAGTTGGGAAAGTTTACAGAAAGATACAGACTTTCTCCTGTTCTGGGACATGTTCTAGTCAAGCTGGACTATAGTCCTAACCGCAAAACTCAGCCCAAACTGAGCAGTGGGTACCCCTTTTTAATGGGGCATGTGCCCTCCAGGTCCCCCCCACCACCTACCTACCCACCCACCTTCCCTACACTCTCCTGTCTCTCCATGACCTGAGACCAGGTTCCTGTGCAGTTTGCCATGGTGCTTGGGCTGTGGCTTTTCTGCTGGATCCTTTGCATTAGCCACACAGCCTCTGTGGGCACTCATATTTGCAGCCCCTTTAAGGGAAGGTTGTGCTCTAGCTCACTGAGTCTTCAGCTTCAGGGAGTTTACGAAGCAATAGGAAGCTTGGAAATACAGAATCCCCAGAGATTCTGACTCTGTAATGGTGGGATGGGGCCTGGGAGCCAGTCTTCCCACTCACCTATCCTCTGGACACATTAGGACAAACACTGACTTGGTGTGGGGAGAAGAGCATTGGCAGTAGAACACATGAGTTCTCTTGATATGTCTTTTAATTTTCAGAATGAACACAATCTAAATGTAGCAGCCAGGAAAAAAGAAAGGCTAAAATATCATGTTTTCCCAGGGACTCTGGGTTTGCTAGTTGCCTTAGCACCGCCCTTTGATGAAAATACGAGTCTCCCTCCAGACACAGGTAATTACAAGCCAGGAGATAAAATGACACCACACTGGGGATATCTTGATAACATGGGTAACAAAGGAACTGAAAGCTAAGTCTTCCCCACCGGTGGGTCAGAGAAAACCTACTTCCTACAGCAAAATCCTGGAGAATTATAAAAGGGATTACCCTCTTGCCTTCCTCTCTGGCGGAGACTATGTTGAATCATCCCAGATGTAACCATAAAAATTGAGCTAAAAAGGACTTTAGAGATTATCTCTGACTGTACAGATGAGGAAACTGAGGCTCGGGGAGGTGACTTGACTAGTTTGAATGTGGTATACTTGTACAGTCTGCCTGAGACTCCTCATCAGATAAAGAAAAACCCTTTGCCCTGCCAATGTGGCTCAGTGGTTGAGTGTTGACCTATGAACCAGGCAGTCAAGGTTCGATTCCAGGTTGGGGCACATGGCACATTCTCCAGGTTGTAGGCTCAATCCCCAGTGGGGGGGGTGGGGGGGGGTGTGCAGGAGGCAGTCAGTTAATGATTCTCTCTCATCATTTATGTTTCTCTCGCTCTCCCTTCCTCTCTGAAATCAATAAACAATATTAAGAAACAAAAAAACTTTCGCTGAATTGGGGGAAAGTTTGTAGCAATGTGAATCTCTTGGCCATAAAATAAGGCAGAGCTAAGAAAGAAGGCACTCAGCTCATGGCTCTGCAATCTGCCCCCAGGGTTACTAGGAGAATAGCTCCTCTCCCCTCCTGCTTGGTCCAGCATGTGATTCATTCATGTTGTTCATCAAAATTCTATTGGAGCCTAAAGGTTAAAGGTAGGACTTACAAATGTGTATTCTGCACATTTGCATTAGTGCTTAATAGCGTGCCTTCTGCAGGCAGAAGGACTCGGTTAGGGTCCCTGATCTTTTGGGGCAAATTACTTAACTGATGCAGTCCCTTCATCTCTCACCTTGGTGCCCTTTCTCCTGCACCACAGGAAATGATTCCTTCCTGCTCTCAGCTCTCCAGGCATTCCTGCACCTTGCCCCAGCTCCTCCTGGTGCGTCCCTGCTCACTGGTATAAGGGAGGGGCTGAGAGTGACAACATGTGGACGGGAATGCGATCTCATCCCCTCTCAGCAGAGGCTCTGGCACTGAGATCCTGGCACGGAGACCCTGTGAGTGCCCTACCACAGACCAGCACCACCCCTGCCACCTTCTTCAGTTCAGGACAGGCTTCCCTCACCCTAAGCCTCTGATGATGGCTCTCTGCTCCGGCTCAGCATCTGTTGGGTGTGTGTATCTGCCCACTGCTTTCCTTATAAGCAGAGTGCCTTGTGTGTCTGCCTCTCCAGGGCTGGCTCAGCACCTGACCAGCTGCAGGGCGGGCCCAGGCTGTGTCTGCTCAGCCTCTATGTCACCTCCAACAGCTGCAGACAGTCTAGGCCTGCTTCCTGTTTGCACCTGCAAGCCTCCTTGGCATTGCCTGTGTCCCACTGGGCCCTGCCCATCCCCACGACATCCTGTGTAGCATCCTGCTCATTGTACCAGGGTTTGCTCCCTGCCTGACCATGGCTCCCTGGCCCCAGGGCCACCCCTGGCCTGCTAGTTTCAGGGTCCTAGTGCTGCGGCTTGGAGCTGCCTAGCCCTGCCCTGGCTTTTCCCACTATTTGTGCCCTGAGTCTGCACAAAATGGAGGTCCACTGGCACCCGGGTGCCCTTGCATCTCTCTGGCTCATTCATTCTCAGCTGGGGATTCCAGGCTGGCTGGGCCCTTGTGACTCATAAGCCCTCCTCCCTGGGACTCCTCCTCCTGACCTGGATCATTAGGGTCCCAGTCCTTCCCTCTTGTCCTGGGCTCTCCTCAGACCGCTCCTGCTGGCCAAGGCTTTCCACCCTCCTCAACGACCAGCGCCACTCTCTCCTGCCTTCATACGTGCCCAGGGGGTGGAGGCCTAGCCATGCAGCGACTGGTGCCCCCGGGAACTGTGAACCCCTGGCAGACCCTGAGTCAGTCCACCCTAGAGGGCCCTGGGCAGGGAGCGCTAGCTCTGTCTTGCCCTGTAGCCTCCGCCCCACACAGTAGCCACATCCTAAGGCAGGCGCTCCAGGCAGCCACAGGACACAGGAGTGGGAACCCCTCCCCAGTAACCACAGGCTCCCACTGGGGCCTTTTGCAGCTTCAGCCAGAGCTGGTCCACCCATCAGCGGCTTACTCCTCTTCCTTCTCTCTGGCCAGGTTCCTTTCAACCCCTGCAGTTCCCTGCTGCTGACCATCCTCACCCGGGGTGCTCCATCCCACCTTCCAGCCCCCACTCCGGGCACTGCCCACCTCCCAGGTGAGCCAGGGCTGAGGTAGTCAGGGTGGCGAGGACACCTGCTGGTAGGAAAAGCAAACAGAGCTGCTCCCAGAGTCCCTGGCTCACATTCCTCCTTCCTGGGCTGTCAGTTTCTCAACATCTGCCAAATCTCTCTCTCTCATGTTGAAGTTTTTAAAAATCCCCGTTCAATAAACACACATGACTTCCACACGTGTACAAACACACAGATGTCTCACCCAGAAGCCTCCCAGCTCCTCAGCACAGACGGGAGCCTCCGGGGAGGACACACTCCCAGACACACGTCCTCTCTGCACCCACAGCCACACCTCCCACCCACTCTTCCCGTGACACGCAGACACAAAAGGGCCGCCAGCCACCATCTACACGTGAGAGCCACAACCCTGCCTTCCCATGTCCACAGGCCTAGAAGGCACCCATTTTGAGCGCGTGCATTTATCTACTGTACAAATCCAGACTGTACATTGCCCTAAAGCACTTGTCCATGTGGACAGAGGTGTGTACCCTTCCCCCACGCCCACAGCTCATGTGGGTCATGTGTGTGGTAGAGACTGAAGGATCCAGACAGCAAGAAGATGCCGCTTGCCTGGGCTTCAAAAGCGTGACATACATTAATTTGTCGCTCTTCTTCCCCAAAACTGGAAAAAACTGAACTGGAGACGTGTCACAGTGAGTTGTGAAAAGCAGGGAGAAGACGGGGTCTCCAGAGTCTTGGAACTGTAGGGCTTGAGAGAGCGCGCGGCCCTGCCCCTGATGACACCTATATGCCTACCGTTACCGACCCGTTCGCATGTGCGACAGAGCACATATGTTAACAGGATGACACAATGCGATTCCAAATTAAAATCAGTCAAGGATGGGATGTGAGTTCAGCAAGCTGCTCAACTCCAGGACTCCCCATCTCCCAGAAGTGCCCGGGTCTTACCAGAATGGCTCTGTCTCTTTCCCCACCCACCTCCCCAGCCCCAACTGCGCATCCCACCCCCTGCGCCTTGGTGTGGGTGGACCAGGGGTCCCTGCTGTGTGGCCACCGCCAGGCCCCCCTCGGAGGGACTCCCTACTCCAGTTCAGACCCTCCAGAGCAGACACCCCAGTGAAAGTTTGGACTTACTGTGTTCCGCCAGCCCCGGGATCATGTCGAATTTATGGATTTCTTTGGCATAGTACTCCCAGTCGGTGTTTTCCTGAGTGCAGCCGTCCTCCCTTTCCTCCAGCAGATCCCTGGTGCTGTTGTACAGGGCCAGGATCTGGTAGGGGACGTGGGTCATCACCGATGGCTCGGGGGGACTCGTGAGCCGGAGTTTGCTCAAGATCTGTCCCCTAATGGCTTCCACTCTCTTCTTCCTGATGTGGCTGAAGTCCAAGGTGGTGCAAGTGGACAGAGAAAGGCTGACCGTGGCGAAGTTCAGCAGGGCCAGGACCACCAGAGCCCTTTGCAAGTGCATCTTCATGTGCGAGCCGGGGAGAGAGGCCAGGGGGGCTGTGAGGCCCGGTGAGGAGGAGACCCCAGCAGGCGTGCAGAAGGAGGGAGAAAAACCAGGCGGCCTCCCTAGATCCCGAAGACTGAGGCTTGGCAAGAAGGTGCATGAACTCACTGCACTGCGAGAGCTTCAGGACTTCCAGGAAGCGCTGGCAACCCTGAGCACGAAGAAGCCGACTGTGTGCCTTACAGCTCTTGGTTTCTTCTCCATGTGTCTAAACAGGTTCTGCTGGGCTCGGACTCCCAGCAAGCCAGGTGGAGGGCAAGCAGAGGGCTGGGAGGGGTAGCGAGGCAGCTGGGAGTAAGAAGGGAGCTGGAGTTTTTCCTTAGGTAAAAATAAATAGAGCGGATATCTGATATTGCCAAAGGCTGCTTGGCGATGGAGAGAAAGTGGGGTTTTTTTTAAGGAAGGAGCAGAAGGACCATGGCTTGGGTCCCAAAATCAAAATATTTGCCTTGTCCCGAAGAAAAATAAGGAAAGAGAATGAAAAAGAAAAGAAAAAAATGTTAAAAAAAAAAAATCAGATCACCAGTGAGTAGGTGGGGAGAGGCAGGGCTGGGCTGCTGATGGCCCGGCTAAAGGTGAGGGCAGCGGAGGACACACTTGTCTCCCAGGCACACCATTCATGCTTTCTCTTAGGGTGCACGTCCTCGGGGCTTTCTAACTGACTTTGTTCACGCTGCCTCTTGTCTTCACTGGCTGGGATGTGGGGTTATGTGCTATTGGAAGGCAGTGAGGACAGGCCCCTGGAAAGCAGCCCCAATAATCCACTTGGACGCCCAGGGTCACCAGCACCTCGGCTTGTCTTCTCCCTCAGCCATTGCTTCTGTTCCCTGCTTCTCTTTAAAAAATAAAATAAAAAGGAGAAGAAAAATAAAATAGAAGCCAGCTCACTGCACGCCTGCTCCGGAAAGCTGTTATTCCTTCTTTCTCAGGCTTCTTCTCCTATCTCTCGCCTCCCTCGCTCATTCCCTCGGACTTGGCTTTCGTCTTCCCTCCCTTTCTCTCCCTCCTGCTTCTCCCTCTCCCTCTCGCTCCTCTCCCTCTCTCTCACACACATGCACACACACTGCTTTCTCTATTTCTCTCTGCTGAAATTTTATACCTCCCTCCGATGACGTCTCTGGTCCGGGGTGGGGGAGGGAGGGACCAGCGCACGCAGCCTCTTTTGCGGCCCGATCTTAATGTTTTAAACAGGCACAGGAAAAGCCGAGCCCATTTGAAAAATACTTTGCGAGTCCTCTCGTTCGTTCGACGTGGTAACTGAACTTTTTTCCCTCTCCCCTTGGAGTCACTCCTGCTTGCTACACGTTGACTGTTTTTCTGGAAAGTTACTCGGGTGAATCCCCTCCCTCCTCTCTCCCCTAACTCCTTCTCCCTCTCCAGCTGTCAGTCCGTCCTCTCCTGGGCTGGTCTCTCGCTCCCTCCCTGGCCGCGCGTCCCGGGCCGCCCCGGGCCAGGCCGGACACTGGGCAGGGTCCGGAGCGCGCCGGGCCGGGGCAGCGGCGGCGGTGCACCTCGGTGAAGGGTGACGCCCGGGGTTGGAACGGGCTTGGACTTGGGTTCAGCTCCTCGGCTATCCTGGCCCTGATTCTTCATTGACAAGATTGGAGGCGGGCAGCTTGGAGAGGCTTGGAGAGGCTTGGAGATGCTCCAGGGGCACTGAAAATGGTGGCGTTTTCCGGCAGATCGAGGGTGCCCTCTGGCGTGGCGAGACCGCCAGTGACAGAGGCTCTGCGGGTCGGAGCTGGGAGGGCTGGGGCTGGGGCTGGGGAGAAGGGGCTTGGAGAGAAGCAGAGCCCCAGCCCCAGCCCCAGCCGCGAGCCCGTGCCCTCGGGGAATAGCCTCCCTCTCGGCCAGACCCCGGCGTGCGCACAAGTGCACCTCTCCCTCCCCCGAGCCCTGCGCTGCAGCCGCGCTCGCAGAAATGTCCTCCAGATGTTCGTGGCCTCCCTCCCGCCTGGGGTTCCGCGGGGATCTGCGTCAGCGAGCGCAAAGTCAGCAGTTGGCAGGAGCCCATTTCCCAGATGGGTGAGGGGAATTTTCCTCTCCGCTTTCCTTCTCCTCCTCAACCTGAGCTTCTAGGTATGTCCCCAGGAGAGAATCCGCACAGGACTAGCCCCTGAGTGGAATCACTTTCTTAGAAATCAGTGTTGCTCCCTGCCACCCACCCCCACCTCACCCCAGCCTTCCGGGCCCTTCCAGCCAGGCCTGGTTCCTGCTCCTGGCTCCTAGGTTATAACGGAAAGGGGATACTCACCCCTCCCCGGAAAGCGGTGGATCCTTTCACAATTGAAGAAATTAAGGCACAGAGAGATTTTTTAAAAATATATTTTTATTGATTTCAGAGAGGAAGGGAGAGGGAGAGAGAGATAGAAACATCAATGATGAGAGAGAATCATTGATCGGCTGCCTCCTGCAAGCCCCCAACTGGGGATCAAGCCCACAACCTGGGCATGTGCCCTTGACTGGAATCGAACCGGGGACCCTTCAGTCCACGGGCCGACGCTCTATCCACTGAGTCAAACCAGCCAGGGCCACAGAGAGATTTTTAAAAGGCCACACTGCTGCCCAGCTGGTGTGGCTCAGCGGCTGAGCGTGGACCCAGGACCCAAGAGGTTGTGGTCAGGGCACATGCTCTGGTTGCCCAGTAGGGGTGTGTGCAGGAGGCAGCCGATCAATGATGTTCCTCTCTCATGGATGTTTCTATCTCTCTATCCCTCTCCCTTCCTCTCTCTCTAAAAATCAATAAAAACACATTTACAAGTAAAATAAAATAAAAGGCCACACTGCTTGTGAGTGCTGGAGGTGATATTTAATAGGGGCTTTCTGGTTTGCGTGGGCATTATTGTCATTTGCATAACAAATGAGGAAACCTAGGTGTAGAAAGCTTAAAAATAACTTGTCTAAGGTCATTTAGCCAGTATGTATCACCACTGACATTTAGGCTGAGGAGTCTATTGCAGGTCTATGAATATAACTATGCCTCTGAAATTCAGCCAGCCTTGGAAAAAATGGTTTTCTCTCATCATTGATGTTTCTCTCTCCCTCTCTCTCTCTCTCTCTCTCTCTCTCCCTTCCTCTCTGAAATCAATAAAAAATATTTTTAAAAAATCTAATATTCTCACTGAGAATCAGAGTTAGTAAGTAAAAGGTTTTAGGGATAATCTATAAGAGTAATTACAGGGAAAAAAAACTGAGTCCAGAGAGACTCTGCCTGGCTACCCAGGTAGTTATCAGTAGAGCTAGCATGAGACCGCAATTCTTCTGACATCCAGGTAATGCTGTTGCTGTCACAACCCTACCCAATACACATATGGATGAATGATGGAACTGAGTAACTTACTGGGTATTTAGTTTTAGGGTTGCTACTCACACTTCCAAGTCTTCGCTTAGTGGCCATCTAGGCCTTACCCCCAGTTTGATTTTGGAGACACTGCTCACTTTCACAGCCAGATGACCAGGGCCAGGGACACAGCCAGTAGTGTTGACTTGGTATCTTATATGGGGAGTCAATGAAAACTCAACTTACTTGCCCCGTTAGGCTGGTGAAGGGGTTCAGAACAGGCCTCCTCAAGATGTGCCACTTTGACATGTGAATTATTTTGAGCTGAAGACAATGGAGCCCCTGGGGGCTCATGATAAACTTCTACTTCTCTCTTAAAGACTTTAAATTAGAGGCCTTACCCATAATAAGAGTTATCACCAGAAATAACTTTTTTGAAAAATATATATTTTTATTGATTTCAGAGAGGAAGGGGGGAGAGAGAGAGAGAGAGAGAGAGAAACATCAATGATGAAAAACACAAAAGAAAGAAACATAAATGATGAGAATAATGATTGGCTGCCTCCTGCACGCCCCCTACTGGGGATAGAGCCCGAAACCCCGGCATGTGCCCTTGACCAGAATTGAACGGGACCCTTCAGTCCGCAGGCGGATGCTCTCTCTATTCACTGAGCCAACCAGCTAGGGCCAGAAATAACTTTTTGTATCTATAGCTCTGTTTATCTATAGTGCCGGGCAAACCTCTAATTACTGAACATCTGTTCTTCTATTCCTGCAATGATATTCATCCCCTCTGATGCCCCAAGGTGTCTTACTTCATCCCTACCTCAGAATGTCACATGTACCTCTTTTCTCTTTTCCCCTTTTTGTCTCTGACTTCTCATTATATGGGATCTCTGACTCATATATATGGGGTTCCCATATTTATGTAATTAAATTTTGTTTTTTTTCTCTTGTTAATCTGTCTCATGTCGATTTGATTATTAGACCAGCCAAAAGAACTCAGGGGGTAAAGGAAAGCTTCTTCCGCCCTCGCACTGGGAATTTGAGGGACATCTTCCTTTACTGGCCTGGAAGAATGGCTGGCACTCAATAATAAGTGCTGAAGAAAAATACTCTAGTAAGATACGGTGCCAGAAAGGCGCCTAGCTCTGCTGCTTAATGATTGCCCTCAAGCCATCTCTTTGCACATCTTCCATTGTGAAATCATTGAATATTGCTGCTGCTTACTTTATGCTGTTGGAAGGATTATTTGACTTTTGCAAGTTATTACTACTAGGAGTTTTGATGTGTTGGTTCAGCCTCTCTGTGACGTTTTTGAAGACAGAGATTATGTATATTGCATTTTCTGTTATAAACCATTTATTAACACCTGATCCTTGTAGCCCGTTTCCTCATCTGTGCAATGGAGATAATGCAACATATCTTGCTTCCCGTACAAGGTTGTTATGCCCTTCACAGGAGCTAATAACTGTGAAGGTCCTCTGTGCATTGTAAAGAGCTATATAAATGGGAGGGATCAGAATAATCGCTACTATTAGTAGTGGTGCTTTGCAATGAATAACTGACGTATTTAAAAAAGGGCAAATGTTTTTCCACTGTCCCACAGGAGCAGCCTTAGCGGAATGTGATACCTGGCGGTTTCTTCCGGATGTCAAGCAAGGCACGTTTAGGAAATATTTAAGTTGGAGGATGGTACAGAGAATCCAGGAATAATGCCTCGACCCTTTAAATTTCGGGACGGATGGGCGGAGCCATCGTCAGGGACGCCAAGGGGCCGCTAGGTTTCCAGGAAGTGACGTCAGGCGGCCGCGGAGATGGAGGACGTGCTGGACCTGGGAGAGGAGCGGCGCCGCGGCCCGGCCACCTCCGTGAGGACCGTGGCGGGGGCGGGAGGCGGGTTGGGGCCAGAATTTGGCGGGTGGGGAGGGACGGCTCCGCGGGCCCGGCTCCCTGCGGCGCCTCGTGCGGCCGGTCCCAGCGGCCGGAGCCGCACTGCGGGAGGCGGAGAGGAGGCGGTGGCTCCGCGCGCCCCGCCCCCGGGCCGCGGGGGGCTCAGCCTGGGGTTCGCTTTCTTTAAAATCCTCAAGAAGTGGGAAACCGCTCCCGCTCCCGCTCCCGCCCCCGCCGGCCTCCGGGGTCAGTGGAAACTTGCCCCGTTCTCCTTGGCTTTCCGGAGCCGCAGGGGCGAACTTCCCTAGAAAGGACAGCTCTGCGGGTGACCCGAGGCGCCCGGCCGGGGTCGTCCTTGCGCCCACTCTAGAGCTTTCCCGTCGGACTCTCCTTGTGGCAAGCTTACATAAAACCGCACTGTCTCATACATGGGAGGCAGGGCTGGGCCTTTTTTTTTTTTTTGCCCGTAGCCCCGGGGAGCTAGGCTTTTCCTCAGTTTTATGGTTAAGGAAAGCAAGACTCAGATTTATAACGTTGAGTGCTGGGGCCCAGAGGTCAGATGGAGTCTAAAGCTGTTGGAGGGTCTAAAAAAAGCTAACCTCTCCGAACCTCGGGCTCCGCATCTCAGAGTGATGTTGCTGTCGGCCCTGAGGAGTTGCAGTGAAAACAAATAGGATAATGCGTGGGGAAGCATTAGCACAGTGCCTGGCGATTGCTAAGTTATTAGAAGTCGTTCTGCAGCTGTGATTCACCCAATCTAGGGTCACTAAGCTGGATTCAAGACTCAAGTTCAGCGGTTTTTTGTTTTAACTCCATTCACACCCCCCTCCAAGCCTTTTTACCTTTAGAATAGTCAAGAGTACATTTACTAAAAGATTGAGCCACTGGGCAGAGCTTTAGCTTGCGCTGTGGACTGTGGAATCTCTTAAGTGTTATTTTGTTTTTTAATACCCTGGTAGCATCTGCTGTCCTCCAAGGTACTGGATAGGAGCACCTCCCTAAGGGAGAGCTGAAGCATAGGAACACATTGTTCTAAGACAGTGGTTCTCAACCTTCCTAATGCCGCGACCCTTTAATACAGTTCCTCATGTTGTGGATGACCCCCAACCATAAAATTATTTTCGTTGCTACTTCATAACTGTAATTTTGCTACTGTTATGAATCATAATGTAAATATCTGATATGCAGGATGTATTTTCATTGTTACAAATGGAACATAATTAAAGCATACTGATTAATCATAAAAACAATATGTAATTATATATGTGTTTTCCGATGGTCTTAGGCGACCCCTGTGAAAGGGTCGTTCGATCCCCAAAGGGGTCTAGACCCACAGGTTGAAACCGCTGTTCTAGGACGAAGCAGGTTGCTTGATTGACCAAGGAGAATATTAGGTCACCAGGCTTTTCTGATATGTGAACTTGTGTAGTACCGGCTTATATAAATGTAGTTCTTTGTTCATCTTTTCAACTAACATATTGAGCCCCGATTGCGTACCAGGCGTTTTCATAGGTGCTGGAGTGCCGGGAGCCAATTCCAGCCTGTCAGCAAGGGCTGAATCATCTGGAGTAGCAAGGGCATTACCCCAAACCTGAAAACGATGCATTACATCGATTGTTTGGTGCCAGACAGCTCAGGGCATCTTAATCTACATGTTATTGCCTCCTACTGGCAAAACACCTGAACAGCCAAAGGCGATTTTCCCAAATCTGACGATGGACTCTGTAAATGAAACCGGACCCTTTGATGTGTATATCTCTGCCTCACCTGAGGACAATTTGTGTTAATAAAAAGCATGGGGTCCTGAGACGAGGAGATCTTAGTTTCTTTAGCTAGGCTCCTCTGACCCCCAAATGCCTTTCAAAATTATGTTTCGTCTCTGGACTCTTATTTAAGTTACACACAGCCCCTTCTCCAGATTGCTGAACCTTTCTTAATGCCGGAACAAGAACCCCGGCACTGGCGATAAAGCAACGAGTAAAACAAAGTCCTTGCCCTTACGGGGTTTATATTCCAGTGAGGCAAGATGGACAATAAACAGACTATACATTCAAAATATATAAGATTGGGTAATGAAATAGTTTTTCTATTAGTCATACATGTGGACTTATAATGGGGTCTTCAAAAAGTTTAACATTTTAAAATACTTAGTTTTTATAGCAGTTATCTATAAACAGCATTTAGAGACAAGATCATTGAATTTTTGTTTTAGCACAACCACTGCTTATGGTATGCCATATTTATATATCCAATGCTGTGATAAATGGAAAAGCATAACCACAAGTGAAGCAATGGAATTGTCTGCCTTGGGGGAAAAAAATGAGCTGCTTATTATCAGGAAGATTGTTTCCATCATCTCTGAAACCTAAATGATTGATTAAAATTCGAAATGGCCTGGCTGGTGTAGCTCAGTGGTTGAGCATCTACATAGGAACCATGAAGTCAGGGTTCAATTCCCAGTCAGGACACATGCCTGGGTTTCAGGCTCAATCCCCAGTGGGGGGAGGAGGGGAGGGGCAGGAGGCAACCTATCAATGATTATCTCTTATCACTGATGTTTCTCTCTTCCTCTCTGAAATCAATAAAAATATATTAAAAACAAAATTTGAAATGTAAACACTCCATAAGAATTTTTATACAGCTCCCATGTACCCCTTCTCAATTTGTCGGTATAGATAGTTCTTAGGACATCATAAAACTGAGATTCCAGCATGGTATAGTGGAAAGAACTCAGAATTTGAAGACAAGAAGATTTTGCTTTGAGATTTATGTCTGCCACTTAATTGCCTTTCTGGGCATCAATTTCCTCATTTGTAAAATGATATTAATCCCAGTCCCTGTTATTCTGAGATCAAATGAAACTATATCAAGTGAGGTCTGAAAGTATTTATATCAATGCTATTTTGTCTTAAAAGCCAACAAATGGCTTTAGTTGGTTTAGTTCAGTGGATAGAGCGTCGGCCTAAAGACTTCATGAAGGGTCCCAGGTTTGATTCCGACCAAGGGCACATGCCGGGGTTTCAGGCTCCATCCCCAGTAGGGAGAGTGCAGGAGGCAGCCAATCAATGATTCTGTCATCTCTCTCTCTCTCTCTCTCTCTCCCTCTCCCTCCCTCCCTTCCTCTCTGAAATTAATAAAAATAGATTTTTTTAAAAAGCCAACAAATGAATAGATAAATATTTTAGTACCCATTGGTCTTTCTAAATAAAGTTTTGTTGATGTGTTGTGAAACATTTGAGATACAGAGCCTCCCCCATAGGAGGACTTTGGGGAAAACCTGCAGATGGTTCATTTGATGACTCAGAATGTGAAGTGTTCTGATTTCCAAAGCTGATGTCTCAACATTCTTGTAAGAGATTTTCTTTCATGTTGTAAACGGAAATCCAATTTAGTTTACACGTTAAAGCAAACGCTACCTGTATTTCTCTTTTGGCAGTTCCCATGGAATTTAGGAATTCTCTCTCAAAAACTTTTTTTTGATAACTGTTCTCACGTCAAGATGCAGCTTTGAAAGTAGGTCTTCCTAAAATCCTGCATGAACATGGGAGCCTTTACCACATTCTTCCTTAAACTGTGGCATGAGGTCTCTGCCCATTCCAGAGGAATTTCTAATTTCATTTCTTTGGGTAGAAATGATCTATAGTGGTTAAATGAAAACCTTATGATCATTAACCCATGAATTTCCTATTCTTCTATTAAAGAGAACTGACCTCAGTTGCTTTTAGGGTTTGGAGCATTTGCTAAGAATATATTCAGATTACTTCACCATGTATTCATAAATCCAGTTCTTGCTTACCTTCCCAGAACTCTTGTCCTCATAGCGGCTCAAAGATGTTTGGGTCAGCAGTGCCCCTCATTTGTTCTTATAGGAGGCCAAGATGGGTCGCCGAGCTCAACAGGAGTCAGCTCAAGCCGAGAATCCTCTCAGTGGCAAGAATTCTTCGATTCTGACTGGAGAGGTGGGTGTTAAAAAATCTGAGGAAATGCTACAAATTAGTATTCCATATTTCTTCTCTTTAATGTCAGCTCTTCTCCTATCTTGATTTGGGAATTCCCTTCCTGGGCATTTGTCACCTGAGTTAGAAATGAAAAAGAAACACTTTATCTTCAATGCTGGAATAGTTTCTGTGCATTGCTTTCTATTCTCAAGGAAGAACTTTGTAAATTTAGCTGAAGCAAGGGACTAGGAAGTTTCAAAATCTAGTTGAAATCCAGGTTGTTATTTCTACTGAATGAAGGCCAGTGAGGCATGCTGGTGACACCAAGTTAGATTACACACCTGGACATCTCATGGGGACCTGCACTTCCTACAGTGTCGGGCAGGAAGGGGATCAGTACTGGCCTTATTTTCCTGGAAACTTTTCCTCTGAGTAGCCCAGACTTATGGGAATTTATCCTTTCCTTGTAGAGGGTGGGTAATCCTGATGAGCAATACTTTTAATGCCAGGGTACTATTTTCGGCAGTTTCACCTTCGTTTGTCCGTTTGAAAAAACGTTGCCCTTTTCAAGAGTCAGCTTCAGGGTAATCCCCTCTGTCAGTCAGCTCTTCTCCAGGTTGAGGTGGGGCTCTTTCCTCTCAGTTTCCATAGAACATCTCACATTATTTTTATTTTTTATTTTTTTTTTTTTAGCGTTAACTTTTTTTTTTATTTTTATTGCTTAAAGCGTTACAAAGGGTATTACATATGTGTCCCTTTTTTTCCCCACCCTGACAATACCCCGGCTTCCCCTACCCCCCAGTGTCTTATGTCCATTGGTTATGCTCATATGCATGCATACAAGTCCTTCAGTTGATCTCTTACCCCCCTCCCCCCTGCCCCCCAACCCTCCCCGGCCTTCCCGCTGCAGTTTGACAATCTGTGTGAGGCAGCTCTGCCTCTGTAACTATTGTTCAAAAGTTTATAATGGTCTCTATTATCCATGAATGAGTGAGATCATGTGGTATTTTTCCTTCATTGACTGGCTTATTTCACTTAGCATAATGCTCTCCAGCTCCATCCATGCCGTTGCAAATTGTAAGAGTTCCTTCTTTCTTACAGCAGCATAGTATTCCATCGTGTAGATGTACCACAGTTTTCTAATCCATTCATCTACTGATGGGCACTTAGGCTAGAACATCTCACATTACATGCTAATTTTCGTTTTACGTGTCTGTCAGCCCTGCTAGACATTGAGTTCTCTGACAGCAGGAAACCTGGCTTCTCCGTTGTCTGGCTCTTGGGCCCATAGTAGGTTTAGAGTAGATGAGGGGATGTCACTGATAGAAATGTGGGTACAGAGAATCATTTCTCTACTCTAGGATACCAACCATGCCAGCGCAGAAAAGCTGGCAGCCGACCCTTGGCCTCATTGTCTGAAAACAGTAGGGGGAGTGTGAGTTGGGGGATTGTGGGAACAGGAGGCCAATGCCCCTTCTAAAGGGGTAACCACTACACAGCCAGAGCTGACTGATGCTGTGGGGAACACAGGCCCAGTATTTCCAGATCCCCTGACTTTGCAAGAGATGTTGGCAGTCTAAACTTTTATATGAAAGCAACAATTTTTAGAGGTTAGCAATTAATTATAAAAATTATGGCCTAGCCGAACCGGTTTGGCTCAGTGGATAGAGCGTCAGCCTGCGGACTCAAGGGTCCCGGGTTCGATTCCGGTCAAGGGCATGTGCCTTGGTTGAGGGCACATCCCCACTGGGCGGGCGTGCAGGAGGCAGCTGATTGATGTTTCTCTCTCATCGATGTTTCTAACACTCTATCCCTCTCCCTTCTTCTCTGTAGAAAATCAATAAAATATATTTAAAAAAAAAATTATGGCCTAGATTAGGCCTGAAGGTTGTTAGTATGTGACTTTGGCCATAGCACCCCCATTATAGTGCTTATTACATTGTAGTCGAACATTTTACATGTCTGGCTCCCTCATGAAATGTGAGCTTCTGGGAGACAAGGGTGTGTCTTACCATTGTACATCTTTGTTATCACAGTGTCTGTCACAGAACAAGTATGCATTTGACATTGCAAAGGATGAGGGGATGAAGTGCATAGTGTGTGATGGGGGATCTTAGAAGCTGAGTAATACTGTTATAGGGTCAGGGGTTGGCAGATAGTGGAACATTGGAGGCACGGTTATGAGTGTGGTAGTATGATATAAAAAGACAGTGAAAGAAGACATACCAGCCCAAACCTGGATCTCAAGAAGCTTGAACTGTAGTAAGGTACATCTTTAAAGAGAAAAGGGGCAAAGAGATGATTGGGTTAATGGAAATCTATTCTTGGCCTCTGGCTAATTTAGACTATAGTTCTAGGAGGATTCATCGCAATACCAGATGATTTATTCATTTATTCAACAAATATTTATTGAAGCTTTCTGTGTGCAGGCACCATTTTAGGACTTGGCATATTTCAGTGAACAAAAGAGACAAGGTTCCCTGCCATAACAGAACTTATATTCTTGTGATTATTGGCAGTTAGGAAGACTGACTACAGGTCTACTTAATTGTGAAGGAGGTTACAGCCTGTAGTGGTCAGGTGAGCGAGCCTGTGATGGGCCAGGATGTCCTGGAATGACCTATAGCCTTGAAGCCCGATGTGGCCCCCATACCAAATGGGCTCCTCAGCTGGGGTCAGTAAGCACTGTTCATCTACCCACCCCCTTCCCTTGGCTTCCAGCAAGAGTCAGTTCTGTGAGCACATAACTCCAGAGTCACAGACTCTGATGAACCTTGCAGGGTTTCAGCCTTTCTGGAATACTTGCTTATTTCCTTTTTTTTTTTTTTTTTAAACTATGAACGTTAGCATTTTCTGGGAGAACATGATGAAAAGTCATTCTCTTCTTTGTCTAATGGGTGTATCTGACAGCGAAATGCCTGTCAGAATTCCAGGATTCCTTCTCTCCCTGGGTTAATTGAGGTTCAAAGCAGTGTGGGCAGCCTCCCCCCGGGGCCAGATGCTCACTGTGCTGTGTGGGACTTTTTGGCTGTTTCTTTCTAAAATTAGATCCTAAGACTTGTGTGTGTGCCCATTTACATTCCGAGTGTATTACTTGATATATTTATTTTTGTCCTCTTGCTGACTATATTCTATGATGAAGCTATTCATGAAACTGTAACTATGGTACCTGGGCTTGTCAGACATACTGGAGTTACTTTAGAGTAAAGTAGGAAATTAGTTCAAACAAGTTACCTTAAAGCGAGATGGCAGATTTGGGAGCGCTGGCGAAGGAAGCAGAGAAGGGGTCCACTGGAAGAGAGGGATCACAGGACTTGGCATCAGAAGACCAGGGCTTGTGACAGCTCTGCTAATTAATTGCCTGGATCTTGAACTAGTCCAGTAATCTCTCTAATCCTCCATTTTATTATCTGTCAAATAGTGGTAACAATACTACCAGGTTGCTGTGGGGATTAAGTGAAATATGCATTTAGAAGCACTTTAATAACGGAGAAGCCTGGCACAAGCGTTCATTCATGCAGTAAACTAGTGAATAAGTAAGTATTTGGACAGTGCTCTGCTGTTTTTAGTAACGAAGAGGATGTAAGCTTGGGTCTCTGCTAGAACTGATGGGAAAGGCTCTTCAAGGCTGCTCCTCATGTAACCACAGGTTGACCAGTAGGGAACCCAAGCAGTGTTTGTGCTTCTGGGTGCAGCGGACATTCCTTATACAAGTGGACAGCAGCACAGGTCTTGGGGTCATGCAGGTGGGTCATACCGGCCTGGGCTCAAATCCTGGCTCTGCCGCACATGAGTTCTATGTCTCCGACCGAGCAAGTTAACTTAAAACGGGGATATTAATATGACATACTCCCTAAGGGTGGCTAGAGAGAAAAAATGAGGTCATAGACGTAAAGCCCTTAATACAATCTGGGACATAAGTGCCCAATATATTGCTAACCATTATTTTTCTAGACTTTTCTTCTTTTTAGTTTGCCTTAACCATCTCTACAAAGGTTGAAAACTGGTGGTCTTCAGGCTGAATTTCACCTATAGTCATGTCTTGTTTTGATGTGGGCAGAGTTTAATTTTTTTTCTTTTTATTTGGTTGTTATCATTTATAAATTAGGAAACTTCATGTGAAAATCTAAATTTTGGGCTTCTTTCTAAAATCAGAAGTGTTGGCACGGTGGGAGTGCTGGGCTGGCATTCCCACAAGGCTGGAGCTGGCTGGAGCTGGTAACAGTGCTCGCGTACATACGACCTGCCCTCTCCATTTTGCCACTTGGCCACTTGTTACTGTAAACACCTGGTCAGATTTACTCACATTTGGTCTGCCTGGCTTCTACTTCCATTTGAGTTTCAAACTCCTGCTTTTTTAGGGTGGATTGATTTTCAGGTGTCCTTGTGTGTCTGTTGGTGTTGAATTTGGCTACATCCATCAGAAACTCAGCCCCAGTGCTTGAATCAAACAGGCATGATTTTTCTCGCAGCAAGAAGCCCAGAGGAGGGCAGGGCAGGGCAGGGCAGGGCTGGTGCGGTCCTGCATGACCCTTTCCTCTTCTAGCTTCCAGCTCTGCCATCTGGAGCTTGGGACCTCTTCTCATGGTAACAGAATGGCTGGTGGTTCCCCGGGATCAGAGCTGCATTCTGGAGAGGAAGAGAAAGGATGGTTGAAGCGTTCAGGTGCATGCCAACCAAGTGTGTCCCTCCTTTCTTTCTAGGAAAACAGTAGCCAGAGACCTCACCAAGTGTACTTCTAGTTACATTTTATTGGTCAGAACTGGGTCTAACCACCTTATTTTGCAAGGGAGTGTTCAACTGGGCATGTGGCCACACCCATAACATTGGGGTGTTGTTTTTTTGTTAGAGAGGAGAGGAGAATAGAATGGCTGTTGGGTTGGCAGTTTGCACTGACATGTGTTTTTTAAAAAAGTAGAATTTATGCAAAGTTGTGTGTGTGGTTTTTTTTTTAAAGATTTTTAAAAATAGATTTTTAAAGGGAGAGGAAGGAAGAGAAAGAGAGAGAAACTTTGATGTGAGAGTGAAGCATCAATCAGCTGCCTCCCATATGCCCCCCATGAGGGATTGAACCTGCAACCTGGGCATATGCCCTGACCTGGAATTGAACCAGCAACTTCGGTGCACGGGATGACGCCCAACCAACTGAGTCACACTGGCCAGGGCTTTTTTAAAAATTATAATATATTTTTATTGATTTCAGAGAGGAAGGGAGAGGGAGAGAGAAATGGAAACATCAATGATGAGAGAGAATCATTGATCGGCTGCCTCCTGCATGCCCTCTACTGGGGATCGAGCCCACAACCCGGGCATGTGCCCTTGACTGGAATCAAACCTGGGACCCTTCAGTCTGCAGGCTGACACTCTATCCACTGAGCCAAACCGGCTAGGGCTTTTTTTTTTTTTAATGTAGCCTTGGGTATGAAAGGGAAGAATTATTTTTTAGTAGTAAAAACAAAACAAAACAAAAAACCAACCCATATCTCTCTCTAGTTTTTTAAATTTAAATTTGTGTAGCGTTCGGTGAAAAATTGTAAGCCCTGAAGTTCCAGGAAATCTTGATAGAATTGCCTGTCACTCTCTTCTAGTTATTTCTAACACCTGGAGGCTTTTCGCTTACAGGGTATGTGTGGCTCAGTCCTCCCTCTCTCAAAGAAGAGGGAAGGTCTCTGTTTGGTCATTTGGTAGATTTCAAGGAACTTAACTATTTCATTGTACTGATTGATCAGAACGATGAACTCTTCCGATAGTTTTATTCGTACTCACTCAGAGTTGATTAGAATTGTGAATATTTCTTTCAGGTTGTCCTGAAGATGAAATTAGGTAATGCTCATAAAGTGCTTAGCATCATATCCAGCATACTGGAACCTCTTAAGAAATGGCAAATCCTAAAAAAGTTTATGACTGCACTCTTCTGGTGTTTGGCTTTTTTTGGCCACCTGTCACAAATCAGGCTTGGATCACTAGATGCATATTTCAGTTCACAATTCCAGTTGGCATTACAGTTATTGGGAATTGTACTGGAAGATGGTTCCAGGATGATTTTCACTTGTCTACAGCACATAACTTTCTCTGGGGAGACCAGCTGTGATAATTGAGCTGGGTTTGATTTCTCTGCTTGAACGTTCACCTCCTATCCATTCAAATGCTGCTGCTCTTATACAGCTCCTTCAAGAAAAGACCCAACACTTTCTACCATAAAGTTACACTATCATACCTGGAGGTTGGAGAAAAGTAATCTTGGGCAAAACATCTCCAGGGCTGACCTGTCTTTTAGGTGAGAACGTCTCTCTTGGGTCTAGATCTCTCTGTGACTTATCTTTTATTTTGCAGATGGTCCTTTCAATAATAAAGCAATTTTAGCTGACATTGGCACATTTGCTACCTCGAAGTTAATTACCTGCGGTATCCTATTTAGGCTCCATGGTAGCTCATGAAGTAAACACTATTATTATCTGATTTTAGCTATGAGACTTCGAGATGTTGGGTGACTTGTCCAGAGTCCTTCAGCTTATCTCTGACTCTAGTTTAGTTTCTCTGACTCCGGCTAGGTACTCACCCACCACCTAACCTCCTACCTCCTCGCTAGGTAGAGACACAGACCTCCCAGTAGAGAAAGTCTTTTGGAAAGAGTGGCGAGACTTTGGGTTACTCTCTCTCGGAATCCTTTTGGAGAGGGAGTAAGTTCTCACTTGATCACTCTTATTCATCCACTTGTCTAGAGAAGTGTTTGAGTCACAGCTGTTCCCTTTCTCTCCCCTGATCCCTCCGTGTTCCTCCAAGGACTCAGACTGAAAGCTAGCCAGATTCTCTCGAAGGAATCTCAAAAATGCTGCTGGGCTCATGTTCCCAAATTAGGCCAATTTCCTCATCCCCCAGCAGCTTTACTCAGCTGGAGCTCCTTTGGCGCTTGGCATTACGTCTCTTGCCCTCCGCCCATTCCCTGACGGGTCTGCCAGCACGGCAGTTATTTTCAGCCCAATAGGGTTATCTGCTGACCCTTTTTGGTGACATTTTTCTTCTTTCTCACAAAAATAACTTTCCTGATTGGTCACATTTTTCAGCCTTTTTCATAGTCCCTCTCCAATGGGCTGGATTAAATGATGCTTCTGATAACGTCTTCGAAGAGGGATGCAGGGAATTCGATGTGGAACTGCTCATGAGGAATGTGTTTTCCACACTTCATATTTATGTCGTGCTTTGCATGCTTCAGTTTTGAACTCTCCCTTGGGATGGACATATGCGCATCACTGACCCATCCCTGGGGCCCATCACTGTGTGGGAGGGAATGTCATCTTAGGGTAGAGCCTGCGTTTAGAAATAGCGCTTCAAGATTCTCCTCCAGCACTGGCTCCTGCTCTGTCATTCTCCCAGTACAACTCCCTTCCACAGCTCGTGCCTCATTTTACTACCTGTGACGCAGAGAATCGCTCTGGCTGGCTTCCTACAAGCCCCAGGCGAACGGCGGTGCAGGGAAGAGCTTTGAGGTTCTCTTCCTCACCTTTAGGGGTTAAATGAGAAATGCATGTAAGGAGTTTAGTGCAGTGCACCATTACGTCAGCTATTGTTATTATTGACACAACCTGAGAAGTAGAATAGATGATCATTTTGTCTTTAATCTCAGTTCTGTCATTTACTAGGTATGTACCCTGGGCAAGTCACTTAACCACTCTAAGCCTGTTTCCTCATCTGTTGAATGGAGATGGTACTAGTAGCTATCTCATAGGGTTGTTGGAAGATAAATAAGAGTATATATAAAGCTCTTAAGATAGTGCCTGTAACATGCTGCTATTGTTACTATTATTATTATTATTATTATCATTATTATTCTTAACTGTGTCACATGAGAATTAGAAAGTATTATCAGTTTATCTTCAAATGCAGTTCTTTTCAAGATACAGAGAAATTCTTATTTCATGGAACTCTCTGAGGCTTAGGACAAAGAAACATTTGAATGAGGCATCCTTTAGGTGAGAATTTTTGTGCTGCTTGAGACCCACTTCACTTGTCTCCTCTAGTAGCATCTCTGCCTATGCCACTGACTAGTTATTTGCCAATATCTTCCCAGAGAACAATCCTTAATTGTTTACTTACATCATTTTGTTGTTTTGGGGGCTTATGGGTAGAAATTGAGAAGGGTGGCAGTGACCTTGGTGACCTCTGTGACCTTGGAGTAGAAAGTAACATCCATTTAGCCATTCATTCATTCACTTATGAAACTTGATTGGGAGCTTTCAGTGTGCCAGGCATTGTGCTTGGGGTCCCTGTACTTTCAGGGAAGCAGTCAGAGAGGGGTCTGTGTGTGCCTGGCACAGTACCACATCACAGGCAGGTTCTCAGTAAATATTATGAAAGAATTCATTGAATACATTATGATGTACATGCACTCATCACCAAATGTAAAAGGCCTCTCGACCTTTTCCTCTCCTATTGAGCTTTTTTCTGTTTCTTTTTTTCTCCCTTTTCTCTTTTTTTCTGTGTCTCTTCCTGTTTTTTTATTCTTCACCAGTGATAACAAAGAACTCAATCCCCCATACTTCTTTTTCCCCATCCTATTGTATATATTGATATATTTATAAGTAGAATTTTATTTATTCATTCATTAAATGTAAGGAGTTTAGTGCAGTGCACCATTACGTCAGCTATTGTTATTCACTCATTTATCCTATATTCAATATACACGTTCCAACATAAAAATGAATAATATAACTCTAGACACACAAATTATAGTACTTAAGTAGTGTCAGAGTGGGATCACAGAAGGAGCAATAACCCTGTCTGGGACTTCAGGAAAGCTTCCTAAAGGAGGGGACCGCTGAGGTGGTTTGAAATGAATGAGTAGGAATTTGCTAATGAGAGGGAAGAACAGAGGAAAAGCCTGTTTCAGGGCCTGCATTGTACAGGGGCCTGGTGTTTTCAGGGCATGGTAAACAATTTCATGTATTGGGACATAGGCCTTGTCTTCTAAGTGGAGGAATTTGGGGTTATTTTATATGTTGTAGAGAGCCCACAAATATTTTAAAGCAGAAATTACATTGTTGACTTTGTTGTCTAAGAAGATAAATCTGACAGCTATGGAAGATGGTCTGGCGTGGGGAGAGTGTTCCCAAGGAGACCAGTGTGAGGTGATTGGGCAGTCCTTCTGAGAGATGATGGGGCATGAACTCCAGGCATTCCCAGATCAGTTTTACAGTTTTGGGCATCTATATACCACTTGTATTATTTATTAACATTTTTGTTTAACTCAACTCCCATTTTATATTTAAATACATTTATTTAAAAAAAATTTTATCGATGAAATTACAATTAATGGTAGTAATATGTTTCCTAATTCACACTAAAATACATGCATGGCTGTTTTCAAAAGGCTCATCCATGTACCACCAGTCATTTTGCTTGCACCGGTGGCATTTGAACCTGATTTGCGGAAACAGTAAACTGAAGCCTGGCAGAGGGGTAAAGAGGAGAGGTCAGAGCCACTTTTAAGGGGAGATGGATAATGTGGTATTAGATTTGCTGTCTGGAGTTGACCCCATTGTAGCTAAAAGGACTGAATAGATAATGATGTTTTTGAGGCTGAGAATTTAAGATCAGGAGTGGGGGAGTAAGAAGAGATAATTATTTCAATTTTGGGCATGTTGAATTTGAGTTACCTTTAGGGTTTTCAATGAGGTCTGTCAAGTACGTAAACAGATTTGGTCTGGAGCTTCAGAGAGAAAGTTGAAAAACTAGTGAAGACAGATGTGGGAGTCAGCAGGTATGCTGGGATGTCTAAGAAGAGCATATAGGAAGAACTTCTGATCTTTTGGGTGGTACACAGACATCTTCATGATCTTCAGGTGCAAATGTGTGAGGCTTTAAGCAGAGAAGAGATGTCAGATTTGCATTTTAGAAGGAGCACTTTGGCAGTAATTGGCCAAGGATGGGTCCAGGTTTTGTGAGTCCTGAAACTTACATAACTTAGAGGCCTTTTTTCAAGAGAAATAATTCAAAATTATGAAAGAAAATATTTATAATGAGGAGAGAAATCACAGCTAAGTTACTAGAGGCTTGAATATTCGGGTGCCTTTCTTTGGAGGTTGTGTTAGGCACTGTAGCAGAAATGCTTTCATAGAAATGCCTCCTGATTGAGACCTAGATTCCCCTTCCTAACTAGAACTCTGTAACTTCCAGGGGCCCAGGCAGGTATGGAGTGTAGATTAGAGGAAGGCGAGACTAGCAGAGGGAGATCAGGTAGGACCCAGATGAGAGAAGGTAGAACAGGAGCTTGTTAAGCCTTAATTTGCATTTGTGTGCATTTTCCCCAACACCCCTCAGCAGGCTGGGTATTGACACAGTGGAGGCATATGGTTGGCTCGATCCAGGTTTGGGGGTTTCTCGGGCAAATGTGGTAAAAGGACAAGGAAGTGACGTATGACGCGATGGACCTTGGAGCTGGGTTGATAGAGAAAGAAGTGAAACCAAAATGTAGTTCTGAGAAAAGGAGGGGAGGAGGGGACTAGTTATTTCAGAGATAAAGCAGTTCCAGGTTAAAGCAACTTTGAAAAGTAGGTGTTTAAAGGGTTAGGAAACTCTGAGGCAAAGCATTAGATGACTTGTTCATGTGACCTTTGACTTCGAGTGATAGGATGATTGTGAAGCAGGAATGCCCCAGTTTTTGATCAGTCTGTACTCAGGTAATTGTCAGTGACCAGAAAGGGAGGTGATGTAGCTGAACGGTATACGTTTCAAAGAAAGTGTTCTGTAATAATGGGGAAGAGTAAGGTGTAGAGCAGCGGTTGCCAGCTTTCGGACCTCACGGACCACCAGTGGCGACTACTGGTGTAGAGGAACTTTGAGAGGTGAGGCAGGAACATTATCTTGGGACTCTGGTTTTTAATTATATCTATATCTATATCTATATCTATATCTATATCTATATATCTATCTATATATATTAGAGAGGAAGAGAGAGGGAGAGAGAGGTAGAAACATCAGTGATAAGAGAGGATCATCGATCAGCTGCCTCCCGCACACCCCACATGGGGGATCAAGCCCGCAACCCGGGCACGTGCCATGACTGGGAATTGAATCTCGAATTCCTGGTTCATAGGTCGTCGCTCAACCACTGGCCCTCACCTGCTGGACTCTGGTTTTAAAGAATAAGAAGGCTGTATTTGAGAGAACTTCAAGAGAAATGAAGTCCACAGGGGAAAGCCAGCCAGGTTTTAGGAGAGGCAAGGAGACGGCAAGAGTGCTGTGTGAATAGAGAATATCTGATCTGCTTAGCCTCATTGAAGTCATTAGCTGGGCTAGATTTCTCCTCATTATGTAGCATGTCAATAATTACTGAGTGGGTGCATTAATTACTGAGAAGGAGCAGAATGAGAGTAAAATATTCTTTTAATACAGAAAAAGGGTACTAACAAATGTTAAATGTCATTGGTGATAGACTGAAACATTTCTGGTCACATGCCTTTACCCACCATAATAGAGAATTATGTCACCATGTTTAGCTGATTGCTTTTATATTCCATTTTAATCCCTTTATTGGCTTTTTAGGTATAGCTTTCTGTACTGTTTTTTTAGTGGTCACCATAGGGATTGGAATATGCACTCTTATCACTGGCTACGTAGCGTTAATATTATACCACTTCACATGAAATGCGAGATCCTTGCAGCAGTATAAGTCCCATTTGTCCCCTCTCATCCTTTGTGTCAGTGATGTCATACACTTTAAAAACTAATGTTGTAAACCAGACAATATCATTTGTCATTTAGAGAAATTAAAAGAAAAAAGAGATAGTCTTGTATATTCACTCACATGTCTACCATTTCCATTGTTCTTTATTTCAGCCTGTAGAACCAGAATTAAGTACTGATCCATGCAGATGCTGTGCTGAGCACTCTGAAAAGCTCATCTAGAAAGGCCTCTTAAGAGTTGGAGAGGTTGGCAGTGTCCTTTGCATGGGCAGGAAGTCTTCCTGTATAGCCTCAACTGTGCAGCAAAATTTACAGATTGACTGTACCCACGCCATGCCTTTCGTGTCAGGCCATTGTCACCAGGAGCAATAGAATGGCCTTTAGCCTTTCTTGTTAGAGAAAGAGTAGGAAGAGAGTCTGAGAATAAACCTTGGGCTTGGGCTGATAAGCTGGAAAAGAGAGCATAGCATGTTTTAACATGGGTCTGTGAGGAAGTTTTTACCAAAATGAGAAAACCAAGAACAACGTAGTAAGTTTTTTATTAACAAAATTTATTCAATTTAAAGAATAATTCTCACCCTGGCCAGTATGGCTCAGTTGGTTGGGCATCATCCCATGCACTGAAGGGTTGCTGGTTCTATTCTTAGTCAGGGCATATGCTCAGATTGCAGGCTCAATCTCTAGTAAGGGATGTGCAGGTGGCAGCTGATCAATGTTTCCCTCTCACATTGATGTTTCTCTCTCTTCCCTCTCCCTTCCTCTCTCTCTAAAAATAAATAAACAATAAATAAATAAAGGATCATTCTTTTTTTTTCTAATTATAACCATAACAATGAGTACAGAGAATGCCCTGTGCAAAACAACACAATAAAGGTTCAAGATCAAGGTGTTCCTTTAGGCAAGGCTGTAGATTTCAGCCTCTGGTATTAGGAATTTATGCTGCAGTCCTTATTTTTGGATGAATCGCTGGGTATGTAGCACAGTCCATGCTTTTAAGCAGATTGGAACAGAAGAATGGCCACTTGGCCCAGGTAGAAGTAGTGAAGTGTTTGATTTCATGTGTCATGTAACTATCCAGTTTCTCCCCACGATATAGTCAGTGTCAGATGGGGTTGTACTTCTTGTCAAATCCCTTCTTAATATGGGCCACAGTGTTCTTCTCTATGTTATAGCTCTAGTAACGCCCGAGTAGCACATTCTACCAAGTCCTGTTGCATCTCCTGCAACATATCGGCATTTTTGATCACCACCTTTGCGCACATGGTTACAGTGGAGCAGGGGCTGGCCGACCTCAGCCGTCTCCTAGGGGAGGGTCTGGTGAGCCCCAGACCCCTAGGGGAGACGGCATTGCTCCCCAAAGGATCACTCTTTATCCTGGTTTATGTCCTTTCTAATCTGGTGAGATTGAGAAGGTCCCTTCTTTAATGCAATAATGATGAGAGGAAATGATGTTTTTTTAAAAAGCGTTCTTTTTTTAAAATATATTTTTATTATTTATTTATTTATTTTTTTTTTTTTTTACAGATAGTAAGGGACAGGGATAGAGAGTTAGAAACATCGATGAGAGAGAAACAGCGATCAGCTGCCTCCTGCACACTCCCTACTGGGGATGTGCCCGCAACCAAGGTACATGGCCTTGACCGGAATGGAACCTGGGACCCTTCAGTCCACAGGCTGACGCTCTATCCACTGAGCCAAACTGGTTAGGGCGAGATCAGGTTTCTTACAGCATCAAGGTGACAGCTTTCTCCTCCGCTCTCAACTTGCTCCAAGTGATTCCAGTCTGGATTTGGTTGAGGTAGCAAGTCTAGACTGTGCTTATACAAAGTCACAGGTGCCAGGAGGGCTTGCTTCTTGGAGTGCTGGGAATTCACACTCTCGACATTGTGCACATTTCTGGCTCCACACATGCCGGATGGATTTTAACAAACAAAGAACTTAGGAGAATGACAAAAACATATAGGTTTTGATTAATGGTGAAAGCTGAAAGAAATGTTTATTTTGGCTGAACTGCAAACTGTATGGGGGAACAGGGCATTTCTTTATGTGTCTGGGAGGTATAGACCCAAGAAAAGGGGAGATCTGGGTCACCCAATAGGATATAGTTGTGATTAAGAGGATGCCATCCAAGGGAGGAAAATTCAGGATGAATTTTAAGAATGATTTTTTGGGGCAGAAATCTGTTTTCTTTGAATCAGCCTCTTCAACACACTGCAGGTAGCCCTATGCCAGGAGTCATTTGAAGTGGGCAGTTTGAAGACTGTATTGAGACATGGCTGAGGGGTCTTTTTGTTATAGGTTATGTGGGAATATTTGGGGAATGTGATACCACCAGAGTAACTGCCAGATGCTGTGGTTGTCCCGAGCTTCATGTTGACTTCTCAGCGAGCAGCAGAGCTGTGTTTGTCTCTTTAGGGAAGCTGGAATAGCTGAGAGGTAGACCCCTGGAATGAAACTCGTGCAAGGCAATCCCAAATGAAAGGCCCTGCAGTGTTTTCCTAACAGAAGCTTTCCATTGTCTCAACCCTAGGCATTAACGGTTTTTTCCTCAAAGCCTTCATTTTATTACTGTCACTAGAGGCCTGGTGCACAAAATTTGTGCATGGGGTGGGAGGAGCAGCGTCCCTCAGCCTGGCCTGTACCCACCCTCTCACAATCTGGGATCCCTCTCACAATCCGAGACTGCTGGCTCCTAACCGCTTTCCTGCCTGCCTGATTGCCCCAACCCCTCTGCCTGCCTGCCTGATTGCCCCTAACTGCTCGCCTGCCTGCCTGATCGCCCCTAACCTCTTGCCTGCCTGCCTGATTGCCCCTAACCTCTTGCCTGCCTGCCTGATCTCCCCTAACTGCTTGCTTGCCTGCCTGCCTGATCACCCCTAACTGCCCCTGCCTCGGCCCCCACCACCACAGCTTGGTCTGGAAGGAAGTCCAGAAGTTTGTTTAGCTGTCCTGTCTAATTAGCATATTATGCTTTTATTATTATAGATTACTTCTGATACATAATATAGTAGCCACTGTTGTATTTATTAGTATTGACTCTGTGCCAGAGATTGTCTCCAGTGCTCACAGTAGATCTGTAAGGGACTCATGACATTCTCATTTTACAGATGGGGAAAGAAGGCTTAGTGAAGACATGACTAGCCCAAGGCTACACAGCTAGAAAGTGACAGTTCTAGAATTTGAACCCAGGACTGTTCCTCCTTTCCCTCTACCCTGACCTCTCCTCCCCTCCCCCACCCACCTTTAAAACTATAGCTTTCTCCTTTTCCTTCTGGTAAACTCACTTGTCCCTTCCTAGTTTAGTCACTTGTTCTTAAAGTTACTGCACTATTAATATGAGAAGAATATCTTGTGACATTCAGTAAATTCACAACTACTTCCCAAGGACAAAGATGTATGCTGAATTCAGCCTAGCAGTTTGGTACAGTGCTCAAGCTGTTACAGTTTATTTTGGGTATCACTCATTAATCCAGACTTTACCCTTAGCCCCTCTCTCTACTTGCCTCTCTAAAGAGATAAGGGTAAGACCAAGATACTTTCTGGTTCTCCTATCTTATTGAACATATCATCAGTAGATACCGATATCAGCATTTTGCCATATTTGCTTAAATGATTGTTTATAAAGTATTTTAAAATATGCATTTGTCTTTTATATATATAATTTTTTGCGGAATTATTTTGAAGCAAACATCATGACATGTCACTTAAGTGATTCAGCAAACATCTCTAAAAAATAGGAGCATTTTCCTCAATAGTATTAACCATTCCTTACTATCATCTGTTATCCAGTCTGGAATTTATTTTCCCCGGTTGTTTCCAAATGTCTTTTATAGCTATTTTTTTCAAACCAGAATTCAATTAAGAACCACCCCAATTAGGTTTCTCTTATCTTAGTTGAGAATAGTCCCCTACTCCACCCCCACCTTTTTAATAGTATTGACTTTTCATTTTATTTTATTTTTATTGATTTCAGAGAGGAAGGGAGAGGGATAGACAGATAGAAACATCAATGATGAGAGAGAATCATTGATTGGCTGCCTCCTGCCTGCCCCCTACTGGGGGGCGTCAAGCCCACAACCCAGGCATGTGCCCTTGGCTGGAATCGAACCTGGGTCCCTTTATTCCACAGGCCGATGCTCTATCCACTGAGCCAAACCAGCTAGGATGGTATTGACTTTTTTAAAAATATTTTTTGCCAGCTTTTATTTTATATTTTATCTATTTATTTGTTTTTAAGTCCTTACCCTAGGATATTTTTTCCATTGGCCTTTAGAGAGAGTGCAAGGGAGGGAGGAAGGGAGAGAGAGAGAGAGAGAGAGAGAGAGGAGAGAGAAGAGAGAGAGAAACATCAACATGAGAGAAACACAATTGTTTGCCTCCGGGACGTGTCCCAGTCAGGGCTGGGATCGACCTGCAACCAAGGTATGTGCGCTTGACTGGGAATTATACCCGTGACCCTTCGGTCCATGGGCCAATGCTCTAACCACTAAGAAAAACCGGCCAGGGGTATGTGCCCTGACCAGGGCTGGGGATCAACTTGCAACCGAGGTATGTGCCCTTGACTGGGAATTGAACACGTGACCTTCGGTCCATGGATCGATACTCTAACCACTGAGAAAAACTGGCCAGGATGACTTTTTAGAGAGATTGGGGCAGTTGTTCTATAGAGTCTATAGAGTTTCCCTCCTGCTGGATTTGTCTGATTCCTTCTTCCTCATCTCATTGAACTTATTTCCAGGAAGCTGGAAATCAGATAGGAAGGCTTGATTAGATTTCCTTTGAACATTTGTGACAGGAATTTTTCCTGGGTGGTGCTGTGTGCTTCACGCGGCAGCACATCAGGTCCCACTGCTAATGCTGCTACGTGTGATCACTGAGGTAGGATGATGGGTAAATTCCCAGTCGAGGACACATACCTCGGTTGCAGGTTGATCCCTGCCCTGATTGGGACACGTCCTGGAGGCAATCATGTTTCTGTAATGTCGATGTTAAGGAACATTTTCTCCCTTGCAACTGGCATTCAGCGTATGGGGTGATTTTTTTGGCACCAAGAAAATGTCCAGTTCCTCATCAATCTATCTTTCACCTAATGGCTTTAACATCTATTGATGATCAGCTTTCTTCCTTATCCTTAAAATAGATTTTTGATTTTGATAAGTCCATTTCAGCTTGAAAGAGCTAGTTTACTCATAGGGTTTCTTAGATCGTCCATTACTTTCCATGACCCTAAATCCATGAGGGGAAACTCAGGTCTATGATGAATTAGTTGTCACACCCAGGGTTGAGGCAGAGATGGAACTGTGCACGGCCGACAGGTGTGAGGACTAAATGCCAGCCCTACAGTGTCTGCATGTGTTGATAAGTGTTAGTTTCCTCTCTCATCAAGCATGTAACAACCCATATCTTCTTTCAGATTGCTGGAGGAAGGAAGGGAAACTTGTTTTTAGCCAGTAATCAGGGTTTTTAGCCAGTATTCAGGGTTTGCACATGAGAGCTGTTTTGTTCCTAGAAGCTGAAAGGTGGGTAGGTGTGAAGTTGCAGTGGATCTTGCTTAACCAAATGTCTTTTCTGCTGGGAATTTATGTGTTTGCACTAGTTTTTTGAAACAGGTTGTTGTTTGGATTTGGGGCTGATTCATATCGTGGGGTTTCTAGATCTAGGAATTGTGAGAGTATGTAAGAAGTTTCTAAACTCAAAAGGCTCCTTTTTTGGCACTGCAGCATCTTTTCTATTTTGGCATCTTAAGAATCTGGGGGAACCATATAAAGATCAGAAACTAGTCTGGCCCTGAAGGCTCCCTCTGACTTGGTAATTCCACTTGGTTGAATCCTGGCCATTCCGATGAGACCATATAAAGAGGCCGTTTCCTGAATTTCCCGCTCTCTGCCTGTCACAGGATCCTTTTTGTAGAAAGCTGGTATTTCAGGACTGCAACCACCAGTCATGTGCTTCCCACTCTTTACTCACAGTTATTCCTGCCCCCTGTTTATTTTTGGAGGGAGCACATTTTTGCTTCTCCTCAGGAGCTATGCGGGGTCCTGCCCCCTTCTGTCCATCAGGCTGCAGACCCGGCAGACTGTGCTCATTTCCCACACTCGAGACGTGACTCCAGCTTTCAGGAGAGAACACGAAGGATGCACTGCCTCAGGGCTACCGTCACCATTCCTATTTCTGTCCCTCCCGGTGTTACACATTTTAAGACTCTTTTCTAAAAACAAGTTTGAGTAATGTTACCTGGCAGTAAATCTGCCAAAATTGGAAATTGTTTTCTCAGCAGATGCCTTAGGGCTGTGCCTCTGAATTTCCCAAGTAGAGCAATTTAAAGAACACACCAGTACTTTTGAATTTTAGGATCAGGCCTTCTCTTTTGGTTTTTTAAGATCATTTGAGTTCTACCCTCTCTCATCCATCCAAGTTTTGTTCTTTTTGTTCCTTCCTAACACAGGGATAGCAAACAGATTTCTTCCCAAGTCATAAATCAAACAGACTGGTTCTTTCTTCCCAAGTGCTTGGCTAGGGTGGATTCTGGAACTGGTGTGTGCTCCATGAGAAAAGTGCCACAACGGTCTCAGCCTGCCTAAAGATTAAGTTTCTAGGTTCAAGGATGAAGCAAGAGTAAATTCCCTTTCTTTTAAATTCGCAGGCCATTACACAGAGAACTCAGAACACAGAGAACTTAGACACACAAGATTTGAGAAAAAATAAATCACTTGGTCATGTCTTCTCTTGACCTATCTAGACCTGATGGGCAGGGGATGGAAGGCTCCCTGGCCCAAATGGAAGGATCCGTAACTAAACGGTTACAACTTCTCACCACTGCAGGTGGACCGGGGCTCTGACATTTGCCCTGGGGAGGGCATCCAGGCCCTGCCCCTCTCTGAAGTGCCCCAGCATCTGATCTGTTACCACATGGGGAAGGGGTAGCACAGCAGTTCTGGCAGCTGGTCCTAAAAGGAGCAGCTTGATCTAGAAGTAATGACTTGGCCTAGGCATATATCCTGTGTTTCAGATCACCCTGGGGAGAGAGCCGTGGGCTCTTTGAAACAGGGCTAAGTAGGTATTTAGATGTCATCATAGCTCTGAGGGAAAGCAGCCAGGCATTCAGAGGCTAAACTGTCCACCCAGGCCCTTTAAGTTATATTGCTAAAAGCCACTCATCCACCAACATTTCAAATAGATCATTTGCTCCTAAGTTCAAACTCTATTGCATTGTGCTTGAGTTACATCAGCTGCATTGTAAAGTAATGGATGCTGAGGAGCTCATCATACCCCCCACAAAAGTTTTCCCAGGGACCCCTCCAATATGATGATCAGTGGACAGCATTTGCTACAGCCCGAGTGTTATATGCCATCTTGCACCTTGTATCTAGTTGCTTCTGGAATGCTTTCTTATCATCTCTGCGTATCTCTCCCATGTGGGGCGAGCGCCACTTTTCCCATACAGCTACTTGGACCTTTCCTTGTCCTCAGCTCTTTTCAAGTTTGTACAGGCGTGTTTAGCCTTCAGTTACGTATTACAGGTTTGTTCATGTTGTCAGAGCACACAGTCTTAGCCCCAGGAGAAAGTGGCCCAATAAAAACACCAAAAGTGACAAGAAAACTGCAAAATTCAGTGGGTCTACTCCGTGGCTGAGGAGTCCTCCTCAGTTTCACCTCTGGACCCTGAATGCAGCCTCTCCAGGAAAGGACACTCAGTACCTCCGTCCCCCATACCTACCTCCAGCCTCCATTGTGGCCTCTTAAGTTTCAGACTAAGCGATGTCCAATTACATTGATTCCAAACAGCCTTGATGTCGTTTGAAATCTGAATTCTGCCTCACTTCAGTGTCACTGAACTGGGGCAATATTTGAGGACAGGAATGAATCCTGCTTTTTCTAACTCACCTGGTGCACATAGGACAGGCCCAGCTCCCCAGCAAGAGAACACAGTTGAACTCTGGGGAAGAGCCTTTATAACTTGGTAATAGTGGTTAGTTAAGTCTGTCTTACCCTAACAGGGTATTTCTATGTGGCCATAACAAGACTCAGGGCTGAGAGTATTTACAAAAGAAGTTTTTATACTTGGACTTAGGGTTCTCAGTCATGAACATGAGGATTCCCCATCAGGAAAGAGACTTCTCCCACTAAATGCTCGACACCTAACTTGTAGACAGTAAGTTCTGTCTGGCCTCCCATCTCCCACCTGTCTCGGCACTCTCTCCTGAGGTTGGCCAAGACTCCCGCTGGGGAGCAAGGAGAACAGCTATAATCCCGCCTCATATTGTGCAGAGAATTTCTCTGTAACTCTTCCTCTCTCAGGTGATCTCAGTGAAAAGTAGCTTACAGTTTTGCAACATATCCCACATCATGAAGTCTGGTCATTAGTGGAAAGAAAACCAAACACAAAACCTTTGATTTTGGAACTAATTGTCGAATTCTATTGGATGTGGAGGAGTGATTGTTATGTGGTGATCTTTTTGTTTTTGTCAATGTGAGAATTCCAGGCCTGTAGAGAATTTTTATAAGAATTTATTTGAGCCAAACCGATGACAGTTGCCAGGAAGCAAGATCTCAGATGCTCCAGAGAATAACAGTTATGCAGTTTCTTTTATACATGTAGAATTAAGGAGGGAATGTAAGGAAGATTACATGAAGGTGGGAGAAAGCAGGTTACAGGATAGTTGAAAAGAGGGTGGTTAGCCTTTGAGTGGTCAGAAAACGGGATTACTTCTGGCACTTCATGACCTGCCCAGGTAGGAATTTGTAATCAATGCACCCTGTGAGGTTACTTTCTGTTAGTTTATTATAGCGCCCCCTTTCGCCCACATTTTGAAGCTGCTGTCCTAATTTAGCTTCTGGTACCATTTTGCAGTGGAAATAATAAGAGAAAATGTGTCTTTGTATTGTTACCTCTAGGTGGGAAGGATTTCACTCATCCTCCCAATAGCCATGGCTTCCTTGGGTTTGTGGTTAAAAAGGATAAAGCGATCATTTTGGTTTTTTAAACTTTAGGAAATTTTATTAACTATATGATATCCATCATTAGTCAAAGTGACAGCTAAGGCCAGATATAAAAGGGTTCTTTCCTCCGTCCCAACTTTTTAAATTTTAAAACAAAGCCACTCTGTGGCCAAACAAAACATGTGGCTACAAGTTTGAGACCTTTAGACTCAAGAATTCACATGATCACAAAATGGTTCTAATCTTGGGTAATGAAATATAGGTGTTATTTGCAAAAGCACATAGATGGTTTAAAGGCACATTGGTGTAAAAACATCTTGCTGCGGTTCAGTTCAGTTCTCAACATTTAAGTGTCCCCAACACAATGCCTTACCAACGGTAAGAGCTCAACAAGACAAGGTTCTTGGTCTCTGCTTATACACAACTTTGGCTGGCGTGGTTTGGGTGATTCTGATTCCAGCTGGTCCTTGTAGCTCCAGTCTCAGCGCGGTCTGAACAGCCTAACCTCTGAGCCTCAATTCCAGATTCCTGGGACAGAGAATTCCATTGGTTCCAGTTGGGTCAGGCTAGTAGAAAGGTATTCTGGCATGTTGAGGGAGTGTTTTCTTAAAAAGTTATGTTAGCCCTTAAGCAACAGATTTAAAGGACGGGTAGTGACACATTTCACTCCAGGCGTTAGGAGACCACATCCTTCCTGCCCAATTTGGCCCGCAGCTTATTTTTGTAAAGTTTTATTGGGACACAGTTAGACCCACTTGCTTACTTATTACCTGTGGTTGTTTATTGCCCTGCAGTATCAGAGTAGAAGAGTTGCAACAGAAACTGGAGGGCCCCCAAAATCAAAATATTTACCCCTACTCCTTCATAGAAAATGTTTCCCAACCCTGTGTTAGTCCATTTACCTAAGTGTCTCCTTGGACCGAGAACAACAGTTATGATTATGTGAAGTTCTTGGGGCGGGGGTGGGGGGGGGGGGGAGAAGGTATTAAAAAAAATCTAGGTAAATGCTGGCTAATTCAAAATAGGAACTGTTCTTTGCTGTTTTATCCCACTTGAGTGATTGAGTGGATTGCTTGATGGTCCTTTGGGATTTTTAGTTGAGATATGCTGGGCAAGAATAAGCCTCTCTCACATATTTATTTTATTACTTTATAAAAGTAGTATAAGTTGATTATTTAAAAATTTGGAAGATGCCCAATAGTACAAAGAAGGAACATAAAAATTTCCCATAATTCAGTCACTAAGTCCCCTTTCACCCATGTACTTAGAGCTAATTAACGTTAGATATTAGGTATTAACAATCTTTTCACAAAATCAGAAGCATATGCCTACTGTTTTACATGTTTTTGAAAGTTAATGTATAATGAACCTTCTAATATCATTAAGTATTCTTTTTTAACATAGTTTTTTTTATTATTGCACAGTATTTTCACATGTGTATTTTGTGATTTACTTAATTCCTATTGCTGTCTATTTCAGTTGTTTCCAATTATGTATTCACTTTTCAAAAATGACATTGTGTTTCTCTCTGATTATTTCTTTGGGATAAATTCCTTGGGTTAGAATTGCTAGCTCAAACAGCATGAGCATTTATTTTTAAGGCTTTCAGTAGATATTGCCAGATTATCCTCCAGATCTTGCCAATTTATACCCACCAGAAGGGTATGAAAGCACCCAGATCTTTGTAGTGAATTGAAAGGTTACTGTATTTTTATTTGAAAGGTTTTGATAGATTGAGTGTTGGGTTAGGTGACCTTACCCTCAGTCATTGCTTGCTTGAATGAACATGTCGAGTGACTGTTATTTTGGCTTCTCTTTCCTTGTAGGATCCCCCTCCCAAACCACCCCGCCGCAGGCAAGGAGGCTGGGCCGATGATTCCATGAAGGCTTCCAAGTGAGTGCCAGCAGCTCGCGGGAGGTGAGGGTGCGCAGGGCGGGTTTGGGCATTTTGCTCCTATGTTGTTCTTTTCTTTTCTTATAACAGCTTTATTGAGATGCATTCATGTACCTTACAATCCACCCATTTCAAATGTACAATTCAGTCATTCTTAGTGTAGTCACAGAGTTATACTGTCATCACCACATTTTTATTACCCCCCAAAGAAACCCATACACTTTAGCAGTCACTTCCCATGTCCCCCCAACCTCCCTAGCCCTAGACAACCACTAATCTGCTTTCTGTCTCTATGATTTGCCTGTTCTGGACATGTCATATAAATGGAATCATATATTATGTGGTCTTTTGTGACTGGCCTCTTTCACTTGGCATAATGTTTTCAAAGTTGACCCATATTGTAGCATTCAGTGTTGTTCTTAGTGTAATTTTCTAAACAGAATGGAGTTGCCTGTTAGTAACTGCTAGATTACAAATCATTTTGGTCTTTAATACTTTGCACTAAGTTTTAGATGAAAGGGAAACCAAAAAAGTGTTTATTATACCAGTGGGCTGGCCAACTATCCATTTTAACAACTTAAGATATACTCAGGAAGATTTTTTTTTTTCTCAAAGAATATACATTACTCTTGGTCAGAATTTTCTTTAGCAGTTATTGCCTTCAAAATAGCACTATCAAAAATTTTTTCCCCAATTCTTTACACCTTCCTCTTCCCACCTCTAAACTCTCTCTCTCTCTCTCTCTCTCTCTCTCTCTCTCTCTCTCACACACACACACACACACACACACACTTTTGCCCCCTAGATCATTTTGAAAACAAGTAGCAGTGCAGTCATCATGACATTTTGCCCCTAGAGACTTCAGCATGCATCGCTAAAGATGAAGGACATCCTCCAAATATCAGTGTCATTATCACACTAAGAAATTTCATAATGATTTAATGTCTAGTTTAAACTTTCCCAGTTGTCCCAAAAAGGTCCTGTAGCTCCAGGATCCAATCACGGGTCACACATTGTGTTTGGTAATTCTCTCTTCTAGTCTCTTCATCTAAAATAACTCCAGCCTCCCCACTCCCCCTTCCCCCACCACCTTCACCCAAAACATTTTTTTTTTTTTAAATATATTTTATTGATTTTTCACAGAGAGGAAGGGAGAGAGATAGAGAGTTAGAAACATCGACGAGAGAGAAACATCGATCAGCTGCCTCCTGCACATCTCCTACTGGGGATGTGCCCGCAACCCAGGTACATGCCCTTGACCGGAATCGAACCTGGGACCCTTCAGTCCCCAGGCCGATGCTCTATCCACTGAGCCAAACCGGTTTCGGCGACATTTTTTTTTTTTAAGAATTCAGGCCAGCTTTCTTATGGAATGTTTCACATTCACATTTCTCTGGTTGATTCCTCATGATAAGATCCAAGTTAATGCTTTTTCTCTCTCTAAATGTATTTTTATTGATTTCAGAGAGGAAGGGAGAGGGAGAGAGAGATAGAAACATCAATGATGAGAGAGAATCATTGATTGGCTGCCTCCTGCACGCCCCCTACTGGGGATCGAGCCTGCAACCCCGGCATGTGCCCTTGGCTGCAATTGGACCCGGGACCCTTCAGTCCGCATACTGATGCTCTATCCACTGAGCAAAACCGGCAAGGGCAAGTTAATGCTTTGGGGCAAGAAAAAGTATTTGGTACTTTTTATTGTATCAAATGGTATAGAAAGATATACTCAGAGATGTCTTATTCCAATACTTCAAATAGTGCCAGTCCATAATAAGCACTCAATGACTATTTATTGAGCAAATGAATGATCAGATCAGTATTTCCGATTGATCATTTGGCTTTCAGTGGGAAGTAGAGTTCCAGAAGGCTGGCAGACCTCTTGGGAAGGTAACACTCTGTATGCAGGAAGGTAACACTCTGTATGGCGGTGGTGTGAGCATGGACAGGTGAGGAGATTTGGAGACATTTTAGAGGTAGAGTTAATAGAAGAGTCATTGGTTGAGTGCAGGGCAGAGGGAGGAGTTGAAGGTCACTGGGAGGTGCCTGTCTTTGAGGACTGGTTTCAGGGATGGGGAGCCTTTTTCCTGCCAAGGGCCATTTGGACTTTTATAACATCATTCGCAGTCCATACAAAGTTATGAACTTAAGAATTAGCCTGCTATATATGGTTAAACATTTAATTAACTCACCCTAATGTCTTGGCAGGGCTAGACCAAATGATTCTTAGGCGTTGTACAGCCCAAGGGCCAGATGTTCCCCACCCCTGGGTTAGGTAGTGGTGTCGACTGATAGAGAATGCAGGAGGAGAGACCTGATTTGGGGCTGGTGGTGGTCCTGTATGTAGTTTCCATAGTTTGGGAGTCTAGAAGAGAGTGCAAAAAGGAGGTGCAAGTTTAGTCATCTGTTACACAAATGGGAAAAGACAAGGATGGAACCTTGGATTTGGCTGTTTGGAGGCTACTAGGGGCATTTGAGGAAGTGGTTACAGTGATTTGCTTTGGGGCAGAAGGCAGATTACAGTGAGGGAAGGGAAGTGGGATGTGAGGAAGTGGGGTTAGTAGTATAGGCTACTGCTCTGAGAAGCAAAGGAAAGACAGTATTTGAAAGGGGAAGTCTGTGTTGTGAATCGGTGTGTTATATCTGGGGAAAGAGTGAGTCAGAGGAAATAGGGCGGATTTGAAGGAGTCTAGGATCCTAAAGGAGGAGTAAGGTTAAGACCTTCAAGAGAGACTAATTAACCTTGGACAGGAGGAGGTGGGAGAATTATTCTTCTAGGACAGGAGAAAGCTTGGAAAGGCTGGATTATCAAGAAAGCTGGAGAGGAGTAGGGAATTTCATTTTGAATTGGCCTTTTTTTTTCTTTTTCAAAGTAGGAAGGCAACTTGACTGTTGAACTTGTTGGAGCAAAGGAGAGCTGGCATCTGGAGGCAAGTAGAACAGATTAGAGAGAGAAAAAGGAAAGGGAGCAGATTCGTTAAGAGAGGCGATGGTTGGGCTCCATTGAGAATCTGCTCTGTGAAGGCTGGGAAACATGAGCTCCTGCTATGTGCAGGGTGCTCCAGGAGTCCAGAGAGTAAATGTGCTTCCTGCCCTGCAAGAGCCTGGATTCCAGTTAGGGAGACCAGGCGTTTTCATTCACAAAAACCAGGAAGGCAGAAGGAGCACATGGTAAGTGAGAACTGAATGGAATGGCTGACACTGGTGATGTGGCCTCAAAGGAAAGTAATCACAGTGGTCAGGGAGTCCCGTGCAGAGGTGATGGACGTCAAGCTGGGTGAATCTGATGGCCAAAGAGGATCATGAGGAGGGCATTTGGTTCAAGGATTGGTATAGACATAAGTGTTGCAGGGCAGTAACCTCATTGTCAGTCTGATTAGAGCAAAGGATTCACACTGAAAAGTAGTGTACTTAGCTTAAATTCTTGATAATAATGGCACTGTGTGAGGCACCTGTGCTTGCACAGGTGCTAGTTTGGGATGATAGTTTGGGCTCCTATTGCAGAATGCCATAGACTGGGCAGTTAAACAACAAACATCTATTTCTCACAGTTCTGAAGGCTGGTAGTCCGAGATGAGGGTGCTAGCATGGTCAGGTACTCGAAGAGGGCCCTCTCCCTGGCTTGTCCTCACATAGCCTTCTTTGTTGTGTGCACACTCAGGGAGAGAGATCTTGTGTGTCTTCCTCATTGTGTAAGAGTACTAGTTCCATCATGGGGTCTCCACCTCATGACCTCATGACCTCATCTAACCCAAACACCATCACATTTGGGATTAGGGGGAGCACAAATATTCATTCCACACTTTATATGTGCATCACACAAACTCTTGTTGGGTGGGTTCCATTCTGTACGGTAGGCATCCTTTTGCGAGGGAGGTAGGAGGAAAGTGAAGCTACAGTAGGAACTAGAAGGGCTCTTTACAGATCTGACTGAGGCCCTCAGCCATAGGATGTGAGTTTCCCAGATATCTTTGTTTGTTTGTTTGATGGATTGATTGATTTAAATTTATTGGGGTGACATTGGTTAATAAAATTATGTAGGTTTCAGGTGTACAATTCTATAATACATCATCTGTATATTGTGTGTTCACCACCCCAAGTCAAATCTCCTTCCATTACCAATTACCCCCCTTTTTTCCTTCTCCTACCTCCCCTACCCCTCTTTCCTTTTGGTAATCCTTATAATGTTGTCTTGACTGTGAGGTGTGTTTTTTCTTAATTCCTTCTCCTTTTTCACCCAGCCCCCCCAAATCCCTTCCTTCTGACAGCTGTCAGTCTATTCTCTGTATCTATGAGTCTGTTTCTATTTTGTTTGTTAGTTTATGTTGTTCATTAGATTCCACATATGAGTGAAATCGTGTGGTATTTGTCTTTCTGTGACTGGCTTATTTCACTTAGCATGATACTCTCCAGGTCCCTCATGCTCTCGCAAAAAGTTAGGATTAGGATTTTCTTCTTTTTTACTGCTGATACCTTTGGTTTATTTGCATAACACCCCCCAAGATAGGGAACAGAGCATGGACTAGAGATGTTGGGTGCTAGAACTCAAATGCTCACAGGAATAGGCTGTATTCAAGAATTGCCTGGGACCTGGGATCACAACCTGTCCCTTCTCCTGTCACCAAAGTCATTGCTGTGCCAAAGATTCCATCTTGGAGCCAGGCTTTCGTTGGCTCTGAAGTTGCCTAAAGTGGGGCACTGACTTGGCCATGGGGAAAGGAGCTAAAAGAGAGGCAACCAGACTTGGTAAAGAGAGGAAGGAAAGGTAGTCTGATTAAGTTTTGTCTCAAAGTGTCTGTTTTTGGGTTTGTCCCTGCATTGATCTGCAAGGGAATGAGGCAAGTAATGCTCCCTCAGGGACTTTCAGGACTTTGCTCTCAATGTCAGCCGTCATTTTCAATCACCCTCTCCCTCCCAGCCATTAATTTTGGCCCAGGATCATGGGGACTTGTCCATCTATCACTCCTAATTGACACTAAATGATCTGTCAGTTTATTGATGAACGGCAGGAGTGGAATTGTCACAATATATTTTACTTTCTAACAACTCCTCCTGACAATTTTACCTTGTCCATCTCACTCTCCTCACATAAATCTCCATTGGCCGCTCGTTCCTTCTCACGGGCTGTTCTGGTGCCAGCTACTTCCACACCATCTGCACGCCTCAAGGACATCAAGATGGCGGTAGAACAGCCGTGTGCTGGTCCTGAGGTTGCCCCTTCCCTCCTCCTCCTCTCCCTCTTGCTTTTTTTTTTTTTTTTAATGGCCTTGGTGTTCCAAGAATACTAAAGGGCTTCTGTCCTCTCCCTCTGTGTCACTGCCATACCAGAGTCTCTTTACCTTCTTGTTAGCAGCGAGAAGTTAATTCTTACTAAGTTTCAAAAGTGTGAAAGGCAAAAACTCACAGAGCTGCTGGGCTCTTAGATTTGTAAGCACAGATGCAAATGCATGTTTTGTCCCCTTAACTCAGCTCTGTTACAGGCTGTCCATCCCCATAGAAGTCAGTTTCTTAGGAAGGTGTCACAGAGGGTTGTTCAGCTGGAACCTCCCATCTGTAGGTGCAGGTGTGCCAAGATGTGGGTGGTCTGCCCTTGGACCTGCTGGCCCAGGCCTACATCTGCCAAGGCCCCAGGCTTGTCCCTGTAACGATGGGCAGTCTCATTGGTCCACCCCAGTTTTCTATTCAGGTGTCACTTTTTGGTGCTCCAAGTCTTGAAAAAGATGGGGAAGTTCTGGGTTACTTACATATAAGGGTATATAGTTATTTAATCTTAAGAAGGTGTACATATGGGTGTGAAAAACAAAATGATAACATTTATGAGGCCAAGGATGAGTTAGGGGAGCTTCAATAATTAAAAAGGGACCAGGTATCCCTGAATCCTAGTGAAGCAGAAGAACTTAATCCTTCACCTTCAGATTTTCATCAGTAAACACAATTTTATTTAGAAGTATTGAGAATTTATTTTCCACATGCTGCCCTCAGCCACGAAGAGCTCAGAACTGGTATGGCATGACCAGGGGTTTTGGACATCCTGGGTGAACAGTTACTTAGTTCTCCGCGAGGTTGCTCATGCATCAGAGATGAGGGTCCAGTATTGGGTGAAATCAAGTGAGGTGGTTGCATGTGAGACGGTTGAGAAGGGGAAAGTGTTAAGTAGATAATTGTGCACCATTTGAAATAGCTCTGCCCAGGGCTCAGGCCCATGTCCCTGTTTCTGTAGGGTTTGGAGATGCCCATGAGAACTCCCTGCTTGGACCTCTGTCTCAGCTTCATCATCATTGCTTCTGCCTGCATGTGCGCTTTTCCTCCACATGGTGTCTGAGACACAGCATATTCAGGAAAGGCGCTTCGGAGCTGAGCAGCACCTATCTTCTCAATGTACACCTGCATGTGTTTCTCTGTGTACTAGTAGACTCCCCTAAGGTAATTCTTGCTTTGCTCTCAGGTCATGTTCATTGCCTGGACAGAAAAATGGTGGAGGAAGCCCTGGCCGGTTTGGCTCAGTGGATAGAGTGTTGGCCTGCAGACCAAAGAGTCTTGAGTTTGATTCCGGTCAAGAGCATGTACTTTGGTTGCAGGCTCCTCCTCAGCCTGGGCCCTTATTGGGGCTCATGCAGGAGGCAACCAGTTGATGTGTTTCTTTCACATGGATGTCTCTCTCTGTCCTTCCCTCTCTCTTCCACTTTCCCTAAAAATCAATAAAAAAATATCCTCGGGTAAGGATTAACAAAAACAAACAAATTTAAAAAAATGGTGGAGGAAGATCTAGATAAGTTTTTAAATTTAATGAACTTAGAGAATTCACATGGTTGTTTTTTTAAGAAAATTGGAATTTAATTGCATTGTTTATTGCTATAAATTATACTATACCTTCAGTAGGATCTGAAAATGAAATAAATGACACCTAGACTGTTTATGTTGCAATAACTGGTGAAAAATACATATCCTCACTGAAGTAGGGGAAAGAGTGGGATATGTCAAGCTCATTCTGTCCTATGCCTTTCCTGTCTTCAGAAACTTGTGTTGTGTTGGTAGCTGTCAGATGGGGAGGAATAAAGAGAAGGGCTGGGTAATGGTGGGACTTAGCTGAGCTGTCCTTTTCTGTTCAGCCCTGAAGATGCACAGCCATGACATACAGACTGAAAGTCACCCTTTCTGAATTTCAGTCTAGAGCAGCCATGGGCGAACTACGGCCCGAGGGCCGGATCCGGCCCGTTTGAAATGAATAAAACTAAAAAAAAAAAAAAAAAAAAAAAAGACCGTACCCTTTTATGTAATGATGTTTACTTTGAATTTATATTAGTTCACACAAACACTCCATCCATGCTTTTGTTCCGGCCCTCCGGTCCAGTTTAAGAACCCATTGTGGCCCTCGAGTCAAAAAGTTTGCCCACCCCTGGTCTAGAGTGTAACTGCCTCATTTTTAAGGACTGCATAATGCTCCAAAGTTCCTATCTCAGTAAAAGTAATCATGAGCAGACAATAGTTGTGATCTTTTCCCAGGCTGAGAAAGCAAACTTCCAGTGTTTGTTCATGTAATTGCCATAACATGACCCTCTGGAAAGTACCATAAAGGCTTTAGATATGGTACATATAGATCCCATAGGCTAGAGGACAGAATGTACCCACCTTTTTCTCATTGAGGATTTGGTGGGGGGCATTTTCATGTACTTCTACTTGTCTTGACAGTGATTTTTGGTTCAGAGCAAGCAGAGATGTTCTATGTTACATCCATTGCAGTGTAGGGCCCTGGGTGGCTTGTCTAGTGTCACAAAACCAATTTACTTATGCAAATGACTAAATATGAAATAATTGGAATCTTGCAATTCTGTCAAGTGCCTCCCAATTGAAGATGATAGCAGTCTGTTCTGTAAGCCCCAGGTGGAGTAGCAGCATTTGGATACTTCACTTCCCACTCTGAAAAGGGGAGCAGTCTTTCTGACAAGTGGCTCTGTCCAGTTCCCTCCCTGGAGCGGAGGTGAGTGCCTGATGCCAGGGCGGAGGGAGGAGCACATGCAGTGACCTGGGATGCTTCTGTGCACCAGGAGAGGACCGCCAAGGCCCACATGTACAACCGCTGTGCTTCTAAGGCCTAAGTCAGTAGTACCGCTTCCCATTTGCCTTTAGGGAGGCCTGCAGGAGGCCTGCCAGAGACTGCAAAGCTCGGGCCCTGATCCTCACCTCCCCCAGAGCCTGCTCCCAGCTTCCTTTCAGGCCTTCAGCTTTTCTTAACAAGTTAACAAGTTAACTTGAAATTGAAAACCAGGAGTGATTCTAGAGCGGGCTCTTAGCATGCCTGGGAAGGCTTTGACTTTTGGCCCTTTATAGTTTCTAGTTTTGCAGAAGTGCAAATTCTCCTGTGACTAGAGCTGGTCATTTCCTGGAGCCAGGGGTAAGATCGTAAAGTAGGAGAGTCTCCGAGGGTCAGGAAAGAAATGACAGGCGCACAGAAGTATTCCTTAAAGTAACAACAGCCAAAAATCACAGCGTCCTATGGAATATTCCCTTGTCTATTATCACGCAGTGCAGAGGCCTTGAAACTGGAAGCTTAGAGCCAGTTTCATCCAACCTCCTGTCACATTCTGCTTGAATTCCTCCATTGTGGGGAACTCAGTGGAAGCATATTTTTAAAGTCTTTTTTAGTTGTACAAGCAAACCAAGAACACATTAATGATACAAAAATTCAGTTAAGGCACAAAGCTAAATTTGCCTGAAACTACCATCTTCTCCAAGCCTAGTCATCTCTTTAGAAGGAACTACTGGTAGTAGTTTGTTGGTATCTCACCAACAATAGATGTACAGTTTAGATTTTTACACTATATATATATATATATATATATATATATATACACACATATAAATGGGATCAGATTTTGTTTTCTCCTTAATTTTTTTAACTTTTCATGTAATAGTCCATCTTGGAGATCTTTTAGCACAGGTAGATTTACCTCATTTTCTAACTGCTGCATAATGATCCCATCGCATTGGATGTGCTGTTCCCCTGTTGGTGGGCATTTAGGTATTTCTAATTTTTATACCATTATCAACCCCCCTGATTTCTAAAAATGGCTCATCTTTAGGAAGTTTGCAGCTTCATCCTCTGATCCAGATTCTGCCTTCTGGGGCCCTGCTGCAGAACTTGAATGTGGACAGCCCACGTGTCTCGCCTAGCCTTCTTGTTGTATGGATTGGAACACACACACACACACACACACACACACACAGCATTTATGGGCTTTTGTGCGGGGCACTTTGCAAAGCATAGTTGTTTTTATTTCCAGAACAACCCCAAGAGGTGTAGATTCTATTATCCCTGCTTTCAGATGATGACATGGAAGTTCAGGAAGGTTAAGTAACTTGTTCAAAGTCACACAGCTAGTAAGGAGGCAGCAGGATTTGAATCTAGGTGAGTCTGACTGTAGGGTCATGCTCTTGTTCTCTGTGCCTCACCACCTTCCATCTTTGTGCCCTTGGCCCCTGGTTTAATGCTAGTGCCTCTGCACTGGGTTGAGCCCCGAGGGCTATATTACCACACCTCTAATTGTTTGTCCTGTGGGAAGAATAACAGGGAGTTGAATGTATGACCCACCCCCTGCTTAACCTCCTCTGGCCTACCTGTCTGCAGAGCGGTGCTCAGCCAGTTGCCTGACCCTGAGAAGAAGGTGAGTGCAAAGAATGCAGCTTGTACTTAGGGGCCCGAGCCAAAGCCATGCCAACCCAGTCCTGCCATTAAAAGGCCTAATTAGGCTAGTCATTAAGTTCAATTAGGCATTGGAAATGATCATTCCTTCTAACCCTGCAGTGCCCTCCAAGAACTGGATCCATTCCCAGGCAGCAGCTAGCCAGCAGTTCTGGTTACTGGTGCACTAGCAGCACCGCCTCTGGTTTTAGACCTGTGTCTCCTTTGCAAGGCTGAGGGCAGAGGAATCCAGGGGCGCTCAGCTCAGAGCGAGGTGATCCCCTCGGACATTAAATACGGTCAGGCGTCAGGCGTCTGCCTTGGAGGTCATTTTCTGAGCTCACTCTGGTCACTGCCTTTTTTGGGGCCACCCTTCCCCATGTATGTATTAGGAGTCTGGACACCTGCCTGTGTTCTCTTTTGCCACTCACTGGCCATGTGATCTGGGGCAAGTCCTGTGGGCTTTTTGGGCTAAGGTTCCCTTGGGGGGGTTGGAGTAGATAATCTCTAAGTTCCCTTTTCAGCCCTTGGATATTACGATCCTAGGAAATCCCAAATATACGAGCCCTGGTGTACACAGGATTTCTTTGCACTGAGCACTGAGCTGGGAGAAAGGAACAGGAGACATCCAGTGTAACCTTGTGCCACCAGCTCTGCCCCCGTGGGCTCTGTCTCTTCAGCATTAAAACTAAGTGGTCTCAAAGGCCCTCTACAATTCAGAAAGTATGTTTGAACGTCTAAAATATGCTTTCTAGACGGCTGATTGAAACAAGTCAGTTTAGTCTACAAATCATTGCCTTGAAGCAGCTGACAAACACGGAGGCCAGGACAGGCCTTCCGGGTTCAGGGGCTGATGTATGGGGGCATGGATGTGCCAGTGTGTTTGGAATGAGCAGAGTGGGAGACTGAAGCCCAGGGATTAGCTAGAGAAGGAAGGAGATAGGCAAGAGGGGCCCACGTGCAGAACCTTGAACTCTTGGCATGTACTTTATTATTTAGGGAACAGGGAGCCCCTGGAATGTTGACCAGTGTATGACCAAGGATGCAAGGGACACACTATCACATTTCATCTGAACACCTTAATGTGGCATAATTACGATCTGGGGGTATTTGTTAATGTAAAAAGACATCCATTTCTCTGTGTGTAGTGTCCTCTTTGTAAGGATTGTCTCATCTTTGTTCTTTATGATGGAGCTTTCTTTTAGACTGGACAGAGTGGAGAAGGCCTGCTCATCTCTAAGGTTAACTAGTTGTGATTATACTAGAGGCCTGGTACACCAATTCATGCACTGGTGAGGTCCCTCGAGTGGCCTGCAGGGATAGGGCCGAAACTGGCAGTCCAACATCCCCCGAGGGATGTAGTAGTGTGCAAAGTGGCAGGTGGTCCGGGAGGAGCCCAAGCTTGGGCCAGGCACCACACCGCTTGCTCCCTCTCATCCTGACCCGTTGCTGCCACTGCTGCCGCCACCACTGGGTAGGCTTGCTGCTGCTACACTATGGTCTCCATGCTCCCGTCCTAGGGTGATACTGGTGCACCCATGACTAAGAAGCTGCTGTGGGCTCGCACCCAGTCAGTCTCAATGCTGGTCCTGATCCTGGTCCCAGTCCAGATGGGGAAGGGGTGCGCAGGGGGAGTGTCCACACGAGAGGCTCGCGCCACCGCAGCTGCGCTCGCCAGCCGTGAGCCCAGCATCTGGCGTCCATCGGTCAGCTGAGTGGCGCTCCCGCTTTGGGAGCGCACTGACCACCAGGGGTCAGCTCCTGCGTTGAGCATCTGCCCCCTGGTGGTCAGTGCACATCATAGTGACCGGTCGAACGGTTGCTTAGGCTTTTATATATATAGATGAGATTGGTTTTCTTCAGAGCATATGCGTTCCTTCTGGACTAGAATGACCTCTCATTTACCACTAGATGTGCTGTATTATTTGAGGTTGCATTTATCCGCAAGCAACAGAGAACCTCATCAACAGAGGCTTAAGTGGAAGGAGGTTTGTCTCAGGAAACGAGGCCCAGGGTCCCGCAGTCTAGGGCTGGTGTGGCAGCTCCGTGGTGCATTTTGTGGAAAGGGTTGCTTGGGGGTTTTCAGAATAGAGAGTGATATTTATGAGGAACAGATGGGGTGGGGGCCAGGATCCGGAGAGGCAGGGTCTGTGTCATTCACAGCGGGGGTGGGGGGGGGGGGAGGAGTGTGGCCCTTTTAGTTTAGAGATAGAGAAAATAAGGGCTGCAGGTGGGGGGTTAAGTGATTCAGTTATAGAATCTTTAAAAAAACCCTTAAATGTCACCTTGCCCACTGCCCAAGGTCAGGCAGCTAATTAGTGTAATAGAATGTGCCTCTCATGCAGCCATGCCCATCCTCAAACCTTGAAAGCTGCACACATTTATCTCAAGTTCATAAAAAGGCCACAGACTGTACTATTTGTGCAATAGCGAGTCTGTTAGAATAAAATTATCTTTACTGCTATCCTCTGGGACTTTCTCAGAAATGAGATGTTGATCATATGAAGCAATCTTATTGAACAAAAAAACTTTCAAGGAAAAAAGTTGCATCCCCTGAGCCAGCTCCCTGCTAAGGGGGACTCGCTGCTTTGCAGCGTGAGCAGCTAAAAGCCAGGAGGGAATGGCTAGAGATGGCAGCCATCGGTTAAAATTCTCCTGACATAAATGATCTCCTTGTTCTCCCTTTGATGGATTCAGCTTCTCAAAAATAAAATGCATCTGTGAACATCATACCTACTCTTCCCTTTTCTTTTTAGTCCTTTATTGAGGAGTAACTAGAAGCAGTTTCAATTTAGAAGCAGCAGCGTAGGCATATATGCTGGTATAAGTGCGCATGAAATTGAGCGCCCTCACACAGTCTAGGTTTTTTCCTGGTCTAGGGAGTCTGCCAGTGACTTTCCTTTGTGACCTATGCTACCCTCACCACAGCTGGTTACCGGTGGCTGTGCCAGTGTGTCGTAGGTTCACATACACTAGGGATTCACCAGGGTGGGTCCTGAGCCTTACAGGAGGCTGCCACACACAGCCCTGCAGTGCTGGTGGCCTCTCACCTGGCAGCTGGGAAGGGGTCACCTCTCCTGGCAGGAGGCACCTCCTCCTCTTTGAGCACCTTCTCAATGTATTCATGGGCTTCTGAGGGAACCATCATTTTGGGGGATGGAAAAGAGGGGCAGAGAAAACAATGGGTAAGTGACTGGAGGAAGTCACAGGTTTCTCTATTCAGAGCAGAAATTTTTTTTTAAGAGAAGTAGAAGACCCAGTCTGTTCAGCAATTAAAAGTGGACTGACCTAAAGGTTTCCAGAAACACTGATAAAAGTTTGCTCCCTGACTTGTGGACCCGTGACTTTCAGTCAGCACATCCTGTGCCGTTTCACTCTCTGTCCTTACAGCTGCATTTCCCAGAGACTGGCATTGAGTCGTAAGGCTGTTCTCTTTTCTCTTCGCTTCTAGTCCCTCTCATCATGTCAATGAAAAAGTCTCAGTTTGCAGCTAGGATTGCTGTCACACTCCCTAACCTTGCTAATCTACCTTTTTAACAATGAAAGAAAAAGCCATAGGCTCAGACTTTTGGCAAATAGTAATATCTAGCTATAGTTAAATTAATTTTGTGTTTTAAAAAAACTGTATAGGTTTTTAAAAAACATTTTCATTGATTTCAGAAAGGCAGGGAGAGGGAGAAAGAGATAGAAACATCAATGATGGCAGAGACTCATTGATTGGCTGACTGCCTTCTGCACGCCCCACACTGAGGATCCAGCCCACAACCCGAGCATATGCCCTCACCGGTAATCAAACCTGGAACTCCTGGTTCATAGGTCAGCGGTCAACCACTGTGCTACACTGGCCGGGCAAACTGTATTGTTTTTTTACAGTTACCTTCTATATGGCTGAGGATGTTAAGTTTTCTTTAAATAAATGTATTAAAGTAAAATTAAGGAATCACCTTAAAGAAAATAGAAAGTAGATGCAGAAAGTACACCGCTGTAGCAAAATTAGTGAAGATAGCATTTGAAAGTGATAGATGTTAAGGAAACACTGTCCTACTGGCTTCTCCTAGCTGCTTTTCCTCTGTATTTCAGCTGTTTTCAGAACACAACTGACTCTTTCGTGCTTCCTGCCTTGACTCGGGTTGTTTCCTCCAGCTGGACAAGCCCTCCTGCAGCCTTCTGCCTATTGCAAGCTTTCTCATCTTTCATTTGGCAAGTCTTCTAAGAAGCCTCCCCAGGCTCCCACAGTTGGCATGGTTGCTTCTTTTTAGTGCTTCCATGACATTTTGCTTGCACCTGCCTCGCTTGCCCTGTTAAGTTTGGGGCATAATGGGACCAGCAGTAGAGGAGAAAGTGTGGACCTTGGTTTCTATTCCAGCTCTGTGTCCAGCTAGCTTTGGGGCTTTAGTCAGGTCGCTTTAACAACTCCTGGTCTCCATTTCCTCATTTAGAAGATGCACGGGGTGGGTGTGGTAGGACCTGTCAGTCACTGCAATGTGTGAGGCTTTAGCCAGATTGTAAAACTGAGCGAAAGACCCCCCAGTCCCCACACCTCCCATCTGTGCCTCAGACAATTAAAGGTTTTTGAATAAGATAATGTTCATTTTAGATATCTAAGATCTAGAGTTCTAAACTCTTCCACTTTTGAAGTTTCTTGATAACAGGCATGTACATACATTTTATGTCCCTATAACTGTTTTTAGCTACTAAAACTGTTTCTATGTATTTCATGTTTTTTTTCCTCCTGATAAATCTCCTGTAAGGTTGATTCAGAACAAAGTTGTTATTTTGAATCTGACCAGCAGGGGGCAAACTTCACCCAGGAATTGTCTTATAATTCACTACACCTTCAACCTGATAGGGCTTGGCAGTCTACAGACAGGACATGGACATTGGTTTTCATCTTTCCACAAAATACCCTGTTGACCTGACACCTTGCCGGCAGTAGCCAAATATGATCTAACGTGACCTGAAACCCTAAAGTGCCAAAATTTGGGTGCTGGGGAATTGTTTCTTGTCTTTAAAGGAAGGGAGAAAATACAATAGAAAACACATGCTGGACACTGAACACGTGAACGGCAAGAACTAGGAACCAGGGGGAGAAAGAGAAGGGACTTGAGCTTTCAGGAGAATCTCATTTAGGAGAAATCCGTTGGCCAAGGAACACTTCAGCCCGTGAGAAATACCTGGTTTCTAATCAGTATTACATGTATGGGGACACCCGGGGGCAGAAGGACTGCAATTAACCAGTCCACCGCCTCATACCGAATGGACACAATAGCCCAAGATTACGATGGCAAAGTTTCCCTTTGCTCAGATTTGGGGTTTCACTGTGAGGGTTCGTTTGATGAGCCACACAATTTATGAAGTAGAGCCTTGGTTTGGGATGTGCTAATGGTGTGTTACACGATCTGGGACAGATCACCTCCTCTTGCTCATGCCTTGGCTAAATTTTCCTCAATGAGGTTTGGAGGCCCTTGTGAGATTGTTATTGGACATTTTAAGATTATGAGGGTAGAAAACCTTGCAAGGAAATGGCATTTTGGTTTCTTTTCTTCTAGAGGAGTGATGCTCTTGGCTCCAGTTCAGCTGGTATCTTAGTCCTGTTCGCCCCCTTGCCATGTGTTTCTTTACGAGTTTGGCCTCTGACTACAGAGTTTCTTCTTTTTGGCATGGGAGCCCTGTGAGCTCCTGACTGTGGCTGTAGCTTCTCTCTCGGGGCAGCATGTTGTAATAGCAACCATTTGTACGGACCCTTCACAGCCTCCTGGGGTCAGAGGCCGAGCCCATGCGAGCTGGGCCAGGGCAGGGTCTTCCACTGGGCCGGCCAGCGCTCTAGATGCCCGCACTTTGGTCTATTTAAAGCCTGTTCTGTCGTGCAGCAGGGAGGCGAGTCTAGGGTCCAATATGTGATGTGGATATTAAGAGACTTCAAGGACACTTCCCCCCATTTATCCCAGTTATGTCCCCTGCTAAAATAGGTTAACGGCGTCCAATTAACCACTGAACATTGTCATGCTGCATAAAGATAGCATCCTGGCTGTTCTCTGAGCCGTGGTACTTCATCTCCATTTAGATCTCTGAAGTATTCCATTAAACTCGAGAGAAACATTTTAACAGAGATGATGTCTACATTAGGGCTGCCTTTCACCCTTCAGCATGTACCCTGTATAAGCAGCGCCGTGGCCTGTCTGATATGGCAGGGCGGATGGGGAAATAGGCGGGGGTTTTACATTATAGCACATCTCTACCTGAACCCCAGAATGAAATGGAGGGTCCAGGGTTTGGAATGGTCCTGTGTGACTGCAGTCCCGGATGTGCCAGTGTGATCAGTCTTGTCATCAGTTGACCAAATCATGCCCATGGCATGCCGGTGTGGCATCTGAATGCCAAAAGAAAGCATTGCATTTGAGCAGAAGAACTTTGAAAAGGAGAGGGCATGGAGGGAAAGGTGACTTAGCTACGTGGGATCTCTTTCTTTGCCACTACACAAACTGTTATGCTGCAGATAAAACATACAAAATAAATCACGCGGAACAATTAAACCAGTATTAACCACCAAATTGTCAAGGCTGACCAAGCGACAGTTCTACTATAAGTTGAGAGTATATACTCGTCATGGAAAATATCAGTTGGATCCGAAGCAGAGTCTATGAAATGAGGCCTCCCCTGGTGTAGAACTGCCCACATGTTCCTCTCCCATGCAGGGTTAAGCACTGACTGGGCTTTGTGTCAGACAGCCCAGAGCTTGTCTTCTAATCCTACCACTTTCTAGCTGGGTGACCTTATTCAAGTTACTGTACTTCTCTGAGCCCCAGTCTGCTTGTCTGTAAAATGGAGTAAATTTAATAAGATAATGTGATAATCAAATAACGTATAATACCATGTATAATATATTAATATATAAATAAGAAAATATAATGACAGTGCCGGGCACCCAATAAGTTAAATAAACGTTACTATTGTTATGTCATCAGCCTTCCTGTAATAGGCCTGTGGGGGCCGGGGCCTGGAGATGGTCTTTCCCTGCGTATTGAGGTGCCCTGTGAAGCCGGGAGGAGAGACCTCATGTGGGTCATAGAGAAGAGGGGGTGAAAACCAGAAGGGGACGGGGTGAGTGCTGAGCTGAAGGACTGGGCTTTAAATGGAGGTGGAGATGACGAGACCACACCCTTAACCTTGAAGTCTTCTACCCGAAAACCTGACGTGCGGGGAGCTGGCAGCTTCTGGGAGGCTGAGTGCTTTTAGTGACTGGGAAAGGGCCAGAGGGACAGCCCCGCTTCCCCTCCTGCAAGTCACCGGCCAGGGCCAGGCCGCTGTGTCATCCCTGGAAAGCAGGAAGCCAGAGTGCCCTGTCTCCACCAGGTGGGAGGTGAGAGAGAACATTTACTCTCATTGTCCAGAGTGAAGGCTTCATTCTGCAAAATGGCCAAAGCAATCAGCAAGTGATGGAGTAGCTCTTAAAAAGAAACCTGGCATTTAATTAACTTTTCAAAGTGCTGGTTCAGCAACCTCTGTGTTTTACATTTTGAATATTGAACAAGCATCTCTAATCGGATCTGAATTGCTCCGGACCTACCAGGGTGGGGAGCACCTGCCCAGCTTTTATGAACACGATGGAGTCTTGTCTGAATTTCGAGATAATCAACTCAGGATCAGTCCAGATGGGGCTTCAGTCTGTGAAGCCGTCTCCTTGCTCCCCTCTGCCTGGAGGTCAAGGCAGAGTTCACCAACACTTTTGTTAGAAGAGAGCAGGCAACGCGGAAGGATAAGGCAGGAGGTTTCCATCTTGCTGCTTAGCAGCTGGAGAGTTCAGCCAGCCATCTGAAATAAGGCTCAGGGCAGTGATTCTCACACACGTGGCCGGGTCCCATTTCTAGAGATTCCTCCCCCGGAGGCCTGGGGTGAGGCCCAGCACATGGACACTGAAGAAACTTCCCGAGTGTGATTCTCTTGTGCCTCCCTGGTTAAGAGCTCCTGGTTTAAAGGATTCTCTCCAGCTTTTATTTCTCTAAGTGTGGGAATTCAGGAATGGAGCGTTTGCACAGTAAATCCAAACAGCTGCCGGGGTGCCCTGTGGGGCATCTGAAAATCAGCCGTGTCTGCTGTTGAGAAGGCTCAGGCAGTGTGTTTGGAAGCTAGGGTGGATGTCGGGAGACAGGCATTCTGGTCTCAGCCTCCTCACTCACTGGCGCTGTGGTTTGGGTGACGTGCACAGCACAGTGCCCAGCGTCAGTAACGGTGCTGCTGAAACCTGCTCTACCTCGTTTCCAGCGCTCAGCTGAGCCAGTCTTTGTAGAGTATTGCGAAGTGCTCTCTCTCTGTAAGACGGTCTCACAGTGTCATTGTAACTGTCATGCTCCCAAACCCTCTCGTAGCCACTTCTGGGGAAAGAGGCATGTCCCCTCCATAGGGCTGGACCGGGTCACAGTTTTCTCAGAAGTATGTCTGTAAGGAAGAGAAGACCCAGGACCTACAATTCTCTCCCTCAGCCTCCACAGTCTGTGGGAGGCAGGACTTCAGCCCCAAATCCTCTGGTGGGCGGTGGTAGACCAACTCCGTTTTCATTTCGTTTAACCTGTCACCACCATTTAAAAATACACTCTCCATCATGACTGGGTATGTGAGTATATAAAATTGAAAAAAAAATTTTATGTAATACCTATCCTTATTGTGAGCAGTTCACTTTCTTTTATCCTCTCTGCTATTAAAAAGAGACCAGTGGTGATTTACTAACTTGATTTCATGAGTCACTAACAGGCCATGACCTGTAGTTTGAAAATCATTGTGCTAGATTCTTTGTCCTAGCACTGGACTCCGTGCCTTTGGGGACCAGGTAGGTAAAGCAAATCTGTGAAGTGTGGATTTATTTCAGAAAAGCACCTAAGTTATATTACTGAGGTACATATACCAGTTATTTGTATATTCATACTTCTGTGAAGATATTTACTCTCTGCCAGTCTCCTAAAATATGCTTCCCACTTAGTCTTCCTTTGCTTTCCCGTGTTTGATAGCTGCATACTTCACTGGCCTCTTCATTCTGTAAGAGCCCTAGCAGTGCAGATTGGATGATGAAGAACCAGTACTGGACCCCGGGTTAGGGAGTGCTGGGAGCTCAGGGGCAGCCACACTCGGATGTAGGTTCCCATGGAAAACACTGGAATGTAGGTCCAGTGTTGCCAGGCTTTGTATTTGAAGAATTTAGAAATTCGGATTTTTGTACAAAGTCTCCCAATTTGGACAAGAAATTCATGTTAAAACAGAACAAAACAAAATAAAAATAAAGAGCAGTGTGGTCCAGACCAAACTTATCTGCAAGCTAGATAAGGCCTGGAAGTAGCCAACTTCATCAAAGGCAGAGTGTCCTGTACCATTTCCATCATAGCAGAGCAGAAGGTTCACACTGAACCTGTAGTTCGGGGGGAGGGAGGAGGGTGCAGGGGACACGAGAAAACACCACCCTTGGGCATCCCGGCTGACCATCCTTGGGGGCTCCATTTTGATCTTGCTCCATCCCATGGGCTGAAATGAGATGCCGAAGGATTCTTGGCTCCCCCTAGAGTGAGAGAGAGCAAGATGTGGACTCAGCAGCAATTAAGCCACATATGAAATTCATCCCCTTTTTGGGTGTTGAGTGGATAAATGGCAGTTAATCAGCCTTCCCCCCAAAGATTAGCCTTATCATTATTGTCTCCTTCAGACAAAATCACTGCTACTTTTGCCACCTCCCATTGCTTAGGAAGGACCGATGCAGTCGTAATTCCTAAGGGTAACCAGAGATGGACATGTCTCTTATGTACAAACAAAGGCATTGCTGGCCTAGGCTACCTGGCCTTTTTAATCCCCTTATTCTCTGATCCTGTTTTCATTCAAGCCCTTCTACCGTTGGTGGCATATCAAGCCATTTGGACAGTGGGTTTATAGAGTTCAGCTTCACCGTGACAATTAGAGGTAGTGAGTTGGGAGCAGAGCCTTCTCTCCTCCACTTAGAGGCAGCTTTGGCGGCTGCCTCGGGCTCTACGTTAGGATTCTTTTTACTTAGAACAGCATTGGAAGCCTCCATCACCAGCAGCTCCATGGTGGCGCTGCCCTGGACATCCCTTTGCAGTCTACCTTGGCCCTCTTACTGCCCTTTCTGTCCCACTCGTCCTCCTACCCCTGGTTCCTCAAAAAACATAGAGTTTAAGAGTAAAAACACATAGTCTGGGAGATCCCTTCAGAGTTATTTCATCCCGTTCATCCAACCTGACCTACTTATCCTCTTCTCCTTCCCTGACTTCAGCCAAAATTCATTCCCTTCCTTCCGTCTCCCTTCACAGTGCAGTTGGCATGGTCTAAATTTCATGGAAACGGATCTATTTAAACTTGGGCTTAATTTATGATTATACTGTTGGGGGGGATTATTTGCATTTTGCAGGAATTGCTGTTTGGTTCCAACATAGCTCTTACTGGTGAGGCTTTGTGGGCCAGCGCTGTCGAGGGCCATCTCATGCATCTTGCCTCCTGGCCATCATGTCATTGCCACTGCCCTTTGCCCCTGCCATCATGGCGATGATTTCTAACTTAAAAGAAGTCATAGCCCTGGCCGGTTTGGCTCAGTGGATAGAGCGTCGGCCTGCAGACTCAAGGGTCTCGGGTTTGATTCCGGTCAAGGGCATGTACCTTGGTTGCGGGCACATCCCCAGTGGGGGGTGTGCAGGAGGCAGCTGATCGATGTTTCTCTCTCATCAATGTTTCTAACTCTATATCCCTCTCCCTTCCTTTCTGTAAAGAATCAATAAAATATATATATTTTTAAAAGTCACAAAAAATAAAAGCTCCATAATTGTGATGTCCAGGCATACAGAAAAGTAATCACCACATATAGTCAACAATAGTCAACATTTGCCAGTCTCATTCCGAAGACTTAAGATTGGTGTTTCTCAGAGTGTCAGTAGTATCCTACTTGGGTTAGAATTACTGGAAATTTGTTTAAGATGCATATTCCTGGGCTGCCTACCTGCCAGACCAGCTGATCCAGACATCTCTGCTGCCAGGTCCAGCACGTCCAGCCGTCGGCATGTCTGTCAAGCTTCCGGGTGGTTCTCATGCACAGTCAAGTTTGAGAACCAGGGCCTTAGACAAGTGTGACAGGCTTCCTGCTCCCACAGAATATCTGAGGGCACTACTCGCCAGCATCACTCACAGGGCTTCTGGTCCTTCACGTGGCGGATACAGAAAGACGGGCCCTGAGCCTGCAGCCTCCCTGCATGGCTAGCTCATCCCTTTCCGTTCATGGGAAGCTGCCCATGTTAACACAACAGCTCCAACTGGGACCCAAGGCCTCAGTCCTAAAAAGTGCTCAATAAATTGGTCAGTACTTATTGAAAGAAAGGAGGACGTCATATCATCTATATTCATTTGACTTTTGAGCTCACTCAGCCTGCATTTAAACTCAGTCATTTAATTTGGAGACGTGCTGAAGCAAGGTTATAAGAAGGCATTGCAGGGTCTATAGTGCCCTCATGCTGAGTATGAGCCTTGGTCTGTGAAGAGGAATCCAGACAAATAAAGCAGCTGGGATGTTTGCACCCACTTTTTAAACCCCCTGTCCAACATACCCTGCCAATGCATGAGACTAGCGTGTTCTCATAACCCTTCTCTTTCTTTTTTCCAGGTCGGGAAGGAAGGCTTTTGAAGAAATGGAAGAGTATGTTTGCAGTCTTCTCATGGCATCCTATGGGGGTCTTTGTCGACAGTGCAGTCTTTGTTGAGCAGCATTAAAAAAATAGGCTAGGCAGTGTGAATCTGGCTGTGGTCTGGGCTGGAGTCATGCTTCCTGAATTAAGGGTTTAATTCTTCCACTGAAGGCCTGGGCTTTGGCATTGGTAGCCAGTCACACCTCCCACCCTGCGGTTTTTAGAATTACATGTCTGGGTATCAGAGCACTGACCCATGGGCAGAGGCAGTGCCAGTTTATAAGCCTTGCCTTCTCCTAAGACTTACATTTTTTAAAAGTTTTCAGGTGAAGATGGAGTGTAAAGTCAGGGCCATCAAATTTCCCACCTCAGAGGCAGGAGAGCATTCATATCATAGTCTGTGTGACGCTACCCCGTGCAATGATGCAGTACCAGCTTGGGTAGCCATACATGGCAGACCCAGGTGCCCAGTTAGGTTTGAGCAAGTTGGAGGAGATTGGAATCAGAGATCTTTTCATCTAGGAGAAAGAATGGATACAATACAAATTGGGGTTGTTTCTTTCTATGCCTGAAACTCACTTTCTACTTTCCTTCCTTTTTGGGCGCAGTCATCGCCTCAGACCGAAGAGCCTGGATGGATCAGATGACGGAGGAGGTAAGACGTTCTTGGAGGAAGTCTGAAGGGCTTCGGAGATGTCCCAGAGCCCCCGAGGCATGTCCTGCACTGCAGCTCAGGCACCTGTTGCTCTAAGTGCTACTGCCTCTGCCAGGAGTACCTCTCCCCTTTCTTTTTTTTTAATATATATTTTTTATTGATTTCAGAGAGGAAGGGAGAGGGAGAGAGAGATAGAAACATCAATGATGAGAAAGAATCATTGATTGGTTGCCTCCTGCATGCTCCCCACTGGGGATCCAGCCCGCAACCCAGGCATATGCCCTTGGCCAGACTTGAACCCAGGACCCTTCAGTCCGCAGGCTGACACTCTATCCACTGAGCCAAACCAGCTAGGGCTCACCCCTTCTTTATCTACCAACACTCCTCGTCCTTCAAAAATCAGCTGAAGCATCACCTCCTCTGCCATGCCTTCCCTTCCCATCCACTCCCTCTTTTTCATTTAAAAAAGAGTTACTTGTCTTTTTATTATTGAGTTGTAAACGTTCTTTCTTGTAAAATCTTCATTGTTGACAGTATTACCTATGTCCCCTTCTGCCCCATTGACCTCTCCCAGCCTGCCCCCGCCCCACCCCAGGCCTTCACCACCCTATTGTCCATATTCCTAGGTTACCCATGTACACCACCCTATTGTCCATATTCCTAGGTTACCCATGTACACATACAAGTTCATTGGTTGATCTTTCTCTGTGCTCCTACAACCTCCTGGGCAACATGGTAACAGCAGCAGCAATGGCTAATGTTTGTTAGGTGTTAATTATATATCAGGCACTGGTCTACCAGTTTATAGATGTTAAAGCATTTAATCTCCACAACAACCCTATGAGATATAATGTCATTATCCCCATTTTATAGTTGAGGGAACTAAAGGACAGAGAGGTTAAGTAAGCTGCCCATAGTCGCAGAGCTAAGTGAGTGTCACACTTCAGCTCTTTGTTGGCTTGAATGTTCTTCCCTCCGGGCTCTAAATTCCTGACAGCAGACACCACATCTCACTTGTCTTTGCATCCTCAGTGCACTATGCAGAGTGTTCAGTGAATGGCTGGCATGGCCAGCAAAGGAGAAACAGCACTGAGTAGGCCAGTAGCTGTGGCACTGCTAAGGCCCGTGTTCAAACTCAAGAGAAACGATAACGTTTGTGTGAGCTTTTTACAAGAAACTTACTAGAGAGGAGATTATATCTGGGGCTAAATCAAAGCCTTTTTTTAAAAAACCCACATGTTTACCATTTCCACACTCTATTCCTTTGTGTAGAACTCAGCTTCCATCTGGTATTATTTTCCTTGTGCCCGAAAAACTTCATTTAACATTTTTTGTAGAGCAGGTCCTCTGGCAACAAATTCTCTCAGCCTTGCTTGCCTGAAAACGTCTTTTCACCTGATACAGAATTCTAGGCTGACCACTTCTTCCCCCTTTCAGCACTCACATTATGCGTTTTCTGGTTTGCATTGTTTCTGAGGAGAAGGCAGTGGTGCTGCTCATCTTTGTTCCCTGGCATGCAGTGTCTTTTTCTTCTCTGGCTGCTTTTAAGGTTTATTTATTTTTATCTTTTATTTTCAGCAATTTGGTTAGGATATGCCTTGGTGTGGCTTACTTTGTGCTTATCTACTTGAACCTCTTGAGTCTGTCAATTTATTGTTTTCATCAGATTCAGAGAATTTTAGCCATTATTTCTCTGAGTATATTTTTTCCCCCTCTCACTCCTGGGACTCCAGTTACGTGTATGTGGGTTGTATCAATTGAAATTGCCACACAGGTCATTGCAGCTCTGGTTTTTTTGTTTTTTTCCTAAACTATTTTAAACTTTGCTTCAGTTTGGATAGTTTTCTGTTGCTGTGTAGCTGATCTTTTCTTCTGTAATGTCTAGTCTGCTGTTAAGCCTATCTAGTGAATTTGTTGTTTCAGACATGGTATTTTTCTGCTCTAGAAGCTCCGCTCAGTTCTCTCTCTCTCTCTCTCTCTCTCTCTCTCTCTCTCTTCATATATATCTTCCATTTGTCTCCTTATATTATTCATGTTTTTATTTTTCCTTGATAGTAACCTTTATAGTAAATGCTTTAAAGTCCTTTTCTGCTAATTCTATCATCTCTATCTGTTCTGAGTCTGTTTCTATTGACTGATTTTTCTTTTGGTTACAAGTCATATTTTTCTGCTTGATTTGTAGCTTGTCAGTTGGCTGCTGGACATTATGAATGTTACTAGCTTGAGTGTCTAGATCTAGTTGTCTTCCTTTAAAAACAATATATTGTTTTGGTAGGCAGTTATTGTATTTGTTGATCAACTTGATCATTTTGAGAATCGTTTTTAAGCTTTATCCACGCAAGTCTGGAGTTCGCCCTGAACAGTAAGACACTCAGTGTCTCTTCTGCGTGCCGGGTTGTTCCACGGGACTCTCCCCCGGCCTGGGCGGAGCTGTCCCTCTGGCAGTTCTGTGTCAGCTGTGGGGATCGCTAGCTCACTCCTTGCTGGTCGTAATTCTCTGCCCAGCCTTGTGGAGGTTGACCCTGTGCATGCACAGCTTAGTACGCAGTCCATCTAGATTTGTGGATCTCTTTTCCTGCATAGCTCCCCTCTCTCACATCCTGCTTCTCAAATTCCAGCCACCTTAGCCCCCTAAACTTTGACCTCTGTCTCCTCAACTCAGCAAGCCCTCCATGCTCCGCGGGGGGTTCCACCTCGCTGTGCCAGGATCCCGGCAGTGCCTCTAGGCAGAAAGCCAGGGTGACTGCAGGGCTCCCTTCTCTTGGGATCACAGTCCTGTTCTACCTTGCCCACTGTCTGAAAATGGTCGTGCCTTATATTTTTCCAATTTTCTAATTGTTTCCAGCAGGAAAGCAAGTCTACTACCAGTTACTCTCTCAAGACTAGAAGAAGAGTCCCACAGCCTTGTACTAACTAACCTTTGCCTGCGACGACAAAGTGAAGGGGAGAATTAAATCAGTAAAACTTGGATGATTACCTGTGTTTTAGAGCTACTCACAGGATCGGGGCAAGGGTCATATAGGACATTTGTGAAATATTCTGGGATGATGTTTACCATGCAGATTCCCAGGCCACTCACCAAGTTGGGGCCCAGGGGTGTGCATGAATCTCAATAAGCTCCCTGAATGATTGCTTTGCAGACTGAAGTTTGACAACCCTGGTGTGGCACCTCTAAAGCCAGGACTCAGGACTGGAGAGGAAAGGATTGTGTGGAAAGTTCTGCCTCATCTCATTCCAAGGGGGTTTAAGCAGTCACTGGAGGTCAGGAATCAGTCTACCCTCTCAGACTTGTTAAGAGCATATGAGCATCTCTCATCATTCTTCAGCATTTTTCTTTGCTATCCTGTGATCTCTTAGTGACAAGCTCATTTCTTTTTGCCAGATATTTCTCCTTAGCTCTACTCACTAAACTCCTCGCCAATTCTCCACCCACTAATCATTCCCAATGAGTTCTGCCTTTCTGTTCCCAAAATCTGTTTTCTCAGATCTGTACCTAGGATGTCCTCTGCAGTGTTAACTGGGCCGTGTGGTGGCTTGGTGATCGGTGGCTGCTGGCCACACTTTTGCCCTGCCTGTCCTCACAACTTGCCTGTTGCTATTGCCGTTGGTTGCTTAGGGGAGCAGGGGCACCATCCAGGAGGATGTGCCAAAGGACTCAAGGCGGCAGGACCTCTGCCAGACTGAACAAAGCTGTTAGGCGGTTGGGGAGCAGTGCACGTGGAAAATATGATGCTGATAACTCTGAGATGCTTATTAAATTCATGGCTACAGAAGGTTTACTCAACTGGTATTCTTCTCCAGGCTTCTCCACACCTTTCCTTGCACTTTTCCCAACTCCCTTCAATGGACTTCTGAAATCCTACTTTCTCCATTTTTTTGAGTGTGTGAAAAATGACAAATTTCAAGGAGTAACTATTGAATGTTACAGCAAAGCCTTCTGAATACTATAGTTTACACACATCATAGATGCATATTATTAGAAGGTTGTGCTGGTTGCCATCGGTTAGAATCAGATTGTTGTAGCTTTAAGCAGCTGTGTAGTCTGTCTTGTCCTAACCTGTCATTTGACAGGTTAAGAAATTGAGGCTTAGAGATTATTATACAAAGTAGCTCAGAGGGGAACTCTGGTCTGACTCCCAAGAGAACACTCTGCTCTGATGCCATGGTGTCCACAGCATCACTGCCTCACCATTCATTACCAGACATTGACCATGTACCAGCTACTAAGCCTAGTGGTTCACATTTTTCTCTCTCATTAATTCTCAAAATAAATCTATGGCAAAGTGTTTTAAAATCAACTATATTGAGGTCTAATTTACATATAATAAAGGACCTTCATTTAAAGTGCACAGTTTGAATTTTGACAGGTGAATATGTCCCATGAAATCACCTCCACAATCAGTATGTAGAACAGTTTCATCACCCCCAAAAATCTTTCATGTCACTTTTCAGTCCATCCTTCCTCTACCCCTGTCCTCGGGCAACTACTGACCTGTTTTTTTGTCACGATAGAGTGGTCTGCGTTTTCTGGAATTTTATCTAAATTAAATCATATATATATATATATATATATATATATATATATATATATGCTTTTGTGTCTGGCTTTGTTCACTTGTAATGATTTGAGATTCATCCAGGTTGTTGCATATATCATTGGCCTGTTCATTTTTATTGATAACAATCGTTGTATGGGCATGCCACATGTTGGTTATTCACCTGTTAAAGGACATTTTGATTATTCTTTATCTCCCATATTAACCATGAACAGATTGAGGCAAAGAAAACCTGGCCCAAGGCCACACAACTTGTAAATGACAGCAAGATTGGAAGGCCACTGTGCTTGCCACTGTACCACCAGTGCTGTACAGCCCAGGCCAGGATTTGAATACAGATCTTGACCCGAGTGTCCTTGCTCTTGGCTTCTGGGCTGTAACAAATGCTATGGTGGACCCCCAGCTATGGTGGCATCTCCTTCCACAGGTAGTTATATTAATGTTAGCTCCCAGATTTGTGATATAGAGCACCCAGCATGATTGATAGAATGCTTAATTCAATTTCATTAAGAAAGAAGAGAAGAAAGATACCTATTTTCAGAGAATACCGCTAGTATTTTTTTCCCTGTCATAAACTTACAATGTGAAATTTGTGATTTGGCCTTTATTTTGGCTCTGGAGGTTTGAAGCATAAAACTCTTTTTGTCAGAGCGTGCACTTGATTTTACCTTCTAGGAGGGAATGCCTCTTCCAGGCATAAATCTGTTGTCCGTGCAGTTATGCCTGAGTCCTTTAATGGAAAATCAGTTCATATGTTACACTTCACACTTGGCTTAGTCCATTTCACTCTGTGGGAATGTTTAGAATCCATTATGCAGTAGGAATCATATGTTACATACAACTAGTTTCTGGAATTATCTTTGCTCAGGGAATTACTTGGTTGGCTAGTGAAGGCTGCTCCTTTGAACTTAGAATAACCAATGGGTGGGGAGGCTCCATGAGTGATCGCCCTGAGTCACCCCTGGCCGCTCATTCAGCAGTGACGTTAACAGGTATGTGGGCACCTGTAAGGGAACTTACTGGTTCCCTTAAGAAAATCACATCCAGGTTCTTTGAGGTGGTCATTGCTAAGAGCATTATCCCTGGAAAGGGGCTATTTTCCTTGTACTTGGTAAGGGTGGGTGATTGGCGAGCAATCTCAAAGGGGAAGATGAACCTCAGGGAATAAAAGTGAATGTCTAAAGTCCAGGGGTCCCCCCAGGCAGCTGGCCTCCTTCCACCCTCGGCCTTTGCCTTCGGGAGGCCAGCCAGAAGGCATCTATACCAGTGATGGTGAACCTTTTGAGCTCGGCGTGTCAGCATTTTGAAAAACCCTAACTTAACTCTAGTGCCGTGTCACATCTAGAAATTTTTTGATATTTGCAACCGTAGTAAAACAAAAATTTATATTTTTGATATTTATTTTATATACAGTGGGGCCTTGACTTACAAGTGTCCCGACTAACGAGTTTTTCGAGATACGAGCCGTCTCGCGGCCGATTTTTTGCTTTGAGTTGCGAGCTAAAATTTGGGTTACGAGCCAGCTTCAGATACCTCACTGCCAGCTGGCGCAGCGAACATCACAGTGAACGCCACAACATTAGCCCAGCATCACATGTCTCACTCGTTCACTTTTTGATTTGACATACGAGTAATTTGAGTTACAAGTTCCGTCACGGAACGAATTAAACTCCTAAGTCAAGGCCCCACTGTATTTAAATGCCATTTAACAAAGAAAAATCAACCAAAAAAATGAGTTCGCCTGTCACCTCTGACACGCATGTCATAGGTTCGCCATCACTGGTCTATACAGTGCCTCCTGTGGCCATGCTGCTCCAGATGCTGGAGATGGTGGCAAGATAGTCCTTGTGCTCCAGGAGCTTCTGATCCAGTGTGATGCCCTCCTTCCTTCCCTCCCCTTCTTTTATAGAAAACCTTCAGAGCCATGTCTCTCAATGTGTTTCTCAGCATTCAGCCTCCCTCGCTTCACTCTTGGCACCTGGGGAAGATGCCCAGGGAGAGAAGAGAAGCACTTCCTCCCTCTATTGATGCCTTAGCCTTCCTAGGGAAGAGAGCAGAAAAGTAGAGAAAGAGAGGAACTTTTAAGATAAGCGTGTTTTAGAATGAGAAACAGAGAGTGAGGGATAGTTAGAGGTGGTTTGGGGATCTATTGGTCAAGCAGAATGTGTTGCATGGGAACTGTTTGCAATAACATCACCGGCTACAAGCTCAAGTGCCTTTAGAGACCAGGCAGATAATATAATCACACGGACCAGCAGGAGGGTACGACACTGAAGAACGGTGGGGCCTGTGGTGAACCCACACGAGATGGCACCTCCTAAAAGTTTTCAAATTCCTATTTCAAAAAATGACAGAATTTTAAAAAATCACTTCATAAACAGAACAAAGTGCATCTGTCAATTGGATTAGGCCTTTGGGAAATGATTTGCAAGTCCTTTAGAACAGCGGTCGCCAACCTTTCGGACCTCATGGACCACCAGTGGTCCGCAGACCACCGGTTGGCGACCGCTGCTTTAGAGAACCATATAGGGTTCTGCTCTAAAGGAACACAGCACTTTGTTGGGGGAACATAAGATGAAAGGCATGACAGGAGTTAGTTAGCTAAGACAACAGTATAATGGATGGCCAAGGCAGCAAATGGTGGTTGCTATTGGTGGTTGGCATTACTAAGGGTCCTGAGTTCAGAAGAGGAAGTGATCCCAGCGGGCTGAGGGCGCTTGAGGGAGAACTTGCACTGGGTCCTGAAGGATGGGTAGACTTGGTTAGGTAGCGAAGAAAGTGAAAGGCCTTGCAGGCAAGTTGCCTGGCATAATGGGCGACTCCGTGTGGAGAAGGAATAAAGGCTTCATGGTAATTAGAAGAGAAGCCCATTCTGCAGAGTTAAGCCTTGATTCTGGTCCATTCTCAACTGCACATATTCAGTGTCCCCACATACACAGCCTTTCATGAAGTTTGAAGACTGCTGATTCGAGGTAGAATCAGCCAGAGCTCACACCATGCTTCAGGGAAGTTGGGACTCATGGTTATGGAGAACAGCTGAGAATGATGGACAGCCCAAACCCAAAATGACCTCAGGATCCCCAAATTGTAGGATGGCAAAACCGATGTTTCCTACTTAGATGACAGCCTTTTAGTGACATAATCATCCATTTGTATTCTTGGAGTCAAGTTACTGATTTTCCCTAAGGCTTTTAGACCTCTTCTGTCATGGAAGGTTGTATATGTCAGAGAAACACGTCAGCTCTGAAATAGGATTGAGCCCAATCTCTGCAAGTGACTTTGGGCAAGTCGTTCATTCATTCATTCATTTAACCACCTTTTGTTGAATACCTATTGTGTATAATGCATAGGGCTGGGCTCTGGGGATTTGATGGTGAACAAAACATTCTTAGTCCTTGTCCTTTTAAAGCTTACAATCAGGGAAATAGGGACTAAGAAATTGTCACAACTAACTAAGTAAGGACACATTGCGATGGAGTCTACTGATTTGAATTGGGTGACGAAGGAAGGCTGCTATGAAGTGACTTCAACTTCAACTTGAAGGGAGATAGAGTAGCCAGCAGTGGGGGGGAGCGGTTGGGTGGGGGACCCTGGTAGAGAAAACAGCAGGTGCAAAGGCATGTCACCTCCCTAACCCCAGAAGCATTTCCGGCCTGTTTGGTCTCTTCCAGCTCTAAATCCAGCTCTTAGAGTGTGAACTCTGGGTAGAACATGAAACTTTAAGGAGGAATATTGAGAGGCACACCAATGGGAGAAAAATTTCTCGTTTCTAAAAAAGGTGAACGGTATTCAAACTGAGACAATCTCTGGAAACACAGATATGGACTTAGCTTTCAAAGTTTACCTGCGAGTTCATTCAAATTAAGAAAGAACTTGTGAGTCTCAAAATATGACTTTAGAATAGGGGTGGGGAACCTTTTCTCTGCCAAGGGCCATTTGGATACTTAAAACATCATTCGCAGACCATACAAAATTATCAACTTAAAAATTAGCCTGCTCTATTTGGTCACACATTTAATTAACTCACCCCTAATGCTTTGGCAGGGCCAGGCCAAATGATTTTACAAGCCTTATAACAGCCCGAGGGCGGACATTCCCCACACCTCTTTTACAAGGTGGAAAGTCTTTGAAAACAAAAGCTTAAAAAAAAAAAAGGATTAGCTCTTTCTTGCAAATAACCATTGCATCTTGGCGTAACCCAGGACTGTGGGTGGAATTGTCGCCCCTCTTCTGGCAGCTCCCCGTGCCTCTTGAGCATGCCGTGTCCCCCCTGGAGAGGGCTGTGCTCTGTGCATCCTGGGGTCCAGTTTTGACAGAATCGACTACCTCAAAGCCTTAGGAATAATAAATCCTTATGGCCAACCAAAAAGTGTTTAATTCCTAAAGGACAAGCTGAATTGAGCCCCTTCTAGCCAGGGGCAATTGGGGACTTAATTCTGCAAGTGTAGCAATCTGGATGATCTGAGAGCTCTGAGTTTAAGGGTAATTGCTCAATTTTCTATCCATGTCAACAGGGAAAATAGGTAAAAGTGGCTGAACACAGCCAAGCAATGAGGCTGGATGAGATGTGAGATGCCAGACTGTCAGTGGAATTAGAAAAATGCTATCTATAGAGGGCTATCACTCAGCCGCCCTCACTCTCCCCTCTTCCCATTCATCTCTGTCTTCAGGCTTTCTAACTCTCTTTCGGGTTCTTTCTCATTCTTTGCTTAATCCTTCCACTATATCCTTCATCTGTTCTCCTGCAAATAGCAGTCATTCTGCACCTAAACAGCTTTAATGCAGAGAAAGGGAAAGTGGAAAGAATTATTTAAGTACAGATCAATTGGAACCCTGATGTCTCCATCCCTTTCTCTCACTGAGCAAGACTGTTTCATTATGTTAGCATCCCTTCCTCAGGCTCAATACAACATCTGGGATTTTTTAAGTGGTTCCTAAACCTAGTTCCTTTACTTCTCTAAAAACTGTTCTAACCAGCACTGAATTTTTAAATTAAATAGTGTTCCTTAAAATCAATTCGTTTTTTTCTAAATTCAAAGTCACTAGGACTAGATGCTAAGGTCTTTCTAGATCCATGCCTCGCTTTCTTTCCCTGACACAAACATGCGCAGGAACACCTTTATTTACACGTATCCACAGCAGGAATGGGGCAGGGGACTGGTCCAGGAATTATATGTCCTATCTTTTGTCTCTGTGCTTTGTTAAGCTTTGTTGTTCTCTTTGTGAGATATTGAGTAAGAAATTTGAAAAAGAAGTCAGTCTTGTATTGAAGAAATGGTATTGATAATGAATGTTTAGTATTTACCAGGAGCCGGCACTGCGCTGCTTTACCTGCAGTCCTTCAGGTAATTCTCCCGGTTCTGTGAGGAGCACTGATTATCACCCTCTCACAGAGGAAGAAACTGAAGCTTGTGAAGTTAAGTAACTCCCAGAAGTCACGTGGCTAATCAGTAGTGATGTGCTGGTAAATACAGACCTCCCCGCTTATCTGTGGTTTTGCTGTCTCAGTTACCTGTGATCAGCGTGGTCTGAAAACAGTAAATGGAAATTTTCAGAAATAAGCAGGTCATAAGTTTTAACCCATTGTATGCCATAAGCGTCTGTAGACACAAGCGGCTGACCTTCCCCACATGCCACGCGCATCTATAGAAAAAAATGTTTTCCCTAAGTGGCAGCCCTGACCAACTTTAAAATCGTTTTTCATGAGAATTTTCAGCTGAAAATATTCAAGAACACCCGAATTGTGAGTAATATATTTATTTCTATATATTAATTGCAAATTGATTTTTTAAATTAAATTCAAAATATCGTAGCATGTGGGATGTTTTCCGTTTTGGACGCGAGGCAGTTAACTTTAAATTGCACGATGTTCTGAGTAACGTGGTGAAAGCTCACTTTGTCCCACTCTGTCCCTCCGAGGACACGAGTCATCCCTTTGTCCAGCACAGTTATGCTATATACACTGCCTGCGCGTTCGTCACTTAGTAGCTGCCTCTGTTATCAGATCACTTGTCACAGTGAGAGACCACACTCACATAGCTTTTATTACAGTATTTGTTATAATTGTTCTGTTCGATTATTAGTTGTTAATCTCTTACTGCACCTAACTTACTAGTATAAATCAAACTTTTTCATCGGTATGTATGTACAGGAAAAAACATAGTATGTATGGGGTTTGGTACTGCCCTCAGTTTCAGGCATTCACTGAGGGTCTTGGCACCTGTGCAGATAAGGGGTGGGAACTACTGTATTTAACAACCAGCTCTTGGGGTGGGGGGTGGGAGACATCTTCATTGGTAGTGTTTGCCGGTTTCTGTGGTGTAAATACTCCCACCATGGTTGGTTTCAAGCTCCCAACATGACATAATCGACCACGGAGCTGGGAAGAGATGGGCAGTAGCACACTAGTGAGTGTATCATACTTTCACCATACTGCTGCATTAGATGTAAATAATTTCCAGAGCATAGGTAAAGTAAAATGTAGTAAAGTTTAGGAAGCAGTGAGTTTTGAGCATTACCTTCCTTTTTAATGTAGTTTATTTCATTGTAAAAGTGTATAATTTAATCTTTAATAATGTTTATGTATAACAGCCTGCATGCAGAATTCCTAAAAACTTAGCCTTTGGTTCTTACAAACCAGAGCGAACCAACTGCTCTAGTCCGCCACCTCCAGCAATGGCCAAGCTGGAATTCAGACATGGGCTTTGGGCGTCACTCCGCTCTCACGGCCTCCCTCTTTGCTGTGGGAAGTGGTAGGCTCGTTTCTCCGCCCCGCTGGCTGAGGAGGCTTGTCTCCACTCAGATTGGATATTTGCTCTCCTATCCTGATGCGCAGATTACCTGCTGGCCCATGTCTTCAGCTCTGCTGAGCCTCCCACTGTGGAGTCATGTCTACCACAGACCCGGGCGGAGTAGAGAAGAGCCAGAGGCCAGGTCTTTAAAGCTGTGACATGAAGCAGAATCTTCAGGCTTGACCAGGCCTCTCTTCCTTGTTATGCTTTCTCTTCTATCAGATCCATTGCAATTGCTTTTAGATAATGAATTCTTGTGTCTAGGCTGGGTCCTCTGGAGAGAACTCATCGTCTTCTACCTTACCCTGGTCCAAGCATAGCCCGGAGGCTGGCCCAGACCTCCTGCTTCGTTGGCAGAGCTGGGACAGAGCTCTTTATGCCCCTAGTGGTGCCCTGAAGTCTCTAGGTCACACCAGGCTTTCCAAACTTACCATCACGAGCACCTCTGCCTGAAACACAGTTGGCAGTGACCTCGGGGTTCCATTTACTTCGTTCATGTAAGTGGCTTACCTGCATGTTCCCATCTGAAGAGTTAGGAGGGAAGAATGCAGGTCTTGTGCCATGCACGCATGCTGGAAATGAAGTAGATTGCAGTACCTTCCTCCAGGAACACAGAGAGAAAGCTCCGACAGCAGTCTGTCGTGCTACAGTCTGGAGGAATGTGATTAGTAATAAATCATCCAACATTAAGTGCTGACAAGTCAGACAGCTGACTCTCCCTGAAATCATGATAGAGATCAGGGTATTCGTTCTGTGACTCCTTGGATGCTGGCTTGGTTGAGTACAGAAGACAGGATTAGGCTAGGACAAAACCAATCCCATTTACTTTTGTGACTGTCCCAGATGTGACTGCTTTAAGCAGTGTTCGGCTTTCTGGGAGAGGCACGGGACTTCACACTGTGTGAAGGGAATGTATGTATGAGGGATGAAAGGAGGTGAGAGGCCCTGAATGCAGACAGGCCCATATTGCTGAGGACCACTGCCCAGGGAGATCTTAGACCACTTAGATTTGTATTTGACTAGAAAGAAATGAGGCTTGGTGTTCTAGGATGTCTGTTCAAAAGCTGGAGTCTGTGTAAAGAGCCATAATGTTTTCTGCAATGAGAAGAGATAGGTAGAGTTGTAGAGCTGCTCCAAATAGTCTTTGCAACCAAAATCACAGCAAGTTGTGGCCTCGGATGACTGGTGGCGTTGTGGCTTTGTGTTCTCCCAAATAGATGGCCATGTTGCTTTAGTCAGTTTGAAGACTGACAGCCAGATACGGCTTAGGTGAGGTGAGAAGGGACAGGCATGTTTATGCATCTGAGTTGGACATAGCACATCACTTAGCCCTCAGGGGGAGAAGTCTTTTCTTTCTGACTTATCACACATGGAAATTAGTTCCCAAAGAAGGACCTAATCTAGCTAGAGCAGAAATCTCTGGGAGAGGTACAGGGGACCTCTTACCCTAACAGGAAATGAACTTGATCTAGCTTTAGGTTCTACCAACTTAAATTTCTAAAAATTCACAGATGTTCTGTGTGTGTGTGTATATTCGTCTGTATATACACACATAGGACACATACTGGGAATGTGATTCCTGAGTCCATAAGTGTGGTTGACAGACTAGGTTTACCTAAAAGGCCCTTTAAGAGAAAGTTCTTGAAAGATGATTACAGAATTGAGACACCATCATTTAAAAGTGCCCGAGGCGAACGCCTTTGAAAATTGCAGCAGTGGAGGGACAGAGAAAGAACCACGCAGCCCTTGATTGTTGTGCGGCTCCCTCAGGACCCGTCCTCCCCCTCCCCCTCTGTTTCTCATCTGATAAGAGAGAGAGCAGCAGTAAGACTCCTCATCTATCTTATGAAAATCCGATTCGGAATGGCTGTGATCAAAACCAGCTGGCTGTCACCAGCAGTGGCCTTGCACGGAGGGGACCGCTCAGAAGAGTTCTGTGTGTGAGGGTGGCACGGGTGGCACTGATCAAAGTAGCATTTTTTTAATAAATATATATAAGGAAAATACAAAACTAAGGATTTAGAATGAAAGCGGTGCAGTTTGTCTTGTTTTTTTTTGAGTGTAACACAAAGAGGATGAAATAGAATCAGATATGCCTGGTTTCTAACACACTTCTTCTGGCGGCTCTGAGAAGGTGTTTTCTGTCACTTTAATGCCGTGTCACTCATCTTGGGTCCTATTGAAGAGAGTGGAGAGTTCCTCAGTTTCCATTCCTTCCAGCCACTTTATTCCTCTAAATTTTTAAAATGCTTCACCCCTCCTTGTTCTTCACATAACTCAACAGATCAAAGCTGGAACCACCACGAAGCTCTGAGAGCTGTTGGAGTGGCGAAGAGCGTTCCTATTCATTGTTTTTTGTTTCCTTCAACTGTCTGTAGCCAGTGATACAATGTTCCCTAGAGGTCACCGCAGCAGGTCCTCCCAATGCCAGGCTCCTGGGCCGAATGGGATCTTTTCCCATAGAGAATCCTGTTGAGCTGTGCTCGTCTCTTGTGAGCACTACCTTTGAATGTCTCGAAAGGCTCAATCCATGGCTGATACAGATTCTTTTTTTTTAATTGTTTTTTTAGAGAGAGGGGAAGGGAGAAGGAGGGAGAGAGAGGAACATTGATGTGAGAGTGAAACATGGATTGGCTGCATCATGTACCCCCTACCAGAGATCAAGCCGGAAACCTGGGTATGTGCCCTGATTGGGAATTGAACTGGCAACCTTTGGTGCACAGGATGATGTCCAACCAACTGAGCCACACCGGCCAGGGCGATACAGAATCTTATCAGCACTCAGCACTTCGGGTGATGGGGAAAACCTCATTCTGGGGTGTTGCCTTCGTGGCTCCTTCAAAAATGTTACAACTTCCCTCTGTGGAAGATATTATGAGATCTGGCTTTCACAGGCCATGATAGACCACCAACTGAGGCGCCACGCTTAGCAAAACCCCTTTTCTGCTCATGAACCAGCAACACCACACTGTGCTGAGGCCGGGCTTATCTCAGAAACCGAAATCAGTCTGCACCTTCCGCTCCAACCCATCGTCCACCAGGAGAGTCCCCCCAGCTTGGGGGCTGTGAGGAACAATCAGCTGTTTTGATCTTAAGGTCTGTGATCTTTCCCCGGCAGCATTAGGAGAGATTCGGCTTGGCAGGAGCATGGCGGTATTTCAACATATAGGACACGGGCGAAAATCAAACGCACAAGCCCAACCTGGCACCTCAGGATGGCGCATCTCTTTCTCTCTGTTGCTCTATCACATACTTCTTCCGGGACCTGCCCCCAGACACTCGGCTGCACCTTGGGCCACGCATTTTGCTCACGGTCAGTCCTGTCTCACGGTCTTGGCAGCGTGGCTCTCTAGCCAACATCACAGTTTCCGGACTCCTTTCTCTTTGCCTTTTCTCCCACTCTGCCTGTAACGAGTGCAGGCTGGGCCGGCTTGACTCAGGTGAAATCACAAGGGATGAGTCTTCGTAAAGCGGACCTGCCAGGAACCTCCAGAGTTTGTGCCCTTCGAACCCTGACTCCGGGAGAGCAGGGGACCGATGGTGCTGGGCCCAAGCTCACTCAGGAGCTCCTCTGAGACCGTCTCTTCCCCTTGTCCCTTTGGGTGTTTGAAGCCTGTTGCCTACTGCTTTCCCCTTTTCTTCTCCCTTTTAAAAAAATTCTCCATTTTTTCACTTAGAAAAAAAATTATTTATACGATTGAGATCCACTAATTAAAGCCATTTTCTGGTATTTGGTTACTGGAGCATTTGATGTCTCTCTGACAAGACCATGAAATGCACGGAGGATCCACAGGGACAGAATTTGCTGAACACGGCTCTTTGTAAATGAGGGGACACAGTGTTGCCGCAGCTCATGAATATGAAACGCCCATGATGCCACCTCAGTGGACTTGGGAACACAGATGAATCCTGTCATGGGCTAAATGAGACCAATTTCTTTCACTTAACTTCATCTTCAATCAGACCTTCTTCCATTTGCCTGTTTAAAATTCCCTGTACGTGATGCAGAAGGTAACAGCGTTCAGTAAAACAAAGTTTTGCGGCTGCAGAGAAAAATTACAATGATTTCCGGTTTAAGTTGCCATCTCCTAAAACTGTGGATGTTGTTTCCTTTTGCCTATGAGCTCTGCTGAGGTCTGTTGACTTTGGTCACAAAATTGGGGGTTGCTTGTATTGGGGTGTCCTTAAGCAGCATGTCCAGATCCCTTTCATGTCGATTGGTTGTTGAGCTTGGCTGTGGATGGTGGCTGTGGGCCCGTGATGGCCTGTGGGTGCTCGGCAGTGGCCAGGGCACTGAGTGGGAAGGCAGCTCTGGGAAGAGATTGTGTGTAACCAGGCAGGGCCTTTGGCGTTGGGAGCTCAGTTCGTGGTTGAAGTGAGGGACATGTCATCAGTAAGTACCTCAAGGAGCCTGGCAAGTTAGACCAACCTTGTATTATTTACTAAGGTGTCAGGGTAAGAACATGCTGGAGGACAGCACAGTCTTGACGTAACTCTCTAGAAACCCTTCTGCAAGTGACCAGGAAATTCCATTCAGAAAGCCCCAACCAGCCTCCTTGAGCGTCACCCCATGCACCAAGAGGTCACTGGTTTGATTCCCAGTCAGGGCACATGTCCTGTTGCAGAATCACTCAGTCCTCAGTAAGGGGCGTGCAGGAGGCAGCCCATCGATGTTTCTCCCTCTCCCTCTTAAAAATAAAAGAATAAAGACATGTTTAAAAAAATAAACACGAAAGCTCCAACCAAGAAAATCAGCAAAGAGTAGACCCTAAAGGGACACAGAGAGGAAGGCTTCCTGTGGGACCCAGGGCCAGGTTGGGTGCCTCCTGCGTTCTCTCCGTCCGGTGGGACTTACATTCATGTTCCAGGTGAAGAGCCTGAGCAATGCTCAGGGGCACTCATTCAGGCTGAGTCGAGTCTCTGAAATCACTTTCTGTTCTAATTATACCCAGACTGGCAAACAACAGCCGGATTGAACGCTGGCGATCATGAAATGCACGCAGAGCTGGGGTCAGCTTCACAGGAAGAGGCCGGCGGCTTCTGCTGTCCGGCCACAGGGGCCGACACTGCGACTCCACTGGGTGGTTAGTGTTTTAGTGCGTGAGTATATGTTCCTATTCGTAATGAGTGTATTCCCGGGCTAGGGCAGCTTTTCACATTTTTTAAAAAATATATATTTTATTGATTTTTTACAGAGAGGAGGGGAGAGGGATAGAGAGTTAGGAACATTGATGAGAGAGAAACATCGATCAGCTGCCTCCTGCACAACCCCCACTGGGGATGTGCCTGTAACCAAGGTACATGCCCTTGACCGGAATCGAACCTGGGACCTTTAAGTCTGCAGGCCGACGCTCTATCCACTGAGCCAAACTGGTTAGGGCGCTTTTCGCATTTTTTTAAACCAGTTGGAATTGATCCTGTTGGTATTCCCATATGTTTCCTTTATGTATTTCTATTATTTATCTAAGCAGCCCTCATTTAAGCTGGTAGTTGGTGTGTTGGTGGATCTGTTGGCAGACCAGTGTTCTGGTATCGTCAGGAGTTTCCCATTTGGCAACAATCTTTCTCTTTGAAATAAGTTCTTATTGCTTTTGCTGTGCATTAGCAAGCCCCAGAAAGTGGATTATACAGTGGGACACACTAGTGATCCAGGAAGAAACACACAGGGAGCAGTGGGAAGAGCGTGGGACCCAGCCTCAGGATAGAGGTCCATGTGGACTATGTTTGAATGACTTCCTCTGCAGCTTTGTCCCCACTCATCCATTGCTTCCTGCATACACACGGACCCTTCCCAGCAGGAGCAGCTCTGAGGGGAGGCAAAGCCTTTGCTAGGATGTTGTCAAATCTAGGAAGTATGCAAGGAACTCTCTTGGTTATTCTTGTGAAGCGAACCCACTTAGGCAACTTGAGGATTCAGGAGCACTTACACTGTAATGGGATAGTATAGAGAAGATTGACACAGCTCTTCTGTGTGTGTGACTTTCAGATGTGAGGGGCATCTATGGACTCAGTTTTGTTCTGTTCTGCTTTAGTTTGCCAGTCCTTGGGAATGCAGAAGTGACCAGGATGTGGTCCTTGCCCTCAGCTAGTTCACTATCTAGGGGGCAGGCCGAGGGCCAATATCACTTACTTTACCTAATGCAGGGTAGTGAGGTCTACCCTGAGGCCTTGAACGAAGAATGATGGAAAGACGAAGTAGCAAGCTCTGAATTCTGCCTGTTGGATTCCGAGATGATTCATCAAAGAAGGGGTGTGTATTTTCCTTATTCTGTTCGTTTATTATTTTTTTACATATAGACCCTCTTTGCAACTTTGCTTAGTCCAGTGGTTCTCAACCTTCCTAATGCTGTGACCCTTTAATACAGTTCCTCATGTTGTGGTGACCCCCAACCATAAAATTATTTTCGTTGCTACTTCATAACTGCAATTTTGCTACTGTTATGAATTGTAATGTAAATATCTGATATGCAGGATGTATTTTCATTGTTACAATTTGAACATAATTAAAGCATAGTGATTAATCACAAAAACAATATGTAATTACATATGTGTTTTCCGATGGTCTTAGGCAACCCTTGTGAAAGGGTCGTTCGACCCCCAAAGGGGTCGCGACCCACAGGTTGAGAACCGCTGGCTTAGTCCATCGTGGTTTCCCCTAATGTGCCTCAGAGGGGTCTTGTGTGTAACAGGCACTGGTCCCTGTTTCCTGGCTGGTTGATACAGATCTTCCTCACCTGGCACCAGGCACCTCTCTCCTGCCTCACCCCGTGCCACTCTGCCCCGGGCCCCACATGCCACCCACACCGGCCTGCCTTCAGTTTCTGCAGTGTTACAGGGTGCTTCTCACCTCAGTGCCTTTGCACATGCCATCCCCTGTCTGGTTGAATCCTGCTTATCCTTCAGCTTTCAGCTGCATTGTCCCTAATTCAGGGAGCTTCCCTAACTCCCACCCCCAAAATTCTAAATTAGGTCCTCCCTGGACGGGAGTAAATACATTATGGAGCATCTGGCCAATAACATTAGGTGGCCACTTAAAAGAATAAGATGTATCGGTACCTTATCAGGAAGGATAAAAGCAAGTTACAGATAACACGAATGGAAAGTGATCCCATTTGTAAACATTTTTTTAAAGGATGTGTGTGCTGTGGTAGGCATAAATTCTTTTCAATAAGTATATACAAGAATTTGTTAATAGCAACTACCTCTAGGGAGACAACTGGGGCTCATATAAGGAAAGGGAATTTTCATTTTAAACTTTTCTGCAGTATTTGTATGTATTACCACATAGGATATTATTTTTACCTTTAAAAATAAGACAGGTAGGCCCTAGCCGGTTTGGCTCAATGGATAGAGCGTCGCCCTGCGGACTGAAGTGTCCCCAGTTCGATTCCGGTCAAGGGCACATGCCTGGGTTGTGGGCTTGATCCCCAGTGAGGGGCATGCAGGAGGTAACCAATCAAAGGAAATACCCAAGAACAGGGGACATTGAGTCTCGGGCAAAGTGAAAGCTGTTGGTCAGCAGGCAGTGTCTCACCTATAGGAGGCGTCTCTGCGCCTTTGCAAAGAAAGTGCAGGTGAGGTGTGGACAAGCTCGGGGTGCAGTCAGACAGGAGTGGGAAGCCCGGTTCTGTTATTAATGGTTTCACCTAGTGCAAACTGCTAATGTTCCTCAGCCTCAGTGTTCTCAACTGGAGAATGGGCAGGAGTAAATGAGAAAACGGTGATAGAGACCTATAGTTTTCTCTCCATGCTCAATATTATATCTGTTAAATGAATCCAAATAGCATGGCACTTAGCATTTTATAAAGATTGTTGCATTTAATACAACAACTGAGTGCCGTGGGCACAATTCTACCAGTTTCATAGATGAGGAAACTGAGGCACAGAGAGGATAAAGTCACACAGCTAGTACATGGGCGAGTCGAAGCCAGCCATCCTGCCTCCAGAGCCTGCACTCGTAACTGCTGGACAGGAGTCCTACCCATATACTTTCTGTTCATGTTCTTCAGCATCGTGGAAGAAAATGAGAATAAAGTTAACACAGTTATTATTAGGTTTTTTAAAGTAGCGGTAGCTTTCAACAGTACTAGAGCAGACTCTTGTATTCCTCTTGTCTCTATTAAAATCCTGTGCATTTGAAAGTTAAACTTGACAACCTGCATGAGACTGGGTCACGAGTCCAGGTTTGTAGGCAAGTAGCTGTGCTGAGTGCAGGCAGGGCCGTTTCGGGTAGGTAATTTTGTGAAGAAGTGGATTTCTTAAGTCCATTTTCTTTTTCTAGATTTGTTCATGGTATGTGTGTGGGATTAGGGCGGGGGCGGGGGGCCGCGGAAGGAGAGAACAAAAATTCCCCAAACCTATTATGTACACATGAGCAAGTACTTGTCTGTGATTATAAATCAGAAACTGTAAAATTGTGAAGTTCTTTGAAGTTTGCCCAAAACCTGCTCCACGGCCACCTGTTCCACTGGGGCCGGGAGTTGGATGGCCTGACTCTGCTGCGATGGCTCAAGCTGTCACTGCACCGGAATGTTCCAGCTTGCCTTGGCCTGGCTGTCATCGCTGGCTCTGTCCCACTCAGGCGGTGCATCGGGTTCTGTTGGGCACCAGGCTTCCAATTAGAGAGAAATCCCACTGTGTGGCCAGCCCCACCAGTGCCACTCTGAGAGGCGCCTTTGCCAAGGCCCGGACTGACCTCTGATCTGTCACAGATGGGCCAGCCCCACACTCCCTGGTGCACATTTGGAGGAGGGGGTGGGGATGAAGCGAGAGGCCTGTGGGGAGTCAGAGTGGACACTGGGCCGCAGTGCAGTCCTCAGAGCTGGGAGAAGCTGGGCAGAGTTGACAGGGCCCAAATGCTAGTGTGTGGAGGGAAAGGGGACTTTGGGAAGACCCGTCCTGAGCCCCACACGCAGCATGGGGCACTTTCTTACCAACTTCTGAATATTCATCTCAGGCTGGACTCCACGTCCGAGGAGAGCCAGGAGCAGCTAACTGGATCACTAACTGTCACACTGCTGATGGCACATGGCACAGCCAGCCTCCCCCTACCCCGCTGCTGGGTCTGCGCGGTCGCACCAGCCTGGGGGCCCCACCCGCCCTGGGCTCCCACGGCACTGTCAGCGCAGCCCTCACCATGGAGTGTTAGTAATGCAGAGCGAGAGTGAGGAAGAAAGCTGAATTTCCGTTAGCATAAGACGGCATCTTAGAGAATTCCATCTCTAATTCTTCAGCAGGATAGGGAGATGCAGTCCAAGCTCTGAGCAGCTTCTTTCTAGACAGAGGACTTGCCGAATGTGGCTCATCATTTTGGGGGAGGTGTATATGTCTTTATTTTCCCTATCAGCCATTTCTTTTTTATTTCACCTCTTTCATTCTTTTAATTACTCTCTTTCTTCGCCTGTCTCTTTCTCTGTGTGTCTTATTTTCTGTGTCTCCCTTGCATACTTTCTCTTTTTCCAGGTACAGCATCCGGAACGTCACAGTCTGAAGCAGTAATAAAGACTCCAGGCTTGGAACTGCCACACAAATACTTGGGCTTCACTTGACTACAGCAGCCTCAGTTTAAGTACTGAATAGCCTGACAGAGGCGAGGGTCTTCATTTTCTTGAAATGATTCTGCATCTCTTTTAAAAATAATATTGAATTCAGTCCATGGAAGCAGAAGTGAAGGGTTTTTTACTTTCCTCTCTGGGATGTTTTCCTCCTTTTGATAGTTGTGTTGGTTTGGGAATTCTGGAACTGTCTCAGCCCACGTGGCCTTTTTTCGCTCTGCCCCTCTCTGCAGTCTGGTTAAAACAAAGAAAACCCTCTACCGGTCAGTAATACTCGCTGGAGAAGGAAATTCTTCTGTCGGGTGTTAGGGTGTCCCCAGGAGGACGTGGGCTATTTTTATACCTTAAGTCAGTTGCCACAGTTAAGTGATGTGCTGCCTGTTTCTCCATTTGCATGATGTCATTAAATCGGTGAAAGAAGTGGCCTTGGGGCTCCTTCTGTGTCTGTATGTCTGTCTCATGTGGAGAGTCCAGGGAAGGAAAGCCTCTGTGCGACAGCAAGAGCAGCGTCATCTTTAGGAGCGGCACTGATTTGCAGTAGACCTGGCAAATGCAGGCCTGATCTCGGATACACGGCTGGGAGCCAGGCTGTATCATTACGTGTACAGTGACCTTCAGATGCAGGCTCAGGGCCATGGAGACTGTGATGATTGCAGAGACTACAATGAGCTAATGCACATGTGCACCTCGGTCACGGGGAGGTCATCGTGACCTTCACCTCGTGGCACTGCGCTTTCTCAGTTCCTCTGTCTCCAACCGTTGCCAGGCTTATTCATTGATTCCCCTTCCCTCTTCTCCTCTAACGCTGCCTGGGACGCTCTTCTCATTTCTTTACATTTCTCCTTGGAGACCCAAACCAGTGACTCCTAACCTGGAGTGAACATCAGGATCGTCGAAGAAATCTTAGGGAAAATACAGATGCCTGAGCCCTACCCGGGAGGTTCTAATCCAGCTGGTTCTGGGGTAGAGCCCAGGATTTGGGACTTGTTGACATTCTACCTTTGATTCTAATGTGCACCTGTAGTTCAGTCCCACAGCCCTGGACCGGGAGCCCCTGGAGGCCAGAGACTGTGTCTGTCTGTCCATTCTACCCCCAGCTGATAGCCCCATGCTGGCTTGTTGAAGGAATAAGTAACACATGAAGAAGCAGGCAAGTCTCCTCTTCATGTTGCTGACCGTTTTGCCGCCTCCTCTCATTGCAGATATTCCTGTTATTCCGGATCTGGAAGAAGTACAGGAAGAAGACTTCGTTTTGCAGGTGGCAGCCCCGCCCAGGTATGTTAATTAGGTCTGAAGCTGGAGGGAGGCAGGGAACATGCGAGCTAATACACTTCAAGTGCCATCCACAGTGGTGCTGCCCCCCAGTGCAGACCCAGCTACTGGTGGGGGGCTCCCTCCCAGGGTTCCCATTTTATTAGACACTTTCTTCCCAGGTTGGTCTTCCCTAGCTGCCTAGGAGGCTCTGGGACCGTGGCCCAGCAGCACTCCTGGAACTGGTCCTACCTGTGGTTTCCTCACATTCTCTCTCCTGCAGTGTCCAAGTAAACCGGGTGATGACCTACCGTGACCTGGACAATGACCTCATGAAGTGCGCAGCCTTTCAGACCCTGGTCAGTAGAGCGGCTCCTGCATAGAGGGGAGGGCTCCAGGCAACATCCCCAGGGATTTCTCATCTCCTCCATGCGCCTCTGAGGTTGCCTGGCAACAGTCCTTTTGCTGAAGGCACCATCCTTGGGTATTGCAGCATCTCCGGGCTGCATATTCCAGTGTTTCCCAGCACAGCTCCCACCTGCTTCCATGGCTGCCCACTTGGAGTCAATAGATACGCAGGCCCTTGAGAAAGGCTGCTGCCATGCCTTGCCCTCCTGATGTTGACCTTCCCCCAGAGAATGCCCAGCCTGGGGGTATCGTGGCGTTCCCTCAGTGACTGTGTGGTCCACTCACATTCTTACTCTTTCAGAAAGCATTCCTGCAGCTCTGGGTTTGGGAAGTCTACCCCACACAACCTGATCCTCCTCACTTTACAAGAGTTAATTGTCTGAAGGCTCCTCGAAATGCACATCTATATCTATGTCTATATCTATGTCTATATCTATGTCTATATCTATATCTATATCTATATCTATATCTATATCTATATCTATATCTATATCTATATTTGCATTTACAGGATGGAACGATCGACTTGAAGCTCCTCACCAAAGTGCTCGCGCCAGAGCAGGAAGTTCGGGAAGTACGTAGCAGTAGCAGCTTCCTGCTCCCTCAGCCACTGGCTCCTCTAACCAGCTGGCTTCCCAGGCTGACCCCGGCCTCCCTGGCTTCTGGGCTTGGGTGGTGGGCTACGGTTGCAGGGAAAGGCCTTCCTTTGTCCCAAGAAAGTTAGCAGTACCTCTCTCGGCAGGACGACGTCGGCTGGGACTGGGACCATCTATACACTGAGGTGTCCTCAGAGCTTCTCACCGAGTGAGACCTGCTGTGGCAGCGAAGGAGGACCCCGTGGGTCAGTCTGCACACACCTGAGCCCCTGGGGACAACAGACCACTCTCTGCACAGAATAACCTCTGCTTTGGACTTTTTAAAAAATGCAATAAGCCTAAAACTAAAAAAGCTTGCAAGGAGCTTAGAATTTTCATATGGAATATTTTGTAATAAAAATACTTACTTTCAGGAGACTGCGTTGATATTTTCAGTTGTAATAAGTTGCTTTTTTCTTTTAAAAAAATTTTTTTAATCCTCACCAGAGGATATTTTTTCCATTGATTTCTAGGGAGAGTAGAAGGGAGGGAAGTGGGGAGAGAGAGAAAGAAAGAAACATCAACATGAGAGAGAGACATCAATTGGTTACCTCCCTTACATGTCCCCATAGGGGCCAAGGAACCTGAAACCGAGGTATGTACCCTTGGCAGGGAATCGAACCCACGACCCTTCGGTCCGAAGGCCGATGCTCTAACCACTGAGCAACCGTCCAGGGCTAAATTGTTTTTTTTCTGTGGCTATCTCTCCCATTTCTTTGCAGCGCCCTCTTGGAAAGACTCATGGAGATGAAGGAAGCAGCTTTTAAACAATCTTATGGGAGCTCTGCCCACTGTGGGAGAGCATGAGGGAAAGCTAGATCAGGGAGCAAAGGAATGGCACTCCTCGAAGTTGCTCAGTCACAGAGGCTATAGCAGTTCCCTGGAGCATCTACCTGTAAGCACCTGGGCCCCGGGTATGGGGGTTGCACGCAGCTGTCTGCCGGGTGGCCTGGCGGGCGCCTTTCTTACTGCGGACTTTCCCTTGAATCAGTGAAGTTGCACTGTCTCCTTCGTGCTTTTAGGTGGCTTAGCTGAAGACACAGCAGGAAGTGGGTGTGAAAAGGTGACCCCTTCCTCACATCGGGGTTTGGGGGCTTTTCTGATAGCACTCCCCTTTCACCATCTTCCCGCAACCTGTTCCTGGGGCTCCCAAAGCATGTTTCCTTCTGCCACAGGTTCCCAGAGCCTCCTTCCTGGTTCTCGGAAGCAGGGGCCAGCGTGGCAGCCCTGAGCCTTCCACAGAAACGCTCTCTTAGGGAGCCTGGCCTCCCTCTGCCCTTTCAGACACGCAGCTGCTTGTCTCTGTGGCTCCCCCACGCAGCGTCCCCGCCTGTTTCCAACATGCGCTGAGATCTGGAGCAGAGCCCGAGCCTTCTTCTAAATAGGCATCTTTAGTTTTTGTTTTTCTCTCTTCCTCCCCAAGACATCTCATCTGAGGGCCCGCCCTTCCTAGATGCCGCTTTGGATCAGGCCCGTGCGGGCTGGCAGCTAACGAAGCCCACTCCTGGCCAGGGAGTGAGTGCTGCTCTCATCCTGCCTGGCCCCTCATTAAAATTCAGACAAACAAAGAGGCTCAGCACTTCAAAAACCCACTGGGGGGTTGTTTTTGTATGACTATGTGTGCCCTTCCCCCTGAGCCAGGCAGGCCCTGTGCAGGCACAGAGGATGCTGGGCTACTAATTATAAACTCTGGGATTTGGTGGCTTTGGGGTCTCTTCTCCTCCCCCTCCAGAGTCACACTTTTAGCCCCGACAGCCCCTCTTTGGAATAATTCCCATGGTCACTGCGAAGTTTCCTTTCAGGCTGGTTTTTCTTGAGCCTGCACGGTTCTGAAGCCCAAAGGAGAAAGGCTGCCTTTCTAGTACCTTAATTACCAGCAATTTCACCTGCCTCGGGACTCATAACCTTGGAGGTCTTCAGCCGTTGGGAGCAGGTAGCTAGGGGTTGACTTCCTCCCTCTCTTCCTTTATTTTATAACAGCAGCAGCAAGATCTAACATGTATGGAACACTTACCACCTGCCAGGAACTGGGCTTGCATGTAGGAATTCTGCTTAATTCTCACAACTACCCAACAAAGCGGATACGGTTGTTAGCCCATTTTACAGATAAGGAAACTAAGGGTCAGAGAGGTAAAGAGATGGCCCGAGATTATCCATCTACTTGGTGGCAGAGCTGGAATTCAAAACCAAGTTGTCTGACACCGCTGTGCTTTTAACACTCATGGTTTTGTTCCCGCTCTCCTGCCTCCAGCTTGGGAAAGGGATCTGGTTTGTAGTGGGCAGAATGAGCAATGCGCTGGGAGACGCTGCCTACCACCCCTCCGGCCTTGACCAGGCATCTGTTCTTTGTATGGAGTGACCACAGGGCAGAGGGCTTCTGTCAGGTTGGATGTGAAGCCCGTCATCATGGCCCAGGTAGGTGGGGAGGATGGACCAGGGAGAGGAACAGTGCTGTTATGTGAGCCTGGACAAGAGCCGGGTTCCAGGCATGTGTGGCCAATTCTCCTGGCACCTGCCCAGACCAGGCCCTGTCGGGGCTTCATCCTTTACCATGCATTTGACATCCCCTCTTCAGCGTTCCTGGGGAATGACAGTTTGTTCCAGAACCTACGTCCACCGTTCTCACTCAACGTCTGAGATGCCTTCCTCATGTTCCAGCCAGCGGGGTCGCCCACCCAGACTTCAGAGGGCCTCCCAAGAAGCTGGCCCACGAGGTCTGGCAGAATGGACCAGCACCTGCAGGTACCCGCAGTGTGGTTTTGTGCAGACGTGGGGAAGGCATGGATTGTGTCTTGGTGCAGCTGTCTCCATGTGGCATGTTGACAGGTCCTTACTGGTTTCTCCTAGACTGGCTGGTGTCACCTCTGAGCTGGCTTGAGAAGTCCCAGCTGGTCTCTGACAAAATCTCCCTTGGTGTCTGCATTGCTCCTTCTAAGATACTGGTTGCACTCAGTCCATGTCAGGCTCTGTTCTAAGCACTGCAGAGACAGACCTAGAAAAGGCAAACTCCCTCCCCTCTAGCACACCCCTGGAGAGAGAGATGGACAAATACAGGAAATAGGTAGTATATCAGATGTGAGTAGATGCTATGGGGGAAAATATGGCAGAACAGGGAGTGCTGGGGTGGAGGTTGCAATTTTACATGGTGGTCAGGAAGGCCTCACTGAAAAGGTGGCATTTGAGCAAAGACCTGAGGAAGGGAAAAGAAGGAACAAGATGGTACCTGGGGAACAGTGTTCCAAGGAGTGAGAGCAGTACTTGCAAAAAGCCAGCAGGAAGCCCTGGCCGTTGGCTCCTTTGGGTGGAGTATCATCGTCCTGAACGCCAAAGGTCTGTGGTTCCATTCCTAGTCAGGGCACACATATCTAGGTTTTGGGTTCGACCCCTGTCGGGACGTGTGTGGAATCTGATCGATGCCCTCCCCCCCCTTTGTCTCTAATATCAATAAATAACATATCCTCCTCAGGTGCAGATTTAAAAAAAAAAGTCAGCAGGAGGACATGCACCTGGCTCATTTGAGTAGCAGCAGAAAGCCAGTGTGTCTGGGGTGGAGGGGACAAGGGGAGAGGAGACGCCCTGTCCAGTGCGCCCAAGGCCTGGGCTTATCACAGGAAAGACTGCACGTGCAGGGTCCACTCCCTTCAGAGACACGCACACTCTTAGGCCTCCGTGGGCTTGCCAGGCAGCCTGCGGTAAATGCTATCGAAACGGCTGCACAGCCTCTTCGTGCCTTGGCCTGGCAGAAGTGAACAGGTAATGCTGAGAGAGAGAGAGAGAGAGAGAGAGAGAGAGAGAGAGAGAGAGAATGAATGAGCTCTGTCTGCCACGGACCAGAGGTGAGGAGGCTGCTGCCAGCTCCCTGCCAGGCCAGTGTGCCGGGAGGACAGGGTGGCATTGTAGGGCCCGGTGTGGAGTGCTCCCTGGAAACCTGCAGCTCCCATGCAAAGCTTGAGTGAGCACTTCATCTGGGCAGGCCTGTGGCTGAACCTAAGGTCGTCTCTACCCCTGAGTGTTGGCTCATCTTTGCTAAACCCTGGGACACTCAGACAGGCTTTGGGAACTGCATGTTCCAGGCGGAAAGTGACGCTAGTGCCTTCACCAAAATGTGCTGCTTACGTACATCAAGGCCTTTCTTGATTAGTGGTTAGGGGGGCTCCAGGGAGCATTGGTGCTGGAGACCTGTCCAGCACGGTAAGACAGCTTAGCGTCCTTGCTCTGCTTGCCTGAGCAGTGCTGTGCGTTCCTGCTGGGGGCCAGGGAGTCAGGGGGGAAGGCGGTCGGGGGAGGAGGTAGGGAGCTGTGGCAAAGAACACAGATTCCGGAATCAGGCAGGCCCAGGGCCCAGTCCCAGCTCTGCCACTTAGTAGCTGTGGGTCCTCGCGTGAGCTGCTTTCCCTTTCAGATTCTGTTTTCTCGTCTGTAAAATGGGGATAATATTCGTCCTCTTAGGATTGTGATACCTGGTGAAAGCTGACTGCGGTTAGACTTTAGAACTGGATTTGATTGATACGATAAGTCACATTGGATATTTTACTGCAGCAACACCTGTGTTTTGCGAAGGGATACCACCTTCCTTTCCCCCCATGCATCATTCAGCCGTGCACAGAATGGCTTGGCACTAGAGCTTTTCAGTTCTGTTTTTATAACACTTTTATTGAGGTATAACATGCATGCCTTGAAACTCACCCACTGAAAGCATACAGGTCAGAGATTTGAGTAAATTTATGGAGTTCTGCAACCATCACCAGAACCCGGTGTTAGGATATTTTCATCACCCTACAAAGATCCCTGTGTCCACTTACATCCATTCCGCTCCCCTCCCAGCCCTAGGCGACCACTGACCTGCTTCCCAACCCTCTGCCTTTGTACATATAAATGGACTCGAAAAAGGACACATATGTAATACCCTTTGTAATACTTTAAGCAATAAAAAAATTAATAAATAAATAAATGGACTCGTAGACTATGTGGCCTTTTGAATCTGGCTCCTTTCACGTAGCATGTTTTCCAGGCTCACCCGTGTGGTAGCATGTATCAGTAGTTCGTTCTCTGATGGCTGACAGGTGTTCCTTTGTGTGGATCCATACCACATTTTGTTTAACTGTTGTTCATCCGTTAAGGGGCATTGGAGTTTCCAGTTTGGGGCTGTTATGAATAATGTCCCTGTGGGCATTATTCATGCACATGTCTTGGTGTGGACATACGTTTTCATTTCTCTTAGGTGGGTTCCCAGGAGTGAAATTGCTGGGTCCGATGGTATGTTTGTGTTTAAATTTTGAGAAACTGCTAAACTGTTTTCCAGGGCATCAGTTCTGTTTGCTTTTTTAGTGTTTTAGTGTATCAGGGATTAAATGCTTACTTTTTTCTTGTCTCTGTTCCGTAAGTTTTTCCATGGTCACTATTAAATGTATAGGAGGCACATTCTCCTGGTTCCCCCCTCCCTTCCTTCATCCTGTCATGGAGCTTATCTCTGTTTTGAGAACACAGCTCACCTCGTTTTTCCCACCAGCCTGTGAGCTTTTTCAGGATAAAATGGGGGTGTTGCTTGTTTCTGTCAAGGCCCATGCATATTCCAGGAGTTCAAAGTCAAATAAGACGTGGTGCTGACCCCAAGAAGCTCACAGTCTAGGAGGGAAGCAGACCAGTTTCATCTGGATTTTCAAAGCATTGGTCTGGGAAAGCAGAGGCTTTCCAGAGTGGAGAAGCCCAAAGGATCCCCTGCAAAGTACAGATGAAGGGGGAGAGAGGCGCTCCGTGTGTCCACCAGAAATCCAGAGGGGACTGGGCTTGCTCAGAGCAGGGGTCAGCGCACTGCAGCCCACGGGCGCATCCAGCCTCCACCGGTGCTAGTAAAATTTGGCTGCAGCAGAGCCACACGCCTGCCTTTGCCTATTGTCGCTGGTTGCTTTTGTGCTACAATAGCAGAACTTGGTGTGGCAGGGGCTGTATGGCCTGCAGAGCCTAAAATAGTTACTATCTGGTCCTTTTTAGGAAAAGTTTGCCAGCTCCTCCTTGGAGGAAAGAACGAAGATGAGAAGTAACAATACCCTCGTGCTCCCAAAGCCAAGCTGCTGATTGCTATCCAGAAAATGAATTGCAGCAGGAGTAGATGTCAGGAAGGACTGGGAGGGTGGGGCTGTTCTGGCTCCTAAATGAGAGAGACGAACTTCCCTTAAGAAAAGGAAAAAACAGTCATCAGTTCCAGCAAAGTTGGCACATAATCTGGGGACAAAAAGCTGGGAAGAGTGACTCTGGGCTCTTCTTGGCCCTTTGATCCTGTTTGGGATGCGGGCGGGGGAGTCTCCAGGAGTCAAATACCTTTGGCACTGGGCTCAGGATAATGACAAGAAAGCCCAGCGGAGGGGGTTGGCAACAAGGGAGGGAAAACAATCGGGTTTTTCTCTTGGTGAGGTCGAAATCAGAAAGCCAGGGAGTAGGGAGCAGACGGAGGAGGCGGCTGTCCCTCTTGTGGCTGTGATGGAGTGAATTAATTCCGGGCATATGTTCCCAGCATCTGTCGTGGTGACCTGGACCGGAGGGGTCAGCAAGAGAGAGGGGACCGTGCCAGGGCTGAGCATTAGCCCAGCATTCCCGGCTGCAGGGGCTCTTGGCTCCCACAGAACGATGGCTGGCCAGCTCACCCAGGAACATCTGCCACAGCTGCAGCAAACAGCCCTGCCTTGGGGAGATGGGAGGGGACTCTCCGTGCGCTCTCCACAAAAAGACACCTGGCCCGTGAAGGGGCCGGGGCGGGGGCGGGGAAGACCAGAGAGAGTCCTGCAAACCTGGTCTCTTCCAGAGCTCGGGCTGCAGTAGAGTTAACCCTGCCACCACACACCCTGCGCGTACACTGCAGGTGGGACTCAAGGGCCTACACTGGGAGGGTTGCACAGGGATCTTAGGGCGCCCTCCTAAGTGCCAGTCCCAGAATGCCCCTGATGCTATGTGGGCTGCTTGGTGCATGGTGCCCCTTGGGAGCCAGTGATGGGCAGAGAGGAAGCCAGACAGGAGGGCGCTGTGCCTAAGACTGCAGACTTCCAGGTTCACGTCTCTGCTCTTCCACGTCCTACCTGCACCACTCTGGACAGGCCCCCATAATTCTGTGCTCCGTTCTCTCACCTGTAGAGTGAGGTGGAAAGTAAGTCCCGTCTCCTAAGGCTATTGCGGCGATGAGTGCCTGACACAGAGTAAGCGCTCAGTGAGGATTGGTCGTGATCTCCTCGAGTGGCCTGACAGTGATCACTGCTCCTCCGAGGGTAGGTCATGGCGTCAGGCACTGACAGGACCTGCCTAGGCATCTAGGCAACTAGAGGCCCACAGGCTGGCTTGGACCCACAGGACTGTTTAGCCAGTACACTGTTTTGAATTGTTTCCTTAATGATCAGCATTGAAAATGGAAAATTTCACATTAAACTCAGATTTCCAGCTTCTCTTAGAGAATTGGAGATTCATCACTCTGGGGCTACAGCCCCTGTGGCAGTGATCAGCTTGAGCTGAGAAGCAATAGCTCCGTTCAGCGGGGGTGGGGGTGGGGGGCTGGGGGCAGTTCACCCCCCGCAAATGCACTGACTTTTCTGCTTGGCCACTGCAGGCATTGACTTTGCATGCTCAACCTCCTCGTTTTGCCAGTGAGGATTCTGTTCCCCAAGAGCGCTTACCAAGATCAGGTTCCTGAGACTGGAGCTCCAGTGCTCACTTGCAGGCCAGTGTCCTTTGTCAGTAGCCAGCCCCCCCCCCCCCCCCCCCCGCCTCCCCTTGCCATGTGATGTGTAACCTAAAATCATGTAAGCTCTGGAGAAGATCCAGGCTACCTGCCATGGGCTAGCCTCTGACCAGGAAGCGTAACCCGGTGTCCAGCGTGGGTCTGACAGAGCTTTAGCAGAGCCTGGGGTCGCTCCAGGGCCAGTAGCTGCCCGGCCTTTCGCCTCCACTGCACTCTTTACACTCTGCCCGGAGCTGACGGCGTCTGCTCAGGAAGTGTCCTGCTCTGTCTTCAGAGAAAGGTGGGGGTCTGTCTTTCTACAGCAGCCTCCGGTGCCTCCGTCATGCTGCTGTGTGGAAATGGGGTCGCTGAGGCTGCAGGGAGCAGGCCTGGCTGTCAGGTGTCAGGAGCAGGAGAGTAACCCCATCCATGACTAGCAGGGTCTCCATGCTGGGCTCAGGAGGAGGGACGGCCTTGGGGTGCACCACTCAGCTCCCCTTAAAAACAGAACCTGGGCAAGGAGTGCAGTTAGCTGACAGCTTCCTCAGTGGTACCTTCAGCACCTGCCTCAGCATCCAGGCCAAAGCCATGTGCCTCCCTGGTAGTGCCTCTCGCCTGCACAGGAGGTCCCCTCTATGGTAGTCTTGGCCAGCCCCCCGCCCCCCACCCAGGCGGGGCCAAGAGGAGGCAGCCTGGAGGGGTGTGGGCAGTGGTTTCTCCAAAGCCAGGTGCCTCACGAACCCACTGGCTGGGCTGGGTGTGGGGGTGCTGTGGAGATGGGGGTGTGGGATTCCTGGAGAGGTAGGAGGAGGTTGGCCAGACGTAGTTCCCTCTCTCACTCCTGTAAGTGCCAACTTGGAACCTAATGCAACTGAGCAGGCCTGGAAAGAAGGAACCGACGCTCCACAGCAGGCACTTGGCCAACAGAATCTGGTGTCCTCTCAGCAGGAAAAACAGTTTTTTGGTTTTGTTTTTGTTTTTTTGTTGTTGTTGGGCATGAGGAGCCTCTGTTGGTGGCAAAGAACAGGGATGTGGTGGCATACCAGGCCTGCCGGGAGACAAGGTTGTGCCCACTAGGACCTGGGGGCATCATTGCTGAAGATGGGAGAAAATATGGACTTAGGGAACTCTATTCCGGCCCTCGGCAGGGGGGTGGGGGTCGGGGGTTAAGGGTATTGGGGGGCCAGGCAGGGCCAGGTTGCAAAGCGGCCTCTGCCATACAGCCCAGTGGGGTAGCATTTCTCTGCCGGCAGGTGTGTGTGTGTGTGTGTGTGTGTGTGTGTGTGTGTGTGTGTATGGAGGGGGCGGGGGCGGGTGGAGCTGCTGCGGGCTTCCAGATGGGCAGCACTTCCCTGTACCTAAGGCTCACTGCCCTCCAAGGTGCATGTGCAGTTTTAAGGACAAGACAGTGAAAGACGACTGAACAAAAGGCTGCCTCACAGAGTGTAGATGATGAGATGGTACTTAGTAGGAAAACTAAGCAAAGAGAACAAGGAAATTTAGCTCCTTAACCAGAGAACAGAGAAAAGGAAACAAAGCCTGGGTGGTGCGGGGCGAGGCGGGGCGGGGATCGAGTGCAAAGGGGAAGGAGGGAGCATTTGGGGTTGCAGTAAATGTTCGGGAGCTTGATTGTGGTGGTGGTTTCATGTCTGTCTGTATTTGTAAAACTCATCAAACTATTCACTTAAAAAGTGCTGATTTTTATTGTGTGCAAATGATACCTCAATAAGCAGGACTTTAAAAAGGTTCTCCCCGTCACCCCTCACCCCTCACCCTTTCAGGTCTATGAACTGGGGGCGTTTCTGTTTGTTCCACAGCATCTGACCAGTGTTTGCAGCATCTGCGCCACGTGCCTCAGTGCCCAGCAGCCTGGCCGACCCTGAGAGTGAGGTCAGGAGGCAGAGAGGCCCTCCAGTGCGGCCTCAGCCCCTGTCCCCCAGTCAGGGGGCTGCTCAGATTCCAGAGCTAGCTTTTATTTAACTAATGGATTAATGAATTAATTATGTATTTACTTATTTATTTACCTACCTACCTAGCTAGCAACCTACCTTTTTATTTATTTATTTCTGATTAATTCTCACCCCAGGGTATTTTTCCATTGATTTTTAGAGAGAGTGGAAAGGAGGGGAAGAGACAGAGAGAGAAACATCAATGTGAGAGAGAGACACATTGATTGGTTGCCTCCCCACACGCCCCAACCAGGGCCAGGGATGGAGCCTGCCGCCGAGGTACGATGTGCCCTTGATCAGAATCGAACCCAGGACCCTTCAGTCCACAGGCCGACACTCTATCCACTGAGCCAAACTGGCTTGGGTCAGAGCTAGCAATTAAATTTTATCTGCAGTTTTCTTTTCCATGAAAGAAAAATCTAGCAATTTGACTATTGGGGGCAGCAGATGGTCCAATTTGAAGTAAAACACAGGCATTTGGGGATCATTTTTGACATTCTAATGGAAGCGCAGATCTGTGGAGCCCAGAGAAGGAAGGGCGCAGAGAACTGTGAAGATGCAGCACTGTTTTAAGGAAATAGGACCCCCAGAGAGAGCCAGCTGTGCCATCTTTTGCACAGCAACTGCTCTTTTAACCTGGGGGATGAGCAGGGATGTAAGAACTTTGGGTGGCAGCTCTTTTAAAAAAAGTTTCTTTTTAAAAGCTTACAAACCCTATTTTAAAAATATTATCTTTACTTATACGTTAATATACATTCACTAAATTTAAAACTATATTGAAATACAGTGACCACGCTTTCACTTTGCCCTGCCCGGCTTGTTCCACAGCCCTTCCCAGGGGTGGCCATGGTGTCCTTCCAGACGTTTCCGAGCATTTCCATGCTGTGGGTGAGCAGATGGAGACCCAGAACTTGGTTTTATTGATGTGACTAGGACCATTCTGAAGGGAGAGCCTCTGTTTTGCCTTTTCCACCTAACATCACACGTTGGGATGTGATGGGACCACTCTTCCTCATTCTCTCCCACGGTGGGCATTATGCTGTAGCTTTCCTGTCCCACAATTCCATCCCCTCAGTGACCCTCCCACACTGTCATCATTCAGACTGAGCCCACTTCCTCCCACCTGGGCTCCCCCGAGGGACCGCTCTAACCCAGCACTGCTCCCCTCAGAATTTCTTCGGCCAGACTGCCACCACGCCCCTGCAGGCACAGGCAGCTCTTCCACTCATTCCACACCACCCACTGGGCAGAAGAGGCCGTGGAACACCAGTCCTCAGGTGACTAGTCCAGGGCACTGCGGGGCTGCGGAGAGTCAGAGGGCGAGGCACGGGGAGAAGATGGACTGCCTCTGCTGGGATAGAGAGGCTGGGCTTGAAGAGCTAGGCTAGTCTGTGTGTAGAGCGTCAGGGTGTGGTTGTCAGATTGGTCCTAGAGGAGAAATCAGTTGGAATCCCCTGTGGGATTAGATGTAGATAATTGATTTCAGAGAGGAAGGAGAGGGAGAGAGAGAAACATCAATGATGAGAGAGGATCATTGATTGGCTCCCTCTTGCATGCACCCCACTGGGGATCGAGCCTGCAACATGGCTTATGTCCTGACTGGGGATTGAACTGTGACTTCCTGGTTCATAGGTTGATGCTCAACCACTGAGCCACCTTGGCTGGGCCCCTGTGGGCCTTTTTAGTACACGGGTGAGTGCTCTGTGGCTAGGCACGGTATCAGGTGCTTTTCACGAGATAGCTTTGTCCCTGATTAAGAGCTAAGTCCCTGCAGTGTCCTTAGCTGCGTGTCCTAGTTCATGTTACTCTGTCTCTAGCAAGAGTAATCACTCATGTTTACGAAGCCCTTACCAGGTACCAGGCAATGCACGAACTGCTTTGTGTGCATTACCTCATTGCATCTTCTAAATTCTGAGACATGGGTCCTGCAATCATGCCTGTTTTAGAGGTCAGCAAAACTGAGGCTGAAACCCAGGCCCTTCTCCTTTCGTCCTCATGAAGCCCTGGAGGAAGCGAGTGGTGTCCATCCCTGTTTGTGTGTCATCAGTGTTCTGTAGGTTCCTCCTCCTGACTGGGGCGCATCAGGATTCTGTCCCCACTGGGGTCTCCTCAGTGAGCGATGACAGAGTAGCAGGGCAGTGCTGGTGGCTCTGCCCCTTGGCGCTCTGCCCGGGACTCAGCAGGATGGGAGCGCTGGGTAGAGGGAGTCCTGCCTTGGAGACAGGGCATCAGGTTTTTCTCTGGTCCCCTTTCAGTGGGCTGGTCAAGGTGTATTCCTAGAGTCTAGAACAGTGATGGCGAACCTATGACACGCGTGTCAGAGGTGACACGCAAACTCATTTTTTTGGTTGATTTTTCTTTGTTAAATGGCATTTAAATATATAAAATAAATATCAAAAATATAAGTCTTTGTTTTACTATGGTTGCAAATATCAAAAAATTTCTATATGTGACACGGCACCAGAGTTAAGTTAGGGTTTTTCAAAATGCTGACACGCCAAGCTCAAAAGGCTCGCCGTCACTGGTCTAGAAGCACCGTGACAATACCTGCAGGCAGGGTGTCAGAGGTGGCCACGTGGCATGGACCGCCTGCATCAGAGGCATCTATAGAGCTTATCAAACATGCAGGTTCCTGAACCCCTGACTCACTGGATTCAAGTCCGAGCAGAAAAGACTTGAGGATATGCATTTAAACACCTTTCCAGACTCCAGCCCTATTTGAGAACCCTGCAAACTGCTGGCTCACAGGCTGACGTCTATGCTGCAGTACTGGCTAAAACAGTTTTCTTGACATTTTTGCACTCGTGGTCAACATTTTAAAATTAGGAGCATCACAGGAAAACTAGCCTAAATGTACAAGACCCCACCGTCATTGTATTTGAGTTCAGAACCCATTTTGGTGATAGCAAGACACTGGCCTAGCTTTTCAAGCCGAGCCTCTGTGTCCCAGCAGGGGCAGCCCCTGTCTTCTCCCCGGGGCCTCGCCCTCTAACTCTCCTCAGTCCGCAGTGCCCTGGACGAGTCACCCGGGGACTGGTGTTCACGGCCTTTTCTTCCCCAGTGGGTGGTTGGGAGTGAGTAGAAGAGCTGCCTGTCAGGAACTTCCTGGTCCAGCTAGTTTCTGTGCCGTGCATGATGGCGCCGATCTTCAAGCAGCCCGGGGAGGACAGGAGTAGGGAGATGCATTTTAAATGTCGTGTCCCAGGCGGATTTGACGCACTTTAGCGCATTAAGACCCGCAGTCATCTGGAGAAAAGAGAGTGAATGTAGGTTTAATGGGGCCCCGGGTCAGATCAGCCTCTTGGGTTTGGCCTCCCTGAAAGAAGAGTCCTTTCCCAGCCCTGAGCCTCCACCACATACAAGCCAGGTCCTGTGGCTTCTCCCCACCCCCAGGGCAGCAGGCACCCAGGCCTCGGGCTGCTATCAGATTCCATCTCCTGTCACTTTCAGAACCAGTTCATTATTCCTTTATTATTTCCATTCTCCTGCTTATCATTATTAATAATCACTCTAGACAGGCCAGGGTGCTGACAGCTCCCCCCTTGTCCATTCTTTCTGTCTGTTTTAATCCTGCCTGCTTATCTGGCACTGACCTGAGCTTTTCCCTGTTTAATTAAGCAGTGCCGGACAGTCCACTACGGCCCAGGTGGAGATGGGAGTGATCGGTTCTCCCGATAGGCAGAGGGGTGATGGGCCCTGCAGCCTGGACATTCCACCTCCCCCAGGGGCCCGAGGGCAGGGGCATGAGTCCCAGGAAGGGCCCCCTGGGTCTGCAGGGCTGGGGAGTGGTTGATGACCATTACTCGCTGAGAAGCAATGCTGCTCAAACCTTAGCGAGCCTGGTCATCTGAGGGCCTGTTGAAGTGCAGATGGCCTGGGCCCCCCGGGGGTTCTGCCTCAGGAGGTGGCCGTGAATCTGAATGCTCAGTGAGCTCCATGTGGTGCTGATGCTGTGGTTGGAGGGACCACCCTTTGAGTAGACCCGAGTTAGTGGGCAGCCTCAGCCTAGTGACGGACACAGGCCAGGCCCGAGCGTGCCTCGCTAAGGATGGATTGAAGAGGGAGAGACTGTGTGGAGGGGAAGGGGGGGTTATTGCAGCTCCCAGATGTGAGGGGCTGAATAAGGGACTGGGCCACGGGGTGCTGGACTAAGAGGGAAGGCATGGACATGGATTCAACCTCTGGTCTCTGCAATGGGTCTTCGAGGCAATGAGGGAGAGAAAGCGTAAAAATACCTCCGTGGTTTGGAGCAACAGTCAGCATGGTGGTGCTTGACAGAAATAAGTCCAAATGGAACCCATGGGGTGGGGCGGGGTATGCTGAGGTCAAGACAAGCTGCATCACTTGCAGGGCCTGGTGAAAAATGAAAATGCTGCGACTCTTGTTCAGAAATCATGAGGAGTTTCAAGACAGGGACACCAGAGCGCTAGACCACGTGGGGCTTTTCTCAAGCGCAGGGCTCTGTGCGACGCGGGGTCATAGGCCCTGTCGCTGGAGATTCCGGCAATAGCGAGACTGCCGGATGGAACGGGCCGTCACATTGCCGCCTGTCGATGACTCCGCACTCCCTTAGTTGATTGGCACATCCGTTGCCGTAAGAGATGTGGATGGACCTCTCGTAGCTTAAGTTACCCTGCTCCAGGCATTGCACAAAGCTCCTTCATATATTACTTGATTGCATCCTTACAATAAGCGTATGGAGTGTGTATTATTACCCCCCTTTTTTACAGGTGGAGAAACTGAGGTAGAGAGAGGCATAGTAACTTGCCTAGTGAGTGTCAGCTCATTAGACCCGAGCAGGTGTCTGGGGCTGGGAGGTGCTCAGCGCTAATGAGAGTTGGGGGTTGATGTGTGGGGCGCTGGGGCCGGAGCACACGCGTGCCTGGGTGCTGCAGAAAAAGGCATGGATACCCAAGTGCCAGCCGAAGATGGAAGGATTCAGAGCAATTAAAATGTTTTGCCTGGGAGCTGTTTGGAGCCTTTTTTTTTTTTGAAGGGAGAGTTTTCTGACTTCAAGGTGTTAACAGGCTCTCTAAATGGTTTTGTTTTTTAATTGCAGCAAATGACTGTGGAGCCATTAGATTTTGCCTCTCTGTTGTTTCCGTCCTCCTCCTCCTATTTATTCTGTTTAATTCAGTCGAGTAGCTCCGGGGCAATGGAGATCAATACTCCTCTTTGATAGAAAAGAGTCAGGTTTGAAACCTAGAGATAAAACTGACACCATTTTGTATAAATTTAATTAAAAATGCACCTTTAGTGGCTTGTTACAGGCACAAAGCTGAGTGTCTATCTCTCTATCTCCCTCACTCTCCCCCTCTTTCTCTCTCTCTTCCTCTGTCCCTCTCTGCCTCTCCTCTCCTCTCCTCTCCTCTCCTCTCCTCTCCTCTCTCTCTCCTCTCTCTTTCCTCTCTCTCTCCTCTCTCTCTCCTCTCTCTCTCCTCTCTCTCTCTTTCCTTTCTTCTTCCTAACAGGGAGATCTCTAAATCTGCCTCACCAACAGTCTTGTTTCATGATGTTAAACTTGAAACTTCTGTGCTGAGGGGCGCTGAGGGAAGGGTAAGAAATTCTAAGCAGATCACTGTGGCCTTTTCCCAGAGTAGGCTGTGGGGAGAGGCTGCGGGATGCAGAAGCACCGAGATGGGCCCACTTCTTTTTTCAAAGTCCTTTTCCTTTTGGCCCCTCGGCCTGTAGGCTCGGGGGGTTCCTCTGGACCGTGCTGCAGCCCCTAAGCCCCTCCCGATGTTTTTGACCTGCCATTGCAGCTGCCTGTGCCGCCTCATGGGTCCCTGTGGGTCCCCAGACAGTGGGAGGCGCAGGAGCCTGGAGCCCCTCTCTGGTAACCCCAGGGCTGCTGCACACATTTGTCTTGTGTTTTACAATCCACCCCTTCACCTCCTTCCCCGCCGGCTCGCCCCCTTTCACTCTGCTCAATCCCATTTGGCTTTCCTCATTTTTCACTTGAGTGGGTTTCCTATCCCCGACTGTGCTCTGGCCTCACTCAGCTCAACACCAATAAAACACACTCAACACAGGTAGAACAAGGTGCCCGGGCCGGCATGACAAATGACTCGCAGCCCTCGCTAAGCGTGGCTGTAAATCGTCTTCCCGATGCCTGGGCCTGGATCTGTTCTCTGCGGTCTCTCAGGGGGGACCAGGCGGCCAGCAGCACAGCATTTGGCCAGCCCCCAGGCCTCTCCTGGGATCACTAGTCTCCTGGAGGGAGAGAGGTGGGAGGGGAGGGACTACTGAAATGTTTACACCTGTGGCTTTAGTTAGAGCGGCTCAGACTTTCGAATGTATTGGGCCGTAACTCCAACAGCTAGATTTACTACACATGCACTGTGTGCCAGGCATCATGCTAAGGTTTTACATTAAAGTTTTTTAATCTTCACAACAACCCTACAAGGCACAGTTTACATGACCCTCCATTTCGCAGATGAAGACCCTGGTGGAGGCCTAGCAAGGTCATGAAACCCGCCCAAGGTCATCTGGCTAGTAATTGGTTAGCCAGGGTTAGGGCAGACCTCTTGGACTCTAAAATCTGGGCTTTTCATCACCACACCCTGTGTGCATGGCAACAGGCCGGGCACACTGGGAAGCAAGATGTAATCTTTATTCTCCTGTGTTTATGGTTTTGTGCTGTGGGACCAGGGGCATTAGAGGAAGCTCATAGCCAAGTTCACACTGGTTTCCTTCTCTGTTCCATGAGGCTCCTCCTGCTGTGTGCACCGGGAGGGTCGTGGCTCCTTCTCCCAGTGGCTTCTGCCTTGCCCAGCCCACAACAGTGAGGGTGCCTCCACCATGCAGAAGCAGAGGGGGAAGGCGAGGGGGCTTTGCTAGCGCACGCTGGTGCCCGAGGAGCTCCTGGAGAACCCAGGGCTTGTGATCTATAAGCCGTCCTGTGGCATCAGGCAGTGTGGTGAGGCGGCATATGCAAGCGGCTTCTGCTTTGGGTGCCTTTCATGGCCACCGATGGAAATTCAGACCCCAGAGGCAGATATCCCGAGTTTGAGCCACCGGACCCTCCTCGCTCTGCAGCCTTCCTCTCTGGCGATGACAAACACGGCCGCTTTGTGTCTAAAATGGCCGAGATAATTGAAACGGAATTTGGAATCAGGGCCCTGCAGGCAGCACTTGTTGAAAGAAGAAATAAAGATCGTGTGGGTCACATCTTTTGTCATTTGCGTTTAATAATTGTACCAGGAGGTGTGCACAAAGGGAGAGGCGACATGCAAGCCAGCCCGGCTGCCGGGTGCCTGCCCTGGGTCTGCTGGGGAGGAGTGGGCTGAGGTGGGAGGGCGCTGGAGGGAGGCACACGACTTGGGGAAAGTTCTCTCCACAGGGCGGGGGCAAAGGAGAGGGCTCGGCTTGGGCAGGCCTGAGTGTCTGAGAGGAAGGCTGTGTTGGCCTGCTGGGTGCCCTCACCTCCTGTCCTCTGCACATCCTCCACTCACCCCTACGCCCCCCACCTTGTGAGTGAGGTAGCTGGAGCCCAGGAGACCCAGGCAGTGAAACGAACAGGCTGCATTTGGACTCTCTGGGTCAAAAGCTTGGGACACTGCCATTACTCGGTACTGCCAGCTGCAGGAGCTGGGACCCAGGGTGCCGCCCAGCAGAGGGCAGGTGCCACCTCCAGGCCGTGGGTCTGTGGGCTTTCAAAGTATCCTCCGGAGCCCTGCAACCTGTGGTTCCTTAGAATCACACATAATCACATTTGGGTCTTTGAGGAATGTGCCACTTTTACCCCGATACAGCCCCCTCTCCCACCAACCCCACACACTACTCATACATGCTTCCCCCCCACAACTTCCAAAACCACTTCCCCTTCCCCCCGCCATGCAGCTGCCCCTTCCTGTCTGCAGGAACCTATGGACTTGGGATCTCAAGGGCTCCCCTAGTGCCCACATCATCCGAGGGGTGTGGGAGGCTGTGAGGAGCTCAGGCTCTTGGAGGTGGAGAGACGGTGCTATGAGCTGAACCGTGTCCCACCCCCCAAATCCATATGTTGGAATCCAAACCCCCGGTACCTCAGAATGTGACTGTATTTGGAGATAGGGCCTTTGAAGAGGCGATTCAGGTAAAAAGAGGTCATGTGGGTGGAGCCTAATCCAATATGACTGGTGTCCTTGTAAGAAGAGGGAGAGACACTGGGGGTGCTCATGTGAGGACACAGCGTGAGGGCAGCCATGCACTGGCCAGGGAGGGAGGCCATAGGAGAAACCAAACCCGCCAACCCCTTGACCTCGGACTTCCAGCCTCCACACTGTGAGGGAATAGCTTTCTGTTGTTTAAGCCAGCGGTCGCCAACCTTTCGGACCTCACGGACCACCATGGTCTGCGGACCACCAGTTGCCGACCGCTGGTTTAAGCCATTAGTCCGTGGGATTGTGGTAGGGCAGCTCTAGCAACCTCACTTAGTGGTGTGTTGCCAGGGGGCGCTTGCCTGGGATGTTCCTTGCCCTGGTCCCCTCCCTTCTGTACCCAGACATGCATAATGTGGGCCTGAAAGTACCAGAGAACTCGAGCTGCTTTCCTCTTCAGGTGGAGCCAGAATCTAGACGACCCATGGCTCACGGAGGGGCTTTGCGTGCCGGTCTTTGCCCTGGTGCTTTCTCCAAGGTTCCGTGCTGCCCACCTCCAGGTCTCGGGGATGGGATGCTCGCTCTTCTCTTCAGTCACTTCCTTCTGCTCTAAGCCTCTTCCCCCTTCGCCGTTGGTCAGAAAATGCATACTGTGTTGGTGACATAGGGGAGTCTCAGTCCTTGCAGAAGCCAGCGTCCTGGTACAGACTAGAAAAGAAGGCGAGAATGAAGAGCTTCTCAGGTCTGAGTGTCGGGTGGGAGCCTGGAGAACTCCTCCCCTGCCCGAGGGCTCTGCAGGGGTGGAGGGGGGTGTGGTGGGGACAGAGCTGATAATCACCATCATCACCACCACCACCACCATCATTATCTCAGGGCCAGGCCCTCGCCACAGGGTCCCAGGAGGCTGGTGGAGCGCATGCTGGCCCCAGGCTCGCCACAGTTGCATAGTTGGGGGTCTCACAGGAGCAGGTGCTGGGGAGCAGAGGTGACCTGGGTGGGGGACAAAGGAAGGCGGCAGCGGCAAAGAATGAAAAGGGGTCCTGGACTTTGCAGCTTGGAAGGGCTTGGTGGTGCAGAACCATGGGCCGCTAACATTCCTGAGGACTGCCTCTCTGCCAGCTCATGTGCTCTTGAATCTTCTCGTTTTAGTCCCTCCAGGCTGGGGGGGAGATGGTAGTGTCTCCATTGTACCTGGGAGGTGTGGAGTTCAGAGGTCCGGACTGGCTCATGATTGCACAGCGGTAAGTCAAATCCAGGCTTCTGGACTCCCAATCCTGGCTTCTCCTAGAGCGGGATTGGCAATCTGCCCCCAACCACCCATTTTCATGTGACCTGTGAGCTCAGAAAGGTTTTTACATGGTTAAATGGTTGCGGGGTGGGGGAAATCAAAAGAAAAAGCATATTTTGTGACAAGTGGAAAATTATAGGAAACTCAAATTTCAGTGTCCATACATACAGTTTTATTAAAACACATCCCTCTGTTTACATAGTCTGTGGCTTCTTTCTCGATACAACAGCAGATTGTGTAGCTGTGACTGAGACTTACGGTCCTCAAAGCCTCAAATATTTACTTTCCGGGCCTTAACAGAAAATGTCTGCCAATGACATCTACTTTAGAGTCGTATAACTTGAGAGATGGAAGAGATCTTTAAAAACATCTAGCTGCAAACTCTCACTCCATCCACCCATTTTCCAGATGAGCAGAAGGAGGCCCATTGTATCTACACAGGCAATTCCACGGCTCTCCTGCGGTCCCAGTGCCCTGCTCTCAGGAGGCGGGCTCACAGCAGCCCACACCAGGGCCAGAGAGAAGGCCTCTGGGCCCCACATCTTTGCTCCATTGTTGTTGGTGCCTGAGGTTTCTACGGGGCTCCTGTGGCACTAGGTTAGCTGTGTCTTCAGACTCGGGGCTTGGAGCCTACAGGAGACACCACCCCTGGGACCCAGCGGTGACCGTCACCTGGCCGATGGGGAGGGATGAAACTTGGGATGCGCCATGCGGCATCAGTGTTGTGGTTCACGCAGGTTCAAGTCCTGGTTCTGTAACTGGTGACTTTGGAGAGTTACTTCAATCTTTTGTGCCTCAGTTTCCTCACGTAGAAAACAATTGCGTTTACCCCATGGGGTTGATCGTGTGAGGGTTAAATGAGTCAATACATATAAAGTGCTTGGAGTGGCCCGTGGTACATGGTGTGTGTTGTGTGAATACTGGTGATGGTGGTGATGATGGTGGTGGTGGTAGTGATGATGGTGATTATCAGCCCTGTTGTAGCCAGCTCATTATTCTAGCCCTACTGGGCAGAAGCAGATTTCTACTGGGGCCTCTCCCCACAGGGGCCTCTTTCCCTATGGTCTTCATAGGACCATCAGCTGCAACGACAAACAAGCCCCTGCTTTAAGGCTATAGCTTGAGATTTCCTGCTGAATTTCCCGTGGTGTCTGTGTCTGGCCTTGGAGGTTGGGCAAAACAGGTTCAATGCCACAGACAGGGCTCTCTGTCTAGGGGTCTGGGTTCTATGAAACATATGGGCAAGCTGGCCATTGAGATGAGTGGTTTGTCAACACGCTTGAGTCCTATGATGGTAACATGGGGACAAACAAGCTGCAAAAGAAGAGAAACGATGTGGTGGCCATTTACATAGAAATGTAAAACATGCAAGACCACAGTGCATTTTAGTCTAAGGAAATGTGCAGGGGTGATAAACACTGAATTCAGGACTGGTTCCCTTGGAGGAGGAAGTGCACGTGGAGAGGTGCCTGGGGGCCTTCCCTTGAACGTGGGAAACAACGTGTGCAATTTCTTAAGCTGGAGGGTGAATGTATAAGAGTTTTACATGCGTATTATTCTTGATACCTTTTCGGGTCTTAAGTATTTCATTTTATATATATAATGTAGGCAAGGCTAATTTTGCAAAACCCAATAGAATTTTGGAAGCCTTAAGATTTTACCACGAAGCCCCTGGATGGGTCAGCAGGGAGGAGTGCATTCCCATGGACAGTGTGCCCTTGCGGTGAGCGGGCATGCACCTGGCACTCTGCTCCCTGCATCCGGGCCCACTGGTGCCCTTGCCCACACACATCTCCTGCCCCCTCTGCCTGTGCCTAGCAGGCCTTCCCCATCTGCTGGCTGTGTTGTTCTTGCCCAGCCATGTGTCCTCTCTGGGCTGTGGAGCTGGCGGAGGCTCTGGCCCACATCCCCAGTGAGGCAGAGGGGCTTTGGAACATGTGTTTCTGGGAGGCAGACACCAGCTGGCTCGGGAGACATTTGCATATTCATCTGAGCCCCCTGAGCCCAGCCAGGATGGTGAGGAGGAGGCTGCGGCGGGGCAGAGGGAGAGGGAAGGCTCTGGTCAGCTAGGGGTCAGGCGGAACAGATTTCAGATTGAAGAGACAGATGGTTAAAGCAGAAAAAGAGGGGGGTGGGAGCAAATCCCGACTCCTCCACGAAGGGAGCCATTCAAGAGCCCTGCAGTCTCTTATCTCTTCACGGGGCTTTGTGGTTTTCAAGCATTCTCTTGTCTCTCATTGGATTCCTCACTGTAATCCTGCAGAGTATATATTAACACCATCCCCATTTTACAGATGAGGAAACTGAGGCTCGGCCAAGTTAGACCCCTTGTTTAGGATCACAGGGCTAGTGCATGGAGGAATATTTGGATTCAGGCCTACTTCTCTTTTCACTGCACCTCAAAGCCAACTAAACTTGCCGTCTCTACTTGCTCATCTCACATTCTCCTCTGAGCACACTCCAGTGAGGTTTCTGAGCCTCTGTCCTACTGAAACTCTTCTTTTCTAGGTCACCAGGGACTCCCTACTGCTTAGATGTCAATTCCAATGTCACTTCTCTGTGGCCACCGTACTTGGCCTCTCCACGGCATTCGACACAGGTGACCACTGACCTCTCCCTCCTTCTTGAGGCAGCCTCCCCCTTGGTTGCCATGACAACGCAGGCTCTGGTTTCCCTCCCTCCTCCTGGCTGCTCCTTCTCTGCAGGCTCTGCTCCATCTCTGAGTGCTGGATGCCCAGGGCTTAGACCTCAGCCCTCTCTCCTTTCTCTTCTCTCTGTGCATCTACCTGAGCCACCTGTTCAGTCCTGGCACTTCAAATAGCATCTGTTCTCAGGCTGCCTTGCACAGTGTAAGAGCACAGGCTGCCTAGATGTGGATCTCAACGCAGCCAAATGTTTTTATGACCTTGGGCAACCTTTTTATGTGTCATTCTTGCCACCTGTGAAATGGAAATAGCAAAGCCCTTACTCTGTAGCAGGGGTGGGGAATGTCCCGCCCTCGGGCTGTATAAGGCCCTAGAAATCATTTGGTCTGGCCCTGCCAAGGCATTAGAGGTGAGTTAATTAAATGTCTGACCAGATATAGCAGGTCAATTGTTAAGTTGATAATTTTGTATGGCCGGAGAATGATGTTATAAGTATCCAAATGGCCCTTGGCAGAAAAAAGTTTCCCACTCCTAGACTGTTGAACCTCAGAGGGAAGGCAGGGGAGGGTGGGTGAAAAGAGATCAACCAATGAACTTGTATGCATATAATGCATGACCATGGACACAGACAGTGGGGTGGTGAGGGCCTGGGGGGTTGCGGGGGAGGAGGACGGGAGTGGGCTGGAAGAGGTTAATGGGGGGAAAAAGAGAACCTATGTAATACTTTCAACAATAAGATTTAAAAAAAAAAAAAAGGTTCCCACCCCTGATTTATAGGGTAGTTGTGGAATTAGATGAATTGTAAAGGGCTTAGAACATTGGCTGGCACGTAATAAGTGCTCGATATACAGGAATGTGCAAAATAAGTTTACTGTGCCATTCTGGCACCCTTTTGAGTTAATAGCTAGGTTTACAGTTGTTCGTATGGAAAAGACATGCAGGTTATGATTATTACAATAGCTCTTTTCATTAAGCGACTATGTATTGATTAGATAATATAGACTTTTTTATTGTTGAAAGCTTGGGACAGCTGAATCAACAAAAATAAGAAATCATACTATCTCAGCTTTTTCTAAAGTGATTGATTCCAATCCTTTTTCCTAGTTTGTAGGAACACGTAGTATATAATTGTGTTATGTTCATGGATTTTTCCAAGTTTTTTCTTGATTATAACAAGTCTATTTCACATACAATTTTCCAGCGTCTGACAAGTGATGTGGGTCGGAGAGACCGTTGACAGGAGGGGAGCAGAATGAGAGGATGTAGACAAGGCGCCATGTGAGGAATGGTCGAAACAGCCGGGACAGGAGTTTGCAGTAGGTGTGTTCAAAAGTGTCCTAAGAAGGTCCCATGGATTTAACTTGTGTGATTTTAGGAAGAAAGTTAGAATCGATGATTCAAAGTTCAGTGGAGGCACATGGCAGTGAAGTATAAAGAGGAGCTTTCTGTGACAAATGGATGCCCCAGATCGGACGGGGAAGTGCTGTCGGAGCAGAGTCACCACCAGTGGAGGCATCCCCACCCCAACCCCCCACACACAGCTGGTGTTGTAGGGAAGACTGACCTCACAAGTCGGTGCCCTGGATCCTGGAGGGTCTTTTTAACTGTCAAGTTCTTCCGTTGGGCAGATGGCAATATAAATGAACAGGACACCCAAACCTAGGAGCGCATCGGATGTCTGCCTATTCCTCTTCCCCAGATCCCGAGGCGGGAGTCTGCAAGCTCCTCTACAAGAGCGAAAAGAGGAGGCCTGGTAGGGCTGGGGAGGCCCATCGCTTGTGCTGGCCAAGCCAGCTCCTGCACACGCATGGATCCTGCACACACAGACCCTGCATACACACACACAGACTCTGCACATGCATGGACCCTCTGCACACAGATCCTGCACACACACCCAGACCCTGTACATGCATGGACCCTGTGCACATGGATCCTACACACACACACACACAGACTCTGCACGCACATGGACCCTTTGTACACAGACTCTATACATGCATGAACCCTGTGCACACACGGACTCTGCACACACAGGGTTTCCTGCTCACATGTCCTGAGCTGGGCCTGCTTCCTATACCATGAACCCCAAGCAGAACCCCTGAGGGCCTGCCATGTCTCAGGAACTCACCAGTTTCCTGAGAAGTGCTGGTTCGCTGACAAGGCCCAGGCAGAGGAAGTGTGAGGCATGCTGGGAAGTGGTGGACTTTGGATTTGGCCAATCTTGACTTAAATCCAGGCTCTGGCCCTTTCCATCCCTGAATGTGCCTCCAAATCTTCATTTCTGAAATGGAGAGACCAATACCTACCTCAGCGTCTCATGTGAAACACATGGAAATGTTGGAAAGCCCAGAAGGGGAAACTGAGGCTGGGAGGGTGTCAGTCGATGAGAGGCTGAGCCTGGACTCTGATCAGGGCCTCTGGTCCTAGCTAACACCCTGTGGTGCTCCAGGCTGTTTCCCACACTCGGAGATCAGCCTGTGCTCCGGGTTCAGGTCCACCGGTCACCTTGAGGCTCCTCGTGTCCCATGCGGCCTTGCCCGCCTTTGCCTGCTTTGGGTTTCAGAAGCAGGGCCTGGTGGCAGCCAGCCGTGCAGCCGCACTCTCTGCAGGGCATCCATCACTAGGGGTCACTCTTCCTCTGTGTGTGGAGTCTGGAGGGCAGAAATGAGGCTGCTGAGCGGGTGCTGGCACCCCAGATGTCCCTTCCCCCCAAGGGCATTGTCAGGCCTACCCTGCCAGGAGTGAGAGTGGCACCCCTTCCCAACACCTCTGGGGCCTAAAAGAAGGGGTGAACTATTCCCGTCCTACGAACTACCCCCATATCCAGAGTCTGAGCTTGCCCAGCCAGGGCAACCTGGCTGACCGGGGGTTCTGCTTCCGGTTCAGCAGCTCAGGGTTCACTTCTGATTCCCCCTGAGCCAGCTGCAGTGGGGGCCAGCCTCGGGGAGGACTTGTACGGCAGGAGGCCCTAATTTCCACCTGCTAGTTCCTGAGCCTTGCTCATCGGAACTTGTACTGGAGCGTACTTTTCTCTCACGGTGGCCTCACTCAGCACTCTCTCTTGTCAGACCACACTGGTTACTCCCTCCTGTGCCCGCGAAGCCCTTTCCTGCCACAGGGCCTTTGCATGTCCCTCGGCCTGAGTGCACTGCCTTAGATCTTCACATGCACGTTGGTCTGAGCTCACATGCCACCTCCTCAGGGAGGTATTTTCTGACCTTCTCGTTTAAATTAGCCACCTCCCAGCTTTGACTGGTTGCCCTTTATCGTATCCTCCCGGTTATCTCCTTCATGGCGCCACCACATCTCTAACTGCCTCCTTGGTTTACTTGGTTATTGCCCCCCTGCCCCGTCTAAGGCTTTGTGAGCACAGGGACTCTGTCTGTCTCGCCCTCTCTTGTGTCCCCAGCTCGTAGAATAGTGCCTGGCACATAGTTGGTGCTCAGATATTTGTTGGAGGAGTGAACTGAAAAGTCCTAGAAAGTAGACTGTTTTACTGTTCTGTTTTCTAGGTCAGGAAGTTAATGAATCCTGGCACGTGTCCTGTCTGCCGGGCTTAGGAAGGTGGACGAAGTGCTGGTGGAGAGACTGCAGGTGGGCAGGGGTTGATGGAATCTCCCTGCAAGTAGAATGAGAAGAAAGAAATGTGGTTGTCTCTGTGGCTGTCGGGAGCATCACAGGGTTGGAGAGTGGGGTTGGACCTATGTACACCTAATGTAAGACTTCCAAGGGGCACAGGGACCCATCTCAGGGGGGGTGGGGGGGGTGGGGAGGGGTACTCAACCCAAACCAAAAAGCACAGAGTTTGTGGAACCAACCTGTTCTGGCCCTGCCTTGGCCTGAGCCTGACTAGAAGGGCCCTGGACGAAGAGATTGAATACCTGGTAACTAAACTCAGTCCTTTCCTTTGACCAACTGTGGCCTTGAGCTACTCAGCTGCTCTGAAAGGTGAACAAAATAATATAGTATTGTGTTGTATCATCTATACTAATAAAAGGGTAATATGCTAATTAGACTGGACATCTTCCGGACATCCTTCTGGACAAAGCCATGGTGGCAGGGCCCGAGGCAGAGGCAGTTAGGGGCGACCAGGCTGGCAGGGGAGGGCAGTTAGGGGTGACCAGGCAGGCAGGCAGAATGGTTAGGGGTGATCAGGCAGGCAGGCAGGTGAGCAGTTAGGAACCAGTGGTCCCGGATTGTGAGAGGGATGTCCTGGAATGGAGAGGTGCAGGCCGGGCTGAGGGACACCCCCCCCCGCCCCCGTGCACGAATTTTGTGCACCAGGCCTCTAGTATTATATAATATGGTATATGATATGATATAGTATTATATTATAATACATATTTATAATAATTCTGCTGCAGCAACCCACTCCTCTCTCTTTCCTGGCACGTGAGAGGGTTATCTTTCTCCAACCCCTTGAAGTTAGGCAGGACATATGATTAGTTCTGGCCACTGGGTTGTAGGCAGAAGGGCTGCGTGTTGCTTTGAGGCTGGAGCATTTATTTGCTGATGTGAGACCCCCAGCCCAGCTCCTCCCTGGACATGGCGATCACAGAAATTTGGTGGAGATGGAGTTCTGCCATCCTGGGTCTCTGACTAACCTCAGTGCCAACTCGAATTGGACATACATAGCTTAAACAAGAAATGAATTGTTGTTTTATGACTCTGAGGGTTGGAGGGCTGTTTGTTATGCAGAGCAACCTAGCCTAACCTAACTGATACAGTTTCTCAACTTTGGGGTTCAGGGACCTACAGGGAACAGCCCTGTTAAACTGCACATTCTCAGGCCCCATCCCAGATGCACTGAGTCAGCATGCCCAAGGGTGAGGCCCCGCGATCTACCATTTGAATCGCAATCAGCGTGGATCCCCGGGCTTGGGAGTGTAGAGAGGCCTCTGGATCTGAAGCGGGCCTGCCTGTGGCGAGGCCAGGTTCTCCAGGTGCTGGGCTCAGCGCTGAGAGGTCCCGGGCCTTGGCTTAGGGTAGTAGTGCTCCACCCTCTTCTCCCACCTGGCAGTGCAGCATCCCCTGGGCCAGGCGCTGGGGGAAGGGCTCACAGAGTGGTCTCCAAGTGAGAGCGATAGAAACCTTGCGTGATGGATTGAAGGAGACGAGACCATTCCCGGCTGATGGCTGACGTGCAGCCGCAGTGACAGGTGGCAATGTTTGTGCTCTGAACCTGCAATCTCAGCTAATAGGAAAGACTGAGGGGTCTGGAATGAGAAGCGTCATGGGCCGCAGCCCCAGGGGCAGGGATGCTGCTGGTGGAGAGTGGCATGGCTCGTGGCTTCCCTAGGGAGTGGGGGGCACTTTGCTGCCCCAGCCCCTGGGCTGGTGGGAGGATGTCTCTGGCTCATGGGAGCTGGGCTAACCGGGAGGCCCTCAGCTGCCCCTTTGGTGGCCTGAGACTGTCTGAGGGCCAGGCTGGAGCTCCAGGAGGGGGCAGGCGCCTCCCACAAGGAGCTGCCCAGCAGAGGCACATGGGGCTGCAATGCCCAAGTGTGGGAATCCCCAGCTGGGGTGGGGGTGGCATAAGGCTGAGGGCCCAGAGCAGCCCTTGAGTAAGTTTCTCTCCCCCACGGGAGCTTCAGGTGTCCTGCTGGGCAGCCTGAGGGAGGCAATGGTTAAAAATAAGCTCAGCCCGGCCAGAGTGGCTCAGTGGTTGAGCATCGGCCTATGGACCAGGAGGTTATGGTTCAATTCCTGGTCAGGGCACATGCCCAGTTTGTGGGCTAGATCCCCAGTGTGGGGCATGCAGGAGGCAGCCGATCAATGATTCTCTCTCATCACTGAGGTTTCTATTTCTCTCCTCCTTCCTTCCTCACTGAAATCAATAAAAATATATATTTTTAAAAAATAATCAAGAGCTCAGAATTCGAGATTCAGTCCATAAACCTCCCCTCTGGATCTGAAGCCATGCTAGCCTGGGCTCGAATTCCGAAGCTACCATTTCCTACCCACGACCTTGGACAGCAAACCACCCATTTACTGAGAATGCCGTAGTAGGACTGAGTGATCCAAGCTGCGAAGCGCCTGTGAATCACCCAGGGCTGTTTGTTGAAATGCAGGTTCTGACTGAGCAGGTCTGGTGTGGGGCCTGAGAGCCTTCATTTCTAATGCTCCCTGAGAGCCTTCATTTCTAATGCTCCCCGCGATGCTGGTGGATCACAGTTTCAGTAACAGGATGTGGAAGACCAGAGCGGTGCCTGGTTCACAGCGGGCACTGACACACGGCCCCTTCGGGATTGGTGCCATCATTGCCAACCCAGAAGCGGTGAGGCTGTCCCTTTCCCTACCCCAGCCCACGTCCTCCTTCCAGCGTCCTGTTCCTTTCAAAGTTTCTTTTGAAGCCACCTGGACATAAATATTGGAGGGGCCCCAAGTGGGGTTCATCGCAAACCTTGTCTCCCGGGCTGTCCCTAGGCTCCACTGTGGGTGCCCGGGGGCCAACCTGTCCATTAGACATCTCTACAAGCAGCCTGTGCTACACCCTCCCTCCCCCACTCCCCTCAGCCCAGCCCTCCCTCCCCCGCTCCAGCCATCACAGCTGCCCAAAGGGATGCAGCGATCTTTACCATCCCTATCCCACCTCTCAAAAGAAGACCGTTGCTGACCTCTTTCCTGATGGGAGGGGTCCCTATGGGTCTGGGGCAAGCTCCTCCGGCAGCAATGGAAGCAGCTTGGCTCAGTGGTTAAATGCTTGGAATGTGGGCAACTTGCGGAGTCATTCAGAGCCTCAGTTTCTTCATCTGTCGAATGGGGCTAATACTACTATCATAGTGTTGTTGGGAGCATGAAATGAGAAAATGGATATAGAACCCTTTCCACCGAATGCACATCATATTATGATCATTAGTGTCTCCATCATTCTGGACCTGCCTCCTCATCACCTACCCCCAAAAGCTGGCCCTGGAACCATCTGAGCTGTGATGGGAACCACGGGTTTGAACCGGCTCTGCTCTCACGTGGACTGAGGTGGTTCCCATGGTTTGGAGCCAGGCTAAGTGTAGTGGAAACACACAGTCAGTGGATGCCAGCTGATTCCAGCTGTGGCTCAGGTGAAGAGGGCAAGCCACCTCTGAGACACTGCGGGGAGGGGTGAAGCAGGGGGAAAGGGAGGGGAGAGGAGGGGGGGTGCTAACTTTGGAGAGGCAGGTGCAGTGCTGCACTCAGCTGAAGGCTGGTCTTCAGAGGGGATGTGGGGAGGGTTGGGGTGTGTGGAGGCTGCAGGGACGCTGGAGACAGATGCTGAGGCCTTGACATGTGGGCCCCCTACTGCCCTCTCTGGGGACACTTCCTACAGGCCTAACTGTTCCAAACCCCTTCATTCCATTTGCACTTGTGGTAAAATGCACATAACATCGTAACCATTTTAACTATTTTTAAGTGTACAGGTTAGCAGTGTTGAGTCTATTCATATTGTTGGGCAACCAACCTCCAGAAGCCTTTTCATCTCCCCAAGCAGAAACTCTGTCAATTTGGTTATTCTAGGTCCTTCAGATGAGTAGAATCGTGCAGGATTTATCTTCTTGTGACTGGCTTGTTTCCCTTAGCATAATGTCCGCAAGGTTTGTCCCTGTTGTGCATCTCCTGTTTTTAAATCCAGTGTGGTTACTAGTTGTTCTTGGAAGTATAGCCCCATGGCTGAGTGAGGCATGGGGCCAGCCCTCCCCCGCCAGACCCCCTCCCCCTGTAGGAGGCAGTGTGTGAGCATCCGGCCACTCGGTACCTTGTTCATAGGAATACCTTCCAGAGCACCAGGCTGCTGAGCTCAGCTGGATGCAGAGCAGGCTCCTGCGGTCAAGCTCACGCATCTGCTACCTCCAAGGGCAATGTTGTGCACTGATGGGCAAGGGGCTCTGGGGCCAGGCGGCCGGGTGTGAACCCTGAACTGTTACTATCTGCTTGCTCCTTTACAGAGTGAAGACCACAATAGGGTTGATGTGGGGATCGGATGAGATGGCCCAGACCCGGCAGAGGAAGTGTTCAGTGAGGGCTTGAAATGACCGACTGTATTAGCATTTCGTGGGTTTAAAACCTCATCTCCACAGCTTCCGGGGTTGCCTAGCTTGGACTGAGATGAGCAAAGTGTACCTTCAGGGTCTCAGGGGAGTTGGGTGGTTTTCAGTTTCTGTATATTTGCCAGCAGTAGAACCCTTCTGGCAAATTTGTTGGTGAAGCCCCAGTACTGGGATGGAAAAGGAGAGTTGCTCTGACTGGGGGGTTGGAAATCCAGTCCTCCCTGCACCACAGGCACAGGCACAGGCACAGGCACATCCGCCTAACTTACACAGGCATACACACACACACATGCATACACACACACATGCATACACACACAGAGACTCATGCACACACGGACACACAGAGACACATGCATACACACATACCAGACACACAGAGATACACAGACACACAGACATATAGATCTACACATGCATACTCACAGAGATACACACAGGGACACAGACACAGAGAGACACATGCATACACAGAGATACACACAGACACATACAGAGAGACACATGCACACACATATGCATGCACACACACACATCAGACACACGCACACACACAGACACGTGCATATACACAAACACACAGACACATGCACGCATACACACACAGACACACACACTTTCTCTGAGCCCCCCCACTGCCTCTTCCTGGGCTTCAAGGACAGAGTTGGAAACCACGCCTTGTGGGAAGGGCCCTCCTCCTGGACAGTCCCCGAGGGCTCTCCAGGTCCCCGTGGACAAGGAAACACTGGGCTCTGTGGAAGGAGGGCAGGGCTTCCGCCTGCTGGGGCCTCAACATGGTCACAGGCAGGCTGGGCTGCCAGGGCCCTCAGTCAGGGCCACAAGGGAGGAAGGTTGCTCAGTCCCCCAGAGTCCCTCGTTACCTCTTGGGTCCTCACAGACACCTGTCCCTCACTTCCCAAGAGGAAACTTACCTGAAAAAGCAGGGTCTTTGATGCTGGGCCTCACGGTCACGTGCATGAGCTAAAGACAGTACGGTTGTTTCTGGTCTTGTGACCGAGCCAGCAGAGAGAGGGGTGTGACAGAGGTGAGTGCATGAGTGTGTGTGGGGAGCCGCTATAGGGTTAAACTTCAGACTGACCTGTTGGCAAAGTCATAAACAATTCCCAGCTTAGAGGGCACAGTCCTCCTAGCATAATTAGGCTTGACCTTATGAGGCTCTCTAGATCTTACTTGGGAAGCTAGTGGGCTGAGGGAAGTGCAACAAGAACAAAAACAAGTGAAACTTACAACAGTGTAAACAAGTGAAACTTACAAGAACTGTGTAACTATAGAAACCACTACCTTGTTTACCGCTCACTATAAAATAAAGGCTCAGTTTGCCTTGGGATCTTTTCTCTGTGGCCTCAGCCAGGCACAGGGAAGGTCCACGGAGACTAAGGAAAGCTAGAGAGTTCTGAACGCTGTCTCTGTGTAAAACCTTCTTCGCCGACTCCGTCCACACCTTTGGGAACCCCTGGACCCCATGGGGTTGGACCCCAGCAAGTGTGCATGTCCGTGCACATGTGCATGTACCTGTATGTCGGTATGTGTGCTCCTGTGTGCATCTATGCACCTGTGCATGAATCTCAGAAAGGTCCTCGTGCTTTAGCATGTTCCCCTGCAAAACTGCTCATTAAGTCACGATTCACTCACCCATCCATTCATATATTCTTTCAGCAAACTAAATCATGATTCTTAAAATGATGGATTTAATTTGTTAAATGCCATGGTGCCAGGAGAGCATATGCCCATGATTCTGTGATGTCCTGCGCCCCGGGGTCTCCGTAGGCTCCTGTGTCCCCCTGACCTCAAACCCTGCCAGGCAGGCCATTCCTGGTCCTGGCTCCCCCGCAGCTCTGCTTCTGTGCCCTGCCCCTACTTATGTGCATCACCCAGTTTCTCCCTGGACCTATAGCACTGGGCCGTCCCTGAGGGCGTGGCGGTTTCTCTTGCTGCTTTTTGCCACATCAGGCACACATGGGTCCCCTTCAAGGTTTGTGTGTCATCTCCGGGTGAGTCTGCATGTCCTTGGATAGATGGGTCTATGTCCCTTTGGGTGTGGAAAGGTGTATTCCGGGGTGTGAGGTCTGGGGGGAAACTGGAATCTCCGTGGGGGCATCTCTGAGCTTGGCCTGGGCCTGGACCCGTCCCCAGCCTGCCTAGAAGCCCCCACTGCGTGGTCCCGCCAGTAATTACAGCGATAAACTGCTTCAGTTGAGGGCTGCTGTCCCGGCTGGCTGCCAGCCGCGCGGCCCCAGGCTGCGCCATGGGAGTCCATTCATTTTAATAAGAGGTACACCCTGTGTTATTAAGAAGAGTGTTTATTACTGTCGCCACGCACTGACAGCAGCTTCCATCATCGTTAAACGGCAGATGGGGGGAGGGTAGGGGGCTGTGCACGGCAGCTCTTCAGAGGCACTGGCCCAGCTGGTGAGGCTGGGGAGGGAGGGTCTCTCTCTCCTCTCTCTTGCTGCTGGACTGCGTGACAACCCTTTTCCCAGCAAGAATGGAGGAGCCCTTCGGCTGACCCCACCTGGGACGGGGGTCAGGGATGGTGGAGAGATGATGGAGGGAACTCTGTTCAGCATCCAGATGCTGCTGCAGAGAGGAAAGGGACCCCAGGTTTGGGTTTGTCCCTATAGCTAGGCAAGGTGACCCATTGGTCCACCTGCCCGACTTCTCGTTTCACCTGGATGCCCCACCCAGGACTTTGCTTGATTGCTCTTGGGGATCCTGTAGTTTCAGCTCCATCTACAGTGACCCACCCCACCGCCGGCCCCTGGTCACTCACCACCAGCAGCTGTGGTCTTCACAGCCCTCGGCTCTCCCAGCCCAGTGAGGATGCTCCATAAAGCAGGGCCGCTCGGTCTGCTCACTGCTCTGCCCCCAGCACAGAGAGCAGCCCTGCATCCGACAGTAAGTATTTCATCATTGAGTGAATGAAGCCTCACAAACTCCTTACCCTGCCTGTCGTCTTTCGGGACATTTGAATGTGGACAAGTGTTGGATGCAATAACCAGAAGTGTGTAGAGAAGAAGAAAGAGCAGAGGTTCCCAAACTTTTTATGGCGCTATTAGCATCTCAATAATTTTTTCATGATACCCCTTGGTTGAAGGCAACATCTAAAAGTTTTGTTTATTAAGGAGTTGGGCCTAAATAGCTTAAGTATTTATAGCTTCACATTAGCCATTTGAAAAAAATAATACACACAAATGGACATTTAAAATATTTTATTTTATTGTTAACACCAATTACACACCAATGGATGTGTGTGCTTGCTGGGCAATGCACACCTTTTCACACTTTGTAGCAATTTTTAAAAAATATGTTTTTGTTGATTTCAGAGAGAGGAAGGGGGAGGGAAAGAGAGATACATCAGCGATGAGAGAGAATCATCAATCGGTCGCCATCTGCACGCCCCCTAATGGGGATTAAGCCCACAGCCCGGGCATGTGTCCTGCCTGGGAATGGAACCATGACCTCCTGGTTCATGGGTCAGTGCTCAACCACTGAGCAATACTGGCTGGGCACCGTCTTACACTTTGGAATCAGGTTGTACCCCACTGCCCTCATTCCTGGTTACACATTTTTTTTTAATCACAGCAACCACTGAAAACCCAGCTTCTTAAGGATATGATACCATTGCAAAGAATGTAATGTGACCTAATGTTGAAACAGTGAGCTACCTCCAGCTAGTTGTTCACGTGGTGTCTGACAGATGTGGTGTGCTGTTTACTTGGACAATTTTAAACACGTGTGCTTCAGTGTCCAGGGTACCTTGGCCCACAGTTTGGAAACCGTGATGGTAGAAGATCTTATTCAAGCCCCAGTTTGTTAGTTTGCTTGCTTGTTTGTTTGTTTGTTTGTTTGTTTATTTATTTATTTAACAAACACTACCATGGTGCTGACTCTGTGCCAGGCCCTGTTCTAAGGGCTTTACAAGTATTATTTAATCACCATAAATAGGTTATGATACCCCATTGTTTGTTCAAGCACCATTCTAGGTGTTGCTATTAAGGTATTGTTTAGATATGAGTATTGTTTAAATCAGCAGACTTTGAGTAAAGCAGATTGCCCTCTATACTGTGGGTGGGCCTCACCCAATCAGTTGAAGTCCTTAAGACTGAGGTTTCCCAAAGACGAAATTCTCAAAACCTTAATCTAGAAATCCTGCCTGAGTTTTCAGCTTGCTTCTCTGCAAAATTGAGACTCAAGACTGCAGCAGCAATTCCTACTTGGATTTCTAGACTGTTGGCCTGCCCTACAGATTTCAGACCTGCTAGCTCCCTCAATTACATGAGCCAATTCATTAAAATCAGTTGCTCTAAATATCTCTTCTTCTCTCTATATTTGTATTTTTTCCTATGGAGAAGCTCAGTTCTGACTAAAACATATTGTTACTCTCATTTATGGATAAAGATACTGTTCAGCTACTAGTACCTTCTCATTGGGCCTCTGTTTTATCAGAGCCAAATGAAGGAGTTGAACAAGGTGAATTCAAGGTTACTTCCAGTGCTAACATCTGGGCTGTGAGAGGATGGACAAGTAGCACTACAATCTTGCCAAGGATGCTGTGGTCATCCTTGTTCATTGACCACCCCGCAGCCATTCCTAACCCCTCTCCCTGTCACCACTTACTTTATAGTATAGATGCTCTCATTCCTAGTTTCACTTATAGCTAGATGTAGCATGTGAACTTCTTCTGGTGAACAATACATAAAGGAGAAATGTACTAGGAATGTCTACAAAATATATTTTGCTTCCCCATAGGACAAGCTTGGAGAAAAGAATTCACCGGTGCTGATCTTTTCTTTTTCTTTGTGCCTCCAAGAAGGCTGTGATGCCTGGAGCTGCTGCAGCCATCTTGTGGCTATGAGGCACAAACCAATAGGTAAGGATGATGGAACAGAAACAAAAAGAGCCTGGCTCCTTGATCTATAGTTAAGCTGCCAAACCAACCATAAGACCTGTAGCTTCTGGACTTCTTGGTATGCAGTCTATGCAAATCCTTACAGTTAAGCCACTGTGGCAGCACGTTCTGTACTTGCAAATCACAGCATTTTCAACAGATACACGTTTCTTCCTCTATTGCTAGAGGCCATGGCTTAGCTTGGTGAGTGATCAAGGAAAGGGTCCTGACCTTGGGGAATGTCATTTTGGGCCTCAAGGAAATTGACTGTACTCTTCTTGATTGGGTCATAACTTTGACTCCAAGGAGACACGGATTCCGTATTGTCCCAAGTTTCCAATGGGTGGTGCTACACATTCTTGATCACTAAGACTGATATTCCTCAGACGGTTTTGGAATAGTGTGCTTATTCAAATAGATGGATTTGGAGCTCCTGGAAAGGCGTGTGGTCACAAGGGGCCAGCCTTGCTCATACCAGCCAAACCCTACTCCCCCTGTTTTGTAAGATTGATTAGAGGACAGCCAGAGTACCACATTCTTGTACTTGAAGGTGTTCGGTAGAGACGTGGGGCCTCATATAGAAATGTGGGTTGAATAATAGCCCAGCTTTAGCTTACTTCTCTTGATCGATCAAGTCCCAGCTATTTGTTTGTTTAGCAAACAGTTTCATAATACTATGTGTCAGGCCCCGTTCTAAGAGCTTTACAGTATTAGCTCATTTCATCATCACAACAATCTTATGAGATAGCTGCTATTATTATTCACACTAAAGAGGTCCGATCACTGGAATGATGTCAGCCTCAATGGAGTAAGTAGTGGCAGGCCATAAGGCCGTGCTCTTAATCCTCTTTTCTATTAAGCCTTTTTAAGAATCAGGGACTTGGGCCCTGGCTGCTGTGGCTCAGTTGGTGGGAGTGTTGTCCCGTACACTGAAAGGTGGTGGGTTCGATTCCTGGTCAGGGCACATACCCAGGTTGCAAGTTCAATCCCCTATAGGAGGCAACTGATCGCTGTTTCTCACGTTGATGTTTCTCTCCCTCCTATCTAAAACTAATTAAAAAAAAAAAAAGAATTAGGGAGCACATGTCCATAGTTTCGGACTGCCAGAGGATCATATGTTGAATAATTTCAATGGACTGGAATCACAGGGTTGAGACTATCCAGCTGAGGTTTAATAAGATTACATATAAAACCATGCACCTGTGTTTTTTTAAAAAACAATACAAAAAACAACTCCATTGTATGGACACAGAGGGAACATGGTGGCCACATGGCAGTGCAGGTGATGGAAGTCCTGGGTGTGCTAGTTGCCTGCAGGCTCAGGGTACCAGCCCTGCAGTGTGTTCACTTAGTAGCAAACCAGACCCTCTGTGTGTGACACCAGTGGGGTGTCCAGGAAGGGGTAGGAGAGACCTGGGACCCACTTTCCACAGTTGATACCACTCTGCGTTCTCATCTCTTTCCCTGACCAGCTGAGTGGTCCAAACCAAGCCAGTCAACCCCTCTGACTCACATTCTCCACCTGCCCAAATGGGATGGTGCTGTCCGCTGTCTCGGGGGTTATTATGAAGCTCAGGTGTAGTAAAAGCTCTAAAGGGTTTGAGGAAGTGAGTTCACTGTCCAGGTAGAGGGAAGAGGCTGGCAGTAGGTGGTGAGGTGGAGAAGGAGCCACCTGCAGGAGGGAGGAGCCAGGCCTGGGTTGCAGAGACTTCCTTGAGGGTCATGCTCCCCCTGGGGAAGAGGCAGGTGATGTAAACGCCCAGAACCGGGACCAAGTGAGATGGCAGGTGTCTGTGAAGCATGGATGGGGGTGAGCCTGTCTGAAGAATTGTGGATTCTAATTTGATAAAACTATTGCAGACCAAATAACAGGCACCTGTGGAGCTGTATTTGACTTACCGAACCCAATTTGCAGCCCCTCAGTTAGACGAGTAGGTAAAAAAGGACTTGGAACTGGCCGGTGTCTTATGAATGAGTGCGTTGTGGAATGATTGACTCATCCTGACTCCCGGGTCCACCCTGGTACATGCCCAAGTCCCAGGTCAGGGACTCAGGCCATCAGATTCCATTTCTTCTCAGATGCGAATCACTGAACCTTGGAAAGGCCCTGATGAGTCCTGAACACAACCCATGAAGTTATCCCTTCCATGCCCTCTGTACAGGTGAGCTATCACCAGGTAGGAGACACCACGCCAGGCTCTCTCTCTAGCAACTGGGGACTGCTCCAGGCCTGGTGATGCTCTGTCCTGTTCCCTGCCCAGAAGAAGCGCCTGAGAGGCCCACCCAAGGAGGGGTCAGGCCAGAGGTTGCTTGGCTTAAGGCTGGTTTTCTTTCCTCCTCCTCCTTCTCCTCCCCCCGGGGTGGCCATGAGGCAGCCTAGGAGCCAGCTGCCCTTGCCCGTCCCACCCTCCTCAGGGACATTGGGCTGGATGTGACATTGGGACTTCCGTGGAGCCTGCTGGCTTTGGCAAAGTTGATTGGGACCCACATGTCAGCCTAGGCCACTTCCTCATCACCGTGACTCTGAGCCCAATAACAGGAGCCGGGAATGTGCTAGCGCAGGCCTAGGGAGCGCACTCCATTACTCTTTTATTCACTCGGGAGATTTATGGGGCCTATCTCCCTTCCCTTTGTCCACCTGTGAGGCCCTATAAGTCATGTCCCCAGGCTGACAGGTCACAGGCCTGTGCTGCTGCTCTGTCACAGTGAGTGATGCTGGGGGTGATTGAAAGAGAGGAAGGGTGAGAGGTCAGCAGCAGACGGCATGATGGGAGTTTGGGATGTAATTATCACCCCTGTGACATACTGCTGGGCTGCTCTCCCCCTTCTGATAATAGGTATACACACTTGGGTGGGTGCAGCGCAGAGAGGGGGAGGGGGATGATGCTCAGAAGTGCTGGAAGGACCTGCTGGAATGGGCTGGGTGGCACGGGCCTCCCGAGTGAGCTTAGAGCACCAAGGGACAGAGGGCACAGGTGGCTCCCGGGTAGGCAGCACCTCCCTGCAGAGAGAGGGTCCCCCAAGCCCACAGCACAGTGCCTGGAATGGAGGAAGCACTGTTTGCCGTCATTGTTGTTACTGGTTTGCAGGAAACTATGAAGGGCAGGCACAGATAGGGCAAACTCAGAGGGTAACTGAAAAGTAAAGTCACCACAACGCCCTGGGCTGAGGGCTCCCTCGTTTCCTGGACTGCTTGGTGCTTCCCACTGGCATCCAGTCAGGGGCTCCCAGCTCTTGGGGTGCCCAGGGGATGTCAGGTTCCGACCTGCTCAGAAACCCTCCCTCACCCACTGGCTGCAGCGTTCTAGAAGTTTCGCTCCAGAGGACACTACATCTGCAGGGAGGAGGGAGGGCCAGGCCCAGGGCGGCTGGGACCTACCAGGTCAGCGAGATCAGCGTGCCCAGGGGGTCTGAGGGTGAGTTTTCATGGGAGTGGAAAGGTCAGAAAGGGTTATGCTAGAGGCGGGTTTTAGAGGTTCCTGAGGAGACCAAGTCTTGCCCAGAGTCTGAGTGTGAGTGGCTGTGGGAGGCTCCATAGAAAATCCCTGGCTGCATAGCGTGTCACCCAGAGCTGGCCACCCCCGAAGTGAAGGACAGTCACAGCTGGTTGGAGCATAGTTCCATGCACCAAAAAAGTTTCAGGTTCAATTCCTGGTCAGGGCACATACCTAGGTTGTGGGTTTGATCCTCAGATCAATCAATCAGTCTCTAGCTCTCTCTCTCTCTCCCTTCCTCTCTCTAAAATCAATAAAACATATCCTTGAGTGAGGATTAAAATGTTTTAAATATTAAAATGGGAAAAACTGATCAAAGAGTGTGGCTTTCTTGGTGTAGACATTGAAATTAGACAGAACCTAATGTATTAGCCTGCTCGGGCTGCCACAACACAAGCCATAGACTGGATGGCTTAAACCACAGACCTTTATTTCTCACAACTAGAGGCTGGAAAGTCCAAGGTCAAGATACTTATTGATTTGGTCCCTGGTGAACACCCTCTTCTTGGCTTCTCACAGTGTCCTCAAGTGGAGGAGAGAGGGAGCTGGTGTCTCTTTTCTTCTTGTAAGGACATGGGTCCCATCATGGGGGTCCCGCCCTCAGGACCCCTCACTTAAACCTAATGGCCACCCACTGGCCCCACCTTCAAATACCTCCACCTTGGGGGTTAGGACGTTAGCATATGGATTTGTGGGGGAGGGGCACACACACTCAGTCCTTCACACGTGAGTTAGAACCCGAGCCATTTCCTCTGTGGCTTTGGCGAATCATTCTTTCAAACTGTTTACTCAGCTGTAAAAATGGGGCTCACATCCCTCACTTCGCTGGATCGTGATGTGTCTTCAAAGACCCCATGAGGAATGCCTGGCCCATAAACGTAAGTCCCGTGTAACTGATGACTTGAACCTTGCTTCCCTACTAGCCCTCCATCAAAGCCCCTCCCCCTTCATCTCCCTGCCAACTTCCCTCACCTCAGGCACACGACTTCCTGTTCGTAAGCTTCTGCATTAAGGTTTGTGAAAGGGGAAAACACAACCCGTGTGCCAATATCCTCCACCCAAAGCCAATAGGAATGAATTTCTAGTTTAAGGAAGTTAAAGTATCGATTTGTTGCAATGAGGCAAAAGCTGCTGTGGGGAACTGTAGAATGTCTCAATGAGAGAGAGTTAGAAGTGAATTATTATAGGAGTTGGACTCATGATAGGAGATTTGAGGGAGGGTTCAAGGAAGCAGGGCTTTGCTCTGGGCTGGATGCTGTCAGGAAGATGGGGCAATTCTATGACTGGGTATCTTAATGAATCTTACCTAGAAGATAGGAATAGATGTAGGCTAAAGCTGTAATTGGTGAAGAAAGCTGCAGTCAACCAGTTAGCCCGGATAGGGGGAGAGTTGGTCATTTTGTGCTTTGGATAATGTTCTTGTTTTTGTCTGTGTTTAGACATGATCTTGAAGAAGTCTTGTTTTCACCTTGATTCATTGCAGTCATAGAGTAGCTTTGTCTGATGTTGGGTTCTGTGAAATTGTTTACAATCACCAGGAAAGCACCACAGTCTACCTTTGAGGGCCAGGCCAACTCTCTGATGTGAAAACAGCTTTTCTTTTTCTCATGTGTGAACAACTTTGAGGTCAGTCAAAGCATTTGTCGGGTCCTTGATCACTCCGATTTGGGTTGGAAGAAGAGGATGACATTAGCCTGGTTTCCTTCCCTTCCCTGTTCTTCCACCTGTGCCCAGAGAACTCCAAGGGCCTCCCTGCTCTCCAGCAGCCCTGAGGTGACAGGGTCCCCAAAGGCCGTGAATCTGCATTCTCAGCAGCTGCCATGGCAGCGAGGCCTGGGATGGGAGTGTGTGTCTGGGGTCAGGGAGATAGGGAATGTTCTCTGTGGAGAAGGTGGGAACCCTATTCCCAGCCCAGTGCAGGACTACATGAAGGCGGGAGTGAAGAATCTGTGGGGACAGACAGTGGTCAGGGAATCAATGCATGTTAGTGCTGCCGAGACCATTTGGAAGAATAAGGGGAGTACAGACTATTTTTCTTTTATTTTTAAATATGTCTTAGAGAGTAAGGGAGAGGGACAGAGAGATAGAAACATCAGTGAGAGAGGAACATTGATCGGCTGCCTCCTGCACACCCTTACTGGGGATCAACCCCGAAACCTGGGCATGTGCCCTGACTGGGAATTGAACAAGTGACCTCTTGGTTCATGGGTTGATGCTCAACCCCTGAGCCAAACTGGCTGGGCAGTACAGACTAATATTAGCTGCAGAACTTTTTCTTCAAATGAAATTCTGCACAGAAACCATATTTAACACAAACATAGTGGAGCCACTGCAGTTGAATCAGAAGAGTTTGGTGTTTGGAAGCCTATCCATCCCCCCTCTTGAGCCCCTTCATCAGTGTTCCCTAAAGCATCTCGGGGATCCCTTAGAACTCTGAGGCTCGAAGGGATAAAATCCCTCATCCCACTCAACTAGAAACCTAGAAAGGAGTAGTTACTTATCCAGACACAATTGTGAAACTTCCTTTTGGGAGACGTTGGTCAAAGGGTACAAAGATGCAGTTATGTAGGATGAAAAAGCCTGGAGATTTAATGTACCAGCATGGTAACTACACCTAATGATACAGTGTTGAACATCGGAAATGTGCTAACAGAGTAGATTTCAGGGGCTCTCAACACACACAAAATGATACTGTAATAATCATTTTACTATCTATATTTATACCAAGCCATCATGTTGTACAACATAAACATATATACTTTTAATTTTAAAATATATAAATTCAAAAAAATTACACCTCCCCTTGATGATAAGGGGCATGGTAGATACTTCTGGGGTGCTGGAACTGTTCCATATCTTGATCTGAGTACATGAGTATATTATACATTGTATAGGGGGTTGCCTGATCCAACTCAAGCTGGCTCACACCAGCTTATAAGAGTCGATTGTAGGCACCTTTTCCCAACTTTGTATTCAGTGTCATAATGTTGGTGACTTGAAATCAACCATGGTGAGAATATTTGCACCACAGTAATGGGCAAAATAGCAATCAGGGCTCCCCCCCCCGCCCCCCGCAGAGCCAGTTAAACACTTAACAGCATACAGCTGGTGTATACATAAAGAAATATTCATTGGATTATATTCTAAAATTTGTACACTTTACCGCATGTGTGTTACATCTCAGTAAAAATCATCTGGGGTCTCCAGACTCCTAGTTCCATGACTGCAAGCTAAAATTGCCTTACTGATGGTCTTTTCCCCCTAAGTTCTGTGAGGGCAAGGACCTCATCTGTCTTGTTCACCACCCAGTAATTAGTGGTTGCATGAAAAAAAGAATTTCCATGATGTTCATGCAGCTTAGGCTATCCCAAGAGTGTGCCTGTCCATGTCCTGCCTAGGTTTATGCTGCCAAGGGCCGGAGTGCCAACGGGAGTTCCCACCATTGGTGCCTAAGCAGCCTAGAGCTACAAGACTGGCATAATTTCTTATCCCCATTACTCTGCCATATTTGAAATATTTGCCATATTTGCTTTTTTTTTCCAGTTCTTCTCTCCACCCCCCGCCCCCAGCTAAATAGAATTAACTACTGTTTCCTCTCTGGCTCTTTGTCTCTCTACAGAACACGTACTTAGCCTGTTGAATAGATATTGGGAGTCCTGTCTGCTTCCCCTGCAAGACTAGAGGTTGTTTCAGAAGGACCATATCTTCTTGTCTCTGCGTGGATAAGACTGTGAGGCTTAAAGCCACAGAGGCCTACAGAACGAATGCAATGTTCTTCGAGAAGAGAAAGAGAGTCGGTTTGCAGGGAGAATGAGCTGACCCACTGGCAAGGTCACATGTTGCTGAAACAGCGGTGACTCTTCAGAAACTGGAAAGGCCCGCGTGGTTTGGGGATGTGGCCCAGCCTGGTGGTGGGGGCTGACCAAGTAGCCTTTGGAGATCTTCTCCACCCCTGGACCCCGCTATTCGAAGCAGCGGACATGACTGTGAATGTGAGCACAAGGTCCGAAGTCACTGCCACTGCGGTCGCCCTGGGTCCTGGGCTTCCTGAGATCTGTGTGGAGACACTCCCATCCCTGCACAATCTCTAGACTCTTCTGGGTGCTCCAGGCCCTAGAGATTTTGCTCACATCGAATCTAGCTCTCCTTTCAACAGGGTTTTTACCCCAAATGTCTCCTTGACTGGGACAGGGTCAACACTTGAGGGAGACAGTTCGATTGCTAGAAATGCTCTACAGCTTGATCTGGGCGGTGGCCACAGGCGGTTACATATGTAAGAAGTACCTGCACCTTGCACTTGGAATGGTGCATTCTGTGTGAGTTATACCTCAGTGGAAAAGTAAAGGAAACAAGACCAAGCCCCGCCCTCTGTTGAGGAAGTCCCTCAATAAGCGAGTAGCCACCCCTCCACCCCACTGCCAACCCCCTCCCGGCTCCTGCATCGGTTCTGAGCCAAGGGCCTGCAGGGACTGAGGGCGGCTAACCCCTAACCCCGACCGAGAGAAGACGAGAAAAGCCTCTCAAGCTTCCCAGGGAAAACGAGGGCTCCAGAGCGGCCAGGGCACAGCGTTGGGCGTGGAGGGAAAACCCTTGGGAATGCAGAGGGCAGAAAGGAGTCGGGAAGAAAGACAGCGCTCGCTGACGGGCGGCGAGTGGGCGCTGGAGCCAGTGCGCTGACCATGGCTGGTCTCCGAGGAGGCGCGGGCGCTGGGGAGGAGGAGAGGGGAAAGACAGCGTGACTGCGTCTGATCTACAGTGACGAGTACCAATGTTAACTGTCACCTCTCATCTCCAAACTAAATCACACCTGGAATTGGAGGCGCTGAGGAGCTGATAGAGTCAGCCTCGCAGAGGAGACAAGTCAATCAGTGCGGAGATGCACGCCGAGGCACCAGCTCCGCGAGGCCGGGCGCCTTCATTCATTCTGGGATTTACACTTGTCAGGCTGCTGCCTGGGGGTGCGCAGGAGGAGGGGTGCGCAGGAGGCTGGTCTCACTTCAGCTCCACTTACAACGGGATGACTGGCGGCTTCTCCCTGGGGGGCCCAGCAGGCTGGATCCACTTCCTCTTGCTCCTCTTCCACTTCTTTAAGCTGTGGGCCGTTCCCCAGGGTCAGTGGACAGTGCTCAGGACAGCTGGGTGGTCTCGGGGCCAGCGATATTGGCAGCCCAGCAACCCTTGTCACGCTGGGAACACACGAGGGCAAAAAGGATTCCGACCTGGGCACCAGGTCAAGTGTTTGGGAGGGAGCAGAGGGGCCTTGTAGGGGAAGGAGGGATAGATCTCAATCGACTACTTTGGAGCAATTCTGTGGTCAGATGAAATGGAAGAGATCTTTATTTTCCCTTCCATTCAATAAGTGGTATTGCATCAGGCTCGCTGAGAATTCAACAGAGCCCCCCTATCCTGCAAGAAAGGGGACATTAAAGTATTAAAAGTTCCAAGTTTGCTGTTTCTGTCTTAGAATTAGTGCATTAACCTACAGCCCCCTAACATGCCTCCTTCTCTGACCATACCCTCATAATCCTCGACACAGTCATTTATAAAGGTGATTTTTCACATATAAATATAACTGTGCTAAGTGCTAAGGAAAATGCCTGGAGATATACATTCCAGATGGAGAGAAAACCACTGAGTTTCCATTGCTGTCTAAACATCTATTTTATTTTTGTCACTATGAATGTAATATAAATGTATTACAGAAAATGTGGAGTAATAGAGAGGGAAGCAAAATCACCTAAAGATGAAGTTAGCATTTTGATATGCTTCCTTCCAGTCTTTTTTCTTATATCTCTTTAACTTTTTTCCCCCCTAAAAAGCCATTAGTATGTCCTATGTCACTGAATGTGGAGTTAGGATGGATGCATCATTTTCTCCTCTGACCCCCATTCAGAGTGGCCCCTGAGGACAAGGCTTCACTCTGCTTGGTGCTCAGGCACAGACATGGTGATACAGGCATTTGGCAGGCTGATCTCTTAATCCAGATTGGTGTAGTCATTTGAAACTGAAAGCAGCTCCTTTTTATGTCGCCTGCTTCTCGGCATTAACTTCTCTTTGATGTAATTTTTGCTTCCGATGCTCTCTCCCTTCATGGGTTAGATTAGTGTGAAATTGGCCTGGTTCCTCCAGAGACGCAGTGTTAAGCTTCAAATGCTTGGTCCTTATTGGAAATCCTTAACCCACATCAGGAGAGAAAAGTGGCCGTGTTACTTGGGAATGCATGGGGTGGGGGTAGAGGATTGAGTGTGGGGTAAGAGGGCGAGAGGTGCATGTTGGCAAGAGGAGGATGGGGAAGTTGAGACTCTTCCCTATCAACTGCTACAGATCTGCTCACCTTAATCTTGGTGGGAGAGGGGAGGAATGGATCTTAGGGAACTTAAAACATGGTATCTACTAAGAAATCCTGTTTAGTTGGCCGGAGGTCTGGTTGGAGCTGTCCAAAGATCTTGGTGCTGAAAGGAAGAAAGAAGGGTGCAGGTGTTTGGGAAAATAACAGGGCAATGTTACATACCCCGTTTAGGTCCCTGGGTTATGCCTGCTCCTATGGGTGTTCCACTTGGTTCATATGTGACCTTGAAGTGCATACCAGACACAATTGTGAGGACTGGCAGGAGTGGGTCTCTTCACCAGTTCTGCCCTGCTGTCTTGCCTAAGACCCATGAGGCAGAGAATGGCAACTTGTAATTGGGCCAGGCTGCTGGAGGGAGGAACTTCACTGCACATCTACCCCAGGGAGAGGTCACCCTCCCCCGTTGTAAAGGCTGAATGCGGGTGGGGGTCCAGCTGTGATTGGCACTGTTCCAGAGGGAAGAGATGCTCCAGGTTTGTGATCACACCTCCAACTTACTCCCCAATAACAACCTCAAGCCTTCTGTCCTCAAATTCAGATTGCTACTGAGGAGATCACTGGAGGACAGAACTAACAACCTGGATCACGCTGTGCACACAGGCAGGGAACTGTCTGTCCATCAGGGTGTTCTGAGGGAACCTCAGACTCTCCATTCAAGGGCAGTTGAGCTCTAGACATTTCTAGTTTGTTTACAACCTACATAGACTTTCCCCCTGCAGTCCCTATCCAACTTTGCCAGACTAGCCTTGACCTTTACTTGTACCCAGCTTCTGCCTCAGTTTCTTTTCTTCCCCACAATGCCTCATTCCTGAGCCTTGGTCCAGTATGTTCATGACCTTTCGTTCCCTTGGTCCGATCTCTGTTCCTTCCCCTCACTCCTAGTGGGCCCTTTTACCCACCTTCTCACTCACCTGGCTCCTGGGCTTTCTTTGCTCCTCCCACCATTCCCTCCCCTCGCCCCCCTCGCCCATCTCCAGCTTGGCTCACTTGCCCCACTCTGGGCCTCTATATGGTTTCTGTGCAGTGGAAGGGCCTTGGCCCACTTTGGTTTAGCCTTGTGCCTCCTTGTGCATGGAGACTCCTCTCTCCTTCTTGAGTCCGCAAATCACTCCCTCCATTGTCAGCTGGCAAATTGGTTTATCCTCCCCCCAACCCGGCTTTCATTACCTTGCCGAAATGAAGCGATATCTCCTCGGTGGAGGCTTCCGTCCCTGCCGCCACTGGCATAATAAATGAAGACAAAGTGCCGGCGGCATAGACCATCTCTCCCACCGCACCACCAGCCGCTGCCAGCTTCATTATTCGCTTAAGTTGCCGGAGAGAATTACTTAACCCTGACCCGTGTATTAGGGGCCTGTATTAATGCCGCGACAGGCGCCTCTTACGGCAGAGAACAATTTATTAGTGCCGAAACAGGCTGCTTTTCTCTGTCATTTTTCCAATCTGAGCTTTGAACACACATCATTAAACTTGTCTGACTCTCTCCCCTTCTCCATCATTCCTCTTTCATTTTTTTTTTTTAAACAGAAAGCACCGTAGAGAATGGAGATTGTTCTGAAAACCTCCAAGTACCTCTCCCTCTCTTTCCTCTCTCTCCCTTTTCTTCTTTGCTTTTTTCCTTGGCCTCTTTTTGGTGTTGGTCTCCTTGCTGGTGTCCCTCCTACATTTAGAGTCAGAATATGATGGGAGGGAGTATGTGGTCCCTGGAAGAGAATCCAGATGTGGGAGCTGGGGGGGAGAGCAGTCATAGCTCCCTGTCCCTAAGCCCTGCACCAGTTGTCTCTCCCTCAGAATCCTTTTCCAGAGGCAGCCTCTGCCTCCCTTTGTGCCTCCAGCTGGCGGTCTCTTATTTTGAAAACAGACATTGGATGCACTCTGGGAGCTAAAGGATCTGGTTATGAGGAAGGACTGGTCAGGGATCCTATTTGTCATGGGGACTTTATCATGTCCGCATTTGGGAGAGAAGATTGGGAAGGGTTTGGAAGCACCTAGAGGTGGCCATGCAGGGTCTGAAGTACCCTGAGCCCTAGTGCAGTGGCTGGCCACAGCCTGGGGAGTTGGCCATTGAACTGTGCTGCCACATGGCTCTTCCTGACCGAGACAGACAGAGTGTCAGTTTCTAGGTGTTTTTCATCGCTGGCTTCTTGTGTGGTGTTCTCTCAGCACCTGAGTTCAACCTATAGCTCCCACGTCTTGTCTGGCTCCTGGTCTCTGCCCTTTTGGCCTTGCACATGCCCTTGTGTCTAACATCACTGCTGCCCAGAGCCACATGGAGCCATTCTCTGATGCAGCGCTGGCCACTTCTCCCTGGTGACTATCTCCTACCCTTCATATTGAGGACACATGGCAACTGGCTTAGTTTTTGTTCCCTTGAAAGCAGAGCTTGAGCAGACTTGGGTGCAGATCATCTGAGAGATGACAACAGGAAGCAGGAGTGAGGTGGAGAAAGTGAAGCTCATTAGGAGGAAAGCCAATAAAAGAGTGTGTTATTAAGAGGGCAGTGGGGCTTGATGTCACCAGGCCTCTGAGCCAAGTACAGGATGCTTCCCAGAATGATCTTTCCAGAAAGCCTGGGATATCTGCCCACAGGCTCCTGTCCCCCTTTGACTGAGGGTTGCCCCGGGGGTATAAACTCTCCCATACTTCTCCATCCAGCTTGTGTGTGGGTGGTGGGTACTGCTGGCACCATCTTCTTGGAGAAGTCCCTAGGGCAGAAAACTGGAGAGAAATGTGAGTCTCCTCTCAAGGTGGGTTTGGTTGGGAGGGGTTCACAGAGGCCTGACCAGCACAGCTCTGGCTGAAATCAGAGGTGGGCTTCCAGGATGTGAGGTGGCATCAACAGCACTCATTCCTGCCACCATCCCACGTGCCCACTTCCTCTCACCATCCCTTCCCTCTCAGTCCCCCACCCCGGGGACTCCAGCAGTTCTCAGCCTGACTAGGAGCTACAGACACAAATGATGTCACAGTTTAGGCAGGGACATAAACAAGTGAGGCAGGATGGGGAAAATAAAGAGGAACTGGGGGGGGGGACTGGCAAATTGGATCCTGCAGACAATCTTGTAAAGACAATGACATGATTTTTAAAACACGTGCTATTAGACAAACCACCTGTATGGGGGCTAGAAAATTTGACCTACAGACTACCAATATAGCGTCAACTTAATGTCTTTAGGGAAGAGTTGGCTTTGGCAAAGTTTTCACTCTTTTTCTTTTTTTTCCCCAACTCTAGCTGATGGTTTTGGGGACTGTTGGAAAGTGAGTGCTGGGGAGAGAGGCTGAGGGAGGCAGAAGAGCAAGGAAAGCCCATGTACAGGGCCAGTGGCTTCCCCCTCACGCCCCAGCCCAGTCCTTCCCAAATTCCCTGAGCCTCCAGATCCCCTCAACCCTCCCTCCCGCTTCGCTCAATAGCTCTTGAAAGTTCTCTAATCACCTCTCTGCTTCCTGCATTAATGAGCCTCTCATCTCACTGATGGCAATCAGAATATTTGCTTATGAAAGGGACACGGTTAATAACACGATTGCTCCCCTCCGCCTTCTTCTTTCCTCGGCTCCCTCCTCCCCTTCCCTCGCCCTCCACACAATTCTCTCAATTAACGATAGGCAGAAATTAATTTTTCCTCTCGATCGAAACAATTGCAGGGAAGCGGATTGCCAGCTTCGCTTCTGATAGAGACTGCTCCCAGCAGAGTGGAGAGAAAGGAGGGGAGATGGAGGAGATACCGCGGCCCTATCTGCAGGCACAGGACAGAGTAATACAAATGTTATCCTTAGAAATGTACTTAAAGAGGATATGTTTATAATTCGGAGGGGATTTTCAGGGGCTCTCCTGCCCTCCCTCCCTCTCCAGGGCACGCCACTCGACTCAGTGCTGTATAGCAGAGCCCAGAGTTTGTTGGGAATTTTGCTCCTGTTGCCTCAATGCGTGGAGTGGGCCTGGAGTGAGAAGGGCAAACCAGGTTAGCCTGGGGGGTCACTGTCAAGGTCCAGGGGCCCGGGGCTTAGGCCACTGATAGTGTTCACTCTGTAGCCATATGCCAAGCACCCGACTTCAGATCTGGGTTGTGTGGCTTTTCAGGCGAGGGCTTGGCTTACTGGCCACCTTTTATCATCCCTTCTGTGCAGGCCTGGACTTTTGGCTTGGGCTTCCCTCCCAGCCCATTCTTCCATCCAGGTAGAGAGGCAGGGGCCAATCATATCCTAGCAAAATAATTTTAAGAACAGATTCTGGAGCCAGATAGCCTGGGTTTGAAACCCACTTCTGTTGCTTAACAGCTCTGTGATCACAGGCAAGGTACTTAACGTCTCTGTGTTGCAGTTTCCTCATGCAAAAATGGGAATCACACCTACCTCAGAGGGTTGTTATACTTAGGGTTGTAAGTACTTAGAACAGTACCTGATTGGGAGCAAATGCTATTTAAATATTTGGTAAAAAAAAAAAAAAAAGAAAGAAAAAAAAAGCCTATACTCCTGTGGCAGCCAGAGACTTGTTGATGCTTTCATCCACATTTACTGTCCTCTGGTCCTCTGGAGGATCTAAACCAGTGGTTCTCAACCTGTGGGTCGCGACTCCTTTGGGGGTCCTTTCACAGGGGTCTCCTAAGACCATCAGAAAACACACATATAATTACATATTGTTTTTGTGATTAATCATTATGCTTTAATTATGTTCAATTTGTAACAATGAAATCGGGGGTCACCACAACATGAGGAACTGTATTAAAGGGTCGTGGCATTAGGAAGGTTGAGAACCACTGATCTAAACATTTCAGATTTTGTAGTCTCTACACTGGAGTTGTAAACAACTATAACATGGGCAGAATTCACCATTAAAAGAGGTGTGTGAAGTGCCATGGGATTTCAGAATGAGGAGGGAGGGAAATTCTGGCTGGACAGGACAGTCAGGGTTGGCTTCACAGAGGAGGTGGCATCTGAGCTGAACTTTTAAGAGTAGGTTCCATTTCTATCGGCTGAGAAAGGCTGCTGCAGGGTAGAGGGGACTGAAAGAATGAGCGTATCCAATTGTAATGACACAAGTTAGGAGGGAAAATTGGGGAATTGGGTGGGGGAAGGGGATTATAGTCTTTTTTGTCATCTCCACCCTTCCGTGTTCACCCGCACCGGGTCCCAGCTCTCCTCTTTCTCTCAGCATCTAAGAAAGATTAACTTCTCTCAGTGCGCGAGAGAAAGTTATCATTAGCAAAGAATTAAGAGTGATTAATGATGCTACCCCTCCCCCCATCGGCCTTATCTGGTGGCGATGAGCTGGACAATGCGGCGGGTTGGGAGGGGGAAGAGAAGGAGAGGGAGAATGGGAAACAATAAATGTTCAATGCAAGGAAAACGGGGCGCAGCGCTGTTCCCACTTGTTAGATTGAAGGCTCCTCTCCAGAGGGGGGAAGGCTCCAAATTGCTAATTAGCACCTCTGAAAAGGCCTGTCTCTGATATGCGCGTCGCTGAAAGGCCGCCGTTAATGAAGCCGCCGCGAGCCTGCTTCCCTTTGACTGGCCTTCATCCCTCCTCCGAGCCCGGGGCTGCGGGAACAATGAGGCGGGGAGCGCCGGCTCCCCCAGGCCTCGCCGGGACGGCCCGGGCAGCGCGCGCGGGGAGCGGCGTGGCGCGGGCGAAATGTGGAGGGGGAGATAAGGCCGAGCAGAGGGAAGAGGCTCACTCCCAGGGGCCCAGGGAAAATTTGCAGTTATTATGAAGGAGATGAGACAGATTAAAAGCCCTGTGTTCGCCGCTTTGCCCCTTTATTTAGTGGCTTCATCTAGGAGATGAAAGAAGTTGGAAATGACTTTCTCTGCTTTGCGCTGCAAGAAGCTTCATGGCACATTTCTTGACTTTATTCCTTCTTTTGTTTCTCCGTTTCTTGCCTTTAACCCCTGAAAGGCCTCATGCTGCAGCTACAGGCACTGGAGACAGGGAAATAGGACTGGCAGGGCCTCCCCCATTGACCACTGGATGCAGACCTTGGAGGTCTATGGCTGCTGGATGAGCTCTGAGGGCATTGGCTGAGCTAGGGAGAGATGAGCCTGCAGTCCCTGGCAGGCCCCAACAGGAGGCTGGATGACCATTATCCAGATGGGTTAGAACAGTGGTTCTCAACCTTCCTAATGCCGCGACCCTTTAATACAGTTCCTCATGTTGTGGTGACCCCCAACCATAAAATTATTTTCATTGCTACTTCATAACTGTAATTTTGCTACTGTTATGAATCGTAATGTAAATATCTGATATGCAGGATGTATTTTCATTGTTACAAATGGAACATAATTAAAGCATAGTGATTAATCACAAAAACAATATGTAATTATATATTGTGAAGTATTTATTTCTAATTACAAATAAATAAAATGTTGTCTTGAAGCATGGTGTAGCATGGGTAACAGTCTTAATATAACAACAGTAAACTACATTGCTACATTTTGCGACAGTGTGCATAAAAAGCCAACGTCAGGCCGAAGCCGGTTTGGCTCAGTGGATGGAGCGTCGGCCTGCGGACTGAAGGGTCCCGGGTTTGATTCCGGTTAATGGCATGTGCCTGGGTTGCGGGCACATCCCCGGTGGGAGGTGTGCAGGAGGCAGCTGATCGATGTTTCTCTCTCATCGATGTTTCTGACTCTCTGTCTCTCTCACTTCCTCTCTGTAGAAAGTCAATAAAATATATTTAAAAAAAAAAAAAAAAAAGCCAACGTCAGTGCGAAGGTTGAGATTGCTTCTTTCTCACCAGATCAGAAATTCTTGGGGCAGTCTTTGCAAGAGCACAACGAGGATCTCTTCCACAACAAGTCTACTTCTGTATTTAGACTTGATAACCAACAAGCTGGAAAACCCTGTTTCACAAAGATATGTTGTTGGAAATGGAAGAAGAAGGTGCAACACAGTCTCAGACAGAACAGGACATGACTGCAAACACTTGATCCAGAATTTTGTAACTGGCATTGCAGAGAAATCAGTTCTCGCTGCATCGTTGTTAATAAATTCAATGAATTCGTCTTGTGCTGTCTCAGGAACATCTTCAACTTTGACTGTGAATGGGCTTCTGGCAAGTGCAAATGGGGTGTCAGGTATATTTGGAAAGTACGATGAAATTTCATCTGCAAGCATGTGCAACTGTTCTTTCACAGAAATTATCATCGTAATCCTTTTGTCTGGTTCAATGTCATGTTCCTCAAAGAAAGCAGATAAGGTAGGCAACATGTAAATTTTATTTTCATCCAAATTTTTGCCAAAGCTGAAGTTTCATTTGGAATGATCAGATCTTTTCAGACAAATCAAGGCATGTTGCATTTGGTCCTTGCAGTGATAAATTTAACTCCTTCAAGATGGTAAAGATGTCAACCAAGTAAGCTATTTTCTGCAGTTCACTTTTATCGCCGAAAAGTGCTTCGAACTGCGGTCTAGCTTTCTGATTAAAAAACGTTTTGAGTTCATCACGAAGCTTAAGAACATGTTTTAAAATTTTTCCTCTTGACAACCATCTCGCTTCAGTGTGAAATAGCAGAGCATTGTTCAGCGCATCCAACTTGTTGCACAGTTGCGAAAACAGTTGACTGTTTAAAGTGCTCACCTTTACAAAATTGACACAACTTATGACGCTTTTCATTACTTCTTGTAACTCTTGTGCCAGCGTCTTCATTGCTAATATTTGCCGATGAATCATACAGTGAGTTCCGATGACTTTTAGTGACTCATTCAGTACCAAACGTTGAAATCCAGATCGACATCCTAGCATAGCTGGAGCACCATCAGTGCAAACACCACAAACCTTTTCCAGGAGTTCTTATGCTCTTTCAGAAATGAACCAACTGTGTCAAATACATCATGTGCAGTAGTTGTCGTTTCAAGAGGTTTGCAAAAAAGAAATTCATCTTTAAAGTCGCCATAATTAATATACCTCACATAAACCAGTAACCGTGAACAGTTTGCAATGTCTATAGATTCATCAAGCTGGATACTAAATATTGGAAGTGGAGCAGATTTAATTTCCTGGATTACCTGATCAAGAATATCAGTAGACATGTCATCTATTCTTCTGCGGACAGTGTCGTTAGATAAGGAAATTGCACTTAATTTCGTAACAAATTCGTCTCTGATCATAACTCAAACAATGTCTTTGGCCACTGGTGACAGTAAATCCTTAGCAATGGTGTGAGGTTTCATAGCTCTGGCGATTCTGAGTGCCACCAAATATGAAGCTCCAACGGCTGCTACGTTTTGTTTGTGGTACTTGCCACCAGTGTCAAGTCTGGTTTTCTTGAGTCCATCATCTTTGCTTCTAAAATAGTTGGTATCCTTGCCGGCAAAGCTCGGATGCTTGCCATCAAAATGGCGTTTTAGTTTATTCGGCTTCATAGATTCGGCTGATAGAACTTCACAACAAATAACACATTGCGGTTTCTCAATTCCTGCTGTAATTATTGAGGTCAAACCATACGTAAAAAAATCCTCACTATATTTTCTTTTCTTAACGTTCTTCTCTACACGATCCATTGTCATGGGATGGTTTGCTAATGAAAATAATATATAACAATTGCTTTAATAATACAAAAGATGATACATGGCATAGTTCAGTCAATACAGTTCATTAAAGTTTCCTATGATTTACCGTTCTCTGTGTTTTTTTTTAACCTACCTGTTACTATCACAAGGGGGCAGTATTCACATCAACCACAGCTGAATATAAAAAGACCGATCAGCATCCAGATTAAGGTCCCATGGTACAGATATATATATATATATATATATATATATATATATATATATATATATATATATATTTTTTTTTTGCTGTAGTTGATGATTTTACAGTACATGATTTTACATTTACCCAGTAATTATAATTCATGAAGTGTCGTTTTACCTCCAATACTGCTGCTTTCAACACAGTAGCTGCTTTTAACAGAGTAGCTGCTTTCAACACAGCAGCTGCTTTCTACACAGTAGCTGCTCTCTACACATGTGTGACTGGTCTGCATAAGTACATTATGGCACCAACCCTGTCACATACACCTGTATTTGTACAGGGTGTATGTGATGGGGTTGGCGAGATGATGTCATCACGCCGAGTACTCGTATGTGGGCATATCTGTATGTGGGCGGACCTGCCTGGAGACAGATAGAGGAGCGGTGTCTTGGTTCTTAAGACCATCGAAAATATGTGTTGTCCGATGGTCTTAGGCGACCCCTGTGAAAGGGTCATTCGACCCCCAAAGGGATTGCGACCCACAGGTTGAGAACCGCTGGGTTAGAGGCTTCCATAATGCCCTGGGCCTATTCCCAAAGAGCGGTACTGCATTGTGCACAGGGACTTCACAGCCAGATCACCTGGGTTCAAACCCAAACTCCACCACACATTAGCTGAGACCTCAGGCAAGCACCTCTCTGTGCCTCAGTCTCCTATCTGTAAAATGGGGACAATGATAATAATACTAATACCTACTTCTTAGGTAGGGTAGACTGACTTCATGACTGTCCCTGACCTTTCATGCCTCTCTGTAGCTACACCCTTTGTTAGTGCCTTTCCACACTGACTCTGGGCTTGGCCTTGTCACTAGCTTTTGGGTATCTGGGATAAGGTATGAACATTTTGCATGTGGGAGGGGCATGAATAAACATGACAAGAGGGAGGACTGTGGTAAGATGATGCCATTAATGTGCCCTCCAAAAAGATATGTTCAAGTCCTAACCTCTAGTACCTATAAATGTTAACTTATTAGGAAATAGAGTCTTTTTTATAAGAGTAGATGTTATAAGATTAAGATGGAGATTACTGGATTAGGATGGTCTCCAATACAATGGCTTGTGTGCTTACAAGAAGAGAAGAGACAAAGAGACAGCCACACACACAGAGGGAAGATGCCATGTGACGATGGAGGCAGATTGGAGTAGTGCATCTATAGGCCAAGGAATGCCAGGGACCACCAGAAGCTAGGAGACAAGGATCCTTCCCTACAGCATTTGGAAGGAGCACAGCACGGCTAACACTTTGATTTTGGGTGTCTAGCCTCCAGAGCTATGAGAGAATACATTTCTGCTATTTAAAGCCACCCAGTTTTTGGTACTTTGTTACAGTAGCCGTAGGAAACTAACACACCACCTCATGGCCCCTGCCCTGACTGTTCCCTCTGCCTGGAATGCTTGTCCCCAAGAAGGTTGGATGGCACATTCCCTCCCTTCTTTGTGGGATTTGCTCAGATGAGCCCTTATCAAGGAGACATATCACAAATAGCAGCAAGTCCCCACATCCAGCACTTCTCTTCCCTTATCCTTCTTTGTTATCCTTCAAAGCATTTCCACCACCTGACAGTTCGCATATTGATCCATCAATTGTTTGTCTTCCTTCCCTGGAATGAAAGAACCCTGAAGGCAGGGTCTTTTGTCTATGCTGTTCACAGGTGCATCTTCATATCAAGGACATGGTAAGCACTCACTAAATATATCCTGATTAAGTGAATGGATATGAGTAAGGCAATACCTTCCAAACACCTCCCAAAAGGGGAGGAGGAAGTATAGTAAAAAGACATCTGACTTTTGAGTCAGATGCCTAGTTCCAATCACAGTCATTTCATACCAGCTTTGTGACCCTGTTTAAGCTGAGTTTCACTTTCTTCATCTGTATTAGTAAGAACAATAGCACTTACATTAAAGGATAATTTTGAGGATTAATTAAATGATTTTGTCAATAAATAATGGCGGATATAAATATCTTTGTATAATCCACATATGTCTAACAATATATGCCATGTATGTATGTATGTATGTTTTGCCATGTGTATTCAATGTGGTGAACACTCACATTCATTTTAGAAGCATTATAATTTAGTGGTTAAGAGCATGTCTCCTAGAATCATTCTGCCTGGTTACGTACTTACCAGTTATGCAGCCTTGAGCAAGCTACTTAACCTCTCTGTGCCTTAGTTTTCTCCTCTGTAAAATGGAGATAATAGTACTTACTTCAAAGGATTTCTGTGAGGATTATTGAGTTAATCCATGTGAATATTTAGGATAGTGTCTGGTGCCTGCTGAATGCTCAAGAGTTGTTAACTACTAACAGTCATGTTCTGCATAATGACATTATGGTCAACCAGTATTTGGACTCATCTATAATAATAAAAACATAATATGCTAATTAGACCAGACAGTCGAACGACATTCCAGATGTCCTTCCAGATGAAGCCCCGGCAGTGGGCGCCAAGGCAGAGGTAGTTAGGGGCAATCAGGCAGGCAGGCAGAGTTGTTAGGGGTGTTAGGCAGGTAGGCGAGTGGTTAGGGGCGATGAGGCAGGCAGGCAGAGTGGTTAGGGGCAATGTGGCAGGCAGTCAGGCGAGTGGTTAGGAGCCAGTGGTCCTGGACTGCAAGAGGGATGTCTGACTGCCAGTTTAGGCCCGATCCCACAGGAATCCCTGTGGGATTGGGGCCTAAACTCACAGTCAGACATCCCCCGAGGGGTCCCGATTTGTGAGAGGGTGCAGGCCCGGCTGAGGGACCTCTCCCCCCACACCCCGGTGCACGAATTTTGTGCACTGGGCCTCTAGTAAGATTATAATGGAACTAAACTTTCTGTAAGAAATAAAAGGATGTGTGATTTAGGAGGAATTTTTTTTCTCTGACGGGATCAGTATCAGTGGGGCTGGGCAATAGGTTCCCTCTCACTCACTGCACCTGTTTTCAGTGCACAGATGACATCCCAACCAGTAGCCACTGACCTGTTTCAGCACAGAGGAGCCTGATCCCCCCAGGGCTACACATTCAGCCTTCCCAGATCTAACCTGATGGTCTTCAGAGTACCTTGCTGTAAATTGTTGAAGACCTAAGATCCTGTACAAGGACACAGATCTACAGGAGCAACCATAAAAAGTTCTAAATGCCACTGCCATATTAGTAAAAGCTTTCTGTGGTAGTGTGGAGCCAGCCTGTCCTGTACTTTGGATATATTTTCAGATTGTAATGATGTAAAACACAGGTAAGTTTTATATTTCTTCCATTAATTCAATGCCACAGAGAACCCTTTGTGCTAGATAGGGCCAATGGAGCCAAAATCAAAGTCAAAAGATTGAGTCCTCAGTTCTTTACCCTCTCCATATTAGAAACCCTCATTTTATAATGAATACCACAAATTTCTTTAATATGACCACTGCTCCAACATGCAATAGTCAAAATCATATGGCCACGATAATCTCCTATATTGACCTCTCCATCTTGATTTCTCATTTCTACTGATCCTCAGGCCACCTTTAACGCCCCCTTGACAGTCACTATTATGGTGATCTACATCTTACTCAGCCAATTTCTCTTTGATATTTCCAATCAATCCAACCCACATCCCTGTTCATGGAGCAGCCTTGACAACTTCAATGTTCTATTTCTGACCCTGTCAAAAGGAAGAAAGGGGAAGGCATGTGGGGCAGTATTTATAAAGTGTACAGTATTGTACAGTAATATCATAGGCCTTCACATTCACTCAAGTCATTCACCCAGAGCAACTTCCAGTCCTGCAACCTCTATTCATGGTAAGTTCCCTATACAGGTGAGCCATTTAAAAAACCTTTTGTGCTGTATCTTTATTGTAGCTCTTTCATGCTTAGATATGTTTAGATACACAAATACCATTGTGTTACACTTGCTTACAGTGTTCAGTACAGTAACTTACTGTATAGGTATAACCTAGGAGCAATAGGCTATATTACATACCTTGGTGTGAAGCAGGCTATACCATCTAGGCTTGTGTAAGTGCACTCTATGACATTTGCATAATGATGAAATCCCCTAACAACATACATATTTCTCAGAATGTATCTCCATCACTAAACAATGTATAACTGTATTATTTTTTAAAAATATATTTTATTGATTTTTTAAAGAGAGGAAGGTGAGAGGGATAGAGTGTTAGAAACATCGATCAGCTGCCTCCTGCACACCCCCCCACTGGGGATGTGCCCGCAACCAAGGTACATGCCCTTGACCAGAATCGAACCCAGGACCCTTCAGTCCTCAGGCCGACGCTCTATCCACTGAGCCAAACCAGCTAGGGCTATAACTGTATTATTTTGTCATCTAACTTAATCTTCTATGCATTTCTGGGACAGTTCCTGGCATATTGGTGCTCCATAAATTCTAATTTCCCTTTCTAGACCCTTCACAAAGTCAGTGTGAGCTGCCCTTTTATTATATTTCCCCATGCCTCCCAACAAATTGCAGCTTTAACAGTCTTGGCTTAGCTACACCATCCGGAAGTATGGTTGCCTACCCGGACAAGGCCAATGGCAGAGAGCAAGCAAAAGAGGGAGGGTGGGTGCAAGAATACTGCAGAAGCAGAATCCATGAGGATTGGCATTTCATTAGATAAAAAAGGTATAAGGAAGAAACAGGAACTAAAAATGGCCTTGAAGCTTCTCACCTGGGTGACTTCATAATGGTGGTGACATTTCCCAAACAGGGAACAATGGAGAAGGGGCAGATTTCACAAGGGAGTATGGAAGAAATTAAACTTTGTTTTGCCATCTTAACTTGGAGGTGCTGGTGGAGTAAACAAGTGGTGATATCTAGCAGAAAGATGAAAATAAAAGCTGGATATCAAGAAAAGTGGGTGCTTTCAGTGCCACTAGAGGCAACTGCCACCTTGGAAGCTGATGTGATTTGTGGGGGAGAACTTCACTAACACAGAAAAGAGGGCTGATGGCTGTGGACACCTTTGGAATATTTCCATCTTTCTGTCCTGGGGGAGTCACAGATTCAGCATGTCCCAAGTAGAATCAATCATCTTCCCACAAAACTGTACTTTATCCAGATTCCCTTTATCCAGATCTCTTCTTTTCTCCTCTAACTGTGCAAATGCCACTCTTTTAGTCACTCTGGCTCGAAAGCTCAGTCATCTATGTCTCCTCTGTTAATTCTTTTCATAATAAGTTTACCCTATAAACAATTCTCAACATCCACCCAAACAACGGGACATAGATATAATCAGTTCCATGGTATAATGGATCTATTTTGGATGGTTTGTAGTGTATCATTCTGGTCATATTCCTATGCAAATACAGATTTAATTTCCTTTATATATGATTAGAGTCATACTCTACATGTTTAGAGTAATTGTTTTATTAAAGTATAACATTTATATAGAAATGTACACAATAAAAAAGCAATGTACACAATCATAATTTGAAAACTTTTCATGTCATTAAATATTCTCCTACAACAATTTTCAAAAGCTCAAAGGTATCCCATCCCATAGATGTACCATAGTTTAGATAAGTAACCACTGTTATAGGGTTTCTGGCTTTTTTCCCTAATCTTCTCACCTCTACTTCCACAATGCTGCAAAGATGAATTTACCTGTGTTTAACCTGTATTTTGTGCCCATTTCCAACTTTCCCTTAGAATAAAATTCCTAGAGACTGAATTTCTGAGCCAACAGGCATGTGCATTTTAAAAAATAAACTTTAATTTTAGAGTTGTTTTAGGTTTACAGAAAATTACACTCTTCCTATATACCTCATACCCAGTTTCCCCTATTATTAATATCGCTAGCTGTGCAAATTAGTATAGCACATTTGTCACAATTAATGAACCAATATTGAGACATTGTTATTAACCAAAGCCCGCACTTTATCCAGATTTCTTTACTTTTTACCTAATGTCCTTTCTGCTGTTCTACTATCCCACTGAGGGGACCACATTACATTAAGTTGTCACGTTGCCCTAGGCTCCTCTTGGTTGTGACAGTTTCTCAGACTGTCCTTGTCCTCGATGACCTTGGCAATTTTGAGGAATCCTGGTCAGGCATTCTGCAGAATGTTCCTCAATTGGGGTTTGTCTGATTTCCTTTGATCAGACTGAGGTTATGGGTTTGGAAGGAGATAAAATACCACTCTCGTCATATCTGGTCCACAGACTGTCAACATGATTTATCACGGCTGATGTTAACCTTGATCACCTGGCGAGGAAGTGTTTCTCTGATTTCTCTACTACCAAGTTACTCATTTCCCTCCTTCCTGTGCTCTTTGGAAGTCACTAGGCACAGCCCACATGTAAGGAGTTGAGAGCTACGCTTCAGGGTGGAGTATCTACATCAATTATTTGGAATTCTTCTGCACTAGAGTTAACTATTCTTTCCATTTATTAACTTATTCATATCAGTATTCAGTATACACACCGATCAGTATACACACCTCGTATAGGTGTGAACTCATAGATATTTCTTTTATTCTTGAGTTTTAGTCCAGTAGTACTTTACTTGTTTTGTTGCTCAAGGCATGTGTATTTTTTAATACCTTGAGTGACTCACTGCTAAGCTACCCTGCCAAAGGTTGTACCAACTCGAATGGTTAAAAGGATCCATTTCCCCTTCAACGTCACACGCCCTTTATAAAGTAGGTCAAGCGAGGCCTAGGCCCTCTCCAGCGCCCAGTCTCCTGACGAAGAGGAGGCAAGCACGAGACGTCCTTCTCCAGACAAGCACCTCACCCCCCTAGTCCTGCCCCCTCTCCTTGCCCCCAGTAGGGTCTCCAGGCTTCCCCACGGCCCCGCCCTACTTGGGGCGGAAGTAGGTGAGGCCGCGGGCCGGAAGCGCTGGGCGGGGGCGGGCCCTCCCGGGCAGACAGCTCCTCCCACTCCGTCGCTGCCCCACCCCTCCGGCCCAGACCGGAAATGAGGTCAGAAAGGGAAACCCTGGCGGGGAGACTCGGCCCCCAGAGCGGCGGCCGCTGGAGGTGCCTGCGGCAGCTGGTGAGGGGGCGATGCGGGTCAAGAGGGTCGAGGTCCGGGGGGTGTCGCCAGCGGGGCTCCGGGCTCTGCGCCGTGGCTGAGCGGCCGGAGGCTTTGTGGGGCCGCGGCGGCCGGCGGGAGGAGCGAGGGTGACGGGGCCTTGCTTTTCAGGGCCCAGCGCCTCCGTCCGGGGAGGCGGGGCGGGCAGTTGAGGGTCGGGCCGTCTCCTGGGCGACGGTCATCCCCTCTTCCTCTGGCTCTTTGGGGCCGGCGGTAGCGTGAGGGGTTGGTGTCCAGGGCCGTGGTCACCCTAGTCCTCGGGGGCGGGCCGGGGCGTTGGAGAACCCTTTGAAACACGCGTTTTTTCCCCTCACATACGTGGCCATGTTGTGACCCCCGATCACGGAGAGAGCTTGGTTACCGGGACTTGCTTTTTCGCAGTTTCTCTCCCGGAGGAGACTGACCCCGGCCCCTGGTGAGCACGCCTGGGAAGTTGCCTCTTGCCTCTCCCGCCGCCTCCGCCCCCAACCTCCGACCCTGCCCCCGCCTCGCTTCTTACTCCTACCAGCTTCCCCTCGCTCCTTTGCGTGAATCAGATGGTAGCCTGTCCTCTCCCCGGGGGCTGGCCCGGACCGGGGGTCCGCTTGTACTGGGGGTCCCCTTGGACGGGGGTGCGGGGGTCCCAGGCTTCCTCTGTCACCTGCCTTTCGAATGGCAGTTTTGGAGGCAGGAAAGGACTCTGCATTCGACTCCGAGTTGTTGGGTAACTTAGTTCCACGTTAAAGTTTGTCCAGTTCTGCCCGAGTTTTTGAAGCAGGTCGTTCTTTATTTGGGAAGTAGATTTAGGCAAGCGGTTCCCACTTGTTTACCTGTTTTGGTCCCGGGGACAGTTGTTTCCCAAACCCAGGTCAGGGTGTTTTAAACTAGTTATTTTCTCAAGGGAAGTGGTCATCTGTGTGTGTGGCTTTTGACACATGGAGAAGTTTTGTTTGGTTGGTAGCTTTGGAACTAGATGTCTCCATTGCCCCCACCGAGGTGGCAGATAAGCCGGCCGACTGTTTTCCTGTCTTTGAGTTCGTTGGCATTGGGACCGCTTGAAAGTAGGTTTTAGAAAAGTCCTTTGGAGAATGTAAACTGCACGAACGGAAATAGGGCCAGAGGGCGGCGTCACGCAGAGATTTAAGCTCTAATTATGGTCTTGAAATACTTTGGCCTTAACAAGGGGTAGGGAAAAAGTGCCAGTTTAATATGTATTTAATAGGTGTCATACAAATTATATTAGATATTTCCATTTAAAAGGGCATTTTGAAGATTGGTCTTACTACTTTCATTCCTTGGAAGGTTTGCCTCTGAAGTGACCCCTGAATGAGTAGAAATATGAATGAGTAGAAAAGTAGGAAATTTTGGAAAGCAGTCAGCTACAAATCTTAGAGACTCCACCCACCCCTGTCATTTCAGCCTCAGTTATATCCTGTTTTTGTGTGATGGTCTAGCATGAAAGCACATAATTAGGATGATCACTTATTTTCTGAAGGATGGGGGAAGAGTTTAAAAGTTGCTAATAATTAAAAATTATATAATATACTCTTATAAGATTCTTTACCTGGTAGCTTCCAGGTGGTAGTTGGTACCAGGACGGGTATAAACTTAGTCTCTTTTTTCCATTTAGAGTACAAACCTGGGTCACTACAGATTCTTGGATCGCTACAACTGCAAGCAGTTTTCCTTAAAGTGTGTCACTAAGGTTGTCTTTCTATTCTCTTGCACAAGCATTCTTATCAGTGACCTCATACTACACAATAGTCCTTCATCTATGCTTTTGAAGTTGTGTGTTTTTCTGCTTTTGTCTGATGAGACATTCTTTTATCTTTTTGGATCTTATCATTAGGTAATTTAGTGACAAGTTTAATTGGAGAAAAGGGGGAAAGATTTATTCCCCTGAGTTTGATAATATTCCTGTTGTCATTTGGTAAATGAGTTTTGGTGCTTAAAAACATGTTGACTTCCGGCATTTAACAGGAGCCAAACACCTATTTTCAGTGGCCAAAGCAGGCATGGATGGTAGGATTCTAAGAGTAGCCAGATGAAAGGTGACTATTTTCTATGGAAAGGGTGGACCCTGCAGTGACATGATTTGTTTTGTAAAATTTTTCTAAAACAACAGATCCTATTCAGGCTCTCTTTTTCTTTCTTTCTTTCTTTTTTTTTAACTTTCTTTTGGCAGATGTGGCCTCATGGATGAGCTGGTACATGACTTAGCCTCAGCCTTGGAGCAGACATCTGAACAGAATAAGCTTGGTGAGCTGTGGGAAGAGATGGCCTTGAGCCCTCGGCAGCAGAGGCGGCAGCTTCGCAAACGGAGAGGCAGGAAACGCCGTTCAGACTTCACCCACCTGGCAGAGCATACCTGCTGCTACAGTGAGGCTTCTGAGTCCAGTCTGGATGAGGCCGTTAAGGACTGTCGAGAAATGGCCCCAGTCACCAATTTTAGTGACTCTGATGACACAATGGTAGCCAAACGGCATCCAGCTCTCAACACCATTGTTAAGAGTAAGCAACATTCTTGGCATGAATCTGACTCCTTTACTGAAAATGCACCTTGTCGACCGCTCAGGCGCAGGCGGAAGGTGAAGCGAGTGACTTCAGAGGTGGCTGCCAGCCTTCAGCAGAAGCTCAAGGTGTCAGATTGGAGCTATGAGAGAGGGTGTAGGTTTAAGTCTGCTAAGAAGCAGCGCCTGTCACGCTGGAAGGAGAATACTCCCTGGACATCATCAGGCCACGGATTGTGTGAATCAGCAGAAACTAGGACTTTTCTCAACAAAACAGGAAGGAAAGAAAGGATGGAGTGTGAAGCAGATGAACAAAAACAGGGCTCTGATGAGAACATGTCGGAATGGTGAGATCTCTTACTTAGTGAAAGATTTTTCCTGATTAATTTGACCCAAAGTACAAATGCACAGTCCTGATGAATTTAACTTTCTTTCAAACCAGCTTCTGTAATATTGACTTTGTAGCTCTCCTTTAACCAATCAGCTAGTGTTTATCTCTAGTTTTTATTTTTATTGATTTTAGATGGACGAAGGGAGAGAGAGAGAAACAGTGATGTGAGAGAGAAACATTGATTGGTTGTCTCTTGCACATGCCCCGACCAGGGATTGAACCTGCAGCCTGGTATGTGCCTTGACTGGGAGTTGAACCCACCACCTTCTGATGTACGGGACTGTATTCCAACCGAGTCACACCGGCCAGGGCTATCTCTAGTTTTGTTTTGTTTTTAATCCTCACTGGAGGATTTTTTTTTCCCCTTTTATCTCTAGAGAGAGAGTGAAAGGGAGGGAGAAGGATAGAGACAGAAAGAGAGAGACAGAGAGAGAGAGAGAGAGAGAGAGAGGACAGAGAGACACAGTGATTGGCTGCCTCCGACCAGGGGTGGGGTTTTGAACCTGCAACCAACAGAAGTATGTGACCTTGACTGGGAATCCAACTGGCGACCCTTCAGTCTGCAGGGGGACACTCTAACCCAGTGGTTCTCAACCTGTGGGTCGCGACCCCTTTGGCAGTCGAACGACCCTTTCACGGGTCGCCTAAGACCATCCTGCATATCAGATATTTACATTATGATTCATAACAGCAGCAACATTACAGTTATGAAGTAGCAACGGAAATAATTTTATGGTTGGGTCACAACATGAGGACCTGTATTTAAAGGGCCAGAAGGTTGAGAACCACTGCTCTAACCACTGAGCAATCGGCCAGTTAAAGAACATTCATGATTCTATTTCTCTCTGTCAAGAAGGCTATACTGTAATAGAAACCCAATTGTTACTAAAAATGGTTTAAAACGTGTGCTTCAAATGCATAACCAGAATTTTATTTTCAGGACAGTTTGCTGCTGTTTATGCCATGTAGTTCATACATAGGTATTGTTCTTTAGAATCAGGGTCTCAGCAGAGGTTGGTGTGTATGTGTGTGTATTATAAATGCTGCTTCCAGGCACATGGAGTTTGTAAATGTTCCTGGCACTACCTTTACCCATTAAGAATCATGGCTTTAGATACTTCTGGGCTATAATTCTGTTCCCTGCTGCTTTATAGTTTGACTATATTGAGTTTATTTTTTATGGCTCACATTCAAGTTGTCCGAACACATGGTAGGCTTTGAAAATACAGTACTAAGTCCCATTAGTCTTATGTCAGATGTCATTGAGCCAGAAAAATTTGTATGTATTGGGTGCCTATTTATAATGTCAGTTTTTATTTTTTACCTCTCAGATACATAGTCCTAGGAACAATGAAACTACCCAGCTTGATACTTTAATATTATCATTATTAGTAATAATGTGTGATATCTGTTTCTCAGTGGGGAGATGCTGTTGGTATTTTGGATGGGGCAGTTCTTTGTGGTGAGGGATTGTCCTATGCCTTGCAGGATATTTGGCATTTTTGCTTTGTTTCCATCCACCTCCCCACTTCATATTATCATACCAAATGCCTGTTTCCTAGGTGGGTTGAATAGTCTCAATTGAGTACCAGTGTATTCCATTTTTATATTAGTTAGCATTTATGAAGCACTAACTGTGTGCCAGGCACTGTACTATTGTGCATAACATATATTCTTTCTTAATGCTCACAACTCCACTATTTGTATTATATAGAAGAGGAAATGGAGATTAAGCATGGTTAGATAATTTGCCCAAAGGTGGCAAAACTGGAAGTCAAACCTGATTCCTAAGTTCATATTTAACCACCATGTTTCCTACCTTTTGACTATGCCTTTTCCATGGCTCTTTTTTCTCTCATCTTAACTTCTACGACCTAAGGATGTATGACTTTTCTTAGGACTTTGCTTCTTTTGAAATTTGTCTGAAAAACAAAGACATAAATCTTGGGACCTCTGAGGTGAGGCTGTGTGAGTAACAGGAAAAGCTTTGTAGGTCTGTATGCCTGTACCTTTCCTGGGTGGATTTTTAATCCAGCTGCACAACTAGGTAGGCTTATGATTTGGCTTTTTAAATTTTCCTCTAATGTATATTCCAAGGTTTATTTACCCAATTTATATATAAATTTTGGGTTATAAAGATCTCCCCCCCATCATGCTATTAAACAAGAAATACTTCCAAGAATCCTCTTGGTTACTCTTTTCATAAATTTATTTGGATGTGCTAATTTATTCACAGATCAAAGTGTAGAACTTTACTTTTTATCAGTTGTATTGAGGTTTGTCAAATTGTATATGATCCAACTTGTAAAATTATTACGATGACTTGATCATTTAGCTTAGCCTAGTCTCAATGGATAGAAAGAGTTCTTATAAAAAGCATGCATTAGGAGTTTTAGGATCAAAAACGTATGTCTCAATCAGAGAGCTTTATTTCTAATTTCCTTAAATTCACTGCTAACTAAACTCGGAGTCCTTTTAAGTGTAACCAAGAATTCTTTTTGCTTTTTCTCTTTCTGTTCTTTAATTCTACACCAGCCAGTCCCTTGAGTTCTGAAGAACTGAAAGTGGTTGTGATATAATAGCTTTCTTATGCCTGTAAAAAGATCAGTCATTGTTTTAATATTTTTCTGTGCATGTGTGTTCCATTCTAACAACTCTTTTGTAAAGTTACTTTCTACTGATTTTTATTCAAATTGCTTATAAAACAGTTATTAATTAGGTGATTTATAGCCTAATTTTGCTGTATTCTCCCCTAACACATCATTCATCTGTTCTCTTTGAATATAGCTTAACTTCTTTTCTTTCATAAATGAGTTGGTTTGGTGATGGCCTGAGGTTGCAGTTAGGAGCCTTCCTCTGATGATGTATTAGAGGCTGATCTCACAGGAAAGAAAATATTCCTTTCTCTTGGAAGGCAAGTGACAGAGATAGAGTGTTAAACCTTCCCCCTCCTTCTCCAGCCCGAGCTGACCTTCTGCGGCCCCTTGGTGCCTCTTGTTTTCTTATTTTTATAGAAAATCAATATCCCTTCTGACACAAACAATAGCTCAGAAGCAAGAATAAATGGCAGAAAGCTGAGATCTCTGTCTATCACCTCTCACTTTAACTCCCCCAAACTCTTTAATTATGAGCGGGCTTTGCTCCAGGTGTTTGCGACAGTGAAATTGCTAAATGAGGACCATTTTAACCAAAGATTGGGTGATCAATAACACTCTATAGCAGTAGCTTGTTGGATCAATAGCATTCATTATTTCATGGTTAAGGTAAGTAGCCTCCTTTGCGAGTGGAGGTCATTAATCAGGGGTTTCTGGAGCTGTAGAAAAGAATATATGAGGTAGGTTGAAGATGTTCTGTTTTCTATTCTGTAAATAGGGATGCTGACCAACAGTATATTACCATTGTTGTAAATGATACTTTTGCATTTGAGAGTATTGAATAGCTAGAATAGTGTTCTTACGTAGACTTAGCCAAAGTTCTGCTAGTACATCCTTAGGAACAACTAAAAAAGATAACTTGGGAGGTGGATCTGATACTATTGTATTTGAGGACCTGTCTCTTGAAAGAAATGCTAGAATTATTCTGTATGGTTCCAGAGGAAGGAACTTTGACTCATAGATAGAAAGTATAGAGAGTTAAGTGTTGTCTCAGTATAGATATAACATTCAGAAAATTAGAACTCTGTAAAATTGAAGTGAATTGTTTCACTAGGTGATGAGTTCTGGATCACTGTAGGGTTTCAAGCCTGAGGTTGGTGACCACTTACTGTGTTATTGTGAAGTTGGAGAGTTTGAACTGAATGACCTCTAAAGTCCTTGCAAAACTGAGAGTCTATAATTCTTTTCAGTCACAACCTCCTTCCCATCATTGTAGCTTCATTTTAAAATAAAGCACCTGCTAAGCAGCCTCCACTGCCCACTGAGATACTTACGAAGGCATAAAACATCGCACACACGTCAGCAGAAACGAGGACTGACAGTTGGCCTTTGCCAAGATTTCCCCAAACTACAAGGTTGATAGAGCTATACTGGAGAGGCAGTTGGAAGCCCTCCTCAGCAGTGCTGAGTCTTCCCTGAAGGTGGACAGCGAGGCCCTGCATCCTTTCTCTGTAGTCAGCTCTTGGTTCAGAAAAGCAAGGCTTATTTTGATCAGAAATTGAGCAGCTGCTGTTTGAGCCAGCATGTTGTTCCATCCTTTACTTTCCGATCACTATCTTTCATTTTCTATTTGGAAGCTGTAACTCCCAGAATATACTTGGATAGGGAATCGCAGTGTTTTCTGTGTATATATGTGTGTTTGAGGGTAGGGAGGAAGTAGTCACAGCATGTTGAGTCCTAGGAAATAGAGTCTCCAAAAATAAAGTTTATTGTTGGCATCGGCAGAGAAGGAAAAAGCACTCATAATAGAGCATTCTGGAAATTGTAGTGTTTTCTATGCCTTCATTTATTGCAGACTCCTAAAATGGGGTCAGAATCAGGCAGGGAGTGTTAGAAGATCCTGTCTCAGTCTAACATAGCTATCTACACTAATAAAAGAGAAACATGGTAATTGGCGTACGACCGCTACCCTTCCCATTGGCTAATCAGCGTATCCTTATGCAAATTAACTGTCAGCCAAGATGGCGGCCGGCAGCCATGCACTGAAGCGAGCAGGGAGGCTTGCTTACTCCAGGAACTGCAGACTCTAACGTTCCCCGCCTCACTTGCCGGGCTCTCAACTGCAACTCTAAGCAACTATTACTATGTTGCAAATAAGAAGCTAAACAAGACCGGCTTTCAGTCAGCCCCGGACCGCAACATTGTATCGATGTTTTCAGCAGCGAGGTCTCAGAGCTAAAGCTGGCCCAGAATAAAAAAAAAAAAAAAAGAAAACAAGGAGCAGTTGGGAGCTTTTAGTCAACTGCCAGCGGGGAAAACAGCCCTCAGCCCCTCAGCCAGCCTGGCCAGGCACCCCAGTGGGGACCCCCACCCTGATCCAGGACAACCTTCAGGGCAAACCAGCCGGCCCCTACCCGTGCACCAGGCCTCTATTCTATATAGTAAAAGGGTAATATGCCTCCCGGCACCGGGATCAGCGGATCAGCGAGGCTCCTGGCACCGGGATCAGCGTGACAGGGGGCAGCGCCCAAACCTCCTGATCAGCCCTGCTCTGAGCCTGATAGGGGGGGAGCTCCCCAATCCCCCGATTGCCCTGCGGCTCTGTGTGTGACAGGGTGCAGCGCACCAACCCCCTGATCGGCCCTGCTCTGTGCGTGACAGGGGGTGGCACCACAACCTCCCCATTGACCCTGCCTTGAGTGTAACAGGGGGTGGTACCCCAACCCCCCAATCAGTCTATCCTGAGCGTGACTGAGGGTGGCATTGCAACCTCCCGATCCGCCCTGCTCTGTGCATGACGGGGCGGCGCCCCAACTCCCCAATCGGCCCTGCTCTGAGCCTGACCAGGGGCTGCACCTAGGGATTGGGCCTGCCCTCTGCCACCCGGGAGCTGCTTATCTCCCGAGGGGTCCCAGACTGTGAGAGGGCACAGGCCGGGCTGGGGGACCCCCCCCCCCCCCCCGAGTGCACAAATTTTTGTGCACCAGGCCTCTAGTCTACACTAATAAAAGAGAAACATGGTAATTGGCGTACGACCGCTACCCTTTTCATTGGCTAATCAGTGAGTATATGCAAATTAACTGTCAGCCAAGATGGCGACCAGCAGCCAGGCAGCTGAGAACAGGATGCTTGGTTGCCCCAGCGATAGAGGAAACCAAGGTTCCCGCCTGCAGCTGGGTGGCTCTGAGCTCCTGAAGCAACAGCTCCAAAAGATACAATGTTTCAATTATAGAAGCTAAAAGATGGCGGTTAATCTGCATACTCAGGCTCCAAGCGGAAGAGCAAAGCCAAACAGCCCTGAAGCCCCAGAGCAGAGAGGCCTCACTGCCCTGGGATCAGCGGAGCAGAGAGGCCTCACTGCCCAGGGATCAGAGGAGCTGAGAGGCCTCCCGGCCCCAGGATCTGTGGAGCTGCAGGCCTCCCGGCCGGGATCAGCAGAGCCGCGAGGCCTCCCGGCCCAGGGTCAGCGGAGCCGACAGGCCTCCCGGCCCCGGGATCAGAGGAGCCGAGAGGGCTCCCGGCCCCGGATTAGCTGAGCCGAGAGGACTCCCGGCCCTGGGATCAGCGGAGCCACGAGGACCCCGGGCCCCGGGATCAGCGGAGCCGAGAGGCCTCACGGCCCGGGGTCAGCAGGGCCGAGAGGCCTCCTGGCCCCGGGATTAGCGGAGCCGCGAGGCCTCCCGGTCCCGGGATCAGCGGAGCCGAGAGGCCTCCCGGCCCCAGATTAGCGAAGCCGAGAGGCCTCCCAGCCGCCTGTATCAGCAGAGCCGAGAGGCCTCCTGGCCGGGGTCAGCAGAGCCGAGAGGTCTCCCGGCCGGGGGATCAGCAGAGCCGCGAGGCCTCCCGGCCACCTGGATCAGCGGAGCTGAGAGGCCTTCCGCCCCGGGATCAGCGGAGCCTGATGGAAGCCCTGTGTGTTTATGCACCCTGGGGGTACAGAGGTCCTGTCCTAGGCAGAGGCCTATGGCGAAATTTTCGACTCTGAGAAGCAGTCTTCGGGCTGGAAGGCGGCTCCTCTGACCTCAGTGCTGGAGAAGACCATTAAGCAGAAAACTAAAGAAACCGATTTTACATCATTTCCCAGGTGGAGAACAGTTGGCATGTAAGCCCCTGACCAGTGCCCAGCCTCTCCTCTGTCAGTCTATCTCACTCTTAGGTACCATGTTCTTTGTTCTGTCTTAACTGCAACTCATTTTTAAACTAGATTGCTTTTAAAAGAAGACTAAATAAAGTTTCCCTTAAGTTATTTAGGTAGTGCTGGGGCTGCTGGGGCTACTGGGGGCCTGATAGAAGACACAAACACGCAATGGAGGGCCTGTACCCAGCAGCCCCAAGGCCCGCCACCTTGGTGCTGGGGCTGCTGGGGCCCTGATCAAAGACCCACAGCCCCAAGCCCCGCCATCAAGGTGCTGGGGCTGCTGGGGGTATCAGAGACACAAACCCGCAGGCCCGGCACCCAGCAGACCCAAGGCCTTCGTGGCAGCACGAAGAAGCAGCAAGCCAAGCGGTAGGAAGCAGCAAGCAGGTGGGCAGTAACAAGGGAGGGGTCCCGGACTGCAAGAGGGCACATGCTGGGCTAAGGGACACCCCCCCCCCCCCCATCCCCAGTGCACGAATTTCGTGCACCGGGCCTCTAGTCTGAGATAAAAGCCCACCAGTGACACTGGGAATTAGGCTAGGGCAGTAGTTCTCAACCTGTGGGTCGCGACCCCTTTGGCGGTTGAACGACCCTTTCACAGGGGTCACCTAAGACCATCCTGCGTATCAAATATTTACATTACAATTCATAACAGTAGCAACATTACAGTTATGAAGTAGCAACGAAAATAATTTTATGTTTGGGGGTCACCACAACATGAGGAACTGTATTTAAAGGGCCAGAAGGTTGAGAACCACTGGGCTAGGGGCTTTGCACATCCTCTTGGCCGATTGTAGAGGTGAGAAGAGCATGTTACTACCCATAACCAAAGGAGTACAGAATGGGAAGATAATTTACACACCCTTTCTGTTGGTGAATACCAGATTCTAGGTCAACCAGTCTGAACAAGAGGTCTTTGAACAAGTTCTGCAGAATAAAGAAAAGAGGTCATCCTTAAAGTTCAGAGGAAGAACACATCTTTGAAAATGATTGCCAGTGGAAAGCAGGAGAGCATTTTTGAAAATCTTCATTAGGATGCAAAAAGGTGTAATCACTTTGGAACAGGAGTAGTAAGTCATAAGGACAGAAAAATGGCTATTTGAAAACCCTGTGTTATGGGAGGGAAAATTGTAGGGAAATTTGAAATGTTAAAATGAAAGATAGTTCATCCTATTGAACGCTGCATTGATGATATGGAAAACTTCAGAAGCCCTCCCAAAATGCAGAGAGGAGCTAAAAATGAGACAGAAGATGATAGATCTAGAGGACAGAGAATTGCAGCCCAGTCTGTGAATATGTAAATATTCCCAAGGAACCATCTGATGCATTGGAATAGAAGAATGATTTAAAAAATAGAATTGAAGAGAAAAATAATTAAATATAATTAAATAATTAAGTATAATGATTAAAAGGGAAAACTAATGAAAAGAGACTTGTACATAGATATATCCTGGCATAATTTTGCATTCTACATTGGTAGCAGGGATAGAGCAAATACTGTATAAAGAAAAATCTTAAAAGGGATGAGAAAAATAAGGCTGGCATTCATCCCTAGTACTAAATGTGAGGGGCTACATTTGTCTAGAGAGTTTTGAGTGGGGAAAAGGTTACTCTCCTACCCCTCGTCCCTGAATTTTATATATAACTAAGATAGATTTCATATAGAAAGGAGCACAAAGACATTCTCAGATATGCATGTCTCAGAATGTATGCCCTTTAAAAATTTACTCTCAAAAGACATTATCTAACCAAAGATGAATCACTATTAGCTCTAAGAAAAGGTAAGTCTTAAAAGGATGGGTGGACTTCTCTAAGGCACAGCCCCCAGCTCAGTAGCAGAGTCCTGAGCAAAATCATGATCCCTGCAAAGTCCATCTGATTGCAGTGGCTGTGGTAATGAACCTGTGAAACGAGAGGTTGATGCTTACGTGGTGCCATCTGAATGAGGCTGACACACTCTTTCATTATACAGTCTCATAATTTATTATGGGAATAATTTTACAGTCGATGTGAGATATTTCTCTGAAAAAGCTCAGTCATGTTTGCTTTCATTCTCGGAAGTCTGATTACGTATGGTTACAAATGTACCACCTCGATCCAGGAAAAAGATGGGAAAAAAATTGAGCAAAGATATCTTTGGGCAGTGGATCTAGGAATGACATTTTTTTTTCTTTCTGTTTTTCTGAATTCTAAGACAATTTAAAATTATTTATTAAGTACACTGTTATATATTTAATTAAAATGAAAACTATAATCTTTTAGCATGATGATGTAAGCCATAAACTCTATCCTGCTAATTTCTTTTAAAAGTAGATAAATGTGCCCTAAGCGGTTTAGCTCAGTGGATAGAGCGTCGGCCTGGGGACTGAAGGGTCCCAGGTTCGATTTCGGTCAAGGGCATGTACCTTGGTTGCGGGCACATCCCCAGTAGGAGGCGTGCAGGAGGCAGCTGATCGATGTTTCTCTCTCATCGATGTTTCTAACTCTCTATCCCTCTCCCTTCCTCTCTGTAAAAAAATCAATAAAATATATTAAAAAAAAAAAGTATATAAATGAGGCACCTCTTATTGAGCTAATCCTATATAATAAAAGGCTAATATGCAAATTGACCAAACGGCAGAATGACTGGTCACTATGATGTGCACTGACCACCAGGGAGCAGACGCTTAATGCAGGAACTGCCCCCTGGTGGTCAGTGCGCTTCCACAATGGGGAGCGCTGCTCAGCCAGAAGCTGAGCTCACAGCTGGGGAGCGCAGCTGCGGAGGCGGGAGCAGGAGCCTCTCCTGCTTCCACGGCAGGTGGACATTCATGGAAGGCTCCCGGATTGAGATATCCCCCCCACCCCCCAGTGCACAAATTTCGTGCACCGGGACTCTAGTTGGTTAATAATCTTAAGTAAGTGAGTAAGAAATCCAAGTGGTAACTTACTGATACTGAATTTGATTATAGATGATAAACTTGTTCTGTACATCCTTATTGTAATCGAGACAGGTGTAAATTATTCTCATTTAGTTTTAAATTACAGTCCTCGTAGTTAGGAATATGAAAGAACTAGGAAGCTCTCAGGTTAGAGGACAGGCTGTGTTTTTTTCCTCTCAGTTGTGGGAATTTAGAGAGATTTGTCTTATTGAAAATAGAAGCTGCTCATGAGGGCCAGAAGGTAGGGAATTATTTTCAAAAAAGAATTTATAAAGATGCTGTATTATTTATTGCTGCAGAAAAATTGCCCTAAAGCATAGCAGCTTTAAATACAAACATGTAAGTCTTATAGTTTCTGAAGTCAGGTATTGGGGAACAGCTTAGCTGGGTGGTTCTGGTTCAGAATCTCATACTGCTGCATTAAAGGTTAGCTCTCAACTACTGGGGCTGCAGTTGTCTCAAGCCTTGACTAGGGCTGAAGGCTCTACTTTCAAACTTAGTCACAGGGCTGTTGGCAGATCCCATTTCCTTATGGGCTGTTGGACCAAGAGTCTTGATATCTTTTCACTTTTAAGCTCACTCATGGGGATGGAGGGCGGGTGGGAATCTCCAGAGCACCCAAGATGGAAGCCACAGTCTTATTAAACCTATTATCAGAAATGACATACCATTACTTGTGCCTATGCTGTTGGTTACACAGACCGACTAGGGTGTGAAATACCAGGAAGTGAATCATCTGTGAGTTTGGTTACTACAGATGGCTACTGTGCAGGAAAAATATTAGATTTCATAGACTACATTTTATTTTTCCATTTAAAATGAAAATAGATTCAATACCCATAGAATTTTTAAAATTGCAGTGTAATTGAGAGCCCCATAGATTTTAGATGACTATTTTAATAAGAATGTCAGTGAGGGAATTACTACTATTAGCTTCTAAAATAATATTGGGGCACATATAAGAATTAGCACCCTAGAAGTAGTATTCTAATCTTTCATCCTCTGCACTGCTCTAGTGTTCACAAAGTGGGTTCATATCATCACATCCTCAGAACAGCCCATCCACATTTTATGTGCAGAGAAATAGGATTAGAGAGGTAAAGTGACACACCACAAAGGCCATGCAGGGGGAAGCAACAGAGCTGATTTGAAGGAGTTCATTCCATTTGCGTAACTGACTGGATGCCTGTCATGTGTCATGTGCTATGTTAGGCATTGGGGACACTGAGATGAGCAATCTATTTCCTTTCCAGCATGGATCTCTCTTTTCCGGGGCTATAGGATCTCCTTTCTGCCTGTGCTAGGCAGAGGAGGATCTGTACAACGCTTGAGTAATTTCAGTTCTACCAGTTTGCCTGAAGATCCAGCTGCCTTCTCGTGATTCCTGAGATCTGGAGGCCTGAGACAGTTTGAGGTCCTGGCCCACCCCTGGCAAGAGAGTGACACCTTTGTCCCTGAAGGCTGGCTCTACCCTGCAAAGTGCACAGGCTCCTCTCCTCTGAAGTAGTTTCCCTTAACATGGCACCACTCCATCTCTCCACTTTGTTCATCACTCTAGACGAGGATTCTTAACTTTGTCAGTACTCATGTTTTGGGCCAGATAATTCTCTGTTGTAAGGGCTGTCCTGTGCATTGTAGGGTGCTTAGCAGCATCCCTGGCCTCTACCCAGTAGATGCCAGAAGGACATCAACTTCCCTTTCCTCCCTTTAAGTCCTGACAGACAAACAAACAAACAAACAAAAAAATGGTTCCAGACATTGCCAGATGGCCCTCAGGGTCTGTAAGGGCCAAAATTGCCTCCAGTTGAGAACTACTGCTCTAGATGTTTCTGGTACTGAGATTGGCTTTTTACTTCAGTGACTCTGCTTTTTCCAACAAGCACGAGTTTCAGATTTAGAGAACTGTTTTGTTTAGTTTTTTAATTTATTGATTTGAGAGAGAGGAAGGGAGAGAGACATCGATTTGTTGTTCCACTTATGCATTAACTTGTTGCTTCTTGTATGTGCTCTGACTGGGGGTTGAACCCTCAACCTTGGCATATCGTAATGACACTCTAACCAACTGAACTACCCAGCCGGGGCAAATTTAGATAACTTTGTAAGGCCAAAACATTGATCTATTCTATAGAATAAAAATAATGTAGTTTAAAAACTAAGAGTTTTTGCCAGTTTAAAAACAATACCTTCTAATTGCTCCTCAAAAGGGCCAACAGTTCATTTCACAACTTGGAAATAGAAGCAGTTCAGATGAGAGCATTTTAAAATAGTGCCAAAGTTTACAATGTTTAGCTAACAGTGCCCTGGAATTAATTAAGTGGACAAGAGGTATTAATAGTGTTTTATTAGGCTTGATTCCTATGATAATCTACTTCTTTGAAAGTGGGTGCCATGCCCAGTCATCTGGTTATTTCAGTTGGATGTGGTTCAGTTGCTTTGGTCCCATAGAATCCCATCCAGTAAGTTTCATTTTCTGGCACCATACATAGTTATTACAATATTACTGACTATATTTCCTATGCTGTACATTACACACCTATAACTGTTTTGTAACTACCAACCTGTACTTCTTAATCCCTTCACCTTTTTCACCCAGTTCCCTATTCCCCTCTTCTCTGGCAACCGTCAGTCTGTTCTTTGTATCTATGAATCTGTTTCTGTTTTGTTTGTTCATTTATATTGTTCTTCAGATTCCACATATAAGTGAAATCATATGATATTTGTTTTTCTTTGACTGGCTTATTTCACTGAGCATAATACCCTCTAGGTCAGTGGTTCTCAACCTTCCTAATGCCGCGACCCTTTAATACAGTTCCTCATGTTGTGGTGACCCCCAACCATAAAATTATTTTCGTTGCTACTTCATAACTGTAATTTTGCTACTGTTATGAATCGTAATGTAAATATCTGATATGCGGGATGTATTTTCATTGTTACAAATTGAACATAATTAAAGCATAGTGATTAATCACAAAAACAATATGTAATTATATTACATATGTAATATATTACATATATTACATGTAATATATTATATATGTAATATATTACATATATGTAATAACAATATGTAAATATGTGTTTTCTGATGGTCTTGGCTATTGTAAAGAATACTGCGATGAGCGTAGGGATGCATATATTCTTTCGAATTTGAGTTTCTTCAGATATATACCCAGAAGTGGAATTACTGAGTCATAAAGCACTTCTATTTTTAATTTTTTGAGTAACCTCCATATTGTTTTCCAAAGTGGCTGTACCAGTCTTTATTCCTACCAGTGCATTAGGGTTCCCTTTTCTTCATATCCTTATCAACACTTGTTTGTTGATTTATTAATGATAGTCATTCTGACAGGTATGAGATGAGAGCACATTGCATTTTTAATGTGCGTTTCTCTGATGATTAGTGATGTTGAGCATCTTTTCATATGTCTATTGGCCATCTGTATGTACTCTTTGGAGATGATTTTATTTTAAAATCATAATCTCTGAGCCATAAATGAAGGAAGGCTGCAGGACTGGACAGCTGTGGCCTATGACTTGGAAGGGGAAATATTTGGTTCTACTTTATAGCTAGCACTACATTTTGCACGTTGTATCCTAGTGTTTATATGCAAATATGCCATGAACTTCCTGGTATTTTTCTTTTTGGTAAATTATGCTATAAAGAAATTTCTTACATATCATTAGATTTCTACAATACAAGTGCTTCTGAGGGGATAGATTTAGCAGATGCTATCAAATGAAATAGTCTTTTCCAGATACTGGTGGAATGATGATACTTTTATGTAATAAGTGTTCTGCAAGACATAAGTCATTTTCCTGGTAAAGAAAATACCTCCTTTGATCATAACCTTAAAACCCTGGTGATAGTCCTATATGATATCATTACCATTACTCTAATTAACTGCATATAGAAATTTATAGGAGAGATTAATGCAAGCTAATCTTTCAAGAACAGCGAGTCTCCTTAAATGCTGTTGACAAAAGTAGAAAATATACAGTGACAGGAAGGTTTTAGGTTACCAACACCTTTCTTCACCCAACATCTTTCTTTGAGCTTGTCTCCTTTATTTAGAATATGAGGAGAGAATGAAATCCATGGGAAAAAAGGACTAAGGAAGCACTGTATCTTGTACTTACCAGTGGTTGGGCAAGAATAGAGAAAAGAATTGATAGATTTTGTAATAAAGCAACAGTTTTAATTTTTTAATTGGAAATATTTAAACAGAGGGGACCACAGACATTGCAGAGTTGAACTTGTAATACATGTAGAGCAGGGATCATCAAGCTTCCGCTGTAAAGAGCCAGATAGTAAATAGTTTAGGGCTTTGTGGGCAGTTTGTTCTCCGTTGCAACTACTCAACTTTGTATTTGTGGTGTGAAAGAAGACAGACCATATATAAATGAATGAGTGTGGCTGTATTCCAATAAAACTGTATTTATGAACACTGAAGTTTGGATTTCATATCATTTCCACATCTCACACGATGTTCTTTTGACAGCCCCGCCCCACAGGTATATAAAACTAAAAACCAAACAAAAGTAGGTAACTGGCTGTTGTTTGCTAACCCCTAAGTCTCGGTTAGTGCTACTGCTAGCCAATAAAGAATATAACACAATGGTAGAACAGAATATCTGTCCCCATGGCCCACCCTTCTTCATATCAAGAGGAGTTAAAAATATAAAATTTGCTTTATTTTCGAGGTAAAATAACAATAAAGTAGTAATATGATAGGATGTGTATGTAGTTAAGACTCAATGGAGTTAGGCCAGTAATATTTTTAGGAATTTGCTAAAAATACAAAAACAAAGCCAGTAAAGTAAGTTCAGCAGCACAGTTCTTTGAACTGAGAAGTAGGAAGAATGCAGTAGTCTGTGAGGATGTCTTTTGGATTTAACTGCAGAATCTTTGAAAATTAATCTTTGAAGATTCTAAATCCATCAGAACCCAGTGGTATAGTTTTGTAAGACATCTTACAATGACACCTGAGAATGTTCCCACAATAAAATAAAATGAAAGGACCTTTAAAGAAACGATATGTTTTATTGGTTCTTGCTGCAACAAATCTCTTAGGTCTATTATTCAGAGACAAGCTTAAGTGAGGAGAGCATTGCTACTTAATTTACTCAACATTTTTAGGATTTAGTATTGCCAAAATATTTGGAAGTATTGCAAAATACAAAATATTTTCAGATTTTTGGTCCAGAAATGTAGGTTGGGATTTTCCCAAGCCTTATGCAGCATGGTGAAACTGTTTCTCCTTGCTTTGGTTTCTTCCATCTTCTAGAGCAGGTGAAAAAAAAAATTAGCTGCCTCGGAAGGAAATACTCCCAGTCATGGAAACAGCTAATATAAAGAATAGAGAATTTTTCTTGAACCAGATAAATCAAATTTAATGATTAGATGAAAGAAATACAGCCTCAGAAGAGGCAGAATCAATTGTTAGCAATAGCTCAGAAAAAGAAACTTACCAGATGGAATTCTGTGCAGCAAACTGTTTATTTCAGCGGTTCTCAACCTGTGGGTCGCGACCCCTTTGGCGGTTGAACGACCCTTTCACAGGGGTCGCCTAAGACCATCCTGCATATCAGATACTTACATTACTATTCATAACAGTAGAAACATTACATTTATGAAGTAGTAATTTTATGGTTGGGTCACAACATGAGGAACTGTATTTAAAGGGCCAGAAGGTTGAGAACCACTGTTTTATTTCAATGAGTTCGAATGGAGTTTGTTTTTATATTTTTATATCTTAACTTCCTTTTTGAAAATGAGTTTTGTATATGCTTGATATGAAGGAAGACATTAAATTTAGAAAATAATAACTTGTCATACTGATTTCCCCACCCCTCACCCCCATTTATGGGTTTTTGCTTGCTGCTTTGTAAATGGGAGAAAACACTTGAGAGATGCTAGATGTCTTAAAGTTAGATAGCTTCATTTAAAACTGATAGTTGGTAATACTGAAAAAATAAAATTAGTTGATAAATTTGTAAATTTATGTTGTTTAATATACCACAACAGGTTGAGGTTATTTCTATGAGCCTTAATAAATAGCTTTCTAACGCTAAACTAACAAAGTGGCTTCAGATATTTTTAAAGTACTTTGAGATATAAATAAAAATTTTAGAATTCTTTTTAATAAACTTTTACCTATGACTTAACCATGACATTTACATTTCTGATTGGCTAATGAAATTAGGGAAACTTGATTTGAAAACCAGAAGAACATTAGACAGTGCTTTTTATTTGGAGCTGATGTGTTCTCTTTGTTTTACTCTCTTTTTTTTCAGTGAAACCAGCAGTGTATGTAGCAGCAGTGACACAGGGCTCTTTACCAACGATGAAGGACGGCAAGGTAATCTTGATCCCAGCTTTAGGAAGATTCTAATGATTATAGGAGTGAGTCACTGAGAATATGGTGATTGTCGATAGCAGCGGTTCTCAAACTTTAGGGCATGTAAGAGCCACCTGGGGAACTGTTAAAACTGCAAATTTTCAAACTTCTAGAAATCAAATAGTTCTAGAGTTGTCCCTTTGGACTCTGCATTTTCCATAAGCACCTGGAGTGATTTTTATGCAGATATCAGACTTTGAGAATCATTGGTCCAGGGGGATTATGGTGTCAAGAATGGGACTTTGGGAAGTTGCATTTTATTAGATATTAAATTATTCTTACTTTCATATAGGAATAATTTATTTTATAACCTTATTTATAAATGACCACAGTGTTCTGAATGAATATATTATAGAAAACATCTTTCTAAAGTTTAGCATAGAACACTAAATAAGGCTAATGTATATTAATTATCGGTTCTTTATTTTTACACCTAAGCAGTAATTTGAAACTTTGTCCTTATCCTGTACACTTGCTTAGGGCCACACAAATTGTGTACCAATAAGAATTTCATATAGCTCCCTTGGACTAGTTTTCTTACTCCAAATCAGGGATTTGTAGATCTCTAAAGTTCCTTCTAGATCTGAAATCCAATGATTTTTCTCCAAGGGTTAAGTGATTGAAGGACAGAGACACAGTGGCTACATGTCTTGGTTGATACAGATAGGCTCCCTAGTAATTGAAGGAATCCTGGGACTGTGAGACTCAGGATCCAAGTCCTGATTTGGAGAGAGAAACCATGGAGGAGGTGGTTTCTCACCCATGCCTCAGAGTAGTTATGGGCATGGATGGACTTGTTAGGCTTCCTACTATGGAAATTGTGAGTACATTTCTGTTCCTTTCTGATGCTGAGGGAGCTAGGTGTCATTTGAGATTGTGCGTGTGTATATTCCCTGGTAGGTTCTGCCAGGGCCTTTATTCTTTATCTCATACCAGGAAAGTGTGGTTGTCTGTCCATGAGTGATCTGGTGTATACTGTTCAGAATTACTAATATTTGCTCTTTTTCTTTGGTTTTACTGCAATGCTATGAAGTATCATAATGCATCTCTTAAAGGCTATGTTGTGCAATTACACAGAGGTGGAAGAGGGTGTAGACCTATTGCAATAGATTAGGTTTTGGGCCTTTGGAAAACCTTTCCTCTGATAAGAAGTCTTTGGTTTATCATGGAAGATTGTGGCCCCAGCTTTCTTCTTTGTCTCTCCCTGAACTCACATATTATGGTGATGTTTTAGATGCTTAAGAATTCTCAGCACATAGTTATGTTATTTCCTGCTTCCATGTCTGTTTTTGTTGGTCTCTGCCTGAAATCTCATCCTTACTTTTCCTTGAATGGCTGGTCATCCACCAAGACACAGTTCTCCTTTTGCCTCTCTGGGACATATTTGTGGACTGCGTCAGTGGGTTTTCCTGCCTTCATGGGTTTGGCCAATAGAAGGCATCAGCAGAAGAATGGAGAGAGAGGGGTAGGTGAATGAGATTGGGTGTAGTAGTCAAGTTTTTATTATGATAATACTAACAACCCCAAAATTTCAGTGTTTTTTCACATTTATTTTTTACATTGGGCCTGGGGATTAGCTGAGGTTCAATTGATCTGGCTCAGCTGGTCTCCAGGCTTCAGATTAGGTTTGTATCTATTCAGTGTATCTTATTCTGGGTACTAGGCTAAAGAAACAATGGCTGTATGACTCATAGACTTCTCATGGCAGAGAACATGAATGCCAAGTGACCAAGCCAGGCCATGCACGAATATTTACAGCTTTTGCTTAAATCACATTTGTTAATATTCTACCTAAAGCAAGTCATATGACCAAGCCCAGTGCCTGTGGGATGAGGAAGTGTTCTCTGCCTTAAGGGGAAGGCTCTGTAGAATCCCATGGCAAAAGGCATGGGTGTATTATTCTGTTACTAGAGGCCCAGTGCATGCAATTCGTGCAAGGGGTGTGTGTGTGTGTGTGTCCCTCAGCCCAGCCTTCACTCTCTCCAATCTGGGACCCCTCAAGGCTTGTCCGACTGCCTGTTTAGGCCCGATCCCAGTGACAGTCGGACATCCCTCTCACATTCCAGGACTGCTGGCTCCCAACCACTCGCCTGCCTGCCTGCCTGATTGCCCCTAACTGCTTCTGCCTGCCAGCCTGATCAACCCCTAAACACTCCCCTGCCAGCCTGATCGATGCCTAACTGTTCCCCTGCTGGCCCGATTGCCACTAACTGCCCTCCCTTGCCAGACTGGTCATCCTTAACTGCCCTCCCCTGCTGGCCTGGTTGCCCCCAACTGCCCTCTCCTGCAGGCCTGGTCCCCCACAACTGCCCTCCCTTGCAGATCTGGTCCCAGCTTTCTTCTTTGTCTCTCCCTGAACTCACATATTCTGGTGATATTTTAGATGCTTAAGAGTTCTCAGCACATAGTTATGTTATTTCCTGCTTCAGCTCTAGTAATGGTAAAGACTTCTCACTGTGCTGGCTCCAGGGTGCTTCACCATCCCTTACTGGTTTCTTTCTCTTAATCCTGACTACACCTTTGTAAATAGGTAGGTACTTCATTAAAGTCTCAGTTATTCCATTTAAATGTGCACATGTTTCCTGAAGGGATTCTGACTGATACTCTCAGGGTAGACACTATCTCCTAGAACCCTTTCTCTTTTCTTTTCCTGTACTTGTTGCTTTTTCACCACTTGCCATATCACATTATTGTTTATAGACGTGTGTCTTTTCCATTGAAGTTTTTCAAAGACAGGATTAAAAAAAATTATTTGCAACTACAATAGGTAACACATCACCTGACATATAGTGAGCTCTTAATAAATAATTATTGGGAAGCGCAGTTGACAGGGAAAATTCTCCTTTTCCCCCCTGAGACAGAATCCTATATAATAAAAACCTATATGCAAATTGGCCAAACGGCTAAACCACCGGCGGAACGACTGTCACTATGACATGCACTGACCACCAGGGGCAGACATTCAGTGCAGGAGCTTCCCCCTGGTGGTCAGTGCGCTCTCACAGGGGGATCGCCGCTCAGCCAGAAGCCAGGCTCACAGCTGGCAAGCGCAGCGGTGGTGGCAGGAGCCTCTCCTGCTTCCTCTGCAGGTGGGCGGTAAGGAGCGAGGGGTCCTGGACTGCGAGAGGGATGACTGACTGCCGGGGATTGGGCCTAAGCCAGCAGGCAGACATCCCCTGAGGGGTCCTGGACTGCGAGAGGGCACAGGCCGGGCTGAGGGAACCCCCCACCCCTACCAGTACATGGATTTCGTGCACCGTGCCTCTGATTGCACATAGAGCCTCAAATTGTAAAACAGCCAAACCTATTTTGGTTAAAGCAGGGTCCTAAAGGAACAGGATGTCAGGAGCCTGATTCACTCAGCCTCTTCCTTATTCTCTGGCAGCGCTCTTTTGAGGAGCTCCTGCATCAGGCATCCTAGTGAACTCAGGTTGAAGACCACAGGTCTAGATGATTTCACAAGGTTGCTTCCAATTCAGTGAGTCTCTTTTCATATTATCAAAAATCTTGAGTGAATGCTTGAGAACCAAAAAACATTCCATGATAGTTTGCCATTTGTTATCAGAAAACATAATCTAGCTAAGTACACTGTTTTACTAAATGGCCTAAGAAATGCTTATGAGTAAGAAAGGAATTAATATGGTGAAATGCAGAGAAACTGTTATTAACTAGAGGCCTGGTGCACAAAATTTCGTGCACTTGGGGTGGGGGGAGGGTTCCTCAGCCCGGCCTGTGCCCTCTCGCAGTCCGGGAGCCCTTAGGGGATGTATGACTGATGGCTTAGGCCCGCTCTCCATGGGGAGCGAGCCTAAGCCACAGTCTGGCCTACCTCTGTGGGAGGCAGCCAGTGGGCCCATCAGGGGACTGGGCTGGTGAGCGGCCAGCCCCGCCCCCCATGGCCCCACCACTGCTGCCACCGGTGGCCTCACTCTGTAGGAGGTGACCAGGAGGGCTGATCAGGGGACAGCGAGCAGCGGCCCCGCCCCGAATTGCCCCGCTGCTGTTGCTGGTGGCCTCCCTCTGTGGGAGGCGACCCCAAGTGGGCCAGTCTGGGGATGGCGCTGGTCAGCCCCGCCTCGAATGCCTTGCTGCCAGTGGCCTTCCTCTGTGGAAGGTGACCCCAGCGGCATGATAGGGGGATGGTGAGTGGCTGGCCCCTCCCCGAATCGCCCTGCCGCCATTGCTGGAGGTGACTGGGTGGGTCGATGAGGGGATGGCGCTGGCTGGCGAGCGGCTGGCCCCACCCCCCACTCGCCCCTCTGCCACCGCTGATCGCTGCCTTCCCCCACCCCTCGCCGTCCTCTACCCACTGGCACGTGCCTTGGCTGGCCTGGTGTCACCTGCTCACCAGTCCCGCCCCCCGCCGACCCCTTGCCGACCTGTCGTTCTGCCTTTTCAGTCAATTTGCATATTATGCTCTTATTATATAGGATTCTAATGTCTATCTTTAATTCATCTATGAACATGGTTTGATGAGATGCTGTAGTGGTTCTCAAATTGTGGTCCCCAGATAAGCTTAGTATCACTAGGGAACTTGTTAGAAATGCAAAGTTTTGGTCCTGCCCAGAGCTGAATCAGAAACTATGGGGATAGGACCCAGAAGTCTGTGTTTCAACAACCCCTACTTGCCCTGTGATGCACATTAAAGGTTGAGAACCACTGCTTAAGAGAAACAGCTGTTGGTGGTGTGTTTCTTTAAGAGAACACTTTGAATGACTTCTTTAGTGGCAATATCTGCTGCTATTCACAACTATGCAGCTTTCATTTCCCCTTTTAGTGAGCTCCACAGTGATTTAAGAGTTATCATTATCCTCGGTGTTAGTAGCCCATGAATCTGCTACTTCATGTGATGGGCATGTCCCAAGAAGTTTCCCTGGGATCCAGTATACATTAGAGAATGAATGTATTATGACCTCCTTAAATGTTCTTGCAATAATTTCCTTCATCCTTGCTGTGTTGAAGTGGGGGGAGCAGACAAGTTATCTATCTTAATCTTTGTTGGCAGGAATAAACTGTTGGAAACTGAGATGCTATTACTGTAGTCAATAGAAAGATGTTTGAGCCAAAAACTTGGATATATGGATTTAGTCTTGACTTTGTCATTATTGAAGAGCCTTGGGCAAATGAAATAACCTCTTGATGTAAACCTTGGGGGACTATATTATTTGTCTCTGGTTAGCTTTTTTCCTGATAGCTTGGATTGCTAGTGTCGAGATGATTTTCTGTCCCATTAATGAGGTACCAAGGAAAAAACAAGGTATGGGATACATTCTTTATTCGCCTATTATGAGAAATTCTACTGTAGCAAGAGATCCCTCAGAAACAGCTATAAACATTATATTTTATATAATATATATATTTTAAATATAATGTTACATCCAATAAACATTTCAAAAAAAGGTTTAAAATATAATAATATTTCCAAAACGGTGCTAACATAGTATAATATCACAAAAGTTGTAGGAGATATTAAAAATCTGAAATAACAGGATTACTTCTACTATATTCTAAAATGTTTTATTTCTCTGGCTTTATTTTTGTTCATCAGTTAATGTTGTTCATTATATTCCACAAATGAGTGACATCATGTGATATTTACCTTTCTCCGACTGGCTTATTTTGCTTAGCATAATGCTCTGCAGGTCCATCGATGCTGTTGCAAATGGTAAGAGTGCCTTCTTTCTTACAGCAGTGTAGTATTTTCCATTGTGTAGATGTACCACAGTTTTCTAATCCACTCATCTCTGATGGACACTTGGGCAGTTTCCAAATCTTAGCTATTGTAAATTGTGCTGCTATGAACATAGGGGTGCATATATCCTTTTTTATTGGTGTTTCTGATTTCTTGGGATATATTTCTAGAAGAGGGATCACTGGGTCAAATGGGAGTTCCATTTTTAATTTTTTTGAGGAAACCACAGTGGTTGCACCAGTCTGCATCCTCGCCAGCACTTGTCGTTTGTTGATGATAGCCATTCTGACAGGTGTGAGATGGTACCTCATTGTCGTTTTGATTTGCATCTTTTGGATGATTAATGACTTTGAGCAAGTTTTCATATGTCTCTTGGCCTTCTGAATGTCCTCTTTCGAAAAGTGTCTATTTAGGTCCTTTGCCCATTTTTTGATTGGATTGTTATCTTCCTTTTGTTAAGTTGTATGAGTTTCCTGTAAATTTTGGAGATTACACCCTTATCGGAGATAACATTGGCAAATATGTTCTCTCATGCAGTGGCTTTCTTATCGAGAAACAGCTAGTTTTGAATTGAGAAACATTTGTGGGCTTTGAATCCCAAAGTTCATTTATGCCCCCGAGAATGGTAGGAGGCAGTTTATTTCTGTGGTTAAGGCTTTGGAGTTAGTCAGGCTTTGAGTTCAAATCCTGGCTTCATTATATACCACCTGACCTTGACTTCTTTGGACTTTAGTTGCTTCATTTGTAAGTTGGAGTTAGTGTAAGGTTTGGAAGAAATAACATATTTACAGATTTTTAGCATGGGTCGTGGTAGGTGTAAGGGCTCAGTACTAGTAAGTGGCAGCTTTATTTTTGTGCTATTAAAAGCATTCCAGTTTGATATCCCAGTTTTCATCATAATATGGATCAAGAAGAAGGATCAAAACAGTTTTTTGTACTTTGACTTTATTTAAAAGTATTCTTAAACCTATAACACTGAGAAGTTATTCTCCCATTTGGTTTTTGATTGAGCATGTTAATATTCCAGCTTATGAAAATGATCTCTTTACTTTAGGGGATGATGAGCAGAGTGATTGGTTCTATGAAGGAGAATGTGTCCCAGGATTCACTGTCCCTAATCTTCTGCCCAAGTGGGCTCCTGATCATTGCCCTGAAGTAGAAAGAATGGATTCTGGACTGGATAAACTTTCAGACTCCACATTCCTTTTACCTTCTCGGCCAGCTCAACGAGGTGAGTTCTGAGGAGACCAAAATATACTTTACGCTTTTATGGTTCTCTTTGGGGAGAATCATCCAATGGTATACATACTCCTTTCTTTAAGCATGTATTAACTATCTGAATTTTGGAGCTGGTCCAGAGATTTTTCTAGAGGATTCAAGCGTGGGTCTCGAAGCTTGAAGTTCTCTTTATTCTTACCTAAATCAATGTCCTGAAGGAAAGCAAGGCATTCCTTCAGCTTGCTGTTGCCATTTGTGCCAGATTTAGGAAGTGTGTCACGGCTGTTTATCCTGCTGTGACTGATGGGCTACTGAGTGCTCACTGGAAGCCTGAAGCACTGGGTCTTAGAAGAGAACAGATTTCAGTAAGAACATTCACATACAAGTTACAGTGGCTTTTAAAAAAATATATGTTTTTATTGATTTCAGGAGAGGAATGGAGAGGGAGAGAGAGATAGAAACATCAACCATGAGAGAGAATCATTGATCGGCTGCCTTGTGCACGCCCCCTACAGGGGATTAAACCCGCAACCCGGCATATGCCCTTGATTGGAATCGAATATGGGACCTTTCAGTCCGCAGGCTGACTCTCTCTCCACTGAGCCAAACTGGCTAGGGCACAGTGGCATTTTTTGAATGGATGATTTAAAAATATTCTTTAAATTTAAAAAATTCTCTTATTGTGGGCTTTAGCACAAATACACATTCCTTCCCTTTGCTTTTCCTTCAATAATGTAGCAGATTAGAGTGGAAGGAGCTGAGGACGGGGAGAAGGAAATGTGATAATACTGTCGGAGTGTCTAGCTCTCTGACTGACAGTCACCTCATTTCCTTAGGGTCTCAGGGTTATTTAAGATATTGATCAATGATTCTCTCTCAACATTGAACAAAACTGTTTCAGAGGTTTCTTTTAGCTCTATAAATTTATGATTGTAGAATTCTCAATAGTTAATAATCAATTCAGTCAGTTACCAAGTATTAGTTGAGCATCTGTTGGTGATCAGAATTTCACTAAGAGCTATAAAAACTCCTGTAGCATTTCATTATGATGAATGTGGGTGGTTGAAAGGCCTTCTCAAAGAAATTGGTTCTTGATAAAGAGTACTCTCTGCCTGAGGAACATTGTGTGCTACCTTAATAATGTTTATCAGACATTTCCATGACCATGTCTAAAAGTTCTTTATGGTCTAGTTAAAATACACACAAATAAGCAAGAATAGGAAGAAGAAGGAACTTAAAAATGGCCTATAATCCCATACCCAGAGACAGTGTCATTGATGACATTTTGGTGTGGTTCTTCCAGCTGTCTTTTCTATGTATAAAACACATATAGCAGTCAGAAAAATGGGATTGGATTATACATGCTATTTTTACCATTATTTCATGAATTAGAATGGCTTTGAATAATAACTAGCATTTAACTTGTAGTTATAAATTGTTGATAATACCTCCTATATTTGTCTAGTTTTTTTTTAGTTTATTAGTACCTTCCATGTGCTATTTCATTTGGTTTCAAACATCCTTATAAGATAGGACTGAGCAAACGGATAGCTTTCTTTTACAGATGTGGATGCCTAGGTCAAAGGTCAGTGACATGCCTGAGATCACTACTGGTGACAAAGACTCGGAGATAGTAAATCCTTGACAGATAGCCTGGTGATACTAGTTTAAGGGTCAATCTAGTAGATCCTGGGTGAGAAGGACTCTAGTCTCCTAGAAGCATGTCATTGCTAATGAACCTTCTACATTCGGTTACTGAGGACTGCCTTTTTTTTTTGTTTTAGGGTACCATTCTCGCTTGAATCGTCTACCTGGAGCTGCTCGATGTCTCAGAAAGGGGCGAAGGAGGCTTGTTGGGAAGGTGATGGCTCCTACTGTTTACAGGCTCAGTGGGAGGATAATATTCCTTTGGGGATTTGTGTGCCCTCTTGATAATCAAAGGTGCAGCAGAACACCCTGGAGTTAATTAAGCCAACTGGAATATTTTGCAAGTTCATAGAGTGAACGTTATGTAGATATGGATGGATAAACACATAAAGGATGAAGTTTAACTCATATAGAACTTCTGACAGCAAACACTGTCATTATGACAGTATCTGTTGCCTATAAATCTATAGGCCTGATTTTTCTCTATTCTGTTTTTTTATTAATCTTATATGATTATTATGTAAGTTAAAACACTCTTGACTTCTTTATGACTCTTCCTGAATTCATGGGTGCTTCTTCTGTCCTGTCTTTGGTCTTTACTCTAAAATTCATTAAAAAGAAAAAACTTGTAAAAAAACTTAGCAAATTTCAAAACTCCCTCACTGGCCGTGAAGGAGGAATATCTACTTACTCAGGTCTGCCATTTCCAGTGACTGTGCTGGGCACTCACTTCATTTAATCCTCCCAACAACCTTGAAAAAAGGTGCTATTCCCCGTTAGCAGGTGAGAAAAACTTGGGTTCAAAGACGTTCAGTAATGTCTGATGTTATCCAGATAGAAGTGGCAGAGTAGAGAGTTGAACCTAGGTCTACTTCTCTTTTTTATTTAAATTAAAAATTTTATTTTTTACTTTAGCTTTGAGATTGAATATAGGTTAAGATTGGGGCTCATACCCAGTCAGAGAAGATGGTGGTGGGCAAAGAGTGAGAAAGAGAGAGGCATTTTAGAGCATTAATTAGTTGGTTTACTCAGTAAGCATTTAGAATGCCTATGTGGCAGGCTCTGTGCCAACCTGGTTATACTAGTATAGTAGTCAGAGCCACAGTCTGGCTTATGTTAGAGAGTTGCTATCTTATAATTTAATCAGGGAATTGTTTTTTTTGAAGTTTTAGTCAAACAAAATAAACGAGGCTGTTTTTATTATATGTATTCATCTCTGAGAATCCAAATGAACTTAGATTCTTTTTATCTTTAAATTCAATTTCAAATGTTTAATTAGAAAGACATTTGATTATTGGGAGAACGATGCCTTCTTTTGGGTTACTCATTTTCCCGATAATAAAAAGCTGCCTTTTTTGTCCTGGGTGCATATTCTTGACAGCTAGCAGGGTATAAGTGAGTACATGGGGGTGGAGGGAAGCAGGAGCCTTGGCAGTGGGAAACAGAGTGATGGTTTGATCTTTTTCTCTTTATTGGTTAAGCTTGACAAAAGTTTTCCTCTACCACCTACCTTACTTTGTTTCAGCTCCTATAAAAATAAGAACCTTTCACTTCCATGGAAGTAAATCAGTTCAACTTAAAGGCTTCCTTAGGTTTGCCTGGAAGAAAACTAGGGCCTTTTGGATGTTTCTAAGGATTGCAAATGAATAGAATAATATTTACATGTTTAATTCATCTTCATCACCTTAAAGGGATATTTGTCATTTCTAGCAGAGGTCACTGTTCTGCTTCCCTTTTCCCCCCTCCCCATGCCTCTTCTTTTTTTCTAAATTGTAATCATAAATAATGAGTTTCATTCACAGCTCCCTGCTAGCGAGCTGCTAATTACGCCAAGTACTGCTTGTAATTTACATAGTAATAAACTGTAAATTTAAACATTACGGCACTTTAAGTTAATAATTTTTTTTGCTGTAACAAATAGCTCATTTTTCACTCATCTTTTCCCTTGGCCCCACTACCATGGCTGTGTCTGTGACCAGGAGGCACAGGTATAGGGCTGAAGAGTATGAAGAATACAGTATGTGAAACCTTTTCATTTACCTCCACTCCTGCCCAAAATCTGACCTCAAATTGATTTTTCATTAGCCAGTTCTGCTAAAATGTGTATCCTAATATTTAAGCTAATTATGCACATAGATGAATACAGATAATAATATTTGTCCAGAAACAAATGCATTTGAGTAGCAGGTTTGACATTCTTGACATGCATGCCCTATGACTTACACACTCTCATCTTAGCACTTACTCATATGTGTATAACTCTTATTTATACACTGTTGGTATGCTTCCCCGGGCACTGTGATAGATACTCATTGTAAATATGCTCACGTTAAATGAAGGGTGAGTGCCTTCTGCCATTTTCCAGTTTTTTGGAGATGATTAGGTTTTTTTGAATTGCTTGTAGTGTTAGGGTAACATTTCATGTTGCAAATTTGAAAACCCCAAATTTAGAAAACAATTTATGCAGACTTCTATTTCTTGTTTTAAGAGATGACATTTAACAGACAAAATGCAGGTGACAGTTTTTGTAAGTTGCAAAAATCCTTTGCTATGTATATACATTTACTCAGTAGATATTTAGGTGTTACTAGTGAGGGCTCTGTAAATGGAGGTGCTACTGGTCTATTAAAAATGAGCTGGGTTGAATTTTTTTTAAAAAGTGTTTTTATTTCTATATACTTGATTATCTCCAGGAGATATTACTATTATAAAATACTATATATAGTAAACAATGTTTATAACAACTTTTTTGAAAGACTAAAGAAAAGTAAGTCTAGGGTAACATGAAATACTTTTTAAAAAAATTGATTTTGAGAGAGAGAGGAAGGGAGATGGAGAGAGAGAGAGATTAGTTGCCTCTGCGCACACCCCAACTGGGACCCCGGTAAATGCCCTAACTGGGAATTGAACTGCGACCCTCCAGTGCATGGGATGCTCCCAGTGGTCAGCAAACTGTGGCTCATCAAACTGCAGCTCGCGAGCCACATGCGGCTCTTTGGCCCCTTCAGTGTGGCTCTTCCACAAAATACCGGCTCTTCCACAAAATACCGACTTCTGTGCATGGGCCACGAAGTTTCAATCGCACTGTGCTTGTGCGTCTGCGCATGGTATTTTGTGGAAGAGCCACACTCAAGGGGCCAAAGAGCCGCATGTGGCTCGTGAGCTGCGGTTTGCTGACCATGGCTGTAACCAATTGAGCCACACTGACCAGTGCAACATGAAATACTTGTTAGATTCTCATAAAAATAAATATACTTGCTGTTGGATTTTAAGATTGACATTTGACATGTGCCTTTGAAGTTGCTGGTACATTTATGGGAAAGTGTGAGCTTGATGACAGGTTGTGCTTCATATATTTGTTTCTGTGGTTAGATGACACTCTTGTCTTCCTTGTCTTTTCAGGAGACCAGCATAAGTACTTTGGGTACTGAGAGGATAGGCCACATCATTAGTGACTCCCGGCAGAAAGAGTAAGTGTTTATGTATTTACTGGATATTCTAATCTGTTCCTTGGAGAAGGAAGAAGTGGAAAGTTTTATAAAGGAACCTAGAAATCTGACTTTAGAGCTGAAAGAGGAGACCTTTTTTTTTTTTTAATACTATATTTTTATTTATTTCAGAGAGGAATGGAGAGGGGGAGAGAGAAACATCAATGATGAGAGAGAGTCATTGATTGGCTGCCTCCTGCACGCCCCTTACTGGGGATTGAGCCCACAATCCAGGCCTGTGCCTTTGACCAGAATCCAACCCTGGCCCCTTCAGTTCGCAGGCCGACGCTCTATCCACTGAGTAAAACCAGCTAGGGCCTGAAAGAGGAGATCTTAATAGTCAACATGGGTAATGCCCTAAACCTATGAGAATTACTATTTTTTTCCTTTCTAGACTAGTTTTTATTTTTTTGCTTTTTATATCTATAGGTGCTGCATTTTAAAAGTAGCCTCCAATGAAGATGCTACATTTTAAACTCATTTTTCTGTCTCTTAAAATTGTTTTTGTTCAAAATGGGTGATTGCCTCTAAATTTGCTTATATTCCTTTCTCATTTTTAGACCTCTATAGAGAAATATTTTTTTGTGTCCTAACTACTGTGATAAGTACAACTAAAAAGCCTATGTATAGCTATGGGAAAGTCATTCCATCCCTTCTTGTGACAGTCTGGTCTCCTAACATGATTGGCTCTTTGTTGTTTCCTGAACATGTCATGGTCAGTACCCACTTAGGGTCTATACCAGTGATGGCGAACCTATGACACGCGTGTCAGAGGTGACACTCGAACTCATTTTTTTGGTTGATTTTTCTTTGTTAAATGGCATTTAAATATATAAAATAAATATCAAAAATATAAATCTTCATTTTACTATGGTTGCAAATATCAAAAAATTTCTATATGTGACACGGCACCAGAGTTAAGTTAGGGTTTTTCAAAATGCTGACACGCCAGGTTCAAAAGGTTCACCATCACTGGTCTATACCTATCTAGCCTGGGTGAATTTTTAATGTACAAAATAGGCAAGATGTGCATGTAGTTTATGCCCTAGTTGAATTGGAGACCCTGTTGTCACTGCACAGCTGAGAGCATTGTTTTCACTGTCTAATCAAGGGTTTATTTGTAGAGTGTCCAGTCTTTTACATTCCATTACAAGGCTTTTCCTTTGAAGAGTTATTTTCTGCAAAAAGTTCAGACACATTAACATCTCTTTTCTTGTCTCCTCCAATTCCATCTTTTCCCATTTCTTTCTTTATCTTCTCTTCATTATGCAAACATCTTTTTATCTTCTCCCTCCCTCTGTAATTTTCCTACTACTTCTTTTATTGTTTCTTTACTGTTATTCTCTTCCTCTCTCTAGTGTCTGGTTACCATCAGCTGGGAAAAGAGAACGAAATCAGGTAAGGTCTTTTCTTTATTTTATCTCTATTTTATCACTTGATTTTCTTTTTTTTTTTTTTTAATATATTTTATTGATTTTTTTACAGAGAGGAAGGGAGAGGGATAGAGAGTTAGAAATATCGATGAGAGAGAAACATCAATCAGCTGCCTCCTGCACATCTCCTACTGGGGATGTGTCCGCAACCCAGGTACATGCCCTTGACCGGAATTGAACCTGGGACCTTTCAGTCCTCAGGCCGATGCTCTACCCACTGAGCCAAACCGGTTTCAGCGATTTTCTTTTCTTTAGAAAGAATAAAGTGTTGGCTTCTGATTTTCCTTCCCTTTCTGCTTGTGCACATGAGGTAAGGTTCCTGTTCCCTACCTTGTTCTCATTTTCTTGGAGGACTGTTGCCCAAGAATAGGTACTCACTGATAAGCCCTGTAGCTACTTGTTAAGTTCAGCTGTAATCTTTAGTTTATTACTTGTAACACATATTTCATAGGAATCCCATTTTTATTTTTATTTTGAACTTTGCAGTAAGAAATCAGAATGAACCTCATCTGCTTATTGTTTAGTTCAGCAGCAGACTCTTGTGCTGAGAAGTACACTGTTGAAGCCTACACATATGAAACAGAAGAAGTCTGCGTAGAGCTGCTTTGGGTGAAGTGGAGTTGAAGGCTTAGAGCCTTGCCCTCTTAGTCTTGTCCCTAGCTACCCACTGAGGGAGCCCTTGGCACATCTAGTCTTTTGTTGTAGGGGACATAATTTAAAAACTATCGATTGTGGCTATTGTTCCTTTTTGTTTGAAGCTTTTGATTTTGGAAGAGAGATTGCTTTATCTTGGTGATTAATTATAAAATAGATGTAATCATTATATCAAACTTGTTATTTCATAGAAATAGAGTAAGGACAATGCTGAAGAATAATCATTGATATAAAAATATTAAGTAAATAGTGCAGGTGGTGGCCAAATATGGAAAAAGTCATTAAGGTCGTATGTGAAAGACTGTAGGGAACTCCAAGCTAGAGTGCTCATCATGGTTGCCTCAGAGGATCTAAAGGCAGTGGGGATCTTTGTGGATGTATTATTTACAGGTGAGGTTTAATCTGTTTGTCCCAAGTCATAGAGCTTGTAGAACCGCGACTGGAACCTCTGACACAGAGAACAGTTCCATAGTTTGTATTCTCTTAAGTTCTTTTGTAATGACCATTTGGAGTTCTTTCAGTCTTAAAATATATTTAGTTCTGAAATTTTGGGGAGGTTTATTTATTGTGGAAAAAGTCTAAAGAAAGTAGCAAAGGTAAAGTAAGGTACTTTTATGTAAAGTGTCCCACTTGATCCTTGCAACCACCTTTTGAGGTCCATAGATGTTTTATAGATGATAAACTGAAATCCTATATAATAAAAGCCTAATATGCAGATTGACCCAATGGTGGAATGACAGGTCGCTATGATGCACATTGACCACCAGGGTGGCAGTGGGGGCGGGGGGGTAGAGAGGGGGGCAGCAAGTGGGTGGCGCCAGGCCAGCCAAGGCAGGTGTCAACAGGGGAGCCCCCAGTTGCCCCACCGGTTACCCCACAGATCGGCCCTGATCGCCGGCCAGGCCTAGGGACCCTACCGCAGTGGTTGGCAAACTCATTAGTCAACAGAGCCAAATATCAACAGTATAATGATTAAAATTTCTTTTGAGAGCCAAACTTTTTAAACTTAAACTATATAGGTAGGTACATTGTTATTAACTTAATTAGAGTACTCCTAAGCTGGCCTTTGCTAAAAACGTCCTCAATCTGATGGAGGTACTTTCGCTGAGGTCGACCCCTTCCAACTCTCCCATCCACACTCGTCTTGTATACTTGTTTCATCTATCTCCTTTCATTCATCCTCTCTGTATGGCCAAACCATCTCAACATACCTTTCTCAATCCTTGACACTACATCTTCTTTCACTCCACAACGTTCCCTAAACTTAACTTAATAAAGTTTCAGTTGCACTGTACATGCGTGCCCGCACGTGGTATTTTGTGGAAGAGCCACACTCAAGGGGCCAAAGAGCCACATGTGGCTCTCGAGCCGCGGTTTGCCGACCACTGCCCTACTGGTGCATGAATTTTGTGCACTGAGCCTCTAGTTACTTTATAAACTGAAAGCAATGTTTCATTCAGCCCTCATAAAAGTCCTATAAAATAGGTAAGACAGAAAGCAGTACATTCATTTCCCAGGTAAGGATAGTAAAGCTTAAAGTGATTATGTAGTTTTTAATACATGACTGTTCAGATGGTAAACTGAAACTAAATATTCCAATTCTTAATGTAGTTCTGTTTTCACTACACTGTGCTGCTGGTATGTGCTAACCAGTTATTCACTGGAAACATTTGCCAGGATAAGGAAATGAAAAGGTAATTTTATGCTAGTCTTCTTAGGCCCAAGGGGTGGTAATCAACAGATGTAAGTTTCCGTTATATCAGTTATAAAGTACAGTTGACCCTTGAACAACATGCATATGAATTGTGCAGGTCTGCTTATACACAAATTTAAAAACAAAACAAAACTGAAATTTATTTTCTCTTCTTTATGATTTTCTGAATAACATTTTCTTTTTCTTACCCTTCTTGTAGGAATACAGTATATAATACACATAGCATATAAACTATATGTTAACAGACTGTTTATGTTATCAGCGAGGCTTCTGGTCAACAGAAGGCTGTTAGTAGTTACGTTTTGGGGAAGTCAGAAGTTATACATGAATATTCGACCTGTGCTGGGGATTGGTGCTCCTAACCCCCGTGTTTGTTCAAGGGTCCACTGTACTGTCCTCTGCCATTTAAGTAATTATTGTTTATCAGAACTTTTTGGAAAAGAATAGTTTTTTGGGGTGGTAGATGAGCTGTGGATGTGCACTGTTGGATGTGCAAAACCTTACTGACGGGTGTCTGGGACAGCAAAGGAGTTGAATGGTCAAAGCGAAAAAGTAATCAAGTAGCAGGTTACTCTTTCCAATCATGTCTGTTTTGTATACGCTTTACTAAAATAATCTTGTTTATTTTTTGCAGTTTAATCCCCTCTCTCCCCTTTACTCCCTGGATGTTCTTGCTGATGCTTCTCACCGACGGTGTTCACCTGCACACTGCTCTGCCAGGTAATGAATGGTTTTCTTGTGGCTATTTCTTCCAGACAACGCCATTTTTCTTTTTACACCACCTTTTGAATTATGAAGTGTGTTTGTGTATAGTGTCCAGTTTGATCTTTACAACAGCCTTTTGAGGTCAATGGATGTTTTCAGATGTAGAAACTGAGGCAGAGTGGCAAGGTAACTTCCCTATGGTCATGTGACTAGTATGTGATTTAAGTTTCAACTTTGACCTAGTTTTCTGGCTCATATTTCATATTTCTTCTACAAGCCCCATCTTCAGAGAACATTATTAATGATCCTTGCCATGACCTGCAAAATTCTGCATAATCTGACTGCTGCCTATATGTCCAAACCCCTTTCATAAACGTCTTTCTCCTCACTGGGGGAGGGAATCCAGCTGTACCAGGGAGCTCCATTTTGTTCTTCAAAAGTAGCAACCCTTTCCTGCCTCTGAACCTTCACACGTGCTCCCTTTACTTGGACTGCCGTCTTATAGCAGTTCCCAGGATTAGCTTTTTCTCATCTCAACCTCCTCAGGGAGGACCTCTTAGACCATCCTATTTAAAGGGGCCACCTCTACCACTCTGCTTATTATCTGTTTCTTTTTTATTAGAGCTTTAACATTGTCTATATTGACTTTGTTTATTGGGCTCCCCCACCCTCCCCACTAGAATATAAATTTCAAGTGCAGGGACCTTGTCTTGTTCCCTGATATGTTCCCAGCATCTAACGCAGTGTCTAGCACTTGCTAGGCATTTAGTATACATTTGTTAGAATGAATCCTGAGCCCACATGGTAGAATGAATTTAGCACCTCTCAATATAAATTCTCTTAAGTTAGGTGACATGGAAAGTAAATACGGTTTTTATTGTAGCATCTCCTATCAGGACTAATGTGTACAAAAGAGCAGTTAATAGGCTGAACCAAAGGACTTTTACTGTTTATAGTAGCACAGTGAATTTCTTTCCAGGGTTCTGATGATTTTCCCCCCTAATATGTTCTTAAATGGATGTGTTCATAACATTTGGGGTACAGAGTACACAAAGAAGTTATTCTTTCATGGATATAAGTAGAATTTCCACTGTGGGCTATAACAATAAACTCTGTATCATAAACTGCTGCCAGACCTTCTAGGAGAAGTAGTATTTAAATGGGGAAAGTCTTTTGAAAAGAGATACTATCACAAATGGTGTTACTAGGAAAGTGGAAAATTGTGGGACGATGATAAACTATTATACGGCCTTTTCTTCAGTAGATTGCAATTTATTCATCATTCATTCATTCAACATTTGCTAACACCCTACTATGTGGCAGGGTCTTTGCTTAGGTAATACCTTAAGGAGCTCCTATTTTCATGGGAAAGTCAGGTGTGGAGATTGACAATTGCAATATGGATTGATAAGTGCATAAAGGTGTGCACGACATTGATATGAAGCATAGAGGAGGGGCTTCAACTTAGAGGCTCAGGGAGGTTTTCTTAGAGGTGGTGTGTGCAAACTATCTTGGAAGACACAAAATTTCAATCCCTAAGTAAGCAATCCTCAAGCTTTTGTCTTGATACCAAATAAAATAATGGCCATGTATACTTTTTGCTAAGACTGTAAGAAGCACTGTATCATGTCAGATGCTGAAAGTGGATTATTAGCCTTCTTTCCTTTACCTCTGCTGCTACCTAGAGCTGTACTGTGCTCAGTATCCATGCTTTTATCAGACTTGCTGTTGCCTTTAAAACCTCATCCCCCTGGAGTGAGTGTCAACTTCTTGTTTCTTTGTGTGTATCATTATCCATATCATTATTTTCATTCTCTTGCTGGCAGTGCTTGTAGCTAGACTTGGAAACATAGCGATGTCTAGGTTATGCTTCTGGTGCACTCAGCTCTAGGGAAATGTTGCTTATTGCTCTCCACCATGGCTAAAAGCAAGGGGAGAGAATGTGGACAATGATAGCTCATAGCTTGTCCTTCTAGACATCATTTCTAGGGTAGTGGATACAAAGTGAGTTGACTGAGGTTTTTTGGGAGAAGGGGAAGGTAAAGTGTTTAAACATAAATTTATTTCTTTTCTTAAATTTAATTTTTTGTATTAAATTGTTCATATGTAGTCTAGTGGCACATAATTGTCCTCTTGTGGCTATTTCTTCCATACAGTGCCATGTATTACATATATATGGTGTGTTTGTTCAAATTTTTTACTCATGAGGGTGCACACTTAATAAAGTTCGATGACCACTAATCTATGGGAATGGTCAGCACAAGTGATCTCTATGCAGTTTTTAGAAAATGTGGATGATGGGACACTGAGCCCCTGGGGCTCCCTCTCGTTCCTTTGAAATAGTGGGGTTCCTACCCAGCAAGGGCTCAGTAGAGAAGCAGCAGTCTAGTTTCAGTGTGACTGAGGGATGAGATTGGATTCAGAACTGGATGGTGGGATTTGTGAAAAGTGGACGATTTAACAGAGCTTGGCACCTAGAAAGGCGAATGTTAAAGAGTGGTGGTAGGGAAGAGGCAGGTGAATGAATAGAAAACTGTTTCTAATGGAAATTTTATCTCTTTCTTGTTCCATTTTATCTGTAGTAGGAAAAATTTCTTTCAAAGCATCTGGGCAGCACTGGGAATTTCACACCCATCATTAGAACGATTTGTGTGTGTGTGGTGACTATGTTATCATTAGTGGTATAATTTTATTTGGCGGAGAGAGAAGTGTTTCCTGTTTTATCACAGCTTTCCCTGAGGAGGGCTGGTGTATTAATTTGCTGTATTGCCTCCTGGCTGTTCCCAGGCTGTTTTTCCTCTTCATCATGGAATTTTTAATGGCCCTAGTGCCTCTTGGGAAGCATGTGAGGAAGAGTTCCTCGGGGAGTGCTTTTCTTTTTTCACATGCCTATAATTACTCTCCTTTAAGAGCACAAAGAGTTTGATAATCATGCCTGAACTGTGAAGGCTTCCTCCGTCTGGTTATGGCGCTGAGGCTGCTTCCTGCCTGGACATGGCCAGTTCCACAGTCCCCCACACTCAACGGCCGGAGAGTGAGGAGCCTTTACCCACCTCCTCACCGCTGCATCATAATACAGCTCTGGTTCTCAGCAGGAGGCCTGGAGGCTGCTTGGGGGCCATGAGTGACTTTCTTGTTTAGTATTTCATTGCTACAAACAAAAGAAATAATGAGACCGAGATTTTAAGAGGTCATTTTATTGATGTTTCATTTTAATACAGCCCAGATGGCAGGCGCAATGGAGGGAGAGGGAGTCTTTGTGGTGGTTGTGCCACGTTATAGATTTGTGGGACAAGAGGTTTTCAGAAATACCACTCTAACAATACTTAGTTTGGTGTTTTTCAAACCTGGCTGCACTTTGGAATCACCTGAGAAGCTTTAAAAAAAAAATCCATGCTGGGTTCCACTTCCCATGATTATGATTTAATTGGCCTGGGATGAGGCCCAGGCATTGGCATTATTTTAAAGCTCCCTGTGACTCTGATATGCTGCCAGGGTTAAGAACTATTGCCCTAAATGCATATGGTTTTATGAGTGGTGCTTTGTAATTTGCTTAACAGGAAATCTCATCATAATTGGCATGAGCTCTGTGCTTTGATATTGTGAGCATGATTTTTTGTGGGAGGTAGAACACTGGACATCTCGTAGCTTTGGAGAACTGCTGTAGGTGAGAAGAGAGTGTTAGGGGTTAGCTCAGTGCTTTGCACGTAGTGATTAACATGTGGGAGGAGTTGCTGGGTGGGTATATGGATGACATTCTTAAACCAGCTGTTTAGGTTTGGTTGTTTAGATTGCTAATATTGGGGTTACTATAAAATAGTATATACTTGGTGTTGGTGTTAAGAATTGCTGCTGCTCCAACAGCAGAAGGTGTAATTGGCGTTCTGGTAGAGGCAGTGGTATTGCTGTCAGGAACTCAGTCAGAGCATGGTAATAAGGAGCTAGTGCTGTAGGCTGCTTTTCCCAAAATGAGAGTTATTGATTGTCCAGGATAGCTTTTCTTACCATTATTGCCTTAGAAAACCAAAACTGGAACTTACCAACTGCTACATCTCTCTGCATGATGCACAGGTCACCAGTTGTAGTTTTTGAATGTCACATGGCAGCTGTGGGTTTTCTTCAATTTTCCTTGCTTTTGGGTAGTGATTTGGTAACGAATCACCATTTCCATTTATTTCTTGTGAAGTTCTCAGTCTCATATTAGTGGATACTAGACCCAAGTAAGACTCTTGGCTTTACCTGGGCAAATGACTTGACCTCCCCATACCTCAATTTCCTCATCTGTAAAATAGAATATTAATAGTTATTGGTCTAGTGATTATCAAAATGAAATATATTTGAATATTTCGTATACTAGTAGCTAATATTATTTTTGTTATATAGTTACTACCCTACCTTGTCCTTAGGATAATTATAGTTTTACAAAGTTGGCTTCCAGAGCTGTTCACTAATGAGATGTGTACAGATTCTTGAGGTGCTTAAATGGCCTCAAATGGACTATAGAGGAGGCATTTGGACAGTATGTGGGTATAAAAGAGAGACCTTCCTGCCCATTAGAGATTTGAAATATGATAGGCTGTGCTCATTGTAATTCATTTTATCTGTTCACAAACGTTATGATCTGCATATCAGAGTTGTGTGCCCAGCTGGCTGTGCCACTTGACAAGGAGTTTCAAAGAGCAAGAAAAAGACTCAATTCATGCTATTATTTCTGACCTTTGGAGCCGTAGTAAACAGCCCCAGGTTTTACCTCAGGGCTTGGGGGAAAGAACCTTTTGTTAGTCCCGTGTCTGTGGGGGATGCTATGATGCCCAGCAGCTCTTGCTCACCTCTTTAGCGCCTTAGTTTTGGCCATGTGAGAAGTGTTTCTGCTGTAATATTGTCCATAATGCTGCCAGTTCTACTGGAATTTCCCATTATGTAGTACACAGTTCTGGAGTCTTTGTCCTCTGTTGGAGGGTCTTGTTTATAGCAGCTCTCAGCCAGCTGGCATCTTCCTGCCTAACTGGAGTGATGAAAGCATTTTTCTCTCTGTTTTTCCCTTGTAATATACCCATCTTTCCAACTGGTGTGAATCTGTTCTGCTCCTGTGGGTGGCATGAAACAGCTTCACTATGCGTCAGTCTTGGCCCAGCCAAGAGAAGTAGGTTACGGAGAGTTTTCAGGTGTTAGTGAGCAGTTTGTCACAGACCACTGAGGGTTAGTTTTGAGTGAACACACTAGTGGAATTGCTAGGATCTCTTCCTGTTGAATAAACCTCCACTGTGTCCTATAATTGTGAAGTGGTTTTCTCTCCTTAGTTGCTTCAAGTGTCAGAGGCCTGGGTCCTTTGCTATGTGTCAGTCTGTGAAAGTATTTCCCCTACAGGGTGTTTAATAAAAGCCAGTTAACTCTGAAGATGAAACACAGATGAGGAAAGGGGTGTCTCTTTTTCTCTAGATTTAATTCGTTTGCCCCCATTTTACCTTGGCACTTTGCTTGTTCCTTAATTACATCGCAGAGTCTGTGTCTGTTAGTTCTTTATACATCGACCTCCCTCACAACATAGTGAGGGAGGGCACTGGGCTCAGTCATTTTGTATATACCCTCTCCACACTCTGCATAGTGCTTTACATAGGGTAGGCCTTCATACATTTTTGTTAACAATAATTGAGGTGAATAGATTAGTAATTAAGGAGAATAATTGGAATATATGATATACATGAACTTTGGTCCTTAGAAATATTAATAATTTTTTCTTGACATTACTAATTTGTAAATGTTTAAGGAATAGTATAGCAAATAAATAGCTTTTCACAATAAATCTTATTTTATGCAAAATAATGAATTTTCCATTGGGTTTTAAAAATGAGTGATTTTTGAAGGTGAACTATCCCTTAAATTAGTTTGACATTGGCAGATAAAGACTGTTGTCTCTCCTTAGGAGTGACTCTAAACATCTTTGTTCTAAATCTAAAGCAGTCACTTCAGTTATTTTTTGCCAACATTGGCTCTATTAAACATGCATGTTTTTCTCAAAGTAATTTTTCCCCCTAAAAGTACATTCCTGCCCCAGGGACATAGTGATCTGCCCAGTTTCCTAAGTAACACTGCATTTTTAAAAACTCACCTGATCTTTTGGTTACCTGCAGTAAAAAAATAAAATAAAAAAAATGTGTTTATGCAAGGATATACAGAATATTCTTTCAGTTAATTGTTCATCTTTAGCATTCACCTTCACACTTATATGATATGAATGTAGTGACTTTTCCTAAAGTAAGAATTTTAAAAAATATATATTTTTATTGATTTTAGAGAGAGGAAGGGAGAGGGATTGAGAGATAGAAACATCAAAATAAGAGAGAAACACCGATGGGCTGCCTCCTGCACACCCCCCACTGGGGATCAAGCCCGAAACACGGGCCAGGTTGAAGTAAGACATTTTTAAAGACTGTATTTGTTCCTTTTAATGCTCATTTCCCCCATACATTCTTTTGGGCGGATGCTGCTGAATGTGATGCTTTTTAAAATATATATATATTTTATTGATTTTTTTTACAGAGAGGCAGGGAGAGGGATAGAGAGTTAGAAACATCGATCAGCTGCCTCCTGCACACCTCCTATTGGGGATGTGCCTGCAACCAAGGTATATGCCCTTGACAGGGATCGAACCTGGGACCCTTCAATCTGCAGGCCGATGCTCTATCCACTGAGCCAAATCGGTTAGGGCTGAATGTGATGCTTTTAGGGGAAGTACTGACCTGGCTTCATGAAGTAAGACATTTTTAAAGACTGTATTTGTTCCTTTTAATGCTCATCTCCCCCATATATTTTTTTGGGTGGATACTGCTGAATGTGATGCTTTTAGGGGAAGTACTGGCTTCATGGTGTGAAGCAGGGCTGAGGAATACTGAGGCTCCATCAGATGAAACAGAACAGGCCTAGCCTGTCTTTTCTGTAGGTTAATTACTTATATATTGGGGAACAGTCTTTTTGTCTACATTTATATTAATTTTAATTGTCTTGTTATTCTTTAAGTTAAATATTTAGATCTCTTTTATTGATTAGCTTATTAGCTTTGGAAATTTGGTATATTTTTTAATTCAGTAATTTCCACAATGGGTAGAAATATATTGGTATTACTAGTACTTGAAAAGAAGTTTGAAAATAAACATATTACTGATTCTTCTCCCACCCCAGCATGGTGGGGGTTGTGTATTTTTTAAAAGCTTCTTACATCATTCTGATAAACATTTGCTGCTTCAGTTGAGAAGGAAGTTTTAATAATTTGTAGACATTTTAGCTTAATTTATATCTAGCTTTTTTCACCCCCTACATGATTGAAAGGTCCCCTCCCCCCACATAGTACCTCATTTTGCAACACAAAAACAACTGTACACTGCTCTTGAAAAAGAGTTTTTAAAAATCAAGTTAACAAAAGCTGCTTAACACCGAAAGCTGAAGAAATAAGAACTCAGGCTGACCTGTTTGCAGGAACACATTCATGTCGAAAAGGGGAGTTAAGTAATATACTCTGAAGGGACAGATGAGAATGAGGACATGAAGGGATAACACCTACACTTAAAAAAAAAAATCTAGTTAAACCTGCCTGTTCTCCTATAGGGAGGGGCTCTGTGTGTTTAGAAGGGGAAGCTCAGGCTCTTTTTCTGTGTCTTTTGTGATATCTCACTTGTTCAATGCCCTTTTCAGTTTATATCTTGTGAGTAGACAGTGATACTGTCAGAGTAAAATAACACAAATTAAAGAAATAACACATTAAAGATAAAAGAAGCCAAGATGGTTAAATACTACAAAGTGAAATGGGTAGATCTATGTATTTTTCCTTCTCATTCTTTTTTTTTTTTTTTTAAATATATTTTATTGATTTTTCACAGAGAGGAAGGGAGAGAGATAGAGAGTTAGAAACATCGATGAGAGAGAAACATCGATCAGCTGCCTCCTGCACATCTACTGGGGATGTGCCCGCAACCCAGGTACATGCCCTTGACCGGAATCGAACCCGGGACCCCTCAGTCCGCAGGCCGATGCTCCATCCACTGAGCCAAACCGGTTTCGGCTTCCTTCTCATTCTTGATTCTTTATGTCTGCAATTGACTGATAGGCAATTATTTTGGGATAAACAAAAAATGGAAACGACCTCTTGAATAGGAAGCTGAGGCTACAGCAGTTTCCTGCCTCATGCTCAGGTTCCAGCCTCACATAGATTGTTCATTACTCCTGACCAGGGCTGTCCTGTGTTCTGAATGTGCTCTGCAGCGTGGCGGGTCCCATGTCCTGTCTCCTTTAAATCCTCTTGCTGCAAGCATCCAGCTTCCTCCTTGCTTTCCCCGGGCTTGATCTGGGTTCTCTTCCTTCGTAGTCCTCTAAGGTTTTTTCCAAGCAGACAGAGCCCTCACAGGGAAATGTAGATTTTCCCAACCTGTAAAAAAGTAGATTTTCCCATGACTAGTGTCCACTTGAAACCCAAAACAAGGACAATGTCTTACTGTCCTTTTATAATAATTTGACTGTTTCTCTTCCTCCCTCCCCAGAACTTAACTAGGAATGAGGTGGTAGAAGTAGAACATTTACCACAGAGAAAAGTAACAGGCTGGAGGCTTAGCAGTTGGGGGGCATTTAATGTAGGACAATTAACCCTGAAGTCTGTACCATCAATGAGCAGGGAAGAGTGGGGATCCAAGAACCGTGGCCCAGAGGGGCAGGGCATCATAAGGACCACCTGAGCCTTTGTGTTCACAGCAGTCCCCTAAAGACATTGCAGAATATAGTGCCGTTTAATAACCTATGTGCATAGTTGCAGGTAAGTAATACTTATTTTCATAATTAAATAAGTATCTTTTAAAACCACAGTATTTCTATTTAAAATGGTCAGAAATTTAAACATTGGTACATAGTTTTTTTACTCCAAGATGTGTCATTCCTTGAAAAAGTGAGATAAATGATATTGACCAAGGCCATAAGGAGTGGTGATATAATAGGTGCCCTTAACCATCTTACTGACATATCAAATATGCAAAACTGTGAAAATGATGAATAGTGTGTAAATAAAAGGCAGTGTTTATTTAGTTCAGCCCACGTTGATACTCTGAGAATTAAAATCTTAAAGCCCTTGAAGTACTTTTCTTAGGCTTTTTATTTTGCATCTATTTCCTAAAGCCCGTATTTTATAAACATTGATCTTGAAGAAGCAGTGTTTTTCAAAATTAATTGAAGGACAAAGTACATATAGAGAATTTTATAAAGAAATATATACTTGATGAATTTTCAGCATCCAGAAACAGAACATTACCAGAAACCCCAGAAGCTCCTCCTAGCCACTGACCCTCTTCCCCACACCCCGAAGCTCAAAAGTACCACTGTCCTGATGTCTAATAACAGTGTTTAGTTTGAAGAAATGGTGTAACATTTAATCTAAGAAGTGTTGGAGAGTCCTTGAATGAGCTTCTGGTAAAGAAGAAAGTGCGTGAATATGAACTGTTACCCTTTGACTTGTTTCTCTTTCTCAAGTACGTTAGGAGAAGCAGGATTGAATTAGAACAAAGTGCCTGGGCAGTTTGAGTTTGGATCTGAATTTACTGAACTACCTTGTTTGTAGAAAAGATGGAAACTATTCTGTACATTTCTCTGTTTTGAGGAGAAACAAATTTTATAGCATCGGTTTCTTTTCTGCCCTTGTCTGGCTTCAAAAGGAATTACCATACCATCTCTGCATTTAGACTAAAGGCCTGTCTACTTTTGACATTCTGTCATCTGTGTTTCTTATTAAATCAGCATGCTGATTTAAACTTATTTCCGGGACTTATGTAAGGTATGAAAGATGAATTGTTTCCCCTTCTTTACACACTTACATTCACACATTTCACGTTGGAATTTTGGAATTAACTACTCATGGGATACTTAACCTAAAGTTAACTCTTTTTCCCATATAGACGAGAGTGATCAATAAAAAGTGATTTGGACGAACTTTGCCAAACCACAGGCTTTCTAGTGTAAATCTTTGTCTATTTTGGTGTTCCTTGCATTCTAAAACATTTCTTATGATTTCAGTCAAATTTTTATCTTTCTTGCTTATAAATTGGATGGTCTTAAGCTTTTGCTATTTGGAGAAAAGAGCATGTGAGAAAGAGAAAGAGGGAGAGAAGAAGGGAGGGAGGAAGGAAGCGCGAGCACATACATATATGTACTTTTAAACTAAAGTTGCCAGATTGGCAACCCCCACTCCCCCCATAGGAAAATTTGTCCATTCAACAGTTGTCTTGTTGCCTTGCTAACCAGGTTCTCTTAGATTTGACTGAGATTCCAGTTTCAAGACTACCAAGCCATGAGACTTGATCCCCAGCTAGGACTACCAATTAGGAGTTCATCCAGTATAATTTTACTGGATTTCTTTTTATATGTTACATATTCTGGCTATTTTTAAAAAATTATGATAAAATATGCATAACCAAATTTACCATTTTAAATGTACAATTGGACTTTTATTCATTCATATCAGATCTAGTCAACAGATACTTAATGGGGATCAGCTGTGCGCCTTCTGAGGTTGGTAGAACATTGGAAAATTATGAAAGAAACACAAATATGGTCCCTGTTCTCAAGAAGATTAAGCCTCATTAGGGAAACAAGATACATGTACAGCAGTTAAATAATAATTCATGGTAGGTAAGGCCTTGAATGCTCAAGGAAAGCTTTGTGTAAAGATGAAACTTAGCTTGGTCTGAATCACATAATATCCATCTAGTTTGAGAGGAAGGAGGAAGTGGGGAACTAAAATAGCCCATTGTCTTTCAGAGAATCTTTTGCTTTTCTAATGTTGAAGTTCTCACTATTTTGTTTTTAAAATAAGCTGAACATTCGGAGAGGGGACATATTATTAGCACATAATTAATATTTTTTAAAATCACAGAAACAACTTGCTATGCAGACATTATTAAAAATATGGATGTATAGTGATAGAAGGGTTAAACTTCCTATTATAATTCTATGCAAATGTCTGTGTTCATGCAGCATTAAACTTTTCAATATGTTACCGCTTGGGAGTAGGTATTTCATTAGTGAGTTTAGAACAATTGAGGTTTATTGTTTTTATGAAAAATGTACAAAAATCAGCATGTAATGAAACACATATTTACTGAAATTAATCTTGAATGTCTGCTATTTTGCTAATCAGGTAAAAAGTTTAGAATGGGTGTATTTTGTGAGTAAAGAGTGAATTCTGATTAATTGTGAATGATCTTATACTGACACTTGATAGCAAAAGATGATGCTGATTTTGTTAGGATATCTATATTGGGTCAAGGATTTTATCTGGGTTGCACATAGTGTCTTAAACAATGAGAATTATAAAGTTGAAACAGTATGTTTTCTTTGTTACCTCTGCAGACAGGCAAGCCTACACTTGGGACCCCCATGCTCACGTGATATCAAGAGGAAACGAAAGCCTGTGGCCACAGCATCTCTGTCTAGCCCAAATGCAGGTAATTAGACCCTAGTTATTATTTGTTGAGCACCTGACACTGAATTATGTGTTTTATATATCCTTCCACTTAACTTTTATGATGAGGTTGGTCATTTTATTCCCATTTTATGTGGGAAAACAGAGAATGCAAGAAGTAATTTCCCAAGGTTACACATATTTTAAGAACTTAAACCTAGTTCTGTCTGACCCTGAAGTCTGTTTTTTCACTGTGTCACACAGGTTTCTTAAGTTTGAATCCCTATATTTCACTAAAAATAATCTTCAGTCATCTGCGCTTTTTTTCTATTACAGATAAGAAGTTAGATCTTTGTTAATGAAAATCCCAGTAGGGTGGCAGTTTAGTCAGTAGACAAGGAGCCACATGGGTTTATTTACTTTTTAATTTAGTACATAGTACAGTACATTCTCACTGTTTTTATGTATAATAGAGTGCTAATATTTTACCTATCATGAAATTCCTAATTGAAAACAGCTTTTCAAGTTAAAAACTTTTCATTTTCTGAGCAAAACTAGTTGGTAGAAACCAAAATAGTGGTTTTCACTGGTGACCAGGAGAAGACATAAAAAATCTCATGGATGCTGGAAATGTTCTATTTCATGAATTAGGTGGGGATTACATGAGTATATTTATATGTAAAGATTCACTGAACTACATATATTTATGATTTATGCACTTAACTTCATCTATGTTATCCTTAAATGAAAACAAAGGGGGATAGTTATTTATATCAGCAAGAATATTAGATGTCTATAGATCTTTTTCTTTGGAGTTCAGAGAAAATAATTAAATGTAATTAGTAATCATAGACAATCCTTTAGGTTATTTCAATACAATTTAGGATGAATTACTCTGAATAAAAAGATCATATCTGGTTATAGGACCTATCAGAAATACCTACACTTCTTGTGTTTTTGTTTCTGTCTTTTTATTATGTAAGTTTCAGGTGTACCATATTATAATTCGATATCTATATACCATATAAAGTGTCCACCCCAAAAAAGTCTAGTTATTATCTATCACCATATAGTTGGCTCCCTCCCCTTTTCACCTAACCCCAGTCCCCTTCTCTGGTAACCACCTACAGTTCTTTTCTTTTTTTTTTTTTTTTTTTTTTTTTTAGTGTTTTCCTTGATTTTTTTTTTTTTTTTTTTTTTTTTTTATTTTCCTCTTAAAGTATTACAAAGGGTATTACATAAGTATCCTTTTTCCCCCCCCCGCCCTTGACAAACCACTACCCTCCCTTACCCCCCAGTGTCTTATGTCCATTAGTTATGCTTATATGCATGCATACAAGTCCTTCGGTTGATCTCTTACTCCCCTCCCTCCTGCCCCCCAACTCTCTCTGGCCTTCCCACTGCAGTTTGACAATCAGTTTGAGGCAGCTCTGCCTCTGTATCTATTATTGTTCAAAAGTTTGTAATGGTCTTTATTATCCATGAATGAGTGAGATCATGTGGTATTTTTCCTTCATTGACTGGCTTGTTTCACTTAGCATAATGCTCTCCAGTTCCATCCATGATGTTGCAAATGGTAGGAGTTCCTTCTTTTTAACAGCAGCATAGTATTCCATCGTGTAGATGTACCACAGTTTTCTAATCCATTCATCTACTGATGGGCACTTAGGCTGTTTCCAGATCTTAGCTATGGTGAATTGTGCTGCTATGAACATCTGGGTGCATATATCCTTTCTGATAGGTGTTTCTGGTTTCTTGGGATATATTCCTAGTAGTGGGATCACAGGGTCAAATGGGAGTTCCATTTCCAATTTTTTGAGGAACCTCCATACTGCCTTCCATAGTGGCTGCACCAGTCTGCATTCCCACCAGCAGTGCACAAGTGTTCCTTTTTCTCCACATCCTCTCCAGCACTTGTCGTTTGTTGATTTGTTGATGATGGCCATTCTGACAGGTGTGAGATGGTACCTCATTGTTGTTTTGATTTGCATCTCTCGGATGATTAGTGACTTTGAGCATGTTTTCATATGCCTCTTGGCTTTCTGAATATCCTCTTTTGAAAGGTGTCTATTTAGATCCTTTGCCCATTTTTTGATTGGATTGTTTATCTTCTTTTTGTTAAGTTGTATGAGTTTCCTATAAATTTTGGAGATTAAGCCCTTATCCGATATGACGTTGGCAAATATGTTTTCCCACGAGGTGGGTTTTCTTGTTGTTTTGTTGATGGTTTCTTTTGCTGTGCAGAAGCTTTTTATTTTGATGTAGTCCCATTTGTTCAGTTTCTCTTTAGTTTCAACTGCCCTAGGAGCTGTATCAGTGAAGAAATTGTTTTGGCATATGTCTGAGATTTTGTTGCCTTTGTATTCTTCTAGAATTTTTATGGTTTCCTGTCGTACATTTAAGTCCTTTATCCATTTTGAGTTTATTCTTGTGTATGGTGTAAGTTGGTGGTCTAGTTTCATTTTCTTGCATATGTCTGTCCAATTTTCCCAACACCATTTATTGAAGAGACTATCTTGGCTCCATTGTATGTTCATGCCTCCTTTGTCAAAAATTAATTGAGCATATTGGTTCGGGCTAATTTCTGGACTCTCTATTCTATTCCACTGATCTATATGTCTGTTCTTGTGCCAGTACCAGGCAGTTTTGAGAACAGTGGCTTTGTAATACAGCTTGATATCTGGCATTGAGATCCCACCTACTTTGTTCTTTCTCAGGATCGTTGCAGCTATTCGGGGTCTTTTTTTATTCCAGATGAATTTTTGGAGAGTTCGTTCTAGATCTTTGAAGAAGGCCATTGGTATTTTAATGGGAAGTGCGTTGAATGTATAGATTGCTTTGGGTAGTATGGACATTTTAATGATGTTGATTCTACCAATCCAAGAACATGGTATGTTCTTCCATCTCTTTATGTCTTCCTCTATCTCTTTTTTCAACGTCCTGTAGTTTTCTGAGTAGAGGTCTTTAACCTCTTTAGTTAAGTTTATTCCTAGGTATCTTAATTTTTTTGGTGCGATGGTAAATGGGATTGTTTTTCTGATCTCCCTTTCTGAAAGTTCACTGTTGGTGTATAGAAATGCCTCAGATTTCTTGGGGTTAATTTTGTATCCTGCTACATTGCCAAATTCATGTATTAAGTCTAGTAGCTTTTTGATGGAGTCTCTAGGGCTTTGTATGTATAATATCATGTCATCTGCAAATAAGGACAGTTTTACTTCCTCTTTTCCAATTTGGATGCCTTTTATTCCTTCTTCTTGCCTAATTGCAATGGCTAATACTTCCAGTACTATGTTGAACAGGAGTGGTGAGAGTGGGCATCCCTGTCTTGTTCCTGTTCTTAGGGGAAATGGTGTTAGTTTTTGTCCATTGAGTATGATGTTGGCAGTGGGCCTGTCATATATGGCTTTTATTATGTTGAGGTATGATCCTTCTATTCCCACCTTTCTGAGAGTTTTTATCAAAAATGGGTGTTGGATTTTGTCGAATGCTTTTTCTGCATCAATTGATATGACCATGTGGTTTTTTTCTTTCAATTTGTTTATGTGATGTATCACATTTATTGATTTACGGATGTTGTACCATCCTTGCATCTCTGGGATGAATCCTACTTGGTCATGGTGTATGATTCTTCTGATGTACTGCTGGATCCGATTTGCTAAGATTTTGTTGAGGATTTTGGCATCTATGTTCATGAGGGATATTGGCCTGTAATTCTCTCTCATTGTGATGTCTTTACCTGGTTTTGGTATTAGGGTGATGCTGGCTTCATAGAATGAGCTTGGAAGCGTTCCTTCCTCTTGAATTTTTTGTAGTAGTCTGAGGAGGGTAGGTTTTAGTTCTTCCTTGAATGTTTGGTAGAACTCCCCTGTGAAGCCGTCTGGCCCTGGGCTTTTGTTTGCTGGAAGCTTTCTGATGACTGCTTCAATTTCTTCCATAGTTATTGGCCTATTGAGGTTTTTAGATTCTTCCTGATTGAGTTTTGGAATGTTGTATTTTTCTAGGAATTTGTCCATTTCCTCCAGGTTGTCCAGTTTGTTGGAGTAGAGTTGCTCGTAGTATTGTTTAACAATCATTTGTATTTCTGTGGGGTCTGTTGTTATTTCGCCTCTATCATTTCTGATTTGGTTTATTTGGGACCTCTCTCTTTGCTTCTTGGTGAGCCTGGCTAGGGGTTTGTCAATCTTGTTTATCCTTTCAAAGAACCAGCTCTTGGTTTCATTGATTTTCTGTATTGTTTTTTTGGTCTCTATTTCATTGATTTCTGCTCTAATCTTTATTATCTCCTTCCTTCTGCTCACTCTGGGGTTTTCTTGTTGCTCTCTTTCTAATTCTTTGAGTTGTAGAGTTAGATGATTGACTACCATTTTTTCTTGTTTTTTGAGATAGGTACAGTTCTTTTCTTGATGATAATGAATTTGTTTTGTGGAAATTGAGTATATCATAAACTATTTTATTTTCTTCAGAAAAGACTATATATTATAATAAAATACGTATTTATGTATATTGTACATAGAGCAGAGCTATTGATAGTTGAATAGAGAGTAGAACTTTGACAGATGGGGAAGTCTTTCCCCTAACTTTACTTAGGAAATTTCAGCATGCTCTGAAATTGACCTCTTCAAGCTTCTGTTTGACGTTTTTGTTTTGTTTTGTTGTTATTACTAATCCTCACCCGAGGATATTTTTCCATTGATCTTTTAGAGAGAATGGAAGAGAAGGAAAGACAGAGGGAAGCATCGATGTGAGAGAAACACATCGATTGGTTGCCTCTTGCCCGAGGCCTGACCAGGGCCCGGGCTGGGGAGGAGCCTATAACCAAGGTACGTGACCTTGACTAGAATCGAACCTGGGACCCTTTGGTCCGCAGGCCGAGGCTTTATCCACTGAGCCAAACTGGCAGCTTTTGTTTGAGAAGACTGCTTGATAATGGTTCAGACTAAGATTGTCATGATAATGGATAATCTTAATCACAGGTCTAATGACTATAGTAAATTTTTTTAGTGATTTCCACATACCCATGTCTTAAGCTAAACCCTTTGCATACATTATCTCACTTAATGTTTGCAACAACTTTATAAGGTGGATGCTGTTTTTATTCCCAATACACATGAGATATTTGAGCCGTAGAGAGGTTAATCAGTTCCCCAAGGTCACATGGTTGGCACATTGCAGAGCCAAGGTCAGACCGGTTTCCCTGTGACTCTAGGGCTGCACTCTTAGGTCTTCCATAGGATAGGATTGGTTCCAAATTATGACTCTGCTCAAAACCCAGGTCTTCATCCAGACTGTGGTATTGGAAGCATTAAAACACAGTCTCCCCTCTTTTATCTTTTTGTTCTTTTTTTCTCTTTAATGTCCAGCTTCTGTTTTTTTGCTTTTAATTGTTTATAAGAAAACATTGAGAAGAGTTTAAAATCCTTATTCTATATTCAAATTGGGAAATTTTCTGGGAGGTATTAAACAAGATTTGAGCATTAAACATTTCCCTCACCGATCCAAACTCCTCCCCTCACTTGTTGACTAAGGCTTGCTTCACTGAACATTTTCTTTTTTTTCTATCCACAACCTGAGTGCCCCATGGAGGTGAAGGACATAGCCCGATCCCGCGCCATCAGTCAGTAGAACAAATGGGCTTGCTCTGCCTAACATTGGGCCATCTCAGATTCCACCTCTTTTATAGAAATGACTGATGAAGAGAGGTGCGTTCCGCTTTGCCGCTGTATTAATACACATCAGGGGCCAGCTCCTGGCACTAAATCACGCTGCTGCATACATCTGTTATCGGATTCTTCACCAGTGTGATGAACAAGACTGCAGATAGAGGCTTCCTTGTGTCATTCTTTATAGGATTTTCCTAAAAGAATAAATAGCTCAGATCTCTGCCAACAGTCTCCCCTGTCACTGTGATGAATTCAGCTTCTTTCTTAAACATGCAGCCACAAATCTTTCCCCATTTCCCCTCCCCCACTGGTGGGAAGTTTTGAGTTGAAATTGACTGAATTTAAAGATATTAATAAGGCTAGAGAGGTGCAGAGCAGAAAGGACTAGCGTGCCTTGCCTTTTTGTACTAGTATTAACAAAAGGCCAAGGAAAAGGACCTTTTCATAGGATCATTGAGTAGATCCTTCTTGAAAGTGTAGCACTTTTATTTTCCTCTTTTAATGTCCACTCCCTTTCTCTTTCTGGCTTTATAACCACAGGTGCATGGTGCACAGAGCCCCTGTGGATCTGAGTGAGTGACCGTATAAACATGCTTGTAACATCCAGAACACCAGAACAGGAAATACCCAACATGTCATTACCTCATGCCAAAGTGAATTTGCTATATATTCTCTTAAAGAATGTAACTGAGCCCCCGCCAGTTTGGTTCAGTGGATAGAAAGTTGGCCTGCAGACTGAAGGGTCCCAGGTTCAATTCCAGTCAAAAGCATGTACCTCTGTTGCAGGCTCAATCCCCGACCTTGGTCGGGGCACGTGTGGGAGGCAACCAATTGATGTGTCTCTCTTACATTGATGTTTCTCTCTGTGTGTCTCTCCCCCTCCCACTTTCTCTAAAAAAAAATCAATGGAAAAATATCCTTGGGTAAGGATTAACAAACAAAAAAAGAGAGAATATAACTGGGAAAAAAAAAAATTGGTATTTTCTCCAAAACTTGAGATTAAGTAGCTATAAAAAACATAAGGAACTCAGATAAAAACCAGACTTCATTTCCTCGAGATGATTTTCTTCACCAGAATGGCAGAGCAGAGCCTTTGGTGTACAAATCCCGTACCTTCACAAAGTAAGCACATGGCCCTAGGTAAAGGAGAACAGGATGACAAGATGTTGTATTCAGAGCCCTGACTATTTTGCCATCCCAAAGCCTGTTCTGACTTTTGTGTCTCTGGGATAGGATGAGTGTCCTTAGAGCATTAGTCAGAAGGGTAACCAATAGTTAGCCTGTTAGTTACATCAGATTCTGAATATCAGGCCAGGGATGTGGGAGATGTAGGTGCAAGGGCAGGCATTTTTATCTGTTTTGCTGCTATTGTACCCCCACCCACTAAAATAATACACAGCACATGGAACAATCTCACTAGATATTTGTTGTATGAATATGTGAACAGAATCTATTAGTTGAAATAGTTATTCTCAATATTATGCTAATCCAGTGATTGGATTCAGTAGTTTTATTTTAGATTCACTCTTGTCTTGGGAGCCATAGGACAGATTCTTACTGCTCACTATGCCTTTTTAAAGTTTAAATGGTTTTTAAAGTTAAAAAAATTTTTTAGAAAATATTGAATGGCTATAAAAGAGCACTTATAGAAGATATATAAGGAGTAAAGAAAAATGATACAGCGAATATCCATGAACCCACCATCGACTTTAAGAAAAAGAACATCCCCTTTAAAAATCTTTTTTCTACTCTCCTCAGACGTAACCATTATCCTGTTATTTATTTTTTGTTAATCACTTAATCATTCTTTGATTTTTAAGTTAGTTTTAAGACATAGGTATCCCTAAGTAATACATTATCTAGTTTTGCATGTTTTTAAATCTTTTTTTAAATGGAATGTCATATTTTATAAGTTATAAGTTTTACCCAGTTATGTTCTTGAGATTCATTCATGTTTCATCCTGCGATATATATGGTATTTTATTATATGAATATGATGAATATACTACAATTAAACATTCTTGATGGACATTTGGATTGTATCCGTTTTATGCTATTGTGAAAAACACTGTTACTGTGTGAGAGAACACGTGGGAGAGTTTTTTTCTGGGCCACTTCATACTCCTTAGGATGGCTATATAAAAAACAAAACAAAACAGGAACAGCAAGTAATCCCTTTGTGATTACTGATGGGAATGTAAAGTAGTGCAGTCGCTAGGGAAAATAATATGGTGGTTCCTCAGAAATCTAAACATAACTTTTTGGCCAGAACTACCACCTCTATATATAAAAGGCTAATATGCTAAGTGTCCGTCTGGTCGCTATGACATGCACTGACCACCAGGGGGCAGACGCTCAACACAGAAGCTGCTGAGCTGCAGTGACTTGGCAGCGGCAGTTCTCGGGTGACGCACCCCGAAACCAGAGAGGAGGGAGCCCGAATCCTCTCGAGGCTGTGTGATTCCACCTTCGGCCATGGGTTATGTTGTTGCTGGGGCACTGTCGGCCCGAATCTGGTTTACTGCACACTTGCGTTTGCATTCCACACCCTGCACCACAGCAACTTTGCAGAGTGCCCTCTCGCACTCCGGGACCCCTCGGGAGATGTCAGAGAGCCGGTTTCAGCCCAATCCCCGCAGGCCAGGCCAAGGGACCCCACCTGCCGGAGGGACCCCACTCACTCTGCAGACGCCAGGGAGGGCCCGCGGGAGATTGGCTCCAGGGCATGTCTGGCCCTTCTCACCCAGGCTCACCCGTGGGCCACCTTCTAATTAATTTCCTTTCAATGACTAACACAAAGGGGAAGAGGAGAGGCACCCCCTATATGTTCTCTAGGCCTTTAGAAAACATGGAGCTGTTCCTCTGGCCTCATACAGGTGAATCTACAAGAAAGGTGATATTGCAGACATCAAAGGAATGGGCACTGTTCAAAAAGGAATGTCTCACAAATGTTACCGTGGCAACACTGGAGGAGTCTACAGTTACCCAGCCTGCGGTGGGCATTGTTGTAAACAAGCAAGGGCAAGATTCTTGCCCAGAGAGTTAATGTACATATTGAGCATATAAAGCACTCTAAAAGCTGAGATAGCTTTCTGAAACGTGTGAAAAAGAAAAAGAAGGAAGCCAAAGTGAAAGTTTCCTGGGTTCAGTTGAAGCGCCAGCCTGCTCCACCCAGAGAAGCACTTTGTGAGAAAGAGTGGAAAGGAGCCTGAGCTGCTGGGACCCATCCCCTGTGAATTCAAGGCATGACAAGTGCAAAAAAATAAAAGACCTCTGTACTGTTAAAAAAAATCTAAACATAAAACTAACATGATCTAGCAATTCTGCTTCTGTGTATATACCTTTAAAGAATTGAAAGTATTCAAACAGATAGCTATTTGTACACTCGTGTACTAACAGCATTATTCACAATAACCAAAAGGTGGAAACAACTCAAATGTTCATTGCTGGATGAATAAATAAGCAAAATGTGGTATATTCTGTATACAATGGAATACTATTCAGCCTGAGTGCCTTTGTGATTCAGAATGAAATTCTGATACATGCTGCAGCATGGATGAAGACATTACGCTAAGTGAAATAAGCCAGACACAAAAGGACAAATATTATATGACTCCAGTTATGTGAGGTACCTAGAATAGTCAATTTATGGGAACAGGAAGTAGAATGGTAGTTGCCAGGGACTGGGGGAGGGGAAAATGGAGAGTTTTCATTTAGGATGATGAAAAAGTTCTGGAGATGGATGGTGGTGATGGTTGTGAAATAATGTAAATGTACTTAATGCCACTGAACTGTATGCTTAAAAATTATTAAAATGATAAATTTTGCCGAAAACCAGTTTGGCTCAGTGGATAGAGCGTTGGCCTGCGGACTGAAAGGTCCCAGGTTCGATTCCGGTCAAGGGCATGTACTTGGGTTGCGGGCACATCCCCAGTAGGAGATGTGCAGGAGGCGGCTGATCGATGTTTCTCTCTCATCAATGTTTCTAACTCTCTATCTGTCTCCCTTCCTCTCTGTAAAAAATCAATAAAGTATATTTAAAAAATAAATAAATAAAATGATAAATTTTATGTTACATATATTTTGCCATATAGCAAAGAAAAACTTTTTCTAGGGTAGGGTTTTGCACTGTGGTTAATGACTGTAGAGTAATGGTAAATATAGGTTTGTGAAATTTCAGTTAAATGAGTGAGTGAGTGTGTGTGAACACGAGAGAGAGGAAGAGAGAGATTGGATTGATTGATTTGTGTTGTGATGTCAAATGTATTTCTTGCTGATGTGATCTGAAATTCCAAAACATTGAAAACCACGGCCCTCAAGAAACTCTTGTACATGTGCCATAGAGTAATAGCTTGCACGATTATTTTTACAGTAACTCCCTGTAAGAAATTCATGTTTAAGTATATATGTGGGCATATATATATATATATAAAATGACCAAAGACCACCGGTCACCAGGAGGCTGCATGCTCGGCGAGGTGCACGCGGGTGGGTGGGGACTTGACTCTGGGTCCCATGTGCTGCGGGACTTGACTCTGGGTCCTTTGTTAGGGTCTGGGGTCCTGGGTCTTGTGCGATTTCCTGCGGGTCCGGGTCTCACGATGGATCACTAGTATATATCTATATCTATATATAAAAAGAGGAAATATGCAAATTAGGCCAGGACGCCGTAATGGGTCACAACCAGACAGGAGGAGGTTGTGCGTGTAGGTGAGGCCCAGAGCGGAGACAGAGACGGAGACAAAGACACGGGGCGGGTGAGCTGCCGCACCCTGGCTTGGGCTGGCCCCCCAGAGCTGGAGTAGACACGGACAGGGACAGGGGGGCCGGCCTGCAGCCTCCACGGCCGAGTGCAGGCCTGGAGAGGAGATGGCAGGCCCGCCTCGCGCGGAAGCAGCGCGGCTCCCTCCCGGTTCCCATGGGCGCCAGCGGTGCGCGGCTCCCAGTGGCGCGCTTCAGTTCCCGCCTGCTCCGGCAGAGCACTGGGCGGCCTACTGCGCACGATATCGCGCTATGGGCTACTAGAATAATAATAAAAGCGTAATATGTTAATTAGACTGGACAACCAAATGATCTGGATGACCTTCCAGGGCCCCTTGCACAATTTTCGTGCATCGGGCCTCTAGTATATATATAAATCCTTGGATACAATCTGATATTTTTTATTCCTTTTCATAAAGAAGAAAAAGTACTGGTCATGACCTACTAAGTTGATCTTGTGACCACAATTTGAAAATTACTGTTGTAGGTTACATTCCAGGAGTGGAGTTACTGAGTGGTAGGGTAAAAACGGAACTTTCTACATTTTGCTTTTTGTTAGTGTATATTCACCATTGGCACAGTGGGTGTGAAGGTGTTTTAACTACTCTGCTTGGGGGCATTTGGACATGTGAAGACAGTGTTTACTTGTCCCAGAGACCAGGGAGTGCTTTTGGCATTCAGTAGATGGGGTCAGAATGGTAAGTGTCCTAAAATATACAGAACAGTCCTGCATAAGCAATTATTATTCTGTCTAGAATGTGTTTGTGTTCTTGTTGAAAAACAGCCTGATTGTGTGATTTTCTACCATTTTCCTTATTATCACACTGTTTTTTGGTGACATTGTCATGGAGTGTGACAGAAGGAACATAGGGCTTGGAGTCCACTGAGTTTGAATCTTGCTACTTAACCAGCTCTGTTTTGTCCCTGAAAAATTTATTTGCTCTGTATGGCTCAGTTTTTGATCCAGAAAATGGAGATGACAATACCTACTTCTAAGAGTTTGCAAGAAATGAGATATGAATGCAGTGTTTACATAATACAGTGCCTAGCACATAAGTGCTTTAAGAAGTGATAGTTACTACATTATGAATTTGTATCACTGAATTTGCTTACTTGTTCATTTAAACCCATTTTTTCAGGTAGAAAAATACTTACCTTTGTTACATCTGGCCTTTATTTCTTTGTAAAGAAAAAAGAAAAACCTTATGTGGCCACTTGGGTTAGTAGGGCATAAGATAAAAGGATTAAGAATATTTTGGGTTGAAGTAACGTTCATTCTAATTTGTCTCCCCTGGATTTTTTCTCTTTTTCCTTTTACTGTAGCAATCTCATCAGTTCCTGTGGATGTGATGGAGCCAACCACACCAGCGCCACAGGCCCCGAAATCTCCCAACACTGAGTGGCTGGTCAGGACCTCTGCCCCAGAGAAAGCCGCCGATTCAGCTGCAGCCACATTTTTTAAGATGCCACAAGAAAAGAGCCCTGGATGCAGCTAGAGAGCAGTAGTTCGCCCACCAGGAGCCAGCGGGTGTTGTGAAACAAATACTAGATTTTGTGTTATATAGTCTTGCATATTTCAATTGATATTCCCAGTCTGTTTATCACTAGGACTGGCTCCTTCCTCTTCAAACAAAGCAGTGGACTCTTTCTCTTAGAAAATCATATTGTGGAAATGTGTGTCTTTTTTAAAAAGTAAAGTATTGGGGCAGCAGTTGTTTTAAAAAGTCATCCTATGCTATATTTGTTACTGCTATTGCTGTCTCAGCAGTTACCTACAGCTCCATTTACAGAGCTGTTGCTTTTTTGCAGGTGTGTCTTTTTTTTTTTTTTCTTGAACAACTAGTCACTTCTTTGCATACTTCTTGTGTAGAGCTTTTAATATCACTTGAGGAAGTTCCCAATTTGCAGGCAGTTCCAGTCAGATTTAAACACTGAGTTAAGACCTGTGTGTGGAGTTGTGCTTGCAGTAGGTAAGGCTTGCCTTTCAGCCTGGCCTTGCTTTACTCACAGTGCCAATCAGATAAATCCACCAAGGTCTCAGTTTGGAGCCTCAGAAGCGACACCAGCAGCAGGGACTTGGGGACTCCTTCCTGTCTCCTAGATGCCCATGGGATCGCCAGCAGCTGCTTTGTACTTTGCCTCATCTCCAAAGTTGGTGTTCTATGGAAAGAGGACATTTTACACACACACACACACACACACACACACACACAGATTGAGGTAATGAAGATGGTTCAACTGTACAGCAAACTTAGAATAGTCAGTGGTTTGTGTCTTAATACTTCATGTTGCAGTGTAAGCCTTTACATACTAAACGGGATTTTATTGTTAGTTTACAGGTCAATAACCTGCAGCAGATATTCATACTCTATTATAATAATGGCTTCTTGGGGTTATACTTTGGGGAGGAAAAATGTCTTTTGACATGCCTTTATATTTGCCGTGTGTATGACAGCTGAGCTGCCTGTAGAGTTATGTACACATCCATGCCTGAAGTTGATGCTCTTTTGTCAAGATGAGGAATAAGTGACTGCCTAGAGCTGCTGGAGGAAGCCACCCTTTCTAAAGAAAAGATTACCCAGCGTCTTGCATTCAGGGCCCTGGTTGATAGAAGGGTTCTTGTTTTTTACAAATTTAGTACATTTGCTCTGAAATACGCAGACACTAGTCTCTTAGTGCCCACTGCTCTGGCGCTGTTCTAGGGGATGCCCGCTCTTGCACCTGGACTTTTCTATGCTTCAGTAGGTGCTGATGGGACAGAGCTTCCTCTCCCTGAGGGGCAGATGTCCCTTTCCCTCACTGAATAAGATGGCAGGCTGCTTTATCGTGTTCCCCCTAAAAATTACAGCCCTTGTCAGTGGTAGCACCAGGATTTCCTCATCTGAGGGGTTGGTGTGAGTCTAGTTGAGGAGGGGACTTAAGCTAAGTTTATGTGGCACTTTATGTAAGACTGAGACCATGTCAATTGTCCCTAACAAGGAATAGGGTGGAGGGAGGGTACATGGAGATTGTGGGGGAGGAGCAGTGCTGAAGCCAGCGCAGCATCCCTGTTCTCATGTGGTGGGGAGTGTACTGCCCCCTGCAGGCTGCACCCCAGCCATGGAGAAGGTGGAATGTCTGTTGAATACAATATAGCACGACTGAATTGTTTAGTGGTGAAAGTGGGTCTTACTGTCATGGGTGCATTCTTACCTAGTCCCCATAGTGTCCCGAGGCACACACTTCTAACATACTTTTTTGGATTTGAGGGAGAAATCCTTGGACATAATTTCATTTTCTTTGCACTAAGCTTTGTGGCTCATGCAGAGATTGGTCCTGTGAGCACAGGCTAGTAAGACCTCCATAGTTCAGGTCGAATCTTTTCTTCATGGCATGTTGTCTGACAGTTCTCCTTTCTACCTGTAATTAAAAAGTAACACATACAACTTTACATTTTAAACATCTCTATGATGTAAAGGCAGGTGACTGCTGCCATTTTACAGAGACAAGAGCAATCACAGTTTAGTGATTTACTCAAAATCCCATAATCAAGCCAGTATTAAAGTCCCAGGCTTTCAGACTTTCTCTGGCCTGGGTTTTAATCTCTTGTTTGTCATTGAGAGACCTGAGTCGCTCTGGGACCCATGTTTTTGAAACAGTATGTGATGGGGTAGCCCACTTGGGTCCCCCTGCCTGCTCTCTCCCTGTGGCGGGCAGTTCTTTTATCCCTCAACAAATTCTGTTTCCACCAAAAAAATAATAATAATACAATAGAGAGAGAAAGAGATAGAGGAAACAGTATGCCATGAATGTTTATCATCTTTCGTGGGCATGCTTTTCTACATACTTCAAATACCTTCAACAGGGATCACCAAAAAATGTCATACCTACCTATAATAATTGGGGAAGAAAGTTAATTGCCTAAGAAAATAGCAATTAAGCACATTAATACTTTGCAACACAAGTTTTTAAATTGTGTTCTTGTAAGCTGCTGCATGAGCCTGCTTACAGAATTACTAACTTATTCTGCTGGTTTTCTGTATGAGTCAATTTCAGAGGAACCTTAGAAACGAGTGTATTTTGAACCTTAAATTTTAAGTCTTTTTTATATAGCAAACTATATAATGTCATAAATTAAGAAAAGTCTGTTATCTTTTAACAAAAGATATAATTTCAAAATCAGGTTTTGTCGTATGTTAAAAAATAATTCCTTTGAAGTTAATCCTTGAGCTTACATGTATTTTATCTGCTCGAAAGTAATAACAGGCTGAGTTCCATGTTCTTATTTCAGGGTTCTGGATTGTCCCAACTGTCTACACATCTGCCTGTCTGAATCCTAATCCTGAGTATTTTCCAAATAGGCAAAACTCAAGACATCATCTACTACTGTCATTCATAAAAGTTAGTTTTGCTTATGAGTTCAAGGGAATTTAAGATTATTTTTCAGATGCAGTATTTTAAAGGGAACAACTTCATTTGCATCACAATTCTTGTTGCTTTTTGATAAGAACTGTTCAGAAGAGGAAATTAGTAGCAGATTAAATGGTGCCAAATTTGGGGACAGATTATGGTATTTGATGGTGTGTGCTTTTAACTTGAATTCTTTAGAAATCAAATGCATTGTTTTGCTGGGTCGTGAAACAGGCTGCAAACAAGGCCAGTTAGGCAGCAAAATGACCAAAAGCTTAAATAAATCTAACCTGTGTTGCTTATGGCATCTTTGGTAACTAAAACTCCACACATAGAACAGGGAGTGAAATTCTTTATGAGTCCCAAGTAGATTAATCTGACACATCTTTGCATTTTAGAATCAGAAACACAATTGAGAGCACAGCGGTGGGAGTCTGACGCTGCAAAGTAAAGGGGCAGTTGTCACAGAAGTCGCTCAGAGAAGGGAGCTCGGCCGGCACCGGCACTGTTGACATGCTTCTGAGCCATGCGTGTTTTGTTCGCTGGGCTTTGTAAAAACAGCATTAGGGGCCATCGTCAGTATTCTGCGTCTGGTGAGCTCTGTCTGGGCTGGGATGAGAGCAGCGTGGCTTACTCCGGCAGCTATGAATGTAGTCTAGTTAGGGGCATGGCTTGCAGGACCTGTGTCATGGTTCAGGGATGGCAGGAGGGATGATAGAAGCGGTTTGCGCTTGCTGTCAGCTGCTTCCTTTGCTAATGCTCGAGCTGTCCATTTTACTTGTCAGTATTTCCTTATCTCCCACTCCAGTCTTGACAGTGGAGTTACTGATGGTGGCAGCAATCAAGAGGGGATCCTACCCAATGAGACACTGGTAAAGAGGGAAGAGGTGAGGAAAGTGGTGGGTTCCTCTATTAGCACCAACACACAGTGGCCCAGAGATGCTTTCACTTATGTTAAGATCACAACAGATGAATGTCAAATGCCTGGGAGCAGCAGCATTGAACAGTACCAAGGAAAAGGAGTGATATTGCTCAAAAGTGTGGATTATAAGGTTTTTAACAAGCCCAGCAAAACAAACGTGACTAAAGAAAATTTCCTGCCACTATCTATAGACAGGCACTTGGTGAAATTGCCAAATTTGGGGATAAAAAAAACTTAAAGCACAGTATTGAGGAATGGGCATGTCCTGAGGATGTTCACCATGGAGCCATCTTGGCAAGGTCCGAAGTGAGAAGGCGAGGGGAAGAGGGATAGGTGCTTATGGTAGTGTGCTGGCCTGCCTGGACCAACAGTATCAGCTCAGTCTCCCTAGACCCACTAAATCTGAAACTGTGGGAACAGCAACCTTTTACAAGCTCTCCAGGGGACTCTGGTGCAGGTTGGTGTTTGAGAACCACACGATTTGCCAGTTAAAAACTTCCTATACTGGTAACCTCCTGAGCGCTGAGGTATTCTTATACTACTCTCCATAAGAAGAGAGATGTTGCCCTGGCCGGGTGGTTCAGTTTTTTGGAGTGTTGTACCGTAGACCAAAAGGTGGCAGGTCTGTTTCCGGGTCAGGGCATCAAAACTCTTTAGAAATCAATTCTATTTCTAAGAATTGGCTAGCCCTGGCAGGAGCAGTCTCTCCCCAGCCAGAAAGGTTTCTTAAGATGTCAAAACATCATACCCAGGTTGAGGGTTCGATCCCTGGTTGGGGCATGTACAGGAGGCAACCAATTAACGTTTCTCTCTCCCTCTCTAAAATCAATAACAGACAGATCCTCCGGTGAGGATTTAAAAAGTAATGAGATTTTTTGTGTGTGATATTTTGCAGCCACTGTTAATGTCGTTTTTCCCATACCCTTTCCCTCAAGCTCCTGAGAAATCACCTGGAAATATTGAGAAAGGATAATGTGGAGAAAGATGCCATCAAGGCCAAATTTAGATGGATGGAAACAATGTTTTAAAATATAAGTGGATTAAAATATAACCATGAATTTTTAGTCTGTGAGTGAGAGTCATTTTTCACAACAGTAAAACATTTGTGTAAGATACTGCCATTCATGACTATGATTCTTGTTCATTGTCTCGTAGTTTCATGGGAAAATGTTATGTGTTTTCCAGCGTCACAATGCTGAAGCCTTTAAAGCATGACTCACAAATGTGAAACAGAAAAGAAGTTGGAAGAGAAACCACCCTGAGGACATAGCTTTTGTAGTAAATACCTGTTGAGTTGTCAGTAATCTTTTGCTAGGGCTTAATCCCAGTATTCACAACATGTAAAAATCAATTTTCAGTTATCCCACATAATCACATCCTATTTATTGTCTTACATTTCAAGTAGTGTGTCTACAGGGGTTGAGGACCAACAGCACGTTATATATAGATTGACTCATGGGTTCGGTGTTTCAGAATACAGAACTTTAATCTTAAAAGTTTTGAAATGACCATTTTTTTTCTTTAGATTTTATTTGTATGAATTGGGCTGGGCCCTAATTGACTACTAAAGCTTACAAACCCAAGTTCTCTTGGGGAATATGTGTATCTAAGGAGGAGGAGGAGGCTAGTCTCATTGCCTTGGATGCTCATGTGGTTCTGTGCCCGGCTCTTAATTTATAAAGGTGACTGCCCGGCTGGCGTGGCTCAGTGGTTGAGCATTGACCTATGAACCAGAAGGTCATGGATTGATTCCTTGGTTGGGGCACATGCCCGGGTTGTGGGCTTGATCCCCAGTGTGGGGTGTGCAGGAGGCAGCTGATTAATGATTCTCATCATTGATATTTCTGTCTCCTTTCCTCTCTGAAAAAATTTTTTTTTAAAGTTTATAAAGGTGACTGAGTGAGGACATGTAGAGGTCAATGCCATTGGAAGGAAAGTTTAATGTTATAGTTTACCTAGAAACAATGCACAACTTGCCATGCCAGGCCACAGGACGAACATCAGGTTTGGAAAAGGAAGCAGAAGACCAGGAGCAAATGATAGGTGTAGGCCAGAGCCTTTATGAGGGTTTCCTCCTGAAAGGCAAGGCAGAGAGGGCAGACAGCTTAGGAATGGCTAGTTTGGGTAATTGGGGTCCTTTGGGCTACAGAGTGGTCTCTAGTTGCCTCATAGCTCCCCTGGGATGTTTGCTTCCTGGGGTGTACGGGTCAGATGGAGGAGGCATGACTCCATCATCCCTGGTAAGTTTGTATTTCAAAAGTGTGCTGCTGGTCGAATCCTTTGCTCTTTCTAAGAATTGGCTAGCCCAAGGAGAAGCAGTCTCTCCCCAGCCAGAAAGGTTTCTTAAGGTGTCAAGACGACATAATTCACAGAAAATTAAAAACCATGATTAATATACATGTGTAGGCTGTTTACCTTTACATTTCAATTTTTATAGCCTTTTAAAGCACCATATAATTTGCCTTTTCTATCTTGAAAACCATTTAAAAGTACCTCAAGCCAAAAATGTTTTTACTAGATATTATCAAGATGTGGGAATATAAAATAGTTAAGATATAAATTATGAAAATTAATGTGTTTTTTCTCTAGAAGTGAGTTCTGACCCTTGCAGCTCTCTCATTCAATGTTTTTAATTGAAAAAGGAAAGAAAATATCAGAGAACTTAGGAATGGCGTGGTGGCTTTGACTTAAATCAACCCATTTCACTGTGAGTAGATTCTATAGCTTGCTCTTTCCATTGGGCCATGTATTTCTCCATGAAAAATTGTCATGACTGTGCAAGCTTCTACCACACCAAAATCTTGCTGACATTTTGAATGGCTCTCAGTATTTAGCTCACTCAGCCTCCCACCTGTTAGCAGCAGCTATTGCAAACTGTGGCCATTTAAAAAATTTCTACCCCCTCCTCTCAACCTCAGCAGCTCATCTATCGCTCCCTTTACAGATAACAGCGTTAGAAAGGAGTCCCCACGTACACACCCTCACATACACCCTCACCTGCCCTGCTCAAGATGAATCCCCTCTGCAGTGCCCTAGGTTCCTTCTCTGTCGCTCCATCTAGCTACAGTGCTCACTCCTGGCACGTACAGTTTTGCATTCAAACATGTTCAGACTCCATCTTCAAACAAAAATACCCTTCCTTAACTCTTTGAACCCCTTGACCATCACTAAAGTACTGCCCTCACTTGTACTTTCTGTCCCTAAATTCTCAATTCACTGAAGCAGTAGTTTTTAACCCTGGCTGCATATTAGTATGGCCTGGGGAGATTTTTTTAAAATCCTAATCCCTCCTCCCCCAACTGAATCAGCCCAGTTACGTGGGGATGGGGACAGGCTCCAGGCTTTTTAAAGCAATGTGCAGATGGGCAAGCCCGGCCACTCCCCTCATCACCACTAAACTTGTTCTTGCTGGGTTCGCCAGTGACTTCTAATTGTCAAATTTTAGTCCTTATGTTGACCTTCACAGCTTGATACTGATAACCATTTTCTTTTTGGAATTCTTTCCTTCCTGACCCTGCTCTCTCCTGATTTTTCTCCTCCTCCTTTGCTCTTTGTCACCTCCAAAAAGTTCAATTAACACCTATGTGCTGATGAGTTCCTTTACCAAACCACCTTAATGCACTGACTTAAAGCAGGGGCTTAGAGTAAAACAGTGACCTTCATTAATAATTATTGTAAATTTCTAGGCACGAATACTCAAGGTCTCTGCTCCTTCCCTCACTTCTCTTTGCTCCTCCTCCAAGCCCCCTGAGGTAGGGAGAATGGCTAATCATATTAGATTCTAAGGACCACCCTATTTACTAGTGGGTGAAGTTGCTGTTCATGAAGTCTGCCTTGAACTGTGGTCCCTCTTCTGCTTTCTTCTTTCCAGGGTCTTGGACTGGTCAGGAGGCCGGGGCCACTTCTGCATGTGAGGAGGCTACCCCCACCTGTGCCCTCTCCAGTTTTTTACTTTTCTACTGCTGGTAAGATTTTAGTTTGAGTTTAGGGACTGAGACAGACCCATTTCCTCATCACTTTTTGACTTTGAGTACCATGTTGGATCTTTGTCAGAGAACTCTAAAAAATATATATATATATACACACACACACACACACACACATACACATATATATACATATAGATGTGTATATATGTGTGTGTGTGTGTGTGTGTATATATATATATATATATATATATATATTATTGATTTCAGAGAGGGAGGGAGAGAGAAATATAGAAACATCAATGATGAAAGAGAATCATTGATCAGCTGCCTCCTGCTTGCCCCACACTGGGGATTGAACCCACAACCCGCCCCAACCAGGAATCAAACCGTGATCTCCTGGTTCATAGGTTGATGCTCAACCACTGAGCCATGCCAACCAAACTGTCAGAGAACTTTTTATTGGGGTTTCAGGTACTACTAATTAGCTCTACTAATAAAGGGAACTTGATTTTCTGCCTCACTACCATCACAGCATGCTGCCTCTGGAACTGCATGTAGGGGTCCCACCCTCACCAGAAGGGACCCTGTGTGTTCCTGGCTCCTTTGAATCACTAGTTTCTGATTTAAAATTGGGGATAGGTGGATCTCATTAGCAGTTATGTCCTATGCCCTAGCTATAGGAAGTGAGAACGAGGTTGTCTGGAATGTTTCACTGGGATGGATGAAATATAAGAGGGCAGTTCAGATGCTGGACAGCTGATAAGAATAACAAAGGTGCCCTATTCACTGATTCAAAAAACATTAAGCGCTCACTAAGCCAGTCTTCCTCAGAGAGCTTTTGAGGAAGGGTGGCTGCTCCAAGGCAGGATATTCTGAGGTTCCTTAGATATATTCTACACACTCCTGAAACTAGTAGAACCCTTTTCAGAGCCAATAACAGCAACAAGTATTTACCGAGGGATTATTACATGTCTTAACCGTTTGAGTCCCAAGCAGTGTGATTGCGCTGCTGAGATTTTATGTCAAGAAAACATACGATTCGTTTGAGTCCCAGGGGGTATTGAAAAAACACTGTCGAAGAATCCCAAACAGCGCAATCGCGCTTTCTCTAAATGAGTACGAAAAGACCCAAACAGCGTGATAGTGCTTGTTTTATTTTATGTCGAGAAATACCAAGCAGCGCAATTGCGCTGCTTGGGACTCAAATGGTTAATATAATTTCTCCTAAATAATCTCACTTAATCCTCAACAACTCTAAGGTAAATATTTTTATCTCTTTTAAAGCAGTGAAGTATGCTTACAGTTAGATTAACTTGCTCAAAGTCACATAGCTAATCATTGTATGCTAAGATGCCAACTGTTTGATGCTAGAGTTTCCATTTTAACCCTATGCTGTCCCTTTTCACAATAGAAATGAACTGTTGGTGGTAGTACATGTCTGAAATAAACTGTGTATCTAGTGATATCCTTTTATTCCATTTATCTGTTGCTGCTGATGGGCTGTCTCTCTGTCAAAGCAACATGAATGGGCTCATCTCTTCTCTGTGCCTCCAGCATTGAAAAAAGATAGGCAAGTCCTGTGGCATCCTCTCAAAGCAATCTGGTCTTGTTTTTGAAAGTGACTAGAGCAAGAGCCAATAAAATCTCCCAAATCTATGGAAATAAAAATGTATTTTCCTTTGTGTGCCAAGGCAAAATTGATCCATAAGCCAGGAGGACATGTGCTTTGAGTTGTTAATGGCAGTAATGGACTGTCCTGAACAACCCATAGAACCGCTGGCAAAATAGCTGTTTTAACAGTCTTGGCCTTCATTCAGTAGATGCGTATGGAACACATTTTATGCCAAGCACTCTGCTGGCTGCTGAGTTTACAAACAGGAAAGGCATTCCTGATGTCATGAAGTTCAGAGTCTTCTGGGGAAGAGACAAGGAAAGCAAATAGTACAATGTGAAGTGATAAGTGTTGAGGTAAGAATATCAGGGTATTTTGTCAAGAAGGAAGTCACTCTAACTCAAACTGAGCAGGAGGAGGATTAAAACAATACTGAACCTGAAGCACAAGCAGGAGTTAAGTGAAGAAGAGAGGAGACCGTCCAGTGTAAAGAACATGGTTTGTTCAATCGTCTGGAAAGGCTGATAGATAAAGCATATGGAGGGAGCAGGGAGAGGTGGGCAGGAGACAAAGTGAAGGGGCCTGTGTGACCAGCTTGCTTGTTGGTTTGGAGCTGTTACAGTGTTCCTCTGCTGTGCAGTCATGGAAACCCTACTACAAGTGTCCCACTGGGCAAGCAGAGCTGGGACTGAGATGTGAGCAGGTCTGCATCTCCTTGATCATCTCTCTGAGACAGAGAACCAGGTCCACCTATTTGCAGGAGCTACTGGCATGCTTAGGAGTAGATTAAACTGAATTGGAAATATCAGTTCACAACATAGCTGACTGACTCCCTTATGTGTTCTTTCATAAGGCCAGCCTGAAGTTATTCCCCTTGAACCACCTTATCTTGGTAGAATTTAATGCACAATGTGATAGTCCTAATTGCTAGTACTGTTCTTCAGTGACAGAGTTGTCACTATCAATGGCCAGTTATGCATTTTGGGCTGTGTTTCTCAGTAGACAGTAAAATTGTGTTGATCCTTTCGCACCTTTTAGGATGGGGATTTTTGTAATCTTTGCTATTTCAAGGCTGCAGAAAGTGTCCATAGCATAAATCCAATGCAGCTTGGCCTACACTAAGCTCTGATCCCATGATTTTGCATTCATTAATACCATGCTCTAAGTAACTGAAGTTAAACCCTTTGAAACTGTGTGAAATGGAACCAATTAAAGTGTTTTGGGCCAGCAGTGGTGACTAATGGCCCCCTTTCCAGCATTCCACATTAGTGTGACTCAGAACCTCCTCTCCAGATTCTTTGGAGTTCTTGATTAAAAACACTTTAAAAAATCTTTTACTTTGAAATAATTTTAGGCTTGTAGGAAAGTTGCAAAAATAATAGAGAGATTTTCCCTATGTCCCTTTCTAATGTTAACAGCTTACATAGCTATGGTACAATGATTGAAACCCTGGAAAAAACACTGACACAATCCTATTAACTAAAGTACATACTGTATTTGAATTCCACCAGTTTTCCCAGTAATAGCCTTTTTCTGGTTAAGGATCCAATCCAGGATCCATATGTACGTGGGACTATGGCCAGGCTTTCCATTCTATTGCACTGGTCGGTTTGGTTACTTGTGCACAGTACCACACTGTTCTAATGATGGAAACTTTATAGTATGTTTTCAAATCTGGTAGAGCTAGTACCCTCATAATTTTTCTCTTTCGGTATTTTCCTGGCTATTTTTATGTGTTTGTTTTTTCATATAAACTTTAGTATCAATTTGTCTAACTCCATTAAAAATGTATTGATGATTTAATTGAGATTGTATTATATTTATTTTGTTAATCCTCATCCAAGGATTTTTTTTTTCCCATTGATTTTTAGAGAGAGTGGAAGGGAGAGGGAAAGATGACACACAGAGAGAAACATTGGTGTGAGAGAGACACATTGATTGGCTGCCTCCTGCATGTACCCCAACTAGGGCCAGGGATTGAGCCTTCAACGGAGGTACGTGCCCTTGACTGGAATCAAATACACGACCCTTCAGTCTATGGGCCAATGCTCCAACCACTAAGCCAAGCCAACTAGGGCTGTATTACATTTCTTAGCTAAGGGAGAACTGACATCTTTACACTGTTGAGTCATCTTATCCTAGAACGGGATGTATTTCCACTTGTTCCGGTCTATTTTTGTGCCTTTTTAGGACTGTTTTAAATGTTCTTATTTAGATTTTGCACATTTAAGTTTATACCTAAGTACTAGTGTTTAATCTTCTTTGTTGCTAGTAAATGGGGTTTTCTCTGCCATTGTGTCTTCTATTGGGTTATGGTTCTTACATATGAAGGCTATTGATATCTATATGCTAATTTTATATCTTGCTACCTTACTGAATTCTTTCACTTTTGGGTTTAGTTTTGTCATCCTTGAGGGTAACGCCCCCCCCCCCCCCCCAACTTTCTAAATGTACAAAGCAGTGGCAAAAAAAATGAAAGAATCTATACAGGTAGAAAGTGATACAAAAGCTCAAACCTTGGGACGCAAGTAAGTAGAAACATCTTTCACCATGAAAGTATCTGCTGAGACCTGGTCCCCTTGAGCCCATGTCATGATGACTGTGATGGGTATAGGCGGTAAAGCAGAGCCCGCAGGGAGTTTAATCTGAGATCTCCCGAAAAGCAAGGACCCTCCAAGTGCTAAACTTACGGCAACAGTGTAAATAGTAAATAAAACCACCAAGCAGAATAATAGTAAGGAAACGACACTATGTTGACCTTGGCTCTGGATGGAGGAAAAGTTTTTGGTTTTTTTTTTCATCTAAAGGTGTTTAACAAGTTGACCTTATCTCTTTAAGATAAGGCTCAAGTTTATTCTATTTGTGTGGTCCAAAATACTGCAAATGGGAATTTAACTTACTGACCTAGGTCAGTAGTAACCCCAGATGACTAGCAGAAGCAAACAGGTTTTTACAATCTAGATACCAAAGAACTCCCACAGATAAAATATAAAAAATATGAGTGTTCACAATTAACCATAGGCCAAAGAAGAAAATAATTATTAACTTTATAATTAATACAGAAACAACATATAGGAGAATCAGACCCACAAACACTTTAGATACTATACTATTAATACAGAATATAAACTAAATATTTAAACATATTTTAAGAAATAAAAGAGAGACTTCAAAACACCAGGCGACAAAAACATATAATTTTGAATGGGGGTGATGAGAGTTAAAGTGTCTTACTGCCCATTTATTATTCTAGAGGAAAGTAAACAGTCTTATTAATTTGGGACTTTAGGTAAGTAGACATGTTAAAATATTTGGAGTAGGCACTAAAAGAATGAGTATAGATATAGAAAATAACATTTAAATTAATATGTGTGAAAAAGGAATGATAAAAAAATAAAAAAGAAAGGTGAGAAGTATAAAAAGCATAAAATAAAAGAATTACAATATATTGGTAATAAGCAGAAATGAATTAAACTTGCCAGTTGAAAGTAAAGCCTTAATACTGGATTTTAAAAACCCAGCTATATGCTGTTTATAAAAGACAGATCTAAAACTTAAAGTCACAGAAAGATTAAAGGTAAAAGGATGGAAAAACTATGAGAGACAGAGGTCAGAGAAAGTAAAGATAAAGATAACCTCTACAAAATAATAAATGTTGTTTCAATTATTGATAAATGGTTCCATTTGCCAGGGAGATGTCCTAATTCTCAACAAGGCTTAATTATGTAGCTTCAATATGCATTAAGCAAAAATTGACAGAACTAAGTTTCAATATCTTTCAGTCATTGATATGACAAGTGGACAAGAATTGTTATGAATATAGAATAAACAGCACAATGAATAAGGTTGGTGTAAAGGACATCCCCCCAAATTTGAAGTTACACATTATTCTGAAGCACTGATTGAATATTTACAAAAGGTGACACTTAGGCCTTCAAGCAAACCTCAGTACATTTGAAAGGTTATAGTCACATAAACCACTTTCTTTGATCATGATCAATTAATTAAAAAGTTAATAATTTTTAAAAAGGATTTTCTAATGCATTTGGAAACTTAATAACGTGTAAACAAATGAATCACTGAAATAATATTAATGAATATTAGAAACATAGATTATTAGAAATGAATATCAAAAGCTTATCCTTTAACACTCTTGGAATGCAGCTAAAAGGAGAGTTAGAGGAAAATTCATAATCTGAAATCTTTAAATCTGAGAGGCAAAGGGACTGAAATTTTATGAGTGAAGCATTCTACTTATATAGTTAGTAAAAGAACAACAGAATAAACCCAGAGAAGGCAAAAGTAATAAAATAATCATGGTAAGATCAGAATTTAATGAAATAGGAAATAAACATATAATTGAGAGACCAACAAAGTAAAATATTAACACAAATAAAATAGGCAAAACTCTAACATTATTAAGAAAAAGAGAAGTTACAAATAAACAATATTGAGACTAAAAGTGGGTATATAATTATAGATACAGGAGAGATTTAAAAGTTAATAAGGTAATATTATGAACAACTTTAGCCAATAAATTTGAAAGCTTAGACAAAATGGACAAATTTCTAGAAAGATATAATTTACCAAAATGTAATCAGGAGAAGTAGCTTGATTACTCTTGTATTAAACAAATCTAGTCAGTGGTTTAAAATCTAGGACTATATTTTCTTTGTAGAAAGATTTTTGTGTGATCCACCCAAAACACAGGAAATGCCTAGCTCATTCTGGGGCTAGACACATAGATTGTAAAGTTCATTTGGAAGAACAAATGAGCAAGACCAGCCCAAGAAACCCCATGAAAAAAAGCACTTGGAAGGAGGAGGGTATTACAACATAAAGCCTCTAAAACCGAAAGTGTGGTACTGGCACATGAATAGACAGAATGACTAATGGAACACAGTAAGGAATTCAGAAATAAACTCAATTGCATATGAAAATTCAGTGTACAATACGGATGGTGTCTTAAGTCGGTGAGGGGAAAAGATGGATTATAGAATGAACGGTGTTGGGATAACTGGAGCCCATATGGAAAAAGAAAATTGGATCTGTCCCTTACACTACATACCAGGATAATTTTCATATTGATCAGAGATTAATTATACAACAGTAAACTATAAAATTACTAGAAAAAACAAGATGCATTCCTCAGTGTACTGGCCTGGGGGCCCAATCTGGCCTGAGGCCTATTTTGGGGCTGATGGGGACTAAGTAAGCATGTTCTTTTCACTTTTTAAGGGTTCAATAAACAAGAAAGAAGAGGAAAAGGACATGAACTTATCTGGTGGCAAACCCTAAAAGATTTACTTAAATATTTTAAATATGAAAATATTACAGGCAACCCCTGCTCTGTAAGCTGAGAGTGAGGAGAGCTTTGCTGATGGCACCGGTTAGTTACAATGATGCCACCAAGCTCAGGTGGACAGCTCTGCTCACATGTCCTTCAATCCCTTGGACCAGTAGGAAATATTCTCCACCCTTTTGCTGGAAGAGATTGTAAACTGACATGGCAAAGGGTAGGGATACAGTGAAGGGTAAAAAATTAGGACAATAATGTAATCCTTCAGACTAAATATGACTTAAAAATCCAGACACAACAGAGAAATATTTACACTGAAAAACAAACCAACACAAAATAACTCTTACTTGCAAAATATTCCATAAGCAAAGTAAAATACAAGTGCTGACTGGGAAAACATATTTATATTTTAGTTCACAGATTAAGGGTTAATATCCCTAATTTATACAGAGTTTCTAAAGCTGGAGAAGATCCTATAGAAAAATAGGGAAGAGATGTGAACAGACAGTTCACAGAAAAAAATGCTTATGAAACATATGAAAAGATGCTCAACTCTCCATAGCTGTTGGATTTTCACAACAACCAAATGAAGTAGATATTCTTATCATTCCCATTTTACAGATAAGAAAACTGAGTCAAAAAGAGGTAAAGTATTCTGCCTGAATGCAAATAACTAATAAGTAATGGTGCTAGGATTTGAACCCAGTCAGTCTGGCTCCAGATAAAAGAGTAGTTCACCATGACTAAGTGAGGCTTATTTCAGAAACATGAGGATCATTTAATATTGACTACCTGGGTGTTTCCTTAACATGATAAAATATATTTATCTCAATCCAAGCCAGCATTGTACTTAATTGAAAGTTAGAGAAACGATTTCATTAAAGTCAGGAATAACACAAAAATATTCACTAATCATCACCGATACTTAAAAGTATTCTGCAAGTCTTGGACAAAACAATCAGACAAGAGAAAGAAATTAAAGGTATGGAAATTAGAAAGGAAGGAAAGATAATTATAATTTGCCAATGATATGATTAAAACATTCACCTAGAAACTAAAGAGGACTACCAAATACATACAAAGAATTTCATAAATTAGATGACTACAAAATTAATTTTCAGAAATCAAGAGTTTGTCCAATGTCCAATTACATAAATAAGGAAAGAAAGGATCCATTTTATAAAAGCAGCAGAAAATAGAAAATATGAAATACTTAGGAATAAACTTAAGAAATATTACTTTGAAATAAAATAAAGAAGACCTAAATAAATGGAAAGATTTACTGTGCTCGTGAATTGAAAGGCTCAAATGTTGGTTCTTTCCCATTCAAATTCACAATGGATTCTTTTTTTGGAAATTAGCAAGCTAATTCTAAAATTTATATGAAAACTCCCACCCTGGTGCACAGATCCATGCACTGGTGGGGTCCGTCAGCCTGGCCTGTGCCTCTTGCTATCCGCGGGGGTCTCCTTGGGGATGTAGGACTGCGTGAAGTGGCAGGCGGCTGGGGAGGAGGCCAGGCGCTGTGCAGCTCCCGCTCATCCCGGCCCCTCTGCGCCTGCTGCCACGGAGGCGGGAGAGGCTTGTGCTGCTGTAGCTGCGCTTGCCAGCTGTGAGCCTGGAGTCTCGCACATCAGCTGAGCAGTGCTCCCGCTGTGGGAGCGCACTGACCACCAGGGGGCAGCTCCTGCATTGCGTGATGGCCCCCTGGTGGCCAGTGCACATCATAGCGACCAGTCAAACAGTCAACTGGTCGAACGGTCACTTAGGGTTTTATGTATAGAGAGATGTTAAAGACCAAGAATAGAGAAGACAGTGTTGGAAAAAAACCCACACACAACACAAACACCAAAGCTGGAAGACTGCTTATAAAGCAGTGTGGTATCGATGCACAGATAGACAAACGGGCCAATGGCAGAATAGAGACCAGAAGCAGAGCACACGTATTATAGTTTGATGTCTGAGAGCCCAGGGCAGACTCCACCTCCGCTTCCATCTCAGGACCTGGACAGAGGCCCTCCTTCCTGGACTGCCTGAGGGGTCCTCCCACCCTGCTGTGTTCTGGCCAGCATCCGTCTGATGAGGATGACCGCCCTCCCTGGTGAGAGAGGAAGCAGCTGCCCACAGATGTCTTTAGCATCCCTACCCCCAACCTCAGAGTGCCCGAGCCCCTGTCTGGCCAGTGTGGCACAGAGAAAAGAGCTTAGGAGGCAGGGAAGTCAAAGGGACAGTGCCAGAGTCCTGAGGAGAAGGACTCAGGGGCAGAAGTGACTGCGACCAGCTGATGGGGGTAGAGCCCACGGCATGAAGATCCCCTGGGGAGAGATGAATGCAGGAAAGTGTACGGAGGCAGCCTCAAGACCATGCTGGGATGTTCAAGTTCCACAGCCTCACCGCAGGTCTAGGACACATGCTTGTATACTAAGATATTTAAAAGGTAGCTCGTGTTTTAACGAAGATGCAATCCTATACGTTTAGAAATACATTGGAAAGAGTACTGCTTATGAGTCCAGTGGAACTGGCATCCACATTGTGTAGGTATATAAAACCGGAGTTGCTCAATACAAGTAGAAACCAGTCTTCTAGGCCCGGCCACTCCAGTCTGCACCACAGGAACTCTACAGAGTGTGAGAGTTGCAAAGCCCATGTCCAGCCTCTCCCAGGCAGAGGGCTTGGTCCACGATTCCTAGCCCCAGGGAGCAAGGTAAGTGGAGAAAAAAATCCTTATTTCTCCTGGGGCAACTCCTACAAGAAGGGGGAGATAGCAGTGGATAATAGACAATCCTGGAGCTTTCCAGAAGCTACACTACTTTGTGGGTTCAAGTGGCTGTAACACTGAGGAGGTTAAATGCTAACGAAAAGCCTTGTCTGGAACCAAAAGGGTACTATAGCTCCAGGTATCAGGAAATTACTGGTTTGTACCTCCACTTAAAAGGCAATAAAGTAGCATTGCTTTCTCTTCACCCTGAAACCCAAGAGGGAACAAAAATTCCTCTTTCTGTTAGATCCAAGATTCGCAGTGTTTTGTTTCAAATGTTAGGTTCCTTTTGGGGAGAGAGGAACATAAACACGTTTGGTGTTTGATGTGTGTGTGTGTGTGTGTGTGTGTGTGCACAGAAAGGTTGCTTCTTCCCTCTCACCTCCCCGCATTACACGTCTTTGCCTGTCTCTCTGAACTTGTAACTTTCAGCATTGTGCCAGGGGCATGCAGTTTCTAGGTTGTCGGTTTCCAAGGTCATCCTTTGAGATGAGCAGACTGCTGGGTGCATCTGTAATAAGTCAGACAAGGGTTTCTCTGGATCACTTGGTAGGCTCTTCCCTTCTGATCTGAACTTGCTGAGGAAGTTTCTGTGCGTCCTGTAGCCTGTTTAAGTGTCTGTAAATTCCCCAAAGGAAAGGAAAGCGGAGTTTAATAATGCCTGGTGCCTGCTCCTTCTCCCCTCCCTCCCTGTCCTTCGGCGTGAAAGGACACGACAGTGTCTGGGGGAGTTGATGGAGACAGAAACAGGGGCCTGTGGGTTGGGGCTCAGAGAAAGAGGTTATCCTAGGATGAAATACAAACTATATCACATTGATTTTCCCTTTGGGGGACCCGGATATCACATCCTGCCATTTCCCTCTAGTCCCTGCCTGCGATCGACAGGGAAGCATTAACAGGGAATAATCAATGGCGCTCTGTCCTGAAAATAAAAGGCTTGTCATGTCTCCCCATTTGGTGGAATGGATGTGGGACCAGGGGTCATGTGGCCAGCTTCCATCTGTCTCCTGACACAGGCCCTGACTCAGACATGCCTTCCATCCAGAGGGCAGCAGCCACCACCAAGTGATTGCAAACTCTCCGTGGGCAGAAAAACAAGACTTCAATTTTTCTGAACTCTTATGTCAGGAGCTTGGCTAACCATCAGACATGGCAGCTTAGGAGTGGCTTTCCTGAGCTTTAATCTCTGGGTTATGTAATGGATTGATGTTCCCTAATACTAGTATAATGGATGCTGTGCTTGCAGTCAAAGAAGGTTATACATTCACTGTTTCATGATAGAATCGCAGAAAGTCAGAATTGAAAGGGGCTTATATCTGTGGTCCAGCCCTATTGCCCATCTGATGTGCAAATTTGCTACGATTTTTCTGGTAAACCCAGTGGTTGCCTGGACACGACTGCCTCCTAATATTGCTCATCCATTGTCAGAAAGCTCAACTCTTAGAAAGTATTATCTTAAACTAACTAAAACTTGTTTTCTGGTGCTCATGGCCTTCACTTGTAGCATCCTCTCCATATGCTCCCACCTCTTTCACTTAGATCCAGTTCCCACTTGGTTCCCAACTCCTGATTTCTTCCATTCACAATCCTGCTAAATCCCGTTAGATTAAACCCTTAGATTTGGTTATTCACTGAAGGCTCTGGCTTGGAATCATGGAGCTTTACCATTTAGTATTTATTCTCTCATTTGATCCACCCATATTTGTTGCAAAACACAAACAAGAATTTGTGTAAAAAATGCTTAATGAAATGTCATTCATTCTATCTAGGCTGCAGTTTGTTATAAAGGCTCCAACCCTCATCTTCTAGGATCTTCTGTTATCCTGGTTGCCTCCAAGATTCCTGACAATAATTTAGCAATCCCATTTGCAAGGGTTATCAGCCTCCTGGGAAGTGATTCATTGAGGTGAGCAGCTTTAATTCATTAGAGAAGCTGGAGAACAGGTGCACTTTTTATAATCTCTCCACTTGGACTTTAATTCTCTCTTATCGACATTTATGCTACCCAGGTCTTGGTAAAAGATTTTATTTGACAGAAAAGATGGAAGCAAATTAGGGGTGTTCAAGTTCTGCCTTCTTTCTGATAAAAATCACTACCGATGCAGTGGCCCGTGTCATCTTTTATTTTTCCTTTTTTCGACTTGCCATTGGCTCTTTTTGTAACTCAAACTCATTGCTGGCTTCAACCTTCTGATACTCTTTAACCAAAATCTATCTTGTTTATTAAAGTTTTTATTCACAGTCCACTCTGTCAAGATTTTGAAGAATAGAAGCCAATGAGAATAGAAGTGTTTTTTGGGGGAAATGTTTTGAGCACTGTATCAATTCCAGACCCTTTCTTTGGTCTTGTGAACTGTGACATCAGTTGTAAGTTTGGGGGTTCCCAAAGTCACCTTGAGTTTTGATAGTCACTAGAAGGACTCACAGAACTCATGAGTAGCTATTATACTTATGGGTGTGATTTGTTACAGTTACCGGATACAGATGAAAATCAGCCAAGGGAAGAGAGGCATGGGGCAGAGGTCAGGAAAATTCCAGACATGGAACTCCCAACTGTCCTCTTATGGATTCACACTGCCCAGGTGGTTGATCTTAAGTCTCCAGCCCCTGCAGACATAGAGTGGATGCCACATGGGCCAAAGCCCCCATCATAAGTCACAGTATTGAACTGTCCAGTAGCCAAGGCCACCAGGTAAACAAAGACACTCTTATCATCAAGACATTCCAGGAACCTAGGGATCCCCTCCCTATAGCTGAGGGCAAAGGCTGACTGCTCTTTGGGTAAGATGAATCCTCTATTACGCATCCTGTAACAAATATCTTTGTGCCTAAGCTCTGTTCATTTTGAGAGCTATTTTTTTAGGGTAAATTCTCAGAAGTGGAATTACTGTATCAAAGAATATATATGAACATTTTCAAGACTCATGTACATATCAAAATGCTTTCCAAAGAGTGTACTAATTTATACTCCACCCCTCCCTATCCCACCAGCAGTGTATCAGAGTGTCTGTTTTATCACACCCTTACTGGCAATTTGATAGGCACAAAGTAGGATCACATATTTTCATTTGTATTTCTATGGTTAATAACATATGTTTATTGTTAAAGCTGTTATTATGCAGGATTTTGAGTACCACAGAAGTTGACAGAAGAGCTTGATGAGCTCCCATGTGCCTATCCTACCAGCCTCACAACCACCTTCTCTCATTCCCATAGCTTTTTGAAGAAAATCTCCTAACAGATCATTTTGTCTTTAGTATTTCAGTATGCATTTCTAAAAGCTGAGGACTCTATTAGAAATCCACAAATACAATGATCTTTCTTTCAAAATTAACAGTAATGTCTTTTTCTCTCTTTTTTCCTTTTTTTTCTTTATTGAATAAGATATTACAAATGTGTAGTAATTTCTTAATGTCATCAGATATCCAGTTGATGTTCAAATTTCTAATTGTTCCATAATTATCAGGAGTTTCTTTGACATTAAAAAATAAATCAGATCCAAATGAGGTCTAGATATTGAGATTCGTAGACATAGCTTTTAATCTAACATATGTCCTGTGATTTACAGACCCTCTCCCCTCTCTCACTCTTGCTCTTGCCCTCACTGTTGATGGCATTGAGGACGTGGCTTTGTGGCGAGGAGCTGTGGGCAGTCTCTAGGAGCTGAGGGTAGATTCCAGCAAAAAGCTGAAACCCTCCGTCTGGCAACTACAAGGAGATGAATGCTACCAACAATCCGAGGGATCCTGGAAGCAGATCTTTTTCTCTGCTGAGCCTCTGATGGGACCCCATCCCCAGCCAGCACCCGATTGCAGCCTGGTGAGACCCTTAAGCAGAGAACTCAGCGACCCTGTACACAGACTTCGGACCTACCGATAACATAGGTGGCAAATGTGTGTTGTTTAAAGCTGCTAAGTTTGTGGCAATTAAGTGGCATAGAAAATGCATACAGTGGGTGCTCACTAAACCGATGTTGAAGTGATTCAATGAATCCATAAGAAGACCAGGTAAGAGCTGGTCAGACACAGCTTCCAGTGGAGTGAGTCTTCCAGACATTGAGCAGATGTTCCAACTCCACCACCACTACTGCTGCCTGGGAGGTGGCGTGGTGGCACATCCTTGCTGATGAGTTGGTTGCCGGCTGTGGCACACCCCAATACTGCCTCACCCACACCCGCCCCTTTCCCCGTGATCTCCTCTCCGCCTGCCTGCCCCGACCCTATGATGCGTTTCTGGAGCAGTGAGCACCCTCCTGAGAACCCTCCTAAAGGATGTGTACCCTCTCAGTACACACGATGGCTTCCTCTCTAATGTGGACAACACGGAGCATATGGCCTTTGGGTGTCCACCTGCACTTTCTCCATCCTGTGACTGCTTCTGCCTTTGATACAACTTACCTTCTCCTCTCTACACAGCTTCCCCAACAGGATTTCTGAATGGTTATAAATTGCTTCTGACAAAAATAAGCAGGCAGCCTTGAGCTGACCCTGTGGTCACCGTGCCGATGGGCCACCCAGGGGAACGTCCTCGCCCGACCCCTCTGCAGGGCAGGTCTTCTCTTTGTCCGCACAGCCCCAGGCTCCACACACCCTCTGTTCTCTTAGTGTTCTCTCTACCACCACCCCCCTCCCCCATAGCCCATCCAGCCTGGTGTTTAAAAACAACCATTGTCAGAAGATGTCATTTAATCTGTTTTCATTTTTTACTGTACAAAGAGGAAGCGAGGACTAGCGGTAAGATTGCGATGAATGATGAAAGAACTCCTCACAGCTGTTCAGGGATATATATTTTTCCTGCAGTGGAGCGAGACGGGTCCCCAGCGAAGCTCGGGGCTTGTTCCAGGAAGCCCCTCATCTGTCACGCTGGGGGCAGGGGAAGGTGGAGAAGTGTCATTATGGATGTACCTGGGCTCAGAAGTGACTGGTCAAGGTTGACGCTGCATCCTGATGGGGCTGTTTATGGAAATGTCAGGGAGGCACTGCTGGAGGGCAGCTCCAAACGGCCCCTGCTCTGTGGCTGATTCCTGATTCCATTCCAATCAGCCTGCCTGAGGCTGAAATAAGTCCTTCCAAGGAAAAGACCCTTGACATGTTCCAAATCAGATAGGAAACCCAAACAGTAAGTGTTCATTCTCTCAGTTTTAGGCTGGAACCAGATGCCCCTAATTGTCTATACTTCCTTATCCTGAAGCCACTGGCCTGTCTCCCTGGGGACTGAGCAGAGTGGAATCAGGATGGTCTACACCTGCAGCTGGTGGGTGACGCCCAAAGGGAGAAATGCTTGGGATCTGGGGGCCTGCATCAGCTTTGCCAATCCTGTGTGGATGCCGATTTACTCTTAACGTGAGAAGACTGAGGAGGACAGAAATAGGTCCATCTCATAAGATGGAGAAGCTAGACCTCAGTTTCCACTTCTACCCACCTTTTTTTTTTTTTTTTTTTTTTTTACCCCCTGAAACAGCTTCCACAAAGAGCTTTTCTGCTACTAACAGCTGTTCTTTCCTGCTCTTCGCTCCTGCTGGTCAGAAAGTGATCCTGATAGCAGTGCCCACGGCCACCATGGCTGGAGGGTCGGAAGGCCCGAAGGACCCTGTCACACTCAGCCTCTCCTCCCAGATTTTCAGTTTGCTTAGAATTGCCCCCCGACCCTTTAAATTTATTTTCTTATTGCCAGTTTCATTCCTAAAAGGATTTGAAATGTCTTGACCAAAATATGGATGATGTGGCAAGGAAGATGGTTAGGGAAGAACATCAGGCTGAGGACACAAAGGCAGGAAAAATTTGACAGCCACATGAGGCCCCCCACCTGGGCGCCGTGGGAGGTTGATTGCCGCCACCTACCCCCAGTTCCCCATCCCAGTCCAGGGCCTGGCCCGATCTGGCAATCAGGGCCTGCCGGCTGCGGGGAGGGGCCAACCGCCACCGGGGTGGGTGGGCAGCAAGCCAATCGGGGCGTGCCAGCTGGGGCGAGGTACCCGGGAGGTTGGTCACCAGCCCCAAGGAGGGAGCTGGCCCTCAGTCCCCCTGGGAAAGGGGCCATGTCTGCTGCCACACATCCCCAGTTCCTAGTCCCAGCCCAGGACCCGGCCCTAATTGGGCGATGGGGGCCTGTTGGTTAGAGGGAGGGACCGGGAGGTTGGCCTGCAGGTCCCTCAGAGATCAGAGCCTTCGGGCTAGGGACAGCTCCTGCATTGAGCGTCTGCCCCCTGGTGGTCAGTGCACATCATAGTGACCAGTCGTCCCAGTCATTCCTTCATAATTAGGCTTTTATATACATAGATGTTTAACTTTCTTATTAAGGCTGTTGTGAATATCTCTGGTATTTGAATTCTGTGATGTTCTTTAGAAAGAATTGATGTCTATGAAATCAAGTTTGAAAATACATGACTCTTTTTCTCCTCCTCCTTCCCCACCTCCTCTGTATTCTTCTTCTTGTTGAAAGAACACTAGACATTTTCCACTTTCTGGAATCAGGGAACCTGGGCTCTGTCGTTGACTTTGTAGCTGTTATCTGTGTCCCTGCACTGTGTGTGTCCTGGTCTCTGTGCATGTTCCTGTGATTGCGTGTTTGTGCAAAACAAGAATAAATGGGTATCCAGCCCAGCTACGTCACCAAGTTATTATTAAATTAAATGCAGTGAACTGGGGGTGGGAAATTTCTAAAGCAGTGGCTCTCAAACTTAAGCATCTATTGGAATCTTCTAAAAGGCTTGTTAAAACACTCCTCCAGAGTGTCTGACTCAGTAAGTCTGGGTTGGGTCCTGGAATTTGCATTCTAACAGGTGTTGAGGTGGTGCTGTACTGTTTGGTGATCACACTTTGAGAGCCAATGTTCTAAAGGAGCTTCCTTCTCTCTCCCCTAGACCATGCTAAGTTGGGCAACCAGTTGTGTTCCATCTGAGAGGTCCCATCTTATTTTTTCATCCTGGGATAGCCAAAAATAGACTTTGTTTCTTTGGCTTTATTCTGAACCCCCAACTAGAACTCTGGCTGGATAAGGTTTAGAGCAGCTCACACTGGAGTCACAAGGAAGCAAAAATTTACACTTTGTGAGCTTGCACATTCTATGCTATACTATATTCTACTTCACTATACTGTACTTCACTATACTATACCTCACTATACTATACTGTACTGTACTATACTATACTGTACTTTATTATACTATACTATGTTATATTGTACTATACTATGCTGTATTATACTATGCTATACTGTACATACTATACTATACTATACTATACTATACTATACTTCACTATACTATACTGTACTATACTATACTGTACTTTATTATACTATACTATACTATATTGTACTATATACTATGCTGTATTGTACTATGCTATACTGTACATACTACACTATACTATACTATACTATACTATACTATACTTTTGGGGTTTTCTACAGTTCTCATTTGGGCAAAACACCATGTGGTGCTGCTCAGATTTTTGAGAATCTGTTGAAAATTGGAGAGATAAATGTCATTCACATGTGTTGCAAATATAAGTATGTCAATGCAGACAGCAGTCTAAATGATCGAATTTGCTGAGTAAAGATTAAGGCTCCTTTCCCAACACTGTCATTTGAAACTAAAAGCACTTGCTAGTCAGAATCCACTTGGGCCAGAGTCTGGCCACTGTCACCAACCAAAGAGTAAGGATTAGGGAAGACAGGGAACAAATAGGGATAAGACCTCTTAGCCACACAGCCCCTGGCATTCCTAGGGCTGCTCGGCTGCCTTTGCTGGTACATCCTCTGTGGTTCTGCTACTGGTACCAGGTGAGACGAGAGCATGGAATCAGGACCACAGGAGGTGGTTTTAAACTATCGCCACACATTCTTTGACACTCCTCCCTTCAGGAGGCAGAGTTTAATTTTCCACCCCGGAGTACAGGCTCTACTTAGTGACTCTCTTATTCTAATGGAATATGTCAGAAGTCATATTTTCCTGCAACTTGATCACTTCTGAAGGTAGGTCACAGAAGGCATTGCAGCTCCCTTCGTCCTTCCGCATCTCCTGGGATCACCGGACCTGGGGGAAGCTGGTTGTGTGTTGTGGGGACAGCTACGCAGCCTTGTGGAGGGGCCCACGTGGCAAGGACTGAAGCCTCTGACAACAGCCGGCGAGTGAGCCACGTTGGAAGTGGCCCCTCCAGCCCATCAAACCTTTGCATGTCTGCAACCCCAGTAAACATCTTCACTGCGACTGTGAGAGGCCATGAGACAAGCCACCCCGGTAAGCTGCTGCCAAACTCTTGAGCCACAGAAACTGTGAGATCATAAAAGTTTGTTGTTTTGAGGCACTAAGTTTTGGGATACTTAGTTGTACAGTAATAGAAAAGGAATAGGTTACAATATGACAACCCTTATACTACCACTGCTGGAACTAATTCTGTTACATTCCTTCTAGGAAACTTTCAGTGATGTTATTACCTCAAACTAAGTGCTCACTGCTCAGTTAGGTGATTAAGACCCTCCTATCTCATTTCCCACACCTTCCCTAAACAGACCCAATTGAACTATTCACTGTGCCCCAAACACCCCTCAGGTTTTATACCTTTGCCCACCAGGCTGAACTTATTTCACAGCTCTCATCTCTGTCTGTAAAAATTCTTGCATCCTTTAGGTCCTGTCTCCAAAGTTGCCTTCTTCATGGAATTGTTTTTGAGTCCCTCAACCAGATATGTCCCTCTTCATCCAAACCCACCTTGTGCGTTGTGTTCCTGTTTGTTGCCTACCGGTAGCCTTTTCCTTTGTTCCTGCTGGCAGAGCCCTGGTTAGGTTCGGGTGGTCATTCCTCATTTGGACCAGGGCCGAATCCTGATTAGTTGAAGCCATCCACAGTGGCTCTAAGCCCCTTGTCAGTGATTGGTGCAGGAGTGGTCATGTGGTATAGTTTTGGCCAATGAATTTTGAGGAAATGTCTGCATTCTGGGAAAGGCTTCTTTTCAAAAGATATTATAGAAGGAACAGTTCTGCTGAACATAATCTGTGCAGGTATGATTTCTAGAGTCATGGTAGCTCTATAAATGCAATGGAAGCTAGCCCAAGGATGGATGAGCCAAAGATGGGTAGAACCAGGGTCCTTTTTGAATTTTTCCAGATCATGAATTAACCAATCTTATTATTGCCCTACCTCTGGACTTCATGGTATGTGAAGTCCTTTTTTAGATATTCTAGATTAAGCCAGTTAAGTTGGTTTTGTTATTACTTACAACTGAAGATGTCTTAACACAAAAACCCGGTGACACTTAAGACATATTAAAAGTATCCCTGTGCTCATTTTTCTCTTGTATCCTGTTATAATCTGGAAGTCAGGGATTATATGCTTATCAAAGTAAGACATACATACAGAAAAATACCTAAAAAGTTCACTTTTTAACCACAAAAAAATCTATTGAAATTACACAAAAGAAAAAGGAATCAAAACCTATCAACACAAAACCAACCAACAAACAAAACAACAACATGTCCTTGTTTTGAAAGGGAGATAGCAAGAGAGAAAAAGAGGAGCAAAATAACTACAAGATAAACAGAAATAATTTTGAAAAAGGCAACAGTAAATCCTTCCCTACCAATAATTACTTTAAATGTAAGTGGCCTAAACTCACCAATTAACAGAGTGGCTGATTGAATAAAAATCCAATTTTATACGGTTTATAAGAAACTCATCTTAGATTCAAAGACACATAGGCTGAAAATGAAGGTGTAGAAAAGATATTCCATGCAAATGGTAACCAAAAGAAAGCAGGAGTGGCTATACATATAACAGACAAAGTAGACTAAGTACAACTCTGTCTCTAAAGACAAAGAAGGTCATTCCATAATGATTAAAGGATCGATTCAACAGGAAGGTATAACAACTGTACGTGATGTACACCAACAATAGAGCACCTATGTGTATATACAAATGTTGACAAATCTGAAAGGAGAAATCAACGACAATGCAATAATAGCAGAAGACTTCAACACCCTACTTTCAATAATGGATAGAGTATCCACACAGAAAATCAAGAAAGAAACAATAGATTTGACCAATACTGTAGATCAAATGAACCTAAGAAACATATACAAAACTTTTCACCCAACAGCAGAAGGCTGCACATTCTTCTCAAATGCAGACAGAACAATCTCCAGGGTAGATCACATATGTCACAAAACAAATCTAAGAAGATTGCAGTCATACCAAGTATATTTTCTGGCCACAACGAATGAAACAAGAAATCAATAAGAGCAAGAAAGTAGGAAAATTCACAAATACATGGAAACTACATCACACACTCATGAATAGCCACTGGTCAAAGAGTCAATCAAAAGAGAATTTAAAAAATATCTTGAGACAAACAAAAACACAACTTACAAATTTTATGGGATGCAGCAAAAGCAGTACTAAAAGGGAAGTGTATAGTGGGAAACACCTATATTAAAAGAGAAGAAATATTTCAAATAACCAAACTTCACACTTCAAGGAACTAGATAAAGAAGAACAAACTAAATCCAAAGTAAGCAGAAGGAAGGAAATAATAAAAATTAAAGCAGAAATAAATCAAACAGAGACTAGAAAATAGAAACAAGAGAGATGTTATTTTTGAAAAAATAAACTAGACAAATCCTTAGCTAGACTAAAAAGAGAGCAAGTGAGAGAGAGAAAGAGAACTCAAATAAAATTAAAAACTAAAGAGAAGACATTACAATGGATGCCTCAGAAATAGAGGGGATCATCAGGGATGGGAACTATTATAAACAATTATATACCAACAAATTGGATAACCTAGAAGAAATAAACTCCTGGAAAAAAACAACGTATCAAGACGGAATCAAGAAGAAATAGAAATTATGAACAGACCAATAATAAATAAGAAGATTGAAGTAGTAATCAAAAACCTTCAAAGAAAAGCCAGATGGCTTCATGGGTGAATTCTACCAAACATTCAAAGAAGAATTAATATCAATTCTTAAACCCTGCTAAAAATAGAAATGGAGGGAATACTTTTAAACTTATTTTATGAAGCCAACATCACTCTGATATGAAAGGCAGACAAAAATACCAGAAGAAAACTATGGACCAATATCTCTAATGAACCTATGATTCAAAAATTCTCAATAAGATACTATCGAACCAAATTTAACAACACATCAAAAAGGTTATACACCATGACCAAGTGGGAATTAACATATGCATATAGAGTTGGTTTAACATATGCAAATCAAACAATATGATAACCACATTAACAGAATGAAAGATAAAAATCACATGGTCATCTCAATAGATATGTATCAGTAGTTTATTCATTCTCATTGTGAGATAACATAAATAGACCACAATTTATGTATTCATTTTACTGTTGATGAACATCTAGGCTTTTTCTAGTTTGGAGCTATTACAAAGAGGGTTGATATGAACATTCTTGTACATTCTTTTGGTAAATATATATGCATATACCTACAACCTAAATGGATGATGGGTTATAGAATAAATACTAGTATGTGTGCTTAGTTTATACTTATTCATCTTTGTATCACTGTTTACATATTCTTTACCCTCCTGTCTTTCTCCTTTCAAAGAACCTACTTTGTACATATTGGGTACTTAAATAATCCTATATAATAAAAGTCTAATATGCAAATTGCCCCCTCGGGAGTTTGACCACTTGCTATGATGTGCGCTGACCACCAGGGGGCAGCGTGGAATGAAGGAAGGCCCTGGCCAGCAGCCGGCAGCTGGAGAAGGGAGGCCCCAGTCAGCCCTGATCGCTGGCCAGGCCTAGGGACCCTACCCATGCACAAATTTTGTGCACCAGGCCTCTAGTCATTATGTAATTCTCTCTCTCTCTCTCTCTCTCTCTACACACACACACACACACACACACATACATATACACACACACACGTGTGTACATATATATCTCCAATCGATATATATAAAAGCCTAAGCGACCATTCAATTGTTCGACCAGTAGCTATGACACGCACTGACCACCAGGGGGCAGACACTCCAACTGGTAGGTTAGCTTGCTGCTGGGATCCAGCCGATTGGGACTGGGTGAGACAGGCCGGACACACCCTGGAGCCCTCCTGTGGCCCCTCCCCAGCCCTGACCATGCACTGGTGGGGCCTATCAGCCTGGACTGTGCCCTCTCACAATTTGGGACCCCTTGGGGGATGTCGGAGAGCGGGTTTCGGCTCGATCCCCACAGGCAGGCCGAGGGACCCCACCAGTGCACGAATCCATGCACTGGGCCTCTACTTTGTATATAATAAAATTAAGTATAGCCACAATCTTAACAAATTAACAGTAGACATGTTTTGCTAGAATACAAAAGGTATAGTCAGTCAGGGATGGCTGGGACCCCCATTCCCATCTAAAATTTGGGTTAACAATGGACTCATCCATAGGTATATTTCAATTGCCCTTGGTCAGAATTCTGGAAGTTACTATAACTTCTCTCTCACAGTAGCTGACAAAATGGAAGGGGTAAGGAAAGGGTATTAATGAAGAAAGGGGTTGTCTTTCTTTCACGGTGGAATGGGGGAAGAATGACCCTGTTAGGTTGCTTGGAGAAGAGGAACAAGGTTTTCCGTGTGCGAGCAGTCCAGTAAAATGCTGCCAGGCCACGGCTCTTAGATACGTTATTGATTTTCTTAGAATTATTTTTGTTTTCAACAAACCACCTTTTCCTGAATGCTTTTTTTTTTTTATTCAACCTTTAGAAAGGACTTGGTTTGCAAACTAATGTTAACACAGCTCTCTGTGAACTGTCTCCTAAAACTGGGAACAACTCTTAGATTTTCTGTAAATGGAAACGTTACGGTGTTCGGGGATTTTTTTTCTTTTAACCAATTTAAGCAATTTGCTTAAATCTTGATCGGTCTCATGAAAAAAATTTAATGTCACTAAGAAAAATATAATTTCCCATTGATGGTAAATCTCTATATTAAACTGTGACTACCCAGGAACTCTATGTACTCAAGGAAAGGGTTCGTGACTTTGGCTAACCACCTATCTGTTCTGTTTCTGATGAAAAACAGAACTCAGTGATTGCAACAAAACTGTGTGGAGGGGAAGTTCATCAATATATTACCATAAGGAGTATGGATGATTCACATTTAAATGGCAAAAATACAGGTGCTTAATTCAAGTAATTAGAAAAATGACAGACTCCAAGTAGACCTACCCATATGCATCAGGAAATACTACAGGATTCATAACAAACCAAGTTGGTGTTTTTGAAGCCAACTTGTAACTAATAATTTCAATGAAAGAATGGCAAGTCTTGAAAACCCTGACCGACTCAAGACAACACTGGTGACCGATGGCACACTGACAATAAATGGTTGCATTTAAAGCTGTGGAACCCTGCCTCCGTGCGAGCATGCTCAGGAGCTGCTCTGTGGGACGGCCAAGGGCTGCACACATGCCAGATGGCTTCACAGACCCAGGACTAGAAGTCCTCGGTGAACCCTGGGAATGTGCTAATGTAAGCTTAGGAATATGAGAGTTCAGTAATCTTTAATAACCTTCTTAGGAGCTTACTAGTAAGAACCCCTTAGTCATGTGAAAGAAAAAAAGGTCTTTGTGTCCAGCCGGTGTGGCTCAGTGGTTGAGCATCAACCCATGAACCAGGAGGTCATGTCAACAGTTCCTGGTCAGGGTGCATGCCCAGGCTGTGGGCTTGATCCCCACTGGGGGGCTCTTATGATCGATGATTCTCTTTCATCATGGACATTTCTCTCTCTTTCTTTCCCTTCCTCTCTCTGAAATATATGAATATATATATATATATATATATATATATATATATATATATATGTCTTTGTACTTGCCCTGAAGAACCAAGAAAGGATTTATGCAAGTTCCTGGCCCAACAGGGGACCCCACACGGCCCAGCAGTGGGACAGACCCACTGAGAGTCACAATCCTACTTATATTACTAGAGTCTATAGGAATGGAGTCCTAATCCTTTTTGTGCAGATATTTAAATCTTTCTGCAGGACGTGGATGATGTGGGATGAGTAAAACGCATGCCCAGAAGGAGCAACCGTGTGCAGTACTAGCCTTGGCTCTGCAGGACCCGGAGTGTCAGTTGTCAGGTGAGTCTGGCTGAGACTGGAGTGTGGGACGATCAGTTGCCATGTGTGCGAGGGTGGCGATGAGTGTGGGTGTTGGAGGTGGCCTTGGTCAGGAGAAGCCAGGTTCGTACATTGTTTGGTTGTTCCTAGTCTTCTCTTTTACTATAGGAAGATTTTTCAGTTGCCTCTATGGCTTATATAGACACTTAATTGTCAGGTAATTTCCTTAAAGAGCAATCAGTATCCCAGGAATTGATTTATAGCTGAAGTCAGTTTCTATGTGTGTTGCTTGGTTCCAAATATATATATTTCAAAGCTCTATGTGATATACAGAACCCTACAGAGATCAGAAAACAGACAAAGATCAGATCTTGTCATTTTTGAGTCTGGTGAATTATACCATTTGAACCACCACTTGAAGGTTTTGTTGTCCTACAAGTCTTACGTATTTCTCAGAATAAAGGAGGTCTTCAGATACCCAGGTGCCAAATTGCCTCTTCTTGTTAGCTACCTGATATATTTTGCATTAATCTCTACTTTGCCTTTCATAGTCCTCAATAGTGCCGCATTATTCTAAGCTGAGTCCCAGTTGATTATTTTTTAAACGAGTGTGCTTGTGAAGGTTGTTTATAGAGATGGTTGCACATCCTGAGCTGCTGTAGGACATCAAAAGACAGAATTAGACACCAGCTTCCCCCTCTGTGCTCACCATGAAAATATTAAATAGGATAGAGGCATGAGGAAGGCACATGAACACACTTCTTTGTAGTTATGTTTTCCACTGGAACCTGTGGTTTTTCTCTTCATTTTGTGGAATCTTTTTATAAGAGTGTTTATTGATTGAGTTTTAGAAAGGTAGATGTCCCTGTGGTTTATCCTGTGTGAGCTACCAATAGGTTTACCATTTCCTGCCTAATGTGTTAACCAGGTGCCATGAATCTGTCACACTTGTGAGCAGCAGAAGGCCACAGGAATCCGAGGAAATGCCTAGTGTTTGGGCAGCTCTGTGATTGACTTGTCATTATACTTAGTTTGGTCTTGAACAAACATAGACAAATTTAGAAAGTCTGTTATATTTCTGTGGTTGGTATGTCTTTATTTTTCACTCTAACCTGCTAAAGAATGTCCTACCAAACTCTAGTTTTTAGTATTCCAGTTGTAACTGCATTAGAAATTGCCAAATACTTCACAACTGTTCTTTCTGTCCCTATGAATGGAATTTGTAAATAGAGTCACTTTCTGTACTGTCAGGGAGAAATGTGAACTTTGCTATAATTATTTTACCCTTTCTTCTACCCTTCCAAATGTTCGGGGCCACCCAAAGCTTGATGCACTTGGTGAGGTGCTTTTGAGACTGGTCAGTTAAGCAAACACTAGTCCCAGTTCTGGAGCCAATGTTTCGATGGGCTTCTACTGTATATGAGCCAAACACACAAACAGGTCAACAGCAAATTGTTTTAGCTAATAGGTTGAACAGTTTATCTTCTCCCTCCAACCTCCCTACCCTGGGCAATGTCTCTCAACTCTTTAATTTAAGACACTAACAAGAACATTAACACAGTTTGGCCTCATTTCCTCTCTTTTTCTACCCATTTTTAAAAATCCTTAATGTTGAGATTATTACAGATGTTCCTCTTTTTTCCTCCTCATTGCCCACTGTACCTAGTTCCCACCCCACTCCAGGCCTTCGCCACCCTATTGTCTGTGTCTGTAGGTAATGCATATATTCATATAAAATATTTGTTTAATCTCTTTTTGTCCCCTTACCCCCTTTCCTCTGATACTTGTCAATCTGTTCCATTTTCATGCCTCTGATTCTATTTTATTCACCAGTTTATTCCGTTCATTAGATTTCTTATTCATTTATTTTGATTTTTAGATTCAACAGTTGGTAGGTATGTATTTGTTTCCATTTGGTTGTTCATATTCTTTTTCTTTTTCTTCTTCCTCTTCTTAAAGAATATCCTGTCCTAGCTGGTTTGGCTCAGTGGATAGAGCGTTGGCCTGCGGACCAAAGGGTCCTGGGTTTGATTCCCATCTAGGGCACATGCCCAGGGTTGTGGGCTCAATCCCTAGTAGGGGGCGTGTAGGAGGCAGCCAATCAATGATTCTCTTTCATCATTGATGTTTCTATCTCTCTTTCCCTCTCCCTTCCTCTCTGAAATCAATAAAAATATATTTATAAAAAAAGAGAATAGCCTTCAACATTTCATATAATACTGATTTGGTGGTGATGAACTCCTTTAGCTTTTTCTTGTCTGTGAAGCTCTTTATCTGACCTTCAATTCTAAAAGATAGCTTTGCTGGGTAGCGTAATCTTGGTTGTAGGTCCTTGCTATTCATCACTTTGAATATTTCTTGCCACTCCCTTCTGGCCTGCATAGTTTCTGTTAAAAAATCAGCTGACAGTCGTATGGGCATTCCCTTATAGGTAACTAATTGCTTTTCTCCTGCTGCTTTTAAGATTCTCTTTTTGTCTATAGCCCTTGGCATTTTAATTATGATGTGTCTTGATGTGGCCCTCTTTGGGTTCATCTTGTTTAGGACTCTCTGTGCTTCCTGAATTTGTAAGTCTATTTCTTTCAGTCTATTTCTAGTAGGGGAAGTTTTCTGTCATTATTTCTTCAAATAGGTTTTCAATATCTTGCTCTCTCTCTTCTTCTGGCATCCCCATAATGTGACTGTTGATACACTTGAAGTTGTCCGAGAAGCTCCTCATATTTTTGGATTCTTCTTGCTCTTCTGGTTGGGTGTTTTTTGCTTCCTCATATTTCAAATCATTGATTTGATTTTCAAATCCTCTACTGTACTGTTGAATCCCTGTATATTATTCTTTATTTCAGTCAGTGTATACTTAATTTCTCACTGGTCCTTTTCCAGTTTTTTTTTTGGAGGTTTCTAGAAGATTCTTGAGTAAACCTTATAACCATGGTTTTGAACTCTATATCCAGTAGTTTGCTTGGTTCCATTTCTTTCATTTGTGACATGTTTATTTGTCTCCACATTTTGGCTGCTTCCCTGTGTTTGTTTCTATGTATTTGGTAGAGCTGCTATGTCTCCTTGAGTTGGTAGAGTGGCCTTGTGTAGTAGGTGTTCTATAGGGCCCAGTGGCTCAGCCTCCCCAGTCACCTGAGCTGGGAGTTCTAGGTGCACCCATTTGTGGGCTGTGAGCACAGTCTTGTTGTAGTTTAAACTTGATTGCTGATGGTGTCACTGGGAGGAATTGTCCTCCAGGCCAATTGGCTGTGAGGACCAGCTGCAACTACAGTGGGAGAGCTGCTGTGCAGGAGACACCCTATGGAGCAGGGCTTGCTTCAATGGGCTTTGGTACTCACTGAGTCTGCCTCATGAGTGTGTTGCTTATGAATGTTATAATCTGGTATGGTCTGATACTGACCACTGGGTACACTGGCTCTTGGGTCTCCATGGTGGTGCAAAGTCAGCCACTGCCTGGGGCCGCCCAGCAGGAGCTACAGAGAGATCTGCAGATTCCTCCTCTTTGTATTGGATTTGGAAGTGCCCAGATGAGGCCCAGCTATGAAGCAAGGCAGTCTGGTGCTGGTGCTTGTGACAGGTCTTGGGCCTTTTATTGATAGGTTTGGGGCTCTCTGGCCCAGCTGAAGCTTTAGAGATTTTAGCCTGAGCAAGGACAGGCCATTCATATGCAAAATCCACTGTACACAGCTTGGATGGGGTTGTGAATTGGATGAGGCGGGGTCTTAGGGAATCACCAGGGCAGAGCAAATGGAAATGGCTGCCAGTCAGCCCTGGGATTAGGGAGGTCCCGGCATAGGAGCAATGATCCCTGCGAGCACCTTCATCTGGGAGAAAGCTGCCCCCGAATGCCTGCCCAGATGCCAGACAATCCAGTTCCTTCTTGTATGTGTCTGTCCTCTTCAGAGCCTCGTCCTGGTGCTGGAGCTCAGAGGAAGCAGGACCTTGTAAATTCAGTTCATGGTGCTGGCCTTTTAAGAGGAAACGCTGGGTCTCCAGCAGTCTTTGTGTCACTGAGCCCAATCTGCACTGGTTTTTACAGCACATAGTTCTTATGCCAGTAGGGACTTCTTTTCCCAACCCTGGGACCCTGGGCTGGGGGTCTGGTGAGGGGCTTGGAACCCTTGCTCCTCCGGGCGGCCTCCACAGAGACAATCTCCCTCCCGATTAAAAAAGTGGCACTTATGGGTGCCAGACCAGCCCGTTCCGCACCTTCACTTCAGCACCTCCTACCAGTCTCGGTGTTATTTCTTCTTTACTTCTCTAGTTGTCAGAGACCCATTCAGCCAGCTTTCCAGTGGTTCTGGATGATGGTTGTTGTGTATTTTAGTTGTAATTTTGATGTGGTGGTGAGAGGCGGTGAGTACAGGCGTTTACCTATGCCGCCATCTTCAAATCCTCTCTCTATCCATTCTTAAACGGATATTCTGGGGAGTCAGTAAACAGTCAAAAACACAATATCATGGCTGATTTTCAGAGTGGAAGAGATCCTTGGAAATCTATAAGCAGAGTAGAGATGTCTTTCATTTTGGGATTTGTTATATGTACTTAGGAAATATGGGGCCAATTCCTTACCTCGCTCCCTCTCTGTTCCCCTCGAAACCCAATTCCACTCTCCCCAACTCCATCCCTAGACTTATTCACTGTTGCTCATCTTATAGTGGAGAATATGAGTGCAGAGGGGAGAGCCCACTGCACCCATAACTAGTTTTGACCTTGTTTGCTTACTATGTATGTGTTGGTGTGTGCACGCCTGCACGTGCATATTTCTTTATTCTCTTTGCATGTCCCTCTAATTGATCTTGAAAAGAAGGGACAGTTAAAGAAGACGTTAAGGTGAAATGAAGCCATAACTGCAGCTTGAGACTTTTATTAAGTGTGGCAAAGTTCCCTGGGCTGCGCTGAAATTGTTTATTGATTTTGGTATGGTTGGGTGCTCGGGGGTAATCACCCAGAATGCCGCTAGAGAGAGCATCTTGTTAGCTCACGCTCAGCATCTCCTGAGCAGTGTTCACTCAGGAGCTTGCCTCTTTAACCTGTGAGTAAATACCCCTGGTTAACTCCTGAGGTGCCTCCGCCTGGGACCCGAGCTGCGGCTGACCTGAGTGTGCGCCCAGCAGCATTTAAAGATTAATGGGGTTAATTTCTTCCCTTGGAAAAGGTTGTCTTGCAGGGGAGGGAAAGCAGGGTTAGGTTTGATATTGGAGACCCATATCATTTCCCACTTTTAGTGTGTATTTGGTTTGCTTGTTTCTCATTTCCCTTTAAGGTGGAAAGTTTGAAGGAACAAAGTAAGAAACAGAGTTAACTGAAATTTTTGGGTGGTGGTTTTATTGTTCTATCCCTCGTGTCTTTCCTTGGGTGTTTGTTGCTTTCCTGGGCATTGTGTTTCTGGTTTTCCCAGCTCAGTAATTAAATAGGGCACAGGGGCCACTCTGTGTAGGGCAGCTGTGTGGCAAGAACAGGGTGACGGCAAGGTCGCGTGGTCCATGCCCTCACGCTAGCAAGGTGCTGAAAAGAAGCCTGGTTATAGGATCATTTGAGGAAAGGATCACATTGTGGGAGAAAGGCAGGAAGTCTGGGACAGCTGAAGGAGGGGCTGTGGCATCCCCCCGCTCCAAAATAGCTTAGGTTAGTGTCTCTGAGGGACCCCAGGATCACTCTGAACGAAGTCAAATTCCTGAAGCTATTTTGCTTCAGAATTCATGTTGGTGGTGATGGGGAGCAGCCACCACTTGCATCGGTGGGTTATATTCCACAACATCCAGTGAAATACCCCTATGGTTGTTCTTCCTTTGCCTTTGCTGTCCCCCTTTAATTCCCACACCATTCTTTGTAAGTTCCATGACCATGTGCTGTCAAGTGCTCACAGCATGGTGCAAAGGGCTCCATGATGACAGTCACAGAGCACCTGGGGCCAGGGCTTCCACAGGAGTCCTTTGGAACTAGTAGCTATGCAAAAAAACCACATTGTGTGAGTTCTCTAGTTATCTTTAAACCATCTCTCTCAAGACACCGATGTAATGTCATGTCCTTTGTGAACCCCTCTGTATTTGCCTCCCCTAATGTAGTAACTATTTTCTCCTCAAATCAAACAGCATATTTCTTGGTTCCATTCTGGCCACAATGAGTATTTTTGCTCTCTGGGCTATACAGAGAATCAGAGAGTCGTTGGAAAGCACTGAGTTCAGGATATTTCTACGATTTCCCACCTCTCTCATCCTAAATATTATCAGCGGTGCCCAGTGCCTGAGGGAGTGACTACAGCCAGGGAAGGAAGTGGAGATTAAAGACAAACTCACAGAAAACTTGGGTTTTATCCCTAAATCTTTATTGATTGTGCCTTGTCATTGCTCTTTCATGCCTCTACTTAGCCTCTTGTAAGAGAGGGTTCATATTTGTCCCCCACCCAACTGGTTAGTGTTGGTCAAGACGAAAGAGGAAGTCGGAGCTATCGAGATGGAATGGGCTGTAAGTTAACTCAATGACAAATGGCATCACCTGGAAATCTCAGTATAACAAAAAGATTCCGAAACCTAAGATGGCATCTTCATTGACATCACAACTACTCAGCTTAATGACATTCTAGTGAAACAACAGGGTGTGAACAATCCTTGGGCCAAAGTTGACTTCCATAGATATAACTTGTATAGATATTTGACTTAATAGACAGCATTATTAAGAGTGAACATAAACTCTTCTCCTTTGGAAAGTAGGACATATCTAGGGCATATTTTCTTCTTATATCAGGCAGACCTGTATTCAAATTCCAGCACCATCCTGGAATCTGATCCTGAGCAAGTTATTTAACCCCGTTGAGTTAAATTTCCTTGTGTAAAATGCAGATGTGACAATTAACTAAGGACCTATAGATTTTTATTTGCAACCAGCCAGATAGTAAATATTTAAGGCTTTGCAGGCCTTACAATCCCTGAGGTCACGACTCGACTCCACTGTTGTAGCAACAGTACATACACAAATGGGCATGACTGTGTTTTAATAAAACTTTATTTATAAAAACAGCCAATGGTTGGATTTAGTTGTAGTTTGCTGACCCTGCTATAGAAGAGGATTCAGCAGATGATATGGTATTCATAAATATGAAGTCCTTCCTGTTTATTGATCATAGAATAGTTGCCCAACTCTTAAACTATATTCAGCAAAGTGGTTTGGCAAGTATGAAAAACTGATTTTTAAAAATCATCTAAAAGCTCACCCTAGGTGTTGAGCCTAAGTTGTAATCCAGTCTATCTTCCTACTTATCTTTTTCTTTTCTCCCTAAGCTTGTATGTCACACACTTCATTCTGACCCTCCCTCCCCATAGTCTCCAATTTGGCAGTGGGCTACCTCCATCTTCCATTACTTCCCTGGCCCACGCTTTTAGAGAATTTAGAATTCCTGTTAGAATTCCTCAGTCTGTTGCCTCCATTGGAAAGAGTTATTTTTGACCTACCCTGACCCCGTCTTGAACAACAATAAAATGGGGATTGGGAGAAACGTGACACAAATCAATAGGTTATCCCAACAGACGTGATCTTTGAAGCTGTTTTTTTTCCCTCCCCGGACACTTGCAGCAGTAACAAAGATAAATAGCGACCCCCTCACATTGCCATCTGAGCAGTAGGTGGCTCAGCAGATCATGACGTGACCTCTAGTCTGGGTTAACAGTAGGTCTGAGCAGGATGAGGATCAGGGAAGAACAAAGATTCAGGCCACGAGGAGAGAAAACGAGGTGGCAAAAGGACAACCGGTACCCCAGTTTCTGTTCAGTCATTGGTACATGTGGGTTTCCTGCCTGCTTTGCAGTTTGCTCTCCTCACTTACCCACTTTCTCATTTATTCTCAGCCCTTATTTTACAGTGATTCAATAAGCATGTATTAAGCACCTACTGTGTACAGGGCATGGGCATGATAACCAGGGCATTAGTTGTGGCTCTAGTGTCCCTTTGCCTGTTTCTGAGCAAAATGAGGTTGAGAATTGATTGCTATGGCTGATTTCAGGACCCTGGGGTAGGGTCAGGGAAATTAACCCAAGGCCTTCTTTTTCCACCTGCTTGGGTACACTAGTTGGCTGGAGAGTGGTCAAGAACAGACAGAACAGATGCAGGAAACTCTACTGCCTATGCATGGGTTTGTGGCCCTCTTTGAGCTCCTGTGTTACTAGTAGTAGTGGTACTGGTGGAGCTGGTATTTGTAGTGATGATAGCAATAGCTAACAAAAATATTGATCAATTACATACATGTATAAGGTATAATGTAGCTGTGTTACCTCTGCTTACTCATTCAGTTCTCACAACCACCCCATGAGGCAGGTATGGTTATCATTCCCATGTTATACAAGAGGAAAAGGCCAAGAGAGTCTAAGTCACATGTCATCACATGACTAGGCTGTGGCAGAACTGGGAGGGGAAGCCAGGCAGTCTGGCTTGTCATCACATTCTCTCAGTGTTGTAAATGCCTGCTTATGTTTCTGCTTCCCCAACTTGACTGTGAGTTTGTTGGTGATATGAAATATTACCCTAAAAAAATTGTAAAGTATAGCACATATACAGAAAATTGCACAAAATGTAAAGTGTAAAGTACAATAAGTTATTGTAAAACAAACTTCTGTGTATTCATTGCCAGACATTACCAGCACCCCAGCAAATCCTCTGTCTCCTCTCAATCCTTGCCCACTGTCCCCTGCCCCCTCCAGCAACATTTTTCTGAGATGGCTTCCCTGACTCTGGTCGCTCCCTGTCCCTGCAGGCACCTCAGCTTCCTCAAATACCACCTTCAAGCTGTTGCACCTGTACCCCAAGACCAAAGATGAATTCTTGTCATTTACAAAAAAAATTCAAAACTCCTGAGTTTGTCCTTTAAGACCCCCTATAATCTAGTCCCTAAATACCTAGTCCTCCTTTTCTCTCCCAACTACTCTCTGGTTAGTGTACTTCATTATCTTATCTCCTGTGCATAGCATGCTACTCCCAGCTGAGTTGTTCCTTCTACTTACATGCCTTTATCTTCTCCTCGATCCTATTCCAAGGATTCTTTAAAGCCCAAGAAAACCAGATTTTATTTTCTCCCCTCAAGCTCTTTCTGGATACTTCAGCACCCTGTTCTCTCCCATCTCTGAAACTCTTGCTGTTGCATATCCAGGTTTGCAAAGTTGCCATTTATGGTTCTCCTCGTAGATTGCAAGAAAGGAAAGCTGTATTAGTCCAGATTCTTATGGTAGCTGCATTAGTTAGCGAGGGCTGCTGTATTCGTTAGGGTTCTAATAGGTAAGAGGAGATTTACTGTAGGAATTGGCTTATGTTATTATGGAGGCTGAGAGGTCCCACATTCTGCCATCTGCAAGCTGGAGAACCAGGAATGTTAGTATATAATTCAATCCAAGTCCCAAGGTTTGAGAACCAGAGAGAGCTGAAGGTATAATTTCCAGTCCAAGGTCAAAGGCGTAAGTCCTGGATTCCGAAGGCCCAAGAACCAGGAGCTCCATTGTCTGACAAACAGAAGATGACAGTGTCCCAGCTCAGGAGGAAAGAGAGAGAATTTTGCCCTCTCTCTACCTTTTTGTTCTATTCCAATAGATTGGAGATGCCCACCCATGCTGGTGAGTGTGGATCTCTTTACTCAGTTAACTGAAGCAGATGTTCATCTCTTCCAGAAACACCCTCATAGGCACACCCAGAAATACTGTTTTACCAGCTACCTAGGCATCCCAGTGAAGTTGGCACATAGCATTAACCATCACAGCTGCCACAACAAAATACCACAGATTGGTGGCTTAAAAAGCAGAAGTTAATTTCCTTCTGGAGATGAGAAGTCTAAGATCAAGGTGTCAACAGGTTCTTTGGAGGCTTCTCTCCTTGGGTTGCAGATGGCCGTCTCCCTGTGTGTCCTTTGCTTGCATGAGCCACGGTATCTCTCTGTGTGTCCATTTTTCTCATCTGATAAGTACACCAGTCATATTGGATTAGGGTCCACCCTGATAGCCCCATTTTAACTTTATTACCTCTTTAAAAGTCCTCATCTCCAAAATCCAGTCACATTCTGAGGTATTGGGGGTTAGGGCTTCAACACATGAATTTGGGGGGTGGGGGCACATTTCAGCCCATAACAGTAGCCAACTCAAAGTGGGTAAAGCCAAAGAGAATTGATCACATCCAGTATCTGAAAAGTTGAAGTTCAGGTACCCAGTTGTCTAGAATCCTACGCTTTCCCTCCCTCATCTTTATTTTCTTCCATTGAAATCTCTCTCAAGCAGGCTTCCCTTCCATGGTGGGGAAATGGCTGTGTTAGCTCTTGTCTTATAATTTATATTCTACCAGCTTGGCAACTCTGGGAAAAAGAAAACTTCTATCTCATTGGTACCAGGTCAAGTCCCGCAGACAATTCACATTGACCCAGACTTGGGCATGTGTTCATCTCTGAACTGATCACGAATTAAAGATTCTAATTTGCCTGACTTTGGCCTATACCCGTGGTCGGCAAACTGTGGCTCACGAGCCACATGCGACTCATTGGCCACTTGAGTGTGGCTCTTCCTAAGCCTTAGGCGTACCCTAATTAAGTTAATAACAATGTACCTACCTATATAGTTTAAGTTTAAAAAATTTGGCTCTCAAAAGAAATTTCAATTGTTGTACTGTTGATATTTGGCTCTGTTGACTAATGAGTTTGCCGACCACTGGCCTATACCATCCACACCCCAGACAAAAGATAGAGCTAGTCTAATCAAACCACATAGGGTAAGAGTGTTCCCTATAGAGAAACCAAGCACTGTTACAGAAGAAGGGGGACAGGATGCATAGGAATATCCATTCCAGCTACTTTCCTATTCATCTTATTTTGATCTAAACATTAACCACCAAAAGGTAGATTTTATTATTCTCATTTTCACAATAAAGAAATGGAGGCTCAGGGAAGGTAAATCAAATAGCTGGTAAGCTGAGAACTAGATTTAAGGATTGATCTCTCTGACTCCAAACCTACATCCTTTCCCTTACTATTCTACCTCCTTCAACTTCTTCTGGGCAGGAACTTAGCTTCCAGCTGCCTCAACAACTGGCACAGCTGTAAGAAATCATAGAGGCTCAATAGATGATAGGAGGTAGAGGTTGATTATAGTTGGTTGCACGTTGGACCTACTGCAAGATGCGTTAAGCCTCAGGTGCTGAGGTGGGAACAGGTAAGGCTCAGGGCTGGGAACAGAGGATGCCAACAAGGAAGTTGGGGAGACAGGGGAATGGGGAAGAGAGCCCTGGGAAGGACATACAGATAGCAGGTTGGTGGGTGGCGAAGGTGCAGTTTACTTCCCCTGCTTGGCCTGGACACAGGTGGCTCTCCTGGGGGACTGCCCACCTGTCTCCCATTTCTCCGCTCCAAGACCTGCGTTTTGCTGGATAAGTGAGCGTAGGTCTGCCCGCCTCCTTCAGAGGCTTCGCTTTATTCCTCTTCTTTGCAGACACCTTTTCAGACCTGTACCCTCTAGTACAGCGGTTCTCAACCTGTGGGTCGTGACCCCTTTGGGGGTCGAACGACCCTTTCACAGGGTTAGCCTAAATACATCCTACATATCAGATGTTTACATTATGATTCATAACAGTAGCAAAATTAGTTATGAAGTAGCAACAAAAATAATTTAATGGTTGGGGGTCACCACAACATGAGGAACTGTATTAAAGGGTCGCAGCATTAGGAAGGTTGAGAACCACTGCTCTAGAACATTAAATTCAGAGATTGCTCAGCTCATTGCAGTAGAGTAGTGTGATTAAGAGGGCAGCCTGGAGGTGGTCTGCCTGGCTCTTCCACTTAGCTGCTGTGTGACCTTGGGTAAGTTGTTTAACCTCTCTGAGCTTCAGTTTCTTTATGTGTAAAATGGGGATAGATGATAGAGCTGGTAGATTATACAGAGCTTGCGGGGGCGGGGGGGGGGGGGGGTCATAGAGCTGAGATCATCTACCCAGCGTTCTCAGAAATAAAATGCCAGGCATTGGTGACTTGAGGTTAAGAGGCCAGGTTAGATAGGGGCTGCCCAGCCCAGAACAAAGACCCTGGTGAGCAGAGGTGAGCTGGCTCCTTGTTTAGAATATTCCTGCGCACTCAACTCAGAGTTACAGTGTCCTTTGGGGAGAGGTCATGGGCAGGCAGGCAGGGTTACACCTAAGTTTGTTTTCCTTGAAGACGGCTTAGAATAGGCTTCTCAGAAGAAGTGAGTCACAAGGAAAATTTTTAAGAACGGGAAGTTGCTAATTAATAGGGTGGCAGGGAACTTCAAAAGCTGACTTCCATAGAAATGTAGTAGAAATGGAGCAATTTTACATTCCCTGGTATTAACTGAGGGCTCCTTTGCCATGGAAATCTATATCCACTCATAATCCCGAAAGCACCTTTGATTGCAAAATGCATTTACTGTATATACTTTTGGCAGAAGATTTACTTCCTAATCATGTTTACAGCTTAAATTAATATGGAAATTAACCCTTAAACCCCAGACCATTTGAAACACTGGATTTTGCAGACCTTGAACTACTTTAAAGTAAATGTTGAAAATGTGAACTGCATAAAGAAGAAAAGTTGATAGTATTAATTTAATTTACTCTCCATTAAAGATATCACAAATGATTTATTGAACTTTTAAAAATGAAATGGCCTATGCTCTGTTAGGGGCACGTGACACAGATGTAGGCTGTTTGAATGAAAAAGAATGCTTTTGCCAGATCCCAACTAGGAATAAAGTTGAGTGGGTTTCACCTTAATGATAAACTCTATGAACGCGTATCTTCATGCAGAAACATCTCATATTTTTAGCAATATGTAGCTACACACCAGGTGTCGTCACCTTCCAGATTCTGGGGAGATTAAGCTTCAAACCATTTTTACTCTAGAGATGAATTTGTCCACTCCTGCGTACTTACTGAACACTAACACTGTTACATGTTTCCTGAAAATAGTGGGTAAAGAGAGCAGACGTGGTCTCCACCTTCATGGGACAAGTAGCCTCAGGGGCAAGGGAAACATGAGGTAAATGAGCCCAAATGAATATATAATAATAACTTAATAAGTGTGCTTGAGCGTGAACATGGGAGGGGGCATTTAACTTAGATTGCGGGGGTCTGGGTAGGCCTCCCTGAGGAGGGGAAACAGCCTGAGCTACAAAGAAACGTGAGGACTGCCTGTTCATGCACATACATGTCACCTGTGCACATGTGAGGTTGGCTCAGGGGGAGTGTGGATGTTAGACTCTATAGGTAGGATCCCCAGCTCAGAGAAGCTGTCACCCGCTCCCAGGCACACACCTGGTAGGTGGCATAGCTGGGACTTGAACTCAGGTCCCTGCCTCGAAGTGTGTGTTCATCCACAAGGCCCCTCAGGGAAAAGGAGCTTTCTCCTCCCTCTGTAAGCAGTGGGGATTTCAGCTGCCTTCTTCAGTGTAGGGTGAGAAACTGGTCTTTCTCTTCCCCAGAAGGATGCCCTGCACCAGAAGACCCAGCTACCGGCCTCTCCCTCCCAGGCTGCTCCCAGGCCACGTCTGAGGGCACTTGGTCCTGTCAGCACGTGGGGATGGGAGGCTTAAACGGAACAATTGTAACCAACGCAGAGGAGTTCCCTGGATGTTGAGAGGTGTCTTTAGTCTTTTTCTCCCCAGCTAGAAGCCTGCAGAGATCATTCCATCACCAGCCCAAGGAAGGGTGATAAGGCTGGAGGTGGAGGATGAAAGGGCTTGCCTGAGGGCGGGGAGCAGCAAGGCAGAGGCAGCCACATGCACCTGGGGGAGGGGTGGCACCAGGCATTCTAAGCCCCGGAGAAGAGCAGCATCTGGCTTTGATTTTTTTAAAAAATTTTATTTATGTATTTTTTTAAAATATATTTTTATTGATTTCAGAAAAGAAAGAAGTGGGAGAGAGAGGAGATAGAAACATCAATGATAAGAGAGAATCATTGATCGGCTGCCTCCTGTACCTCCTGCCCCCCAGCTGGGGTTCAAGCTCATAACTGGGCATGTGCCCTGACCAGGAATCAAACTGTGACCTCCTGGTTCATAGGTTGGTGCTCAACCACTGAGCCACACCAGGTATAATTTATATAATAAAATGCTCCGATCTGGAGTTCAGTTCCAGTGACTATGACAATGTATACAACTATGAAACTGCTACCCCAAAACAAAAGACAGAGCAGTTCCATTGCTCCTGGAAGTCCCCTGGTTCTCCTTCCCAGTCAATCCCCTGCCCTCCCCACCACCACTCCCCCCCCGCACCCCCCCCCCCCCCCCCCCCCCCCCCCCCCCCGCCCAGACAACCAGTTTTCTGACTTCTGACACCATAGGTTAGTTTGGTCAGATCTGGATTTCATAAACTGGACTCATGCACCATGTCTGGCTACTCACCTAATGTTTACGAGATTTATCTAATTTGTTGTGTGTATCCATAGCCTGTTCCTTTTCATTGACAAATAGCATTCTGTTGTATGCATATACCACAATGGGTTGATCCAGTTCTAACTGGTGGACATTGGTTTGTCTCTGGTTTGGGGCTATTGTGAAGAAAACTGCTATGAACATTTGTGACGAAATCTTTTTATAGACGTGTTTTTATTTCTCGGGTAGATATCTAGGAGTGGAATTGCTAGGTGCTAGGGAGGTTGTATTTTAGATTCCTTTACTCTGGCTTCCGTCAGAAAGAGAAGCATCAGGGAGGAGTCTCATTTGCTCATGGCTTTGCTGTGTTCCATGATAAACTTTAGTGGGTACAGGGGATCAGTATCCAATCCTACTCTGGTGCTGATCAGACAGCCCCGAACAGATGCCTGCAGGCTTTGGTCAGCACAGTGCCAGGGACCAGAAGGGCTGGCTCTCACCCTCAAATCGACGTTCCTTAGCTTCATTCCCTGTCCGTTCTTAGTTCTCTAACTCCAGCAGCCCGTCTCCATGAGTGTGCCACTCTTGCTACAGGAAGGCGGGCTTGTGTAATTGGCAAGCTTTGGAGTCAGGAGGATTTGGTCTGTCTCCTGGCTCTGCCACGTTCCAGCGGAGTGACATGATCACACTACTTAATGTCTCTGAGCCTTGGTTTCCTATGAGCTGTTGAAAACTATCTTGAAGGGTAGTTATAGGAATTACACCAAGGCTGCCACGTACGACAGTGCAGGTTGCTCATGCCCAGAGGGACCTAGTGCATGCCCTGCTGCTGAGCCCCGGGTCTCCGCGTGGGGCTGTGTCAGCATGGACGAAGGGGCATCTTTTGTAATTTGTGAAACTTTTCCAGTTTTAAAGAGGTGTCTTTTTGTAATTCATACTAATGCAGGTATAGTAATACCATAAGATGTACAATATTCCACATACATAAAGTACTCAGTAAATGGTAGCTATTATAATGCAACTAGAAGCCTGTTGCACGAAGATTCATGCAATAGGCCTTCCTTCCCCTGGCTGCCGGCACCGGTTTTCCTCCGGCACCTGGGACCCAGGCCTTTGGTCTGGCCGCAGAGGAGAAGCCAAGCCCCTTCAGTCTTCAGTCAGTCTTCAGTCTTTAGTCTTCACTCCAGCCGGAGCCTTCAGTCTTCGCTCTGCGTCTGCGTATGCAAATTAACCACCATCTTTGTTGGATTAATTTGTATAATTGCTCTGATTGGCTGGTGGGCATAGCGGAGTGACACCAATTTGCATGTTTCTCTTTTATTAGTGTAGATTGTATCAGGCAGGATATTGGTAAGAAGCAACAGAAATGGACTCTGACTGTCTTATGAATAAAAGGGAATTTGCTGCCTGGCTGGTGTGGCTCAGTGGTTGAGCTTTGACCTATGAACCAGGAGGTCATGATTTGATTCCTGGTCAGGGCATATGCCTGGGTTGCAAGCTTGATTCCCAGTGTGGGGCGAGTAGGAGGCAGGCTGATCAATGATTCTTTTTCATCATTGATGTTTATATCTCTCCCTCTTGCTTCCTCTCTGAAGTTAATAAAAATATATTTTAAATAAATAAAAAGGAATTTGTTAATGGGCCAGAGAGGGCTCACAAACTTGTTAAGAGGCATGAGAGCCAGGCTTGGGAGTGTCAAGAACCAAGGGGTTGTTTTGAGGACTGAGCAGTAGAAACTTTAGCTAAAGCCTATTGAGCAGGAACTGAGTGGCCTGTACCCTACTGTGGCTGCTGAGATAGATATGGCCTCCAAATGTCCCACATCCTTGTCTGCCTTGCTCCAGGGAGAGAGTGTCCGATTGGCCAATTTGGACTCATGTTCTTGTTCACTGTTTGGTATGGACCAGAAGACTCAGGACTGAATTCCAGCTTCCTTAATGATGGGCAGGTCTTCTCTACCCTCAACATGTCACCCCATTCGAGATCCTCCATATGATGGACAGGCACCCTCTTTCCCAAACTGTCATCCCCTTCCCCAAGATGTCCCATAATGATGGGCGGTTGCTCCCTACCTCCAGGAAGACACCCGATGTGGATTTCCCATATTGGGATAGTAACAGGAAGGGGGATTAAATGGTAGACAGCCAACAAAGTGACAAATCCACTACTTAGGTCAGTTTTGAGGAATGGAAGATGCCCTATTTTCTTGCCAGGAGTCCTCATCACTTGGAAAGCAAAGCCTTAAACATGCAGCACCCCATTAAGCCAAGTCCTTTCTCAGGTTGATGGAGGAACAAAGGCCCTCACGCAGAGCAGGGCACAATGCCTCAGCCTTTTCCACTTTGGTGTTTGCAAAAATAATCACTCATTGTTCTGAAAAATGCAGAATCACCTGAAGAGACACCTTCGGAGTTCTGGGAGAGCTGCCTGCTGACCTCCAGATTTATTCTCCAGATTAAGGACTGTTAGCATAGCGAGTGAATGTGCCTGAGAAAAGTGAGAATAGTAATGATCCCAGTGGAGAGCAGGGCTGATTGGAGGATGCTGTTGGGAGAGTTGAAGTTTTGATCTATAGCCCCGGCATCACCGAGTTGCAGGCATTGCTGCTGTAAGCCACACTGGTACCTGACACTAGCCATGGGGGCAAGATGGGGTTCCAGAGGGATGCAGGATGACTAAGTTTTCGGAGGGGTACAGATGCCAAGAAGCACACATTATAGGTTCTATGGCAGGTGAGGATGAGGGTCTCAGTTCCTGGAGAAAGGTCAGCCTCGTGGAGCAGGGGGCGGGGAAGGTGCTAATACTAGTTGGGCATTGTTGTGCCTGGGACTTCACCTATGTCAGCTCATTGCAACCCTCATAACAACTGTGTTACACAAAATCACCAGCCAGTTTCAGGAACACCAGCTTGGGTCCAATTACTGCTTCTCTCCAAGGCAGATCTTTGCTACGGTGAGGGGATCTCACTGCCCAGTTTCCCCCCGCCCCAACCCCACCCCCCCACCCCTACCGTTACCCTTTGCTGGCTGGTGAACACAGGTGACCTGCCTCTGGGATGTGAGTGCCCAGGTCCAGATGGGCCGGAAGGCCTGTCTCCCTGCAGGGCAGTGTCAGCAGGGTGGCCCTCGGTGCATGTGCACGCACCTGCTCACAAGTACGCACAGCCCACAGGGAGGTTAATAGAGATCTACAGCCCTCGTTACCATTTGCTTTCATAAATAAGTATATTAAATAGGTAAACCAAATTTATTTCTGGCAACAGCTTGCTGACTGCTCCTTCCCCTCTCCGTCACCGTTCCCGCAGCAACTCCAGGCTCTTCCACCCCACCCCCAGGCGTGACTTTCTCTCTTAAAATTTTATTTTTAATTTGTTGTGATGAATGAGTGACATTTCTGACAGCCGATTCGCAGAGATTAATAGAAACGACACAATATTTACGTCGGCGCTACGAACAATTATCCTGCCATCCATCTCCAAGATTATCTTCCTGATTGAAAACTACTCATCCGTGTAATCGGAATTATTTGGAATTAGAAGGGAATTTATAGCCCCCCTGGAGCACACACTCTCCCCTCGCCTCTCCGCCGTGGTCTCCATCACTCTCTTGTCCCTCCTCTGCGCCTCTCAGCTTCTCTTCCATCTTGGTGACGGGGCAGAGAAAATTCTCCTCTGCCCGGGAGGGCCGCCTGCCGGGGCAGTGGGCATCTCTTTGGCGTGGCGCGGGCTGCGTGGTGCGGGCTCTAGATGTTAGGGAGGTGGGAGGGAGGGTCTCAGTGGTTTTTTGAAGAACTAGGGGTCAGCAAGGCCAGACCCCTGATTATGAAATAATCTGAAGAACGAGGGTTACGATGAGGGTGGAGGAGAAACGTGACTTTGGAAGGCATGTGGAGTCAGATTGTGCCAGCTGTGGGCAATGCAAGGAGCAGAATGGCTTCTAATAACAATGAGAGTTGGCTATCAAGACGGGGCGGTCTGAGGGGCCGAGGAGGCTGAGTCAGGTGGAGCGGCGTGTCCGTATTAAGAGGGGCATTTGGGTTGTAGGGATGAGTGAGGGGAGGCTGGGTAGTGGCACTTGCAGATCTGGAGAGCTCAGGGAACCTGCTTGTCACACTGGGAGGCCGGAGTGGGAGTCAGCGTGTGAGAGAATACAGATGCTGTGAGTGTGTTCTCTGCCAGCCCCTGCCTGGAAGCACAGCAGATACTAAATCGGACAGGTCTCGATTTGATTCCGCACTCTGCCATGTCAGAGCTGTGTGACCCAGGCAAGTTTCTTAGCCTCTCTGAGTGTCAATTTTCAATCCCCAAATCCCCAATTTACAATCCTTTCCAGAGGAGTGTGCACAACCTGTAAATTGAGTGTAGTAATAGTACCTACTTACAGGCATGTTGTGAAAATGAAATGAAATAATGCACCTAGGGCCCTTTGCAGAGTTCCTAGTACATAGGAAAGGCTCAGATATGTGGATGCCACAGAGGAGATAAACCTGAACCCCTTTAGGAGACAAAGACCTGGGCTCCAGGAGCAGCTCGGCTTGTTAGGTTCCTCTCCCACCCTTGGCAGTGCTCCTCCTGATGACCTGTCTACTGCAGCCTTCGCATTTCCACCCCCCTCCACGCCCCACCCCCACCCCCACCCCCGTGGTACTGGAACATCATCTGCAGCAGCAGCAAAGCAGACAGGTACCTAGTTAGTGTGTGTGTGTGTGAGGATCTCAAAACCATTCTCTGTTGTTTCTCACGTCCTCTAATACTTATAACTGTCAACACTGAACACATGCTCTTCCCAGGCACTGTTCTAGGTTCTTTACCTGCATGCATATATTTAATCCACACAATATCCCCAGTGGTTACGTGTTATTAATTGTTTGCATGCCCATTTTACAGATGAGGAAACTGAGGCACCAAGAGGTGGGATAGGTTGCCAAATTCAAATGACTAGTGTCGTAGGCAGCCTCGAAGATTCTCTCACTGATCTCTCCCTTTGGTATTCACACCATGTATACCCAGGGGTGTGGCTGGACCTAGTGAGCTGCTTCTTATGAACAGAATATAACAAAAGTGATGGGCTGCCACTTCAGAGATTAGATTACAGAAGACTGTGACATCTGTCTTGCTCACACTCTCTCTTCCTACCTCTTCTCAGGTCACTGGCTCTGATGGAGCAAGCTGCCATGTGTCAGCTGCCCTACGGAGAAGCCTCCAGGGACTGAGGCTGGCCTCTGGTCACAGCCCACGAGGAACCAAAACCTGCCAGCAACCATGTGAGTGAGTTTGGAGATGAACCGTTCCCCTGTGAGGCTTTGAGGTGACTGCAACACCTGGTCAGACACCTTGATTGTAGCCTGGGGGAGATGCTGAGCCAGAGGACCCAGCTAGGCAGTTCCCACACCCACAGGAACTATGAGGGAATATGTGTGCTCTAAGCTGCTGAGTTTGGGGATAATTTGTTACGCAGCAATAGATAACCCATACAACAGGTCTAGCCAAGCCAGGATTCGGACCCAGGCTGTTGGACTCTAGAGCCTGTACTTGACTACTTTGCTTCATGGCACCTGAGGAACCCTCTGGGACTGAGCCACTCAGGTGGTTAAGTCATATCTGAGATGGGCAAGCGAGCTTAGATGGCTTTCTCAGGTGGCCACTTTACACATGGGTTCAGGCTGAGATGAAAGTAATGTCCAGGTGAAAAGAGATTTGAAAATGCCTTTGGACAATGTCTCATCTCCCATAGGATTTATTTAACCCGGTCTAAGAGAAAGGTGAGAAATGTATCTTCTTTAGGTCTAGAGGAGCTTTATTTGTTAGTTACCTGGTAGGCAAGGAAAGAGCCCTCCTTTTGTAAGAAAGGTGGTGTCATCAGGGAGCCTCGGGCCCAGAACAGCAGAGAGCAATCCATGTGTGCCCCCCAAAAATGCTTCTAAGCCAAGGCAGCCTCATGTGGGAGGACTTTGTCTACAACAAGAAAATGATCCGAACTTTACCTCACTAACATCGGGAACAAGAGGAGCCACTCTGGATTTATTGGCGATAGTGAGATTCTGCCATTTCTCTCCTGGAAGTAGGGACCACACAACCTTGTCATCGAGACATCCTTCCTTCTTCGTAATGAATGACTTCCTTCGGCTCTGGAAGAATTGGCAAAGTCTTGGAGGGAGACTGAAAAGTTTAGAATTTAGTGGAATCCAGAGCTCAGCCCTGTAATTTCATTCTAAAGTCATTCAACCCCTTAACAAAGAAAACCAGTGTTAAGGACAGGGTAGTGCATTTGTGTTACTGGAGGAACCTATAGGAGTAAGAGACAAAACAGATACTGGTACTAATCATGGGAAAGAACCCTCTGAGGCAAAGATGCCTTGATAACTGAAAACACATTACCATTTCAAGTTGAATTTCCACTGTGTTATCCCACTAAACGAATACCTTTTGGGGAGCTATGTATGTGCCTAGTTTAACGGGCCAGTGGATGAATCAGCTGGCCTCCCTCAACTTTGCACTGATTTAGCTCCATCCAGAAGGACCCACATCCCCCTTGGGACTCAGAGAAACGTTCCCCTTCCACCTTGAGTAGATCCCACATGGGTGGATTCAACTGCATCCTGACCATCTGGTCAGGCCTGGTCTGTGATTCCAGGATGATGGGCTCGGACCAGGGACATTGCATGGAGACAGGAGAGACGGAGCCAAAAAGAGCCCTGGCAGTCTTAGTAGTGGTTCTCAAGGGATGTGGAGAAGTTTCTGGGACACAGTCTAAGAAGGAAAAGACTCAGAGATATTGATAAAGGAAAGCAGAACATGAACCTATATTGTAATTTCATTCTAAAATCGTCCAACACTGAATACAGAAAATTCCTATGAACGCAATCCTAGGAGGCAAGAGGGAAGAGGGAAGGGAAGAGTTAGACTGTCCAGGGCACCTGTACCAGCTCCATAGTTGTCTGGCTGTCAGCAGGAGAGACTGAATGAGCTCACTTAAACAAAACTGGAATATAGCCCAAGGATGCATAGGGCCAAGCCTCCGAGGGGCCAAGGGCCAGGGCACTAAAAATCTAGGAATGCTTGGCTATTTTCAGCCTTTGGGCACCTGGTTCAAGACTCACCACCAACAGAGCATTCAATTGGCCTAGTTTGAGTCACAATCTAGGTACTGTGATTGACAGTACCACCAAGGCTGCAAGAAGTGGGCGTGGGACAGCTCCCCAAAGCAAAATTGGGTTGAAGATGCCAGGAAAGGGGTATGCTGGGAAAACAAAAATAATAAGTCATCTACTACTTTACAACTCATTACACACACACACACACACACACACACACGTGAAATCTTCATGTTTGTCTAATAAGTTAATATCAGGCAAAAACAGCTTTCTTTCCATTGTTCTGGGCTCATCCAGCGGAAATGAGATCATCACCACCTTATTGTGGATGACCCTCTTTGCCTCACAGACTCCCACCAAGTCCCCCTTCCCACTGCCCATGTCAAGTGTGTGCCCTGGAGACATAAGCAGGCCCAGGCCGAAGCTACGAAAAGCATGTAAGATAATGTGTACGGTTGCCCCTTCCTTAGGAACCTCTTTGGATGCAAATAGACGATTCTACAGAGTACCAGGGCAGGGCCCAGGGACGGAAGCTGAACCTTATTTAACACCGACAGTGAGATGTCTGTATTTGTTTGGGAGTGTGAATTGAGGGGGCAGGGGGCACCGCAGTGAGGTGTGTGCTATTCTGGTGGGGCCTGGGAGCAGAGCAGGCAGGGCCATTGGTGTCTTCTCCACCCCGACCCGAGGGACGTGAACTCTCCCATCCTTGGGAAGCACCTGGTGCTGGAGGAAAATGAACCCCAAGCAAGTCCTCAGAGAGCAGCCTCTTCATGAGTCAGGCCACCGGGGGCGTGCGGGGAAGTCATCAGGGTAACCAGCCTTAATAAAGGTAGATGAGATGCGAGAGGGGTGGGTTGGAGCAAGGGGAGTCAGAGGGAAGGAAATGATTGCGGGAGAAACAGATGCAATTGAACAAGACTCATGGAGATGGATTTCCCTGCCTTGGTCCAAACTCAAATCCCTGTGCTCAGATTAATTAGCAAGGAAATATTTTTCTGTCTGCAGAAAAAGGCTGCTGGATTGCCAGTGGGACGTGAGGGTGGGCAGTCTATCAAATAACTACTAATTAGGTTACTTCCCACTGCTGTTGACATGCTGGGGACACGTTCCTGGGCCAAAATAAAGGGGGGAGGCGGGGGAGAGGAACAGAGACTGAGATAGACACACAGGCCAGGATCCTCTCTGCTCGTTTTAGAAAATTACTGGCTGGAATGAGAAAGGAGAACTCGGTCCAAAGCCCAAAGAAGCGATGGCAGGAGAGAAGCAACGTGCTGATTAGCAGACACCCCAGGGCCGAGACCTGCGCGGGTGCTTGCATTTCACAGCTTTCTACAAACGCTCAGAAAACATGCACAGGACGGACAATCACTGGTAAGTCCGAGCCCTACGTTTGCCTCATTGTTTCCCACAACTGTGGGAAAGGTATTTTAGTCCCTTTCTATAGATAAGGAAATCGGGGCCCAGCGGTGTTTTATAACTTAACCACAGTCACACAGCAAGTAAGAGTTGGTGAAGCTGAGTTTTGAACCCACGGTTGGCCTGATTCCACCCTGCCTACCCTAACCACTACTCAATGGATGGTGCACATGTGGCAACATATGTTCTCTTCTTTTGTGTTCCTTTGCCTAAGTTGCCTAATTCTGCCCTAAAGTTCTCAAGGCATATTCTCCAGTGTGTCCCAGGCAGGGACCTTTATTACACTGCAGGAGGGGCCCACCGTTTTTCCCGAGGTCTGAGACTTGGAGGCCCACACATAGTTCCTTAGAGACCACCCCCCACCCCCAGAGGAGGGTTCGACGATGCATTCCACTGGAGACCACCGAGCCGTCTAGATATGCCCATGTGGAGTCTGCCTACTTCCTCACGCTCTGTCCTCACTGTTGACTGGGCTGTGAGGCAGCTGCTGAGCAGTGGCCTGTGGCTGTTGCTTCTCCTGGGCTGGCCCATCCTCCTCCTTCCACCCTTTCCTGTGAGCAGGGCTGGACCACAGGGCCCTCTGCTCTCTAGTTGAGCCTCCTGCCTGGTGAGCCCTGCTCTTCATTGCTGTTGCTCCCTTTCTTTCCTCAAAGCTCTCCTTTTTGCATTCCTCCTGCTGCTGTTAAGTGGCTATTTGTAACCTGTGCGTAAGCTTGTGAGTTTCTTGATGCCAAGGACCACGTCTTATTCACTAAGTGTCCCCTGCACTTAGTCTTGTACCAGGCACCTGGTGATGAGTATGCCGTGAATGTTGGCTGAATGAAGGCGCAAATGCCTGAAAGACTGTGTGGCTCACATCTAGCCTGCCTCTAAATGTTTCCCTAATGTTTTATGCGGCACCAGGCACCCCTCTGTAGTGTTGGGGTGTCTAAGTATTTCCTGCTAAGTACGACAGAAAGATGACAGTGTCCCCAAGACGCCATTTAGCCAAGTTCCTTCGTAACATTAAATGAGTGGAGACTTTGTGCAGAAGGCATTGCACCTGCAGCAGATGGAGACTGGGGGGTCAGATGCTACTGCTATTGATCTCTGGCCTTCGATAGCCAGGCCCAGACCTGAGCACCTGGGCCTGGGCACGCCAGGGGTGGATGGGGAATACATCAGAGTGGCTGGGAATGAAAGAGTGTCTGGAAAACCTGCTTCCTCGGAGCTAGTCCTGTGTGAGCACACGAAATCTATCCACAGAGGGGTGAGGTAGCAGAGCAAGTGGGTTACCTAAAAATAGCAGTGCTGGCTTCCCACAGTTAGAGATGGGGCTCTGCGGTGTGTCTTGACTGGTTTGTGCAAGTTTGCTTATTTATTGAGAGTCAGAGAAAAGGATCAAATCATTCACCCAGAAGTGGAAATATGACCCCCCTCTACAACGGGCAACCAGGCAGGGGAGCTGAGCCTGGGAGTGCCCCTCGGCTGCCCCTGCCTTCATGGTGCGGTTGACGATGGGCCGAACCTCAACCCAGGCCTGGGGCATTCTGTGGGAAAGGCACATGTATCCATGCCAGTGCATGAATGTGAATCTCTCCGACGATGTGCAGAAGTCACCGAGCCCAGCACTAGGCACACATAGTAGGTGCTTAATGAATGTTAATGAGGGAGAGTCAATGAGGGGGCATCCAAATTCAGAACAGGAGGAGACAGGGAGCGAGGAATATAATGTAAAACAGCCAGAATGTTTTTGAAGAAAAGGGATTGATTTGGGAGTCAGGAAGCCATAGGTTCAAATCCTAACTCTGGGAAAGGTATATTAATATGGTAACTTTAGGCAAGGGACTTTACCTCTCAGAACCTCAGTCTTCAGCTATAAATTTTAAAAATGTGAATAATACCTATCTCATTTTGATTGTGGGATTCTTAAGTGAGGTAATATACAGAAAGTGTCTATACAGGCTGAGTTCAATAACTATATTTTTATTATCATTTGTTATGAATATCATCAACAATGAGGATCCCCAGATTATTAACAGTTAGAATATTACTTTTAAAAAGAACTCAAATTAAAGATGCCAATTTTCCTCAAATTGATCGATGGACTTAATGCAATTGCAATGAAAATGCCAGAAGGCTTTTTAAAAATAGAAATTGACAGACATATTCTAAAATGTACGTGGAAATACAAAGGCCTCATAATAAGCAAAAAACAATTTTGAAAAAGAACAAGTTGGAAAATTTATACTCCCAGCTATAAAACTACAGCACTAAAGTATTAGCATAAGAACGGTCATATCGATGGATGGAATAGTATGGAGAGTTCAAATGTAGACCCAAACATTTGGATGCCCAGATAGTTGGTCAAATATTATTCTGCGTGTTTCTATGAGGATTTTTGGGATGAGATCAACATTTACGTCAGAAGACTGAGAAAAACAGAATTGCCCTCCCTAATGTGGATGGGCTTCATCCAAGCAGTTGAAGGCCTGACTAGAACAAAGAGGCTGACACTCCCTTGAGTAAGAGAGGATTCCTCCTGCTCCATTGCCTTTGAATTGGGACACTAGATTTTTCTTGCTTTTGGACTTGAACTGAAACATCAGCTCTTCCTGGGTCTCAAACTGGCCAACTTTCAGACAGGAACTATGCCATTGGCTCTTCTAGATCTCTGGCTTGCCAACTCACCCTGCATGTCTGAGACTAGTTAGCCTTTTATAATCATGTCAGCCAATTCCTTATAATAAATCTCTTTATATCTAGAAATATCCTATATATGTAAAGAAGCTCTATCTAACTATGTAGATATAACGATCTATCTATCTATCTATCTATCTATCTATCTATCTATCTATCTATCTATCTACTTCCTATTGGTTCTGTTTCTCTGGAGATCCCTGACAAATACAGACATCAACTTTTTCTCATTGAAAAACACTGTGGTAGATTGAATGATGGCTTCCCCAAGATGCCCATATCCTAACCTGGAACTTGTGAATATGTTACATGGTAACAGACACTTTGCAGCTGTAATTAAATTAAGGATCTTGAGAGAGGGATGATTTCTTGGAGTATCCACTGGGCCTAATGTAGTCATAAAGGGTCATTTAAAGAATGAGGCAGGAATAAGCGAGATGTGATGATGGAAGCAGAGGTTGACGTGCAGCCTCTAGAAACTAGAAGAGGCAAGAAAATACATGGATCTCTAGAGCCTCCAGAAGGAATGCTGCCCTGCCAGCATCATTTTAACTCAATGAAATTGACTTCTGATCTCCAGAACTGTAAAATAATAAATTTGTATTGTTTGGAATCACTAAGTTTACGATAATTAGCTATAGCATCAATAGGAAACTAATGCAGACACCATTAAGCTAACATGCACAAACACACACACACACACACACACACACACACACACACAGGCACACACACACAACTTGTACTAAGAATACATAAAGAGGTCTTACAGCTCAATAATAAGACAAATAACCAAATGTAAAAATTGTCAAAAGATTTGAACAGGTGAAAGAAGACACAAATGGGCAAGAAGTACATGGAAGGAGGCATGTCATTAATTATCAGAAAAATGCAAATTAAAATACAAGAAAACACTATCTCATGATCATTAAAATAGCTAAAATTAAAAAGATTGCCAATATCAAGTATTGATGAGGAATTGGACTAGTTGGAACTCTCATGCACTACTGGTGGGAATGCAAAATGGTCATCCACTTTGGAAAATTGTTTGCTAGTTTGTTGTAAAGTTAAACATTCATTTCCTATACAACCCAAGATTCAACTTTTAATTATTTACTCAAGATAATGAAAACATATGTTCATGCAGTGACTATTTGTAAAAACAACCCAAAATGTCCATCAACCAGAGAATAAATTATGATATAATAATAGAGTGGAATACTACTCAGCAATACAAAGAACTATGGATACATACAACAACATGGATGAATCTTGAAAACCTTATGAAAAATGAATCAAGTCAGATACAGAAAAGTACATACTCTATGATTCCATTCGTATGAAATTCAGGAAAGGCAAAATGAACGGAGAGCATCAGAAAGCAGATCGATGGTTGTCTGGGGCCAGGGTTGGGGTGGGCAAAGAGGTAGGAAGAAGCTTTGGGGGAATAGTGGAAGTATCCTATCTAATAAAAGAGAAACATGGTAATTAGCTGTACGGCCGCTACCCTTCCCATTGGCTAATCACTGAGATATGCAAATTAACTGCCAGCCAAGATGGCGGCTGGCAGCCAGGCAGCTGACTCGAACAGGGAGGCTTGCTTGCTCCAGTGACGGAGGAAGCCAGGTTCCCTGACTGCCTTGCCGGCCTCTCAGCTGCAACTCTAAGAAACATTGTAACAAATATAGAAGCTAAACAAAACCCCAGAAACCTCCTTTCAGTCAGCCAGGCTTCAGCCAGCAGTACCGCAACATTGTTTCAAATACAGAAGGTAAACAAAGGCCAGAAACCTGCTTTCAGCAGCCGAGGCCTCAGAGCTAAAGCTGGCCCAGAATAAAAAAAAAGAAAAGAAAAAAAGGAGTGGTTGGGAGCTTTAGTCACCCGCCAGCCGGAAAACGGCCCTCAGCCCCTCACTCAGACTGGCCAGGCACCCCAGTGGGGACCCCCACCCTGATCCAGGACACCCTTCAGGGCAAACCAGCCGGCCCCCACCCGTGCACCAGGCCTCTATTCTATATAGTAAAAGGGTAATATGCCTCCCGGCACCAGGATCAGCGTGACAGGGGGCAGCACCCAAACCCCCTGATTGCCCTGCGGCTCTGTGTGTGATAGGGGGCAGGACCACAACCTCCCTATCCGCCCTGCTCTGTTCGTGACAGGGGAAGGTGCCCCAACCCCCTGATCGGCCCTGCTCTGTGGGTGATAGGGGGGAGCTCCCCAACCCCCTGATCGCCCTGCGGCTCTGTGTGTGACAGGGTGCAGCGCCCTAACCCCCTGATCGGCCCTCCTCTGTGGGTGATAGAGGGCGGCACCTCAACCTCCCCCCCCCCCCCCCCCACGGGCCCTGCTCTGTGTGTGACGGGGTAGAGCCATAACCTCTCCATCGGCCCTGCCCTGAGTGTGACAGTGGTGGCGCCCCAACCCCCTGATCGGCCCTGCTCTGTGGGTGATAGAGGGCGGCGCCCCAACCCCCTGATCTGCCCTGCTCTGTGTGTGACAGGGGGCGGTGCCCCAACTCCCCTATCAGCCCTACTCTGTGAGTGACAGGGGGGAGCTCCTCAACCCCCTGATCGGCCCTGCTCTGTGTGTGACAGGGTACGGAGCCCCAACCCCCCTGATGGGCCCTGCTCTGTGCATGACAGGGGGCAACGCCCCAACCCCCTGATCGGCCCTGCTCTGTGCGTGACAGGGGGTGGCGCCGCAACTTCCCTATCGACCCTGCCTTGAGTGTGACAGGGGGCGGTGCCCCAACCTCCCAATCGGCCCTACCTTGAGCGTGACTGAGGGTGGCATCGCAACCTCCCCATCCGCCCTGCTCTGTGCATGACAGGAGGTAGCGCCCCAACTCACCAATCAGCCCTGCTCTGAGCCCGACCAGGGGCTGCACCTAGGGATTGGGCCTGCCCTCTGCCACCCGGGAGCAGGCCTAAGCCAGCAGGTCATTATCTCCTGAGGGGTCCCAGACTGCGAGAGGGCACAGGATGGGCTGAGGGACCCCCTCTCCTCCTGAGTGCACAAATTTTTGTGCACCGGGCCTCTAGTTTTATATCATGATCATGGTGGTAGTTAGAGGTCAGCAGACCGTTTTTTCTATAAAGAACACAGATAATAAGTATTTTTATCTCTGAGAATCATGTGGTCTCTACTCAATTTTGCCACTATATTATGAAACCAAATATACATAATGTGTAAACAAATGAGTGTGGCTGGATTTAGCTCAAAGGCCCTATTTTCTAACCCCTAGATGGACTCATCAAACTATAATCTTAGAATGGGTGCATTTTGTTGCATATACATTTTATCTCAATATATTTGATAAAAATAACAAATGGAGAATAATGTGCAGCTATTTTTGAAGTTTCTTTTTTTGAAATCTACATACAAAATATACACAAATCATATGAATATAGCTTGATGAATTATAATTGTAGCCATTCTGGTAGATGTGGAGTAGTACCCGATTGTGGTTAATTTCTATGTCCTGATAATAACTGATACTGAACACCTTTGTAAATACTTACTGGCCATTTTCTGGTGAATTGGATATTTTCTGGTGAATCTTCCTCTGGAGCCATTTGGGCCTGAAAACTACAGATTTAAAATTCTTTAATATAGAAAGAGAACTTCAGATTTTCTATTTTTTCTTATCAGTTTTAAGTTTTATTTTTAAGGGAATTTGTCCGTTTCATTTAAATTTCTACTATATCAGTACAAAGTTGTTATAATGTTCTCTTATCTTTTTAAAGTCTGTAGTATCTGTAATAATGTTTCCCTTCTTATTCCTTTTGTGTGTCTGTGTGAATCTTGCTAAGGGTTTAATAGTTTATTAGTCTTTTCCAAGAACCAATTTTTGGCTTTGTTGATTTTCTCTTATATATGTTTCTTTTCTATTTAAATAATTTCTGCTCTAATCTCTATTATTTCCTGCCTCTGCTTCTTTCTTAGGACTTAGTTCACTGTAGATTTTTAATTAAAAAAATATATACATATAGTTGTTGATTTCAGAGAAGAAGGGAGAGGGAGAGAGAGAAACATCAATGATGAGAGAGAATCATGGATCAGCTTTCTCCTGCATGCCCCATCTAGGGATTGAGCCTGCAACCTGGACATGTGCCCTGACCGGGAATCCCACCATGACCTCCTGGTTCATAGGTCGACACTCAACCACTGAGCTATGTCAGCCGGGAGATTTTTTAATTCTTGAGATGAATGCTTAGGTCATTTGCTTCCAGCTTTTCTTGTTTTATAATAATGAATTAAGGGTGTAAATAATTAACTAAAGGTATAAATTTTCTTCTAAACATGGTTTTAAATTCACCTCATAATTTTTATTTATCACATTTTTATTATAATTCAGTTAGGAATATTTTCTAATTTTTATTGCAATTTCTTCTTTTACTTAGTGGTTTTTTAGAATATTTTTACTTAATTCCCAAACATTTGGGGATTATCTGGTTATCCTTGCGTTAATAATATCATCCTTAATTACTCTGTGATCAGAAAAAAATATTCTGATTTATTTTAGTCTCTTAGAATATGCTGAGAGTTGTTTTTATAGCTTAGCTTAATTTTGTTAGAGATTTTTTGTGCACATTTTTATCTTTTTTTCTTTTTGATTGATTTTAGAGAGAGAAGAGAGGGGGAAAGAGAGGGAGAGAGAGAAAAAGAGAGAGAGAGAGAGAGAGAGAGAGAGAGAGAGAGAGAGAGATGAGAGAGAAACAGCTATTGGCCATCTCCTACACAGCCCCTAATGGGGATCAAGCTTGCAACCTGGGCATGCATCCTTACTGGGAATGGAACCAGTGACCTCTAGGTGCCTGGGAGGACACTCAACCAACGGAGCCACACCAGCCAGGGCTACTGTGTACATTTAAAAAGTGTTCTGGCCCTAACCGGTTTGGCTCAGTGGATGGAGCGTCGGCCTGCGGACTGAAGGGTCCCAGTTTCGATTCCGGTCAAGGGCATGTACCTTGGTTGTGGGCACATCCCCAGTTGGAGGAGTGCAGGAGGCAGCTGATCGATGTTTCTCTCTCATCGATGTTTCTAACTCTCTATCCCTCTCCCTTCCTCTCTGTAAAAAATCAATAAAATATTAAAAAATAAAATAAAAAGTGTTCTGAAGTTGTTGGATGAACTCTCCAACATACATCGGTTAGTTCAGGTTTGTTCATCATGTTGGCAGAGCTTCTGTATTATTACTGCAGTTCCTGGGAAAGACCTGAACCAGAGGCCAGGGGGCCAGGAGAAGGAACCTGCTTCCTCCGTTTCTGAAGGGCCCACCTTCCCTGGTACTAACTGCCCTTCCCTTGGGCTGGGCAGGGAAGGGCAGGGAAGAGGGGTTGGCCCCTCTCTCTCTGTCACTTGCTACCAAGTCCTCATACCTCCACCCAAAGCCTCATGCCTGCAAGTACCAGGAAGGGAAATGCTAATAATGTCTTGAGAGGGAGAGACTTTCTTCAGTGTGAACATAAAGTCAAGTCTTTGGGGATATGCTATGGGGGAGGTTCGGCCCTCTCCCATCCCATGGTTTAATGTGTAACTTGTCACCTTTCCTGAATGTCAATTTCTTTTATTTGCCTGTAACACTTTCACCTTGCTCCGTCTCCTTGGTTACAGTGTGCAGCTCCAGTCCCACTGCAGACCTGCCGGAGCCCAGCCACCTCTGCTCCAGGTTGACTGACAAAGGCTTTGACACCCTTGTCCCTGGCTAAACTCCTCAAATCCGCCAGACATGCCCCAAACCATCCCCACCCTGGGGCCAGCTCCTGGGCGCACTGGGTATTCCTGGAGGGTAGATCCTTGGGGACAGGCCTGTCCTGTGCCCCCCACAGAGCCGTGTCCAGTGGAGGTGCTCCAAGAGTACTTGTGGAATTAAACTGAATTGCTGTCCCTTCTCCTGCGAAGGTCCCTTCGTCTGAAGACTGTTTCTGTCTCTAAAAGAGTTCACACCAACCTATAAGCTCTCCCTCCCTCCCTGCTACCCTCTCTCTTTTTGTCTTCCTTCCTTTCCTGTCTTTCTTCTACAGATATTTATTGAGCACCTAACATATGCCTGGCACAGAGGGGCCCCTGGTAGATAAGACAGTCCAGATATCTGTTTTATGGAGAGGGCCTTACATGGGAGCCAAATCCACAAATCCACAAGCTGACCTCAAACTGTGGGAGATGCTATAAGGGAAGTAGCAGAAGCCCCTGACAGAGGAAAGGGGAGGGGTCCGCCTGGAGAGGGTGGTGAGGGGCGGGCCTCAGAGGAGGTGATAGGACACGTGATGAGCAGTATCAATGTCTTGAGGTAAAATTTTGTTTCTCCAAAAGAAAAAAGCCCTGTAGCTAATGACATAAAGTTAACCTTTGTTCATTGTAGTGGTAAGGACTTGGGTATTTATTACCTTTCGTACTTTTCTGTGATAAAAGTGTTCCTATATTTAAAATATAGTTTCCTGCATTTGATCATCTATTTGAAAACTTCTACTCCAACAACTCACAATTGGTGACAGATGAGCTATTGCTCATATGAATGATGCCTTGGAGCATCATCGCTGGGCCTTTGGTCCACCCTTGCTTTTCGCCTTTTCTTTCCTGGCAGACTCCTGCCCATCCTTCAAAACCCAGCTCAAATATCACCTTGCCAGTGAAACCTTCCTTTACCTCCTCTTAGGGAGATTCAGTTGTTCTGTGGATTGCTGTCGCTCAGTACATTGCTTATATGATTCTAATAAATCTTGGCATGTTGTATCACAGTTTATTTGCTTGCATATATAGACTCTTCCAAGGTTCATCTCATTGTCTTCGGCTTCCAGCACAGAGCACATAGTAGCACATTGTAGATTCTCAACAATGATTCTCCAGGATGCCTGTTGGACGAATGACTAAATGTTTAACCTTCAAACAACAAGCTCTCAAAAGAGTATTAATAGGAGATATTTGTATACAGGCAATATGCTAATTAAACTTCATTTTATTTATTCATTCACACAAACTCAGCAAGAACTCCATTTGGCTGCTATTAATGTTCAGTGTGATTTACTATAAGTACTTGAAGTGTAAAAAATGTGTTTCTTTTCAAAGGAAAGCCACAGTTCTTCTGGTTTTTCCCCATCCCTCCCCTCATTTGTATGAATTAGTAAGACGTGACTTTAGTTCAGGTCTTTCCCTGAGATTTGCAGGCTGGTTACGTGGTAATTTAATTACTTCTGAACCTACTGAAGGCAAATACCAAGCAATCTACAGGGAAAGATTGTGGAGTTCCCAGTTATTTATTAAGAAAGCTTCATGTAGCCCTAGCTGGTTTGGCTCAGTGGATAGAGCCTCGGCCTTTGGACTCAAGGATCCCAGGTTCGATTCTGGTCAAGGGCACAAGCCCTGGTTGCGGGCTCAATCCCCAGTTGGGGGCGTACAGGAGGCAGCCAATCAATGATTCTCTCACCTAACTCTCTTTCCCTCTCTATTTCTCTCTGAAATCAATAAATATATACACTGAGTGGCAAGATTATTATGACCACCTGACGTTTGTAGGCAAATTAGCTATAATTTTGTGCTGAAGTTGCTAGAGGGCCAGACCATTATAAATAGGAAAGCAGGTTGTTTACCATGACAGTAGAAGTGATTTTTTTCTGAAGATATGAGTAAACAATGCGATTTAACAGGTTTTGAATGTGGGATATATTTGAATGTGAGTGGCCAGATTATTATGACCACCTGATGTTTGTAGGCAAATTAGCCGTACACTGCATCGTATGGGATATGGAAGCTGAAGGCCTGTTCGAACACCTTTGCTGTCTGCAGTTACCAAGATAAAACGTCTCCAATTTGCACAGGAACACAAGGATTGGACAGTCAAGCATTGAAAAAAAGTCATGTGGTCCGATGAATCACATTTCCAGTTGCATCATGCAGATGGCAGAGTGAGAATTTGGCAGCAACAGCATGAAAGCATGCACCCCACATGCATGAATACAACCCTTCAAGCAAGTGGGGGCAGTGTTATGGTTTGGGGCATGTTTTCCGGGCATGATTTGGGCCCTTTAGTTCATGTGGAACAACGTCTGAATAGCACAACATACCTAAGTATCGCTGATCAGGTTCATCCTATCATGTTGATGGCGTATCCCAATGGACATGGCTTCTTCCAACAAAACAATGTGCCATGCCACGGTGCTCATATTGTGCAGGAGTGGTTTCAAGAACATGAGGGAGACTTTACCTTGCTTAGGTGGCCCCCACAATCACCAGATCTCTATCCAATTGAGCATTTGTGGGACGAAGTTTAAAGAGCCATCAGGCAGTTGGTTCCACAACCATCAAATCTCACAGAACTGGAAAGTGCTATTCATCAGGCATGGTGTCAGATTCCTCGCATCACCTTTCAACATCTTGTGGAGTCAATGCCAAGAAGAATCGCCACAGTATTGAAGGCAAAAGGTTGTCCAACAAAGTACTGATGGGGTGGTCATAATAATCTGGCCACTCATAATAATATATATCCCATGTTCAAAGACTGTTAAATCACGTTGTTTACCCATATCTTCAGAAAAAAAATCACTTCTACTGTCGTGGTAAACAACCTGCTTCCCTATTTATAATGGTCTGGCTCTCTAGCAACTTCAGTGCGAAATTATAGCTAATTTGCCTACAAACATCAGGTGGTCATAATAATCTGGCCACTCAGTGTATATACTAGAGGCCCAGTGCACGAAATTGGTGCACTGGGGTGGGATCCCCTCAGCCTGGCCCGTGCCCTCTGGCAGCCCAGGACCCCTCGCTCCTTACTGCCGCTCGGCTCACTGCTCCTTAGTGCTGCCACAGAGGCTCCTGCCACTGCCGCTGCACTTGCCAGCCGTGAGCCCAGTTTCTGGCTGAGCAGCGCTCCCCCTGTGGGAGTGCACTGACCACCAGGGGGCAGCTCCTATGTTGAGCATGTGCCCCCTGGTGGTCAGTTCATAGAGACCAGTCATTCCACCATTTGGTCGATTTGCATATTAGGGTTTTATTATATACGGATATATATATATATATATATATATATATATATATATATATAAGCTTCTTGTAGTCCTCATGGAGGCAAAGGGGACCCATTTCTCACCCTACCCTGTGGGTGTCCGCTAGGGGGGAAGCCTAATTAGAAAAATTTGGATAATTTGGATCCTGGAGTTGGCCAGCAGAAGGACAGATAGCAGGACCCTTGTAAAAAGGCTAGCAGAGATGCCTGGCCAGCATGGCTCAGTGGTTGAGTGTTGACCTATGACCTATGAACCAAGAGGTCACAGTTTGATTCTTGGTCAGGGAACGTGCTCAGGTTGAGAGCTCAGTCCCCAGTGGGGATGTGCAGGAGGCAGCCGAGCAATGATTCTCTCTCATCATTGATGTTTCTATCTCTCTCTCCCTCTTTCTTCCTCTTTGAAATCAATTTAAAAATATATTAAAGAAAAAACAAAGACTGGCAGAAACGGAGGGCTGCTTAGTTCCTCCCAGGGACAGCAATTCATAAACACTTTCTTGTCTTTGTCCGTCTGCAGCTTGTGAGGGGAAGTGTCTGTCTGGAGCAGGACTGTCTTGGTTCACATCCCAGCTCTGCCTCTTTCAAGGTCGGACTATTATAGGACCTCCCTCTGCCTCAGTTTCCTCATCTGTAAAATGGGGATGAGAACGGTTGCTGTGAAGGTCATAGGGTTGCTGTGAAGGTCAGATGAGTTAAGGCATGTCAGCCAGCAGCCCTGTGGACCATTTATTTCTCACTCAAATTATACTGACCTTGTTTGTTTATTCAACAAACACTTATTGGTCCCCTAGTAAATGCTAGGATCTGGGCTAGGCATTGGCAAGTCCTCCCCCTCTCGGAGCTGCAGGCCAGGGAGGGAGACCAGTGTGTGAACAAACATTTCCAATGCTGTGTGATGAGGGCTGTGGCACATTGAGGCACGCAGTCCTGTAGGAACAGAGGAAGGTGTGGCTGGTGCAGGGGAAGACGTCCCCAGGAGGTGACATTGGAGCTGGGCTTGGAAGGCCGGATGGTATGTTCCAGGCAGAGGCATGAAAGGGAATGCAATGCTGCAGAGGAAAAAGTTCCATGTGGCCGGGCATGGCGAGAGCTATAGGCTAGGGTAGATTATTCAGTACAGCTTAGAGCCAGGCAAAGGACTTGGATTTTATCCCATGGAACCTAGAGAGCCACGCAGGGAGGGGGCCACAGCAGAGGAAGTTAAACGGTGGCTGGGAGCACAGGCTGTCAAGTGAGGCAGATGTGAGTCCAGTCCTGAGTCCACCAATTACCTGCTGTGTGACCTTGGGTAAGTCCTTTCCCTCTGACTGTGTTTTCTGGATGGTGGGTGGGGGGAAGTCATCCCTGTCCACTGGAGCAGTTGTAAGGATTAAAGAAGGCAACGTAGATCAGGTGTTTTATACAGACCCTGGCACACAGTAGGTGCTCAGTCCCTGGTGACTTATTGCATCCTTACTGCTTTGTTGGTAGCATGAGGCAAATGTACCTGAGAAGACAGCACACAACTCAAGGCAAAGGGGGCTGTGGTGGGGACACAACAATGCACACAAGATGTATTGCTGATGGGTGGGGAGGCCTGTAGCCAGGACCTCGGCGGGCAGGGAGTGGACAGGTAGGACATCCCACTTGAGCTGGAGGGCAAAGAATGAATGGAAATTAAGTACGAGAGAGTGGAAAGGCAGTAGAGCTAGCAATGTAAGCAGCAAGGACGGCTTGTTTATGGGATGCTGTGTAGGCTGGTTGGGCAGCAGGTAGGGTCAATCCCTTGGGGGAAAGGAATGGCAAAATATCTGACCTGGGGGCCTGGGGGCGGGGCTTTGATTTGTTGACTTGGCTTTGCCTCAGGTCTCCTGTTATTCCCCTATACTGGCACCTCCCCTTCCTCTAAGACAGTGGTTCTCAACCTTCCTAATGCCTCGACCCTTTAATACAGTTCCTCATGTTGTGCTGACCCCCAATTTCATTGTTACAAATTGAACATAATTAAAGCATAGTGATTAATCACAATAACAATATGTAATTATATATGCGTTTTCTGATGGTCTTAGGCGACCCCTGTGAAAGGGTCGTTCAACCCCCAAAGGGGTCTCGACCCACAGGTTGAGAACCGCTGCTCTAAGAAGAGTATGGGATGCCCCAAGGGGGTTGTAGGCATGTGTCAAATTGCTGGGCCTGGCAGGTCCCTGGCAAACTGTGTTCCTGGTCAGGTGTTTCGTATCCGGTGGTGATGGAGAGAGTGGGGGTATTTGCTTCAGTGGAGCATCTCCTTTCAGGCCTGACCACCTAGGATGGGGTCAGGCTGCCCCTCCCACCCCTCCTCCCTTGCAAGATGTCACCAGCCTCGAGCCGTGTTACCCCCCTCGCTGGAGAATGCCCTCCAGACGGAAGAGTGGGCAGTGTCCCTGGCTCCACCTGGCCCTCCTGTGCAGAGCCAGTGCCCATGATGGCTGCTCCCTGGTGTCCTGCGTCCTGGTGGAAGATGATTAATGGCCTAGCTGCACCGATGTGTTGTATTTAGGTCTATTCCCAAGCAGATAGATTTTTCTCTGCAGATAAAATGAAGGCAGGCCGTTCCTGGGCTGCGGGGTCCCTGCCCACCCCTCCCAGCTGCAGGCTGTTAGGGAGCTCTGAAAGTTAAATGAGTTGATAAGCGGGCGGGGGCAGGGAGGACTGTACCTTCAGTGGCCCTTGTAAACAGTATAAAGTCACCTTGATGTGCGGGGACTAATGACGCTGGAGCAAGCCAAATGGAGTCCAGTGGCACAGAGCCAGGACGGGAGCCAGCGTCCCCACGGCACGGAGAGGGGCTGTCAGGGCCTCACCTTCCTCTGTCCCTGTCTTTTTCCTGGTGACACACACTTGTACTCAGCTCTGTCTCCTGCTGAGTGCAAAACCTCATGAAGTTTTCGTTGCTTCCTTTATAGAAAGGGAATGAATGTTCTGATGTTGAAGTCCTAACTCCCCGTACCTGTGAAGTGACCTTATTCAGAAACAGGGTCTTTGCAAATAATCAATTTAAGAAGAGGTCATTAGGATGGGTCTCTAATGGGACACAGTATGACTGTGTCCAGAGGGAATTGTGGACACAGAGACCGACAGGCACACAGGAGGACTGGACCGCCAGGTGAGCAGAAGGCAGAGATCGGGGCTGTGCTACTACAGGCCAAGGGACAGCAAATTCCCTAGCAAATCAGCAGCCCCCAGGAGGGAGGCTCAGAGCTGATCCGCCCCCACACCCTGGGAAGGAACCAACTCTGCCCACACCTTGATCTGGGCCGCCTTGCTTCCAGAGCTGGGAGGCAACACATTTCTGTTGTAAGCCCCAGGTCTTGGTAGCATGGGAACGAATACAGGGGAAGAATTACCCTCCCCTTGGGTTGGCTGCAAGGATGTCACCTGTGAATCCACAAATAGTCATTGAATGTTTAGGCCAGGGGCTTACCCCAAGATTGGGGGCAAGAATAGAGGTGGGCCCGACAAATGAGGGGCCGGTGAACCTCAGAAAACAAAGGCTGCACAATGGTCAGGGTCCTTGTTTCTATAGGACAGACACACAGGGTTAAAGGTTAGGAGGAGGCCAGGCCACAGATTGATTCCATTTACATGAAATGTCCAGGCCAGCCCTAACAGGTTTGGCTCAATGATAGAGCGTTGGCCTGCGGACTGAAGGGTCCTAGGTTCGATTCTGGTCAAGGGCATGTACCTTGGTTGAGGGCACATCCCCAGTAAGGGGTATGCAGGAGGCAGCTGATTAATGTTTCTCTCTCATCAATGTTTCTAACTCTCTATCCCTCTCCCTTCCTCTCTGTAAAAAATCAATAAAATATATTTTTTAAAAAAGAAATGTCCAGGCCAGGCATACCCACAGAGACAGAAAGCAGATTAGTGGTTGCGGAGGGCTGGGGAGGAGAAGTAGGAAGTGGCTGCTTAGTGGGTACAGCTTCTCCTTTGGGGGGATGAAAATGTTCTGGAACTAAATGGTGGGGATGGTTGTACAATACTGTGAGTGTATTAAATGCCACTGAATTGTACACTGTAAAATGGTTAAAATGGGGAACTTGGTAGTATGTGTATCTATAATAGTAAAAGTGTAACATGCTAATTAGACCAGACATCCTTCCGGACAACCTTCCGGACGAAGCCAGGGCTGCGAGGGAAGCCCAGGTCCTGGGTGCCAGAGGGAAGCCGGTGACCACAGCCAGGGAAAGGAAGCCCTACTCTTGCACGGATTTTGTGCATTGGGCCTTTCTTAATAATAAGAAACAGTATATATTGCATGCTAAAAAAAAGGTAATACAGAAAACTCAAGAAATTCCTGAGACTTCGACTCAGGGACTTTGAAGGAGGAGGTAGAGTTCATAACCTCAGGGAGTAAAAGGTTAAATAATTGGGGTTGCAGCAATACTTTTGTCACTTTTTAAAAAGCCCTTTGGGCGGTTGGAGGAGAAATTCAGGGTTCGCTGGGCCCCCCTGTCCTTGCCTCACCTGCCCCTGGGCTCACACACCAAAACCTCAAAGCCGGAGAGGCTTATGGCGAGAAGGGGAAGCTCTCTAGGGCCTCCTGAAAGTAAAGGGCCACAGACACCAAGGCTTGGCTCAGCTGGGAGAGCTGAGCCTGAGACTGTGAGTGACTGAGAGATCGGCCTGGAGGTGAAAAGCCTGTCATCAGCCCACAGGGCTTTCAAGGAGGATGCCTCTGGAAGGAGTGGCTCGGTTCACCCGGTTACCCAGCGCTCTTACTAGATAAGACACTGACCTGGTAGGCATGGCTCCTGGCGAGATCAGCGAGGGCCAAGGAGGATCCCAGTGTGCACAGCTGGAGAATTTTAAAAGAAAGCAAATAATGAAGGGACGTCCTCGGTTTGCCGGAGAAGAGCAGTTTTGCCCTGAAAAGGAGCCTGGCAGTGAACAGTTGAGCGTGTGCCGGAGGGGTTACAGCTGCAGCCACCAGCACGGGAAGCCTGGAGCCCTCTCGACAGGGTTGCCCACCTTCCTAGCAACTAAACTCACCAAGCAACCTGCGTATGCTCAGGCCTGACAGAGGGCACTGGCCTGGCACCCAGAGCACAGCGGCTCACAATGAGGCTATGGATAAACGATGGGTCGGTTAGACTATATCTGCCTGGTCTCACTCCCAATTCTCCACCTCTCAGAATATAGATTAGAGGGAATATGACTCTAGACAAGAGCGACTCAAATGATAGGTATCTTAGGCATCACTCATTCATTCCATCAGTCAGTCCATACTCAGGAGAGTCTGACCGTGTCTCAGGTAACATGGTAGCACTGGGAATGTAATGGTGAGTAAGACACACATGGGCTTTCTCTCTTGGAGATTGTATTCCAACGGCAGGGTACTCGTGGGAATGCTCTCGGTTCTACATATTAAACGGCTTTGACTTCAACAGCTTGGGTACCGCTCCTGCTTCTGTTAGCCTGGAGAGTAAAGAATTAGATCTAATAGGAAGAAGTTCAACTTTTACTTCTTAAACATTGGAGAGCAGGAAGTTTTATGGATTGTAAAGTACCTATCCCTTACCATGCCAGCACGGGGCTGGTCCCACAGCCCCTCTAGAAGGGGGAGCGTCACCTGGAATTCCACCTAAATCCGTGGGCACTCGTAACCAGATCATCAAGGCAGGTGGCCCTGGTGTGTTCAGTGCAGGTAGGTCTCTGATGGCAGGCGGGGAGGCCCGGGGCGATCAGGAGCTCACCTAGCTAGTTGTTGGACAGCCCAGACTTCTGCCCTTTCTCAGAGACTCTTCCATCTTCTGGAAGCTTTGCCTGTGGCTCAGCTTTCAGAGTTGGGCTGGCCAGCCCCAGGGCAGCTGCCCCACCTTTGCAGAAACGGGGGCAGGCAGTATCCCAAAGACCGGGGCTCCTTCCCCCAGAAAGAAACTTTCCCAGGCAATTCAGTCTCATAGAAAAGCTTTTGGGAAAAGTAGAGACACCAACACCCCCAAGGCCTTTCAATCTTGGGCAATTCTTCTGACATGAATGTCATCCCCTGTCCTTTAAAAACAAACAAAACCAAACCACTACGTGCTGCTACGGGAACCACTGGACCTGCCTCCCCAGGCACAGGTGACTCCTGACTGCATCCCCACCCCTACCCTCAGCCCTTCGGCAGGTCCTCTGAGAAGCCTGCCTGGCCCCTGAGCTAGGAAGGCTCTGTCTGCTCCCCCTTCCTCCTGACCTGGCAGGAGGGACGGAAACTTTCGTGGAAAGCACTTGTGCTGACGAATGCTCCCAAGTCGGGACTTTGACTCCAGCCCTGCAGAGCCTGGGGCTCAGGATCTGGGGGCCTCTCCTCCGGGGGGTCAGGACCTCTCTGCCCGGCTCCTCCCGGGCGCGCTCTGCCCACCATCAGCCATGGGCTCTCCGGTAACCCCACGCGACTGTCCCACCGCTGGAGCAATAACCGACTCCCATACTTTCTCCCAGTCCCTCCCCCCTTTTATTCTACATTTTCTTCCCCCTTTCCAGCGTGTGGTCTGCATGGGGCTCGGCGGAGTTGAAAGTCTAGAGCCTTTGGCTGTTTTGTTTAAGACCTGGTTATGGTTGTGGGAATTTTTTTTTTTTTTTTTGTCAGCTGCCTGTTATATCAATCACGGAGTCGGGATCTATTTATAGGTTGGGAGTACTGTGTCCTTAGTCACAAAGAGACACAGACAGGGGACTGTCAGCTGGTGCTGGAGGAGCTGAGCTGCGAGTCATCAGCAACTGGAAGCACCTGAGGGGCAGACATTCCGCCCACCCCGTCCTCCGGGCCCGAGCATGTAAGTACCCAACTTCTCCCCGCGTGCCCTGAACCTGCTGAACCCTCCTCTCCGCCCCCCCTCTCGCCCCACCGCACACCCCTCTCTCTCTTTTGGAAATGGATAAAAATATCTCCCGTGCCTGCTCCTTCCTCCCGCTTTTCGGCGGTGAAGCATCCCTGGGAGGCCGAGGGGAACACGTTGCGGGTCCCAGGCTGTCACCGGAAGGTCAGAGGGACCCAGAATGGCCGGTGGGCTGGCTTCTCACACTTTGGAATCAGTAGGTTCCCTGTTAGTGGTGTTTGTTTTGGCTGAGAAGAAGGGAGTAAATCAAAAGGGCAAGGGAAAGTTTACATGCGGCTCAGCGGGTAGGTATGTCTCCCAGCGTGAAAACTTTTATTTGCTGGCAGCTCAGGCGTCTGCGAGCTGGGAAGGTTACACAGGACAGGTGACGATGGAGGGCTGGCTCCCGGCAGGTCTGGGCTCCCCCTGGGAGCTTCCAGGGTCCGGGAGTCTCCACAGTCCCCGTGGCCAGCTTTGCGGCGGTGCCTCCCAGGAAAAGGACTGTTTTGTTTTCTGCTCCGTGGAGTGGCTTTGCTTTGAGAAGTCCAGAGGGGAGCTGACTGACGATTTGTCTGGCCTCCCAGGCGTTCATCGCTCATTTGGTGTCTTTCCTTCACCCTGAAAGGGGAACTTGAGGGGGGGCTGGGGGAGGAAGAGGCTCTGAAAGGATGCAACCAGGTGTGCAGTGTTGCTGAGGCATCGCTCCGCATCCTTCCCAAGGAAGAAACTTAATATCACGGCTCTTGTCAAAGCCGTGCTTGTTTCAGACAGTCGGGGTGCAGGCTGTGTGAGCGCACTGGTGGCTCCCAGAGATGGCCGTCCCAGACATTGTCCGGTGGCCCACACGGCTAACACATTGCAGGCTTCCTGTGGGCCCCTGGGGACTTGAGTTTCTGGAGAATGCACAGTATTAAGTAAAAATCCTGCCCTTGGGGAGGTTAGCTGTATATTACTTACAAAAAAATAATAACCCTAAATTTTTAGGGGAAAAATCCGATGTCTAATATATATTATGTACAACTTTAAAAACGTTCCCCTTTCTTTTACAAGTCTAATAATGCCTGGGTTTCTATTTCCTGGTACAATGCTCACCCTACACACACTGCATCGCTAAGGACTACGTCTCGGTTTGTTTGGGAAAACAATGCCCTAACAGAGAAATCTCTCCAACAATTTAAAAGCAGTAAACAAAGCAGATATGTCTGGATTGCCTTTGATTAAAGAGAAGATAGTTTTATCAGCAAATCTAACTTGATGAAAGGGAAGTAACTGTGGACACACAGGTCTGTTTAGAGGCAATTTGATCTCAGTTTTGACCTTTAGGAACTTTAACTTTCCTTCCCTGGGTTCTTTGCGTTCACCGGCATTTTATTTTGGCCTCTTGTTGTCTTCGATCCATTCATCTCTTCTATAGGAAGGGAGCATGGGTATCAGGAAGGAGTAAGAAATTAGAAGGTCAGCTTTGCATGTCCAGGTAGTGAACCCGCGTTCATGGGCGGAGACACTCAGAATAAGGAGTTTGTTGGCAAATGGAGGGGGGAGGGAATGTCACTATTTAAAACCTAGCCTGGTAAGTAGAATCCAGGAAATGAAGGAAAACATAAGCAGGAGTTGAGCATATTATACAGGCAGCACTCCGGCTTCTCTCTTCCAGGGACTCTGTTTTGCTAAACAGATCCTGCTAAGGTTCCCACAATAATGCTGAAGTGGGATTTGGTGGGTTATTGTTAATTAAAGCTCAAGTGCTTCGAGTGATTGAGACATTGCGTTCAGAAATCACAGCAGTCAGCTGTTTGCAGAATGGAGCTACCCTAGGACTTTCAGATCTCAATGGCCTTTTAGAGAAAGTGTGGCATGTTTTAACCTTTTAACACAAGAACAGGCCGTTTCCTCGCCCCCTCCACCGGCACACCGGAGCCTGCAGGCCCCAGCTGACCTGCAGTGGGAGAGACGCCTGTATTTCTGAGCAAGTTCCCAGTTCTCACCAGCATTCGCGTTGAGCAGGAAGAATATTTGTTGGAACATTTAGGCGAGAACTACTCCTTCGCTCGGCAACCTGTGGATGCGTTCGGGTGGGCTGGGGGCTTGTTTGGCAGTGTGATGGGGGGCCTGGCTCTCTCTCATCCTCATTTCAGAGTGTGGGTTTTCCCTTTTGGGATTCATGCTAGAGATGCAATTGGGGAAAACTTCAAGATATTTGCATAAGGCAGCCTCTGATGACTTACTTTCTGCTTCAACAATGATTAATTTTATGTGGATTGAGCTCCCATCAAACTCATCTTTTTTCCAAACTGATTTTTTAAATGCAATTGGTCATGGGGCTGTCTGTGACTTCTGCGCAATCTCACCCATTCCATCCTTGTTGTTTATGTCTCCGAATGTCAGTGCACGGTTGCCTGTGTGCACGTGCTGTCATTTATGTGTCCCCCTCCCTCCCCCTGAGCACATGGATGCCCAGCCCCAGCCTCCTCCCAAACTGGGGACAGAGGGGCCCATGAACAGGTGTTTGGAATACAGCAGGCTCAGGTGCAGAGGACCATCAATCTCCAGGAAGAAGGAACTGCAAATACTGGAAAGCACTCCCCTAATTCAAACAATTTTACATAAACTGGGGTCTCTCCAAATGCCCCCTCAACAAAAAATGGCAGCTGGCAGGACTTTTCAACCAAAGACCCTGCACAGCTCTTCCTCTCCATCACCTCACTTCTGCAGTGTATCTGTCCATCTTGTTCTTATCTCTATTTTTACATTTCATTATCCTCCTGCTCTCTCTCCCTCCCACCCGCTCTCCTCCCCCTTCTCCCTGAAAAACACATTTCTATCTGGCACAGAAAATAAACTCAGATTGTGGGTAGTTATGTTAATCTAATTCAATCCTCAGCGGGTTAGGAGTGAAATTCTAATAGTGAAGCTGTTGAGGGCTTTTTTGTTAATGGCTTGGGGATTACATTGAGTTAAAGGCTCATTTCCTAATCAAACAGAGAGGGAGAGAGTGACTCCGAATATTTATGAGTCTCCCAGTGAGAGTTTAAACATTCAACTCCAAAAGCAGGGTTTCTGCTGGTGGAAAGAGTTAAAACCCCTCAGGGCTGCTGGGGAAAAAATTAAACCAGTTAAGCCATCAGCATTTTCAGGCTGCTGTGCAACTTGGGCGAAGTGGAAGGTGGGGCGAGAGGGGAATCAGTTCACAAAGCGAAAATGGAAACTGTGGCAGACGCTCTGCAGCCAGCGGCAGCCACCGACGTGCTCAGAGAAAAGTCCCCGGCAGCAGTCTGGGGTCCTCGGTTCACCACGGGCCTGGAGGGGCCGTGTGCCTGCAACTCCCCAGATCAATTCTCCTCCTCTGGCCGGAGGTGAGAACAGGAAGGCAGGAGTATGGCTCAATTTACCAGCAGCTGGAGTGTTCCCCCTGCTGCCTGGTGAAGAGGGAGCGGATGGCCCCCACTCTGTCCTGCCTGTGAAGTCCTGAGGGCGGTCTTCCCCTGCGATAGCAAACCCACATCTCCGCAGGCCCTTCTCTCCCTTGGCTCTGTGCTCGGTCTGGGTCCCCTGCTCCCTCTGCTCGGGGCTCTGTGCCCACGAGGACTTCAAAGCCCATCTGGTTCACTGTGCCCAGGAGAAAGCAGGTGGAGAGCTCCCTGATCTCCCGCCAGAGAGGGCGAGGAGCGACTTGGCCAAGGTCAAGCAAAGTCACGGCAAAGCGGAGGTCAGGAGACTGAGTTCTCTGAGGTGCTCTGGCTGCTCTCCCCCTGGTTCCCTGGGGTACAGGAGAGGATAGGGCTGAGTCCAGCCACATGGCTGTGCAGACGGCCCTGGGCCTCCTGGGGTGTTGCTGGCTTCTCCAGCTTGGAAAGGATGGGCAGGTGTCCCCTGCAGGAGGATTCTGAATGCTCTGTGGACACGGGTCCTTGTTCCTGCCACCCACTGAGTGAGCCATTTCGGGCCCTTTCACTGGGGCCTTCTTCCTGCTGCAGGAGGTTGGGGAGACCCGACTGCTGGCTTTCTCTCTCCCAGGTCCTCTGACTTTTTGTTTCCTAAGGACCAGGCACGGATCTTCCTCCCGGTGTCTCATTGGCCTGTGAGTCCTCTTGCATTTGCCCTTTCTTGTGTCAAGGCTGCACTCACGTCTATGGCAACTTTCCTGGGCATCCTTTCTCACATGGTTGGCATCTCCCTCTTCTCGGAGCCCCTGGCTAATGTCCCCAACCAATGAGGGTCTCCCTCATTGCACCAGCCACTGAACAAGAGCACGGACAACATTTCCGTCCCCTTTGTAAGCCCTGACCATGGCTGGCCGTTCCTGCCCTCCTGCCCTAATCGGTGCCCCTCAGGGGCACACAGAGCTGTGGTGAAGATCACGCAGAGTCACACACCAGGACTCGGAATCCAGCACCGCTTTCTCTCAGCTGTGAGACTGGAGGTCCTGACCCCCGAAAGGTCTCACTTTTCCCATCTGCTACTGGGGGATACTTCTAGAACCTTCCTTATGGGTTGTTGGGAAGAGGAAGTGCATACGACGTATTTGCCCTTTGCCCAGTGTGCTAGCACCCTCATTTGCTCAGCACACAGCAGTCACTGTCACACCACTGACAGCAGGTCCCTACGCCTCCCACTGAGGGGCTATGACTGAGCTCAGGCTGCTGTGACGCAATACCATAGACTAGGTGACACACAGCAGGCCCAGGATCCGGGGGCCAGCATGGCGGGGTCCTGGCGAGGCCCCTCTGTGTGTCCTCACCTGGAGGGAGCTCAGCGCTGGCCGCCTCCTCTTCTTAGGAGGACACTGATCCCATCATGGGGGTCCTCTTTCATGACCTCATCTAAGCCTAATTGCTCCCCCAAGTCCTCGCCCCCAAACACCATGCGGGGATTAGGGCTTCCACATAGGGACTTTGGGAGGACACAAGCCTTCTGCCCACCACAGGCTGTTTTCCCTAAATGTTGACAAGCAGAGTCCGGTGTCAGCCAGACTTCCAGCTTCAGCCTCCCACGGCGATGCCATTCAGAAGCCAGCGATCAAGGCATAGGGGGCACCCCCCTCCCCAACCTGTAGAGAACTTGGGGCTTTTCGCCCCCTTTGGGAAAGCAGAGGGTTTGTTTAGCAGCCCTAAGTCAGGGAAGGAGGCCTGACTTACTCTGCTCTGGCTCGCATCCCATGAGCAGTTTTGTTGCTGGGTCTCTGACTCACTCCTCACTCCCTGCACCCTGTGCTCAGAGGGCGGTGTGGGCTCTGCCCCAGAGTAGCCAGGCCAGCCCTGGCTGTGAAGCCAGCAGGTGACAGCTCCGTCCTCCTCTCTCTTAACATGGTCGCTTGACAAACTAATCCAAGGGCCAAGGGGGCCCCACGGGAATTCCTGAGAGACATCCTCCCCGGGGCTGCCCCAGTCCCTCACCCCCTGAGTCTCTGTGTAGGGACGCTGGGCTTCGAGGCCGCGAACCTGTCTGTCCTTTCCCCACCTGTAAGCCACTCACGTCCTGGCTGAGGCAGGGATGGGAGTGTGAATCTCAGTGCCCCCTGCTTAGCAGGTGCCCGTGTTCTCCTCCCTCCCTGCTCTGCTCCCTCTTCTAGAGTTGGAGGTACCCCCTACTCAGCTCTCCCCTCTCTGCCCCTCCTGCTCCCATGTCCCTCTGTCCAGAAAAAAGAAAAACGAGGTGTGTCCTTCCTTCAGATGTGCACACACCTTCTCAGGAATCTTATTCTGTTCAGTAAAAAGCTTTGTCTAAGTTGATGTCCAATTTAATCGCTAAACTGTGACCATTTCCCTCATCTGTCACGCTCTCCCCTGTACCTGCCTCCTCTGCTGTCCCCGCCCTGTAGGGCCCCTGCTTTTCCTCTTGCTTCACCGGCGCTGGTCCCGGGGGCACACATAAGAGGGGACCTTCCTTCTGAAGTGTCTGTTCCCATTAGCACAGACAAGGATTTTGAACGGCAGCAAGATAGAAACGTTATCTGGGCACTGGCTTCTTCCCAGACAGTGTTTCTCTCTCTTCTGGAAGGCAGGGATAGGAACTCAGGCTGCCGAGGGTTAAAGGACAGCAGTGAAAAGTCTGGGTATCTCTTGGGGCCGGTGGCTGGCTGAGACCATTGATTAGCTTGGCTTAGTGATCTTTCTAGCAATATTCAGGAGTGAAATTATTGCTGATTGGGCCGTGTGTGTGTGTGTGTGTGTGTGTGTGTGTGTGTGTGTGTGTTAGGGTTCATGGCAGCCAGGGGGGTAGGAAATATCTGAGAAAGAAATGTCATGGACTGTTCACTCCTAAGCCAGCCTCGGGAAGAGACCTACCACCCCACATATATCTGCGGTTGTGTGAGGACTGTGTGTGGAGCAGTCAGCTGGGAGAGTCCCGATGGAGGTGCGCAGGGCCTCCCTATCAGTTTTCTTTGCGGATCCCTGTGAATCTAGAATTATTGTGAAATAAGTTGAAAGACAAAGTCCCCTGAAGGGAGGCCCGATGTTGAGGGCTGCTTTCATCTGTGGCTCCAGGGATGGAGGGGCAGGTACCTCAGATCAGTGGCGGTTGAGGCACACATACTTCCGGGGCCTCAGTTCCCTTGATCATAATATGAGGGCTTGGGAGCAATCTCTTGGACCCTCCAGCTCAGAGAATTTACATTTTATTTATTTTATTTTTTTTTTTATTTTTCGCTTAAAGTATTACAAAGGGTATTACATAAGTGTCCTTTTTTTCCCCCGCCCTTGACAAGCCCCTGCCCTCCCTTACCCCCCAGTGTCTTATGTCCATTAGTTATGCTTATATGGGTGCATACAAGTCCTTCGGTTGATCTCTTACTCCCCTCCCTCCTGTCCCCCAACCCTCCCTGGCCTTCCCACTGCAGTCCGACAATCAGTTTGAGGCAGCTCTGCCACTGTATTTATTATTGTTCAAAAGTTTGTAATGGTCTTAATTATCCATGAAAGAGTGAGATCATGTGGTATTTTTCCTTCATTGACTGGCTTGTTTCACTTAGCATAATGCTCTCCAGTTCCATCCATGCTGTTGCAAATGGTAGGAGTTCCTTCTTTTTAACAGCAGCATAGTATTCCATCGTGTAGATGTACCACAGTTTTGAGAATTTACATTTTTGAAATTGTTCAATATGGACCTGGTACGCTGTATTCCCTAAGATAGGCAGTAGCCACAGGTCAGCAGCCTGTCCCCTCTAATCCGAGGCCTTGGGCTTCACGCCTTTACCATCACCCATCAGTCCCTATGACCTGTCACTTTCCTCGGCTTGTTCTCCCTCCTCACCTCGCCCTGTTTGTAGGTACACCTGGGCGGTGAGCAGAAAACCGGTCAGAACTTCTTGTTCAAAACCAAATCTATAAACTCTGCCTTTTTATTTTGTTTTTGATTCGTAGAGACCACTATTTCATACCTCCGTGGTCCTAATATTCCCCTCCCCACGATCTGCCACCCCAGACGTCACATCGGGGTTCTACACGGTGGGAGAAGCCCCAGGCCAGGGTGCTGCTCCTCTGGGTTTGCTCAGAGCCCTTTGGCAGCCTCTAAAGCAGGGGTGGGGAACCCTTCTTCTGCCAAGGACCATTTGGATCTCGATAACATCGTTCTCGGCCCATACAAAATTATCAACTTAAGAATTAGCCTGCTCTATTTGGTCAGACATTTCATTAACTCACCCCTAATGCCTTGCAGGGCCAGACCAAATGATTTCTCGGGTCTTATAGGGCCCATGGACCAGACGTTCCCCACCCCTGCTCTAAAGAAAGGAGCATGGGTGGGATTCGAGAAGACAGTTTCCCAACAGGGTGACCTCAGCAAGTCCTTAACCTCTCCACACCTTCATTTCTTCACCCACAAAGGAGATCGAACCTGCTCTCATGAGTAACTCATGAGATTGTCATGGGGCTAAAATAAGAATCAGAGCACAAACTTTCCTTTCCTGTGGTTTCCATGAAGTAGTTTGGGTGGTGACTACGTGGGCTTCACAGCCATGATCCTGGACCTCTCCATGTCACCTTGTATTAGCTGTGACCTTGGGCAAGTTTCCTACCCTCGGTTTCCTCATCTGTCTAATGGGTGTGCTGAGCACCTTCCTCTTGAGTTGTTGTGCAGGTTCAAGGAGACCCATGTCCAGGCCCTTGAACAGTGCCTGCTAGACAAAAAACTCCAGACGCCATTGCTGTTGATGATGGTGGTCACGATGGTGATGATGTGGCTGTTGTAAGCGTTTTCTAGGACCCCATGCCAAAAAGGCCAGGAGGGAGGAGACTTTAAAGTCCCTACATTCCTCCCACATTCCCCCTGGGCAGCTTACAAATATGGCAGAAGGTGCTGCTCTAGAGGTGATTTAAAGACATACCCTGGTCCTCCACGACTCCCTGCACTTCCATATCCCCAAAGCAAGTGAGCACCCCTGTGCCTGCCTGGGTGTGGGGTGATCTGGCCTACCTTTCCCCTCTCATGGAAATCTGCTCTCCACAGCCTGGCTGCTGAAGGCCCAGGCCAGGCGGAAAGGTTGGAAATGGCTTACATGGGCTGTCTTGTGTCCCTAAGTTGTGGAGTCACTGGAGTGTATTTTCTGCAAAGGGCCAATTTCTTCTCTTTGTGGAGTGAAACTAAGCTAACCAAGCAGGGATTGCATGTTCTCCACATACTTGATGGTGTATCTCAGGGAGTACTTAGCAAAGAAAGAAGAATGGGAATAGGTAGGGACCATTTCTAACGCCTCGGGGGTGGGGGTAGGGGGTGATTTGTATATTTCAGGGAACTTGTAGCAGCGACCTCAAATCTTAGGGGGCAAATTCCAAACCCAGACTTGTGACCAGCCTGCGTATCTGTGGGCACATGAGCATGGAAGGGTGTTGTGGCCAGCCAGCCATGGCTCTCCTCGCTCCCTGGCTTGGGCTGAGAGTGATCTTGAAGGAAAGTGTAACTACTGTTTACTCCAGGGCACTGCATGGAGAACACCCTCCTGTAATGACTTCATTCTGCCTTCAGATGCTCATCTGCTGTTGCTCCTTTGGAAGCCAGAGGGACCCAACCACCACTTTAGCCCCAAGGGGGAAAGGTCAGGAGGTGGCTACCAGTCCCTACAAGTTCAGGCTTTACTCGTGGGCAACAGAAATATGGCGGTGGCATTTTTCTCTTCCAAAATCTTCACCCAGATCTCTGCCCTTAGCCACAGACATTTCGAAGCAAAGCCAAGTTACTCTAATGAGCAAGCAGTCTTGGTGGATTAGGACAGCCAGCAGCATTGATACGCGAAGGGTGTTCAGGAAAATTCTAGAGACAGGATCTAAAACATGCAGAAGATGCCACTCATCGCCTAGGGATCCGACATAAGGTGTGCACGGAAATGAGAAAGACCAGCTTCCGGAGAGGGGGAGTCACGCTTATTAGAGTATTCTGTGCCCCCTCCTGCCAAGGGCAGGTGTTTGCTCTGGCTTCCTCGGGCTCCTCACTTGCTTGCTTCCCCACTTACTTTTGGGGATGAATTTGCCTAACCATTGAAGGTGGGGGATGGGGGCAGCGGCAAGGCATGGGGCTGAATTAGAATGAAATCTGTGGAATCTATTTGCTAAAAAATCAGAATTATTACCTTGGAGTCTGACACTCTACTGATGTAGTTGGACACTGTAGGGAAAGAAAATGAGTTTTTATGGCGGTGTATTGAGCAAGCCTTTAGCTAAGCTTCCTGAAGCCCCCAGCTCTAGTTCCAGCTCTGCCACCGCCCGGTGACTGTCCAAGACACTTCACGTCTCCCTGCCTCTGTTTCTTTGCCTGTCAAGGCTAGATGGCCTCCAAGTGCTCCTCTGGGTCCAGCCCTGAGCTTCCTCCCAGGCAGTGATCATCCTGTACCACAACTGTGAGCTTGATGGTTTCCCCTCCAGAATTAAGGCTCTGTGGGTGGGACTGGGGGCCCCCGTACTCAGCAGAGTGGCTGGACACGGCCTGCCTTTAGCTGTACCAGTGAAAGAAGTGGACACGGGTAAAGGCTACCCTCCTGCTGCTTGCGGACATGCTGCAGGCCTGACTTGAGTTTTAACCCTCTGTGTCCTCCCTTCCTGGTTGGGGGTGGTGGGTGGAGCCTCCATGGTGTGAACTGGAAAATCTCCTCACGATAATACATGCGTTGAGATGCCTGAAGCAAACCCACTGAAAACACCTTCGAGGAATGACATTATCTCCCAGCGGCAACGCCTCCTTCTCGGCATGACCATTGTGCTGTCTATTTCTGTTCTTTGTTCCCCTCTCTCCATCAGACCCTATTAATTTAAAAATACTGCATTTGCAGACTTGCTAAATAAAGAGCCCTCAGAGCACAAAGTATCCCTTATCCATTTTCTGGGTCCCTATGTACTTCCTGGTAAAGATTTTTTTTGTTATTTTTGACTAAATGGCCTTGATTTTATCATTAATCGTTAGGTAGCAATTCTTTTCACTGTGCCTAACTTATTTCTAAAATATTCTCCCCTAAGTCCTGAAGTCTACTTCCCTTGATCCCTCATGCCCCTTCTCACGGCTGCCTTTGCCATTTCACAAAACGGATAAAGTGATTCCTTTATATGTTGGACCCTTGATCTCAGGCCTTGCCTAGTCCTCCACCAAAATTTCCCAGAAGAGCAGTTCTTACAATTGGACCTGCTCAGTTCAGGGGGGCTTGGGTCTCTGTCATTTCCATACTGAGCCTGGGGACATGCTTTGTTCTCTCTCCCCCAAAACCTCATATTTTCTTTCACCAGCAGTTTTCACATTGCAGCCGAACCACACTATGAATGTAAAGCCTTAAAAAGCCCGTGGTGTCTCTCTTGGGCACCATGTTGTGAAGGGTTCCACTTTTTGTCCCTGATGACAGTGCCACCGGATGTTAACTGTGCTTGGTGTCACCTGGTGTCTAACCGGGACATTCCCTTGGACATTCCTTCCCTGCTTCCTCACACTGTTGTCCAGTGCCTGCTGGCTGCTCGACTCGCTCATGTGTGCACCCCTGCAGCTCCTCTCTGGGTGCGGGATAGGAAAGAGGCATTTATCGAGGGCCTGTTGTGTTTGGAAACTTTGTACAGTTTGTCATTGGCCTTGGCAATGGCTGAAAGATGTCAGTGCTGTTATTAGTCCCATTTTACAGCAGAGGGGACAGAGGCACTGGGGTCAGGGTTCTTGCTTCAGGCCACCCAGGGAGTAAGTACTGTGATCTGTTGTTACCTTCTACAATACAGCACAGGGCTCAGTGCAAGCAGGCAACCACCAAAAGCCACACCAATACCCGTTTGTACCCTTTACATTGAACTTGGTCCTATGTTTTCAAAATGTGAAAACGTTTTTGCTAATCTCTGAAAAGTGTCAGGTGTTCCCTTAAACAGACCCATAGGGGAGATGCGGCAACTCGTAGCTTTGATCCCCCAAGTTCCTGCACCTTCGTAAACATGACACCCCAGGTGCTCTGTCCAGCGAGTCCCCTGTTAATCACACTTAGCTCTCCTTTGCAACTACTCAGTCTTTGCTTTCCATTGGTTCTCAACCTTCCTAATGACGCGACCCTTTAATACAGTTCCTCATGTTGTGGTGACCCCCAACCATAAAATTATTTTTGTTGCTACTTCATAACTGTAATTTTGCTACTGTTATGAATCGTAATGTAAATATCTGATATGCAGGATGTATTTCCAGGGGTCGCGACCCACAGGTTGAGAACCCCTGCAAGTCAATCTCTAAAATCCCTCCAAAGGAGCTGGAAACACTGTTGGTACAATGTACACCCCATCTGTGGCTACAGGGGGTAGATTTGAAAAGCCACCGTGACGTGGGTTCCTCTTGCAGAACGCGTGGTCCTGTTGGCTCCTGCCTTGATATGACTGCACCTTCCCTGCTCCCCCCACGGCCTTTCCCACCTCCATCCATCCACAGGCCATGTTGGCATCCCTTTTCGTTTCCTGTGTTGTCTTTTTCCCACCACACTCTTTCCACACGTCATCCTTCCTGACTTTGTGTTCTGAGAGCATCATCTGCTGTATTAACTTGACACTTGTGCTCCATCCCCCTCCTACCACCAATATCACCCCAATATCTCACTGGACGTTGTATGTCCTTCGCTCCCGTGTGGGCTGTGCCAGGCATAATCCACTACAGTTTTCTTATTGAGAGAGTGAGGCTGGGACAGGGGGCTCTCGCCAATGCCACAGCCTCTCCCGGTCTCCTGTGGCCCTATCTCCTCTTGGTCCACCCACCCTGGCTCTCAGGATGCCAATCACCATCCCGGGAGAGTTATACTCTCTCCCCACCTTGGATGGAGCTCGGCATGCACTGACTGGTTAGGGCTAAGTGTGTATCTCCCTGTTCATGACCTTCAGCGGGTACAGGTTCATCGGGTTTCTGCCTTTCCTCTGGCTTCCCTTTCTCTTACGGGGCCTTCGCAGCCAGCAGTCTGCCTCCTGAGTGCAGTGGGTGTGGGCAGCGGGGGGCGGAAGGGGGGGGGGCCCTCACCTACCCTTGGCTGGGCAATGCTTGTGGATACTTGATAGTCACTGATAGGATTCCCACTGTTTAGCGCTTTCCCTTCCCCTAAGCCTCAGCGTCACACTGAACATCTGTTAGATGATTGACAGCTCAGTGGGGAAGTTTCCTGCCTCTGAAGTACCTGCTTTCCTTGGGGACTTTATCTCCCACCTACTGGGAGGCTCCTGTGGTCTCCAGTCCTCTGCGTCCCTCTTTCAGGGAGAATACAGAAGTGCTCCTGCTGGGGGTGAGGGAGAGAGGAGCTTGTTTGGTGTGACTGTGGTTGTGCCTGCAGAGGCGGAGCCACTGGGTCCCCAGCTGCACGGGGCAGGGGCCAGGGCAGGGGTCTGGGCAGGGGTCAGGGCAGGGGCCAGGGCAGGTGCAGGATCACGTTGGCCCAGGCGCTGGCTCCCAGAGTGGGGTGGCGTGGAGGAGAACAAGTGCTCGCTCTCCTACCCCAGGCCTCTGTGGATCAGAAGCTGGAGGTTCCCCGTCTCCCCACTGATACTGGGGCTGGCACCGGCGTGCCTTGGATTCCCCCGATGGGCATGGGCGTGCACATGCCTCTGCGAGGTGGTGGTTGGTGGTTCCACTTTCATGTGTCTGTCACCCTGGCTCTTTGGGGAAGACTCCCGAGAGGTCGGGGAGGAGAGTGTCTTTAGCCAGAATCCCTGGAAGTAGAGCCTGAACCCTAGTTCTTGGCAAGAGAGGTACTGGAGGAGTGCTGTCTGGAGGAAGCTGGAGGAGAGCAAGGAAGGAGAGGGTGGGGAGGGAGCCAGGTAAGGACATGGACTCCGCTGAGGTCTAGCTTCAGCCTGATCCCAGTGGGGCTCTGGAGCATAAACACCACCATAAAGTTGTCCCAACTTGAGGCAAGAATGCAGGTGTGTTGGCCCCCATGTCAACCAGTCATTGTTTGAGAACTGTCCTGAGGTGAGAGAGTCAACTCCAGGCCCTTCTGGACCACGGCAGCTCCCAGTGGTCAAGAGCAATTCCCCGGAGAAGGCTGCAGCCTTTAGCAGCTGGGGGTGTGCGCACAGTGGGCAGGGGTCTGAGCAGAGCACCCGCAGCATCTGTGGCAGAGAGATTGTGAGGCAGGGCCCTCGTGTGGGCCTGTCTCTCCCTCTCCATGGGTCACCTGGAACTTGGCAGTGAGCTCCCATCACTCCCCAGGATGCGCCAGCCCAGGGGCGAGCCATTGGAAGCACCAGGACCTGGGGTGGCTGGTTACAAAGACGGGGCCCTGAAGATGCCAGTGTCCATCGCTTGTGTCATGCCCTTCCCTGCTGGGTTAAGCACACCAGAGCCAGAGGGAGAGAGTCACTCACACCTCTGGCTTTCACTCTGTGGGAGCTGAAAACAGAGTAAGACACAGCCTCTACCTCTACTGTGGAGGGTGGCTTCTCCCTGGGCCCCTTTGATGGAATTAAGAGCCTCCTTTTGGCCTTTGATTTGCTTTCTGCCAAAGGCCAGGAGGGGGTATGTAGGCATCACCTATTCCCAAGCAGCATCCTATATAATAAAAGGCTGATATGCAAATTGACCAAACGGCAGGATGACCGGTCACTATGACATGCACTGATCACCAGGGGGCAGACGCTCAACGCAGAAGCTGCGCCCTGGTGGTCAGTGCCTGTGGGAGCGTGCTCAGCCAGAAGCCGGGCTAATGGCCGGCAAGCACAGTGGTGGTGGCGGGAGCCTCTCCTGCCTCTGCGGCAGCGCTAAGGATGTCCGACTGCCGGCTTAGGCCTGTGGGCCTATGCCGTCTGTCAGACATCCCCTGAGGACTCCCAGACTGTGAGAGGGCACAGGCCGGGCTGAGGGACACCCACCCCCCCACCATAGTGCACGAATTTCGTGCACCGGGCCTCTAGTTTATTATAAGTGGCCGCCGGCCTGGCTCTGTGTGGAAAAAATACAGAAAACCAGTTCTTGTTTTTTGGGAGTTTGAAATTAGTTGGAGGAGGTGTGAGGAAGGAGGGGTCCCTGCACGCTTGTACGTGGTTTAGCCTGTCTGGCTGCCTCAAGAAAAAGGATGGGGATGTGTGTGAGGATGGCAAGTACTTGGGGGAGGGACCATGTGCTGCAGGACCGAGCTTAGGGTGCGGGGCCAGGCTCAGTAAATTACTGCATCTGATGGCCACAGCAAACATGCAGGACTTGGATCTCCAATTTTCAGCTGAAGGAACATGGGCTCCCACATCAGCCTAACCGAGGGCATTGGGGACCTGCAAAATGGTAAAGATGACTTTACCAAAGAACTCAAGCCTGGTCACCTCTATAGTCCACATCTCAAAACTAAACCAGTAGGGCCCAGCCGGTGTGGCTCAGTGGAAGAGCATCAACCTATGAACCAGGAGGTCATGGTTCACTTCCTGGTCAGGGCACATGCCTGGGTTGTGGGCTTGATCCCCAGTAGAGGGTATGCAGGAGGCAGCTGATGAATAATTCTCTCTCATTATGTTTCTTTCCCTCTCTCCCTCTTCCTTCCTCTCTCTGAAATCAATTAAAAAAATATATAAAAAACTAAAGCAGTAGGGCTTGGCGCCTGATTCTGAAAATGCTAGGGTCAGGCCCCTGAAGGCATGCTGGCCCAGTGGGTCCAGGTTGCCCAGCTCATCCCAGTCCCCAGGGGCTTGATGCCTCTCCCTGTGTGAGCTCCTCTGCCCTACTCAATCCCCTCCTCTCCTTCATCCACTTGTAATGCATCCACCATGCTTCCTCCCCCAGTCCTATACCCAACCACATCTTGAAGTTAAGTTGCCTCCTCCCTGAAGTCGCCCTAGTGATATAAAGCCTAAGAGTGAAGAACTCCATTCTGCATCGCCAGCATCCATTGCAATTTCCCACAAGGTCTCTATGTGCCCAGAGCACACGCCTCTTCATGTCCACGCTCATGGACATGTGCGTTCACACTCTGCGTGCAAGCTCCTTACACGGCCACTCAGAACGCCCCTCACTAGTCTGTCCTCGGCACCCTCTCTGTGCTCTGCCTGCCCTGTCGAAACAAAGAAGAAACTTTAAGACCCAGTGGGGTCCCGATGTCAGCACAGGGGATGGCGAAAGTCCCGACTTTGGAGCAGGGCAAACCTGGCTTCGCATTCTGGCTCTGCTGCTCTTTGCTTTATGGCCTCGGGCCAGTTAATCTGCCTCTGCACTCTGTTTCCTCACACGTGCAAAGGGGACGATCAAATCCAGCCTTGGGGGGTGGCTGTGAGGATGAGATGAGGCCGGTGGAAGTATGAGCTCAGGGTGGGCTGGGAGCTCTACTCTCCCGCTGGCGAGGTGGCCACCACTCAAGGACAATAGTAGGGTTTTCCTGGACACAAACTCGGCGCGGTGGAGGGCGTTCTGGTACTAACAATGTTAGTTTAGTCTAAAACCTTGCTGACTTAAGAATTTGATTATAGCCCTGGGAAGAGAATAGAACTGAGGTTTGCTTCGTAAGGTGTTTGAGGCCCCATGATTCTCCACGCCTCCTCGACGTTCAAGACCCCACGACACGTTTAAAGGCCATGCTGCTTTCCTGTCTTCTGTGCCATCCACGGGGGAGGGAAGGAAGCACCTTCCTGCCAGCAGCTTTTCCCAGCGCCTGGCACGTTCGCTTCCCTGGGTGTAGGGAGGGCTCTGGGGTGCACAGGCCACCATCTGCTGGAGCCGCCATGCCTGGGCCCAGCACCAGCCCAGCCTCTGGGACCCAACCCCAGCTTTTGGCAGCTGCCTGTGCTGGGGGAGCCCAGGCCTGGGCTGGATGACCTCACAGCTGTGCCTTTAGCCCCTCAGGGGCCTTGTTTCTGTCTCTCTCGGGGCCCATCCTGGCTGCCGGGTGGAGGGCCCGCTGTCCTTCAGTACCAGAGGCTCACATTGCCTGGCCTGTGCCAGCACTTGGCAAAGCCTTCTCAAGCGAGAGGCCCTGTGCCTCTTGCATCCATGGCTGCCTGCTTGTCCCACCAGGGCCATGGACCCCAAGTGGGCATGAGGCTTTGCCAGCTTTGCCATTTCTCTCTGACAGGTCTGGACACTCCCTGGAGGATTGATCTTCTTACATCAGTCCAAGGGGGAAATCGTACAGGTGACTCTGAAAATAGAGATACTTGTTAAATTACAGTGAAAGGATACTGACCCTAAGTGAGGTTTGGGCTTTCTAACCTGATTCCAGGGAGAAGGGTACAGCTTGTGGTGCTGCCGATGAGGGGGCGGGGGAGACCGGAGGAGCAGGAGGGGGAGAGGAAGGAGGAGTCCCATTATTGAGCACACACTGTGAAGCAGGCACCATGCTTGGTACTCTGTTCTCATCATTTGATACTCTAACCATTAAACACTGCATCCCACCCCACCTCCCCTCAGCCCCTGGAAATCATACTTCTACTGTCTCCATGGATTTGACTGCTCTAAGTACCTCAGTTGAGTGGACTCATGCCGTGTTTGTCCTCTTCTGATTGGCTTATTTCACTAGCATAAGGTCCTCAAGTTTTACCCATGTCGTAGCATGTGTCAGAATTTTCCTTATGCCACTGTATGTATGTTTAGACCACATTCTGCTTATTTATTCACCTGCCAGTGGACACGTGGTTTGCTTCCACATTTTAGCTACTGTGAATAATGTTGCTATGATGCGTGTATATAAATATCTCTTTGAGATCCTGCTTTCAATTCTTTTGGATATAAGCACAGGAATGGAATTGCTGGATCCTGTGGTCATTTTATTTTTAATTTTTTGAGAAAATGCCATGCTGTATTCCACTGTGGCTGTACCATATTACATTCCCACCAGCAGAGAACAAAGGTTCTAATTTTCCCACATCCTCACCAACATTTATTTCGGTTCTGTTTTTTGTTTTTATAGTAGCCATCATAAAGGATGTGAAGTGGTATCTCGCTGTGGTTTTGAGTTGCATTTCCCTAATGATTAGTGATGTTGAGCATCTTTTCATGTGCTTCTTGGCCATTCATGTATCTTTTTTGGAGAAATATCTGTTCCTGTATTTTGCCCATTTTTAAACCGGGTTGTTTGTTGTGTTGTATTGTTGAGTTTTAAGAGTTATCCATATATTTTGGATATTAATGCCTTATCAGACATAGAATTTGCAAACAGTTTCTCTATTCCGTAGGCTGCCTTTTCCCTCTGTTGATAATGTCCTTTGGTGCACAGAAGTTTTTGATTCTTATGAAGTCCAATTTGCCTCTTTTTGTTTCTCATCATCTATACTTTTGATGTCATATTCAAGAAATCGTTGCCAGATCTAATGTCTTGAAGTTTTGCCCTATGTTTTCTTCTAAGAGTTTTATGGGTTACATTTAGGTCTATGGTCCATTTTGATTTTGTATATGATGTTAGATATAAGTCCAACTTCATGTTTTTACATGTGAATGTGTCCAGTTTTCCCAATACCATTTGTCAAAAGACTATTCTCCCCCATTGAATGGTCTTGGTGCCCTTGTGGGAAATCATTTGACCATATATGTGAGGGTCTATTTCTGGGAACACCTATACTTTCAACCACTTCTGACACTGCATTGCAACACCGTGCAATGCTCAGTGGGATTGTGGACTGTCAAAGCTGCAGAAAACCCCAAACAAGTAAGGGACACTCCCCATTCTATAGGTGGGAAAACTGAGGCTAGGGGTAAGAGCACTCAGCCCAGTGCTCATGCCAATGCAGAACTCCGTGAGTGCCTCCTGAAGTGACCTGGGGTTGCTGGGATACTTTCTGTGCATTTTAGCAAATGCTCCATTCTGTGGGCAAATGAACTCGTGTGTTTTAGAAACCTAAAGTGTAGAAGGTGGAGGGGAGAGAGGACGCATCTAGAGTTGACCCAGCAGTGAGGTGTGCTGGGTGGGAAGCCACTTGAATCCCCTAAGTCAAGCTCCAGGATCAGCATCTTCTGGGCGACTCTGGACAATACCCTCCCCGCAGACCGTGCACAAGGGCAGCAGGCAGCCTTCAAAGGTGTGTGTGCAAATGCGACCCTTCCTCCATGGCCAGGGCCCCCCTGGACCCCTGGCACATCTCCTGTGCTCCACACCCCCCTCTACTCCCTTCTCTGCCCTCGAGTCCCCTGCTCCAAGCAGGCAGAAACTCCATCTCCCGACCAAGGCCGGCCTGGGTCACACTCCTGTGTGTGGGCTCACACACACACACATTTACACATCTGCCAGATCGCCCCCTTTCCAGAAAAGCCCTCCTTCACACCTCCTCTGGTGGAAGTCACCTCTCTGTCCTGGTCCCTGCATGTCCTCTGGGGCCCCTTCCATAGTTGCCCGGAGTTACAGTTATAGACCTGTCTTCCCACCAGGGCTGAGATCTGAGTCAGGACCGGTGGGCAAATATTCAAAAGAATGCCCTAAAGTGTGTGTGTGTGTGTGTGTGTGTGTGTGTGTGTGTGATCTTCGGTGCACACAATAGTTGCTCTGTACACTTTTGTGAGTCCAGTTCAGACAGGAGCAATGACTGAAAAGCCAGGTGGTGAAGGGAGTGAGCACTCAGCATGGTCTGAGGCTGGGAGAGGAAGGGAGGGAGGGGCTCCTTGAACAGTGTTTTACCGCAGTATTTAGGAAATATCTCTGGTCACCAAGCCCCATCAACTCCAGCATAGAAATTGGCTATTCACTGGGACACAGACCACCCATGAGCTTGTTTTCCCAGGGCCCAGGAAGGAGTGAAGAAAAGGGAGTGGTTATAGGCTCAAGAATAAGTAATGGAGTCAATCTCAGGTTTAATTCCCCTTTGCCCTCATGTCCCTGACTGTCACAGCCACTGGGCGGTCCTGGTGCCCTCAGGTCACCTCTGTGTGAACTCCCCATCCCTGTCCCCCCACAGGGAGCCGGAGGCTGTGTGTGCCCCAATGCTGGTGGCTCCACTGGAAACAGCTGTGCACAGCACAACCACCGAACGTGGCCAGCCCGGCACTGCCCTGTGTAAAGACAAGCAGAATTACAGCTGCCCATAAACAAATTAGCATCCTGTAAAAGGTGAAAAGCTCCATAAGATGTCTAGGTTTTGTTTATGGCTTCGAGATGGGGGTGACAGAGAGTCGGATGAAATCACTGGGGTGCTCATGTGGCGCCGGCTCTCTTTCCTTCCTCTCGTCTCCCCCCAACCCAGTGGGCACACAGACCAGGGCGCGAGGGCAGAAGCACACAGCTCTGCCTTGAATGGCCCCTCCTCGGTCCTGCCTCCGTTCCTGCAGCCCCGGTCCCAGCAGGTGTTCCCTAATTAGCAATCTCTTCATTTCCAATCAAAGCACAAGCGGCCCCAAAAGCCTGTCTTTATGAGGGAGCCAGCCGCGGCTAGGGAGGTGCGGCGGGGATAATTGTCTTCGCCAGTGGCGGCAGTACGCGGCTGGCTAATTCGTTATTGTAATAACTTTGCTTGTCCTTGGGGAGATGGGGGTGGGGGCGGGAAGGAGAGGAGGGGGAGGGGGCAGGGGGGCTGAGAGTGGGGTGGGGTTAGGGTCTGGGGCAAAAGGGTGGGGAAAAAGAGCGAATGAATGACGCCCGTGCGCCTCCCCTTCCACCACTGGCTCTGCACCCACTTCTCACCGCGGGTGAGAGACAGCCTGGCCGGCCCCTGCAGCTGCCACCTGAGCTGCGAGGAGTCCAGACTTCCCATGTGCCGGGAGCAGCCCTGGTTCCTAACGGGGACCCTGGGCTCTGGAAAGCATGTGCTCCATTACCCGCCGGGGCTGGGGGGGCTGAGGACCAACAGTCTTGGGGTCAGGGCTCTGTGGTGGGGTCCCTGGGGCCAGGCCTCTGTCTTCCCAAGGGCTCCAGTCCCAGGAACTCCTGGGCCTTGACTGTCTGTCATCCCGCCTGGACACAGTGGCAGAGGGGTGCCAGTTAGAATGCCCCAAAGAGCTACACCTTATGCTTTTGTTGGCGCAGTGATATGGCTGACGACTCAAAGGCCCCTCCAGGGACTACAGAGGCTGAGTGTGGCCCTAAAATAAGGCTGAGTTGGGGCTGAATGTGCCTCTAAAATAAGGCTGACGTGGCTGCTGGCGGGGCTGCCCCTGCTCTGTCCTGGCACACTCCCTGAGCCATTTCTCCCACAGTGTGGGGCCCTGGGAAAGAGGTTGGAGAACGCTCCCTGGCAGCTGGGGGCTGGGTCCTCAGGGAGCTTTGTGAAGGGTTTGGGACTCCACCTGAGTCACTGTCCAGAATGAAACACAGGTATAGAGACAGGGGGGGCGGGGACAGCATGGCAAAGGCACAGGGTGAATCCTGGGAGGGGGCGAGAGGAGGCTTGTGGGATGGGATGGGGGGGGAGGGTGCTGAGATCTGGGAGATCCTGGGAATGCAGGGTGAGGTGGCGGTGGAGGGCCTGATCAGCGGCTCCGTCTTCATCTCTGTGCCTCCAAATCACTGGCAAGAGTGGCGCCTGCTCGAGGTTCTGCAGATGGCCTGGACCTGGCCTTCCAGTGTCAGCAGGCTTTGCCCAGACCGGACTCTAGAGAAATGGCCTGGACCAGAACAGGGACCTTCCCGGGAGCCAGAGGGAAAGGGCTCATTCCCCAGACTCCGTCCCTCCCACAGCTGCAATCTCGGGTCCCCGCCCCAACGAGGTACCTGCCTGAGATAGACAGCCGACCAGCCCCTGCCTGACCGCGCAGGGTGTCTCGGCTCCGACGCGTCCCCTTGGCCTTGGTGCGCGGTGGTGACCACAGTGGTTAGGGTTGTGGGTCCTAGAATCAGAAGACCTGGAACCAAATTCTGGCTCCACCCGTTAACTCGTCTCTCTGTCTGTCTGTTAAATGAGGACCATGAGCGCCACCTCACATGAACTCAATGGGTGAGGTGCACGCACAGCGCTGGCTGGTAGTGAGGGTTCCTACCGGCTAGTTCCTGCTCTGAAAGACATTAGGGGAGGGGGTCTGGAGCGGGTCTGGGAGGGGCATCAGGGCTCCACTGCTCCTTCTTCGCCCTGCTCCTCCTCGTCTGTGAAGTGGGATAGGGGACACTGAACTGGGACCCTCTAAGGTTCTCCGTTTGGAGGGAGGGGGTGCCGGGCGGGGTGGGGTGGGGTGGGGTGTGCCATGCAGAAGCTTGTCCTCCTGCCCAGGGCCTGACTTGGAGAGACCCACCCATTACATGTGGAAATGATAGTGTTTTATTTATGGCTTCCTTTCCCTCTCAGCCCTGCTCCTGTGCGTGTGGTTCGGGCGGGGAGTTCCTGCGGCTGGCTCCTGTCTCTGTGTTGGGGGGCAAGGGGAGGGCACAGCCCTGGCTGTGCTGACTGGGGGTGCCCCTGGCCCAGCCCCTAGCCCTCTCAAAGGCCATTTCCGTGGGGCATTGTGGCTTTGGTCAATGCCTCTCACCCTAGCTTAAGAGTCAGAAAAACCAAAGCCAGCCCTCCCCTTCCCGCCTGCTCCCCCCCCCCCCCCCCCGCCCCGCCCCATGTACAGATCGTTCTACAACAGCCTGTTATTATGAAGCACCTGTTACGTGCCTGGTGGGGGAATCCGGTCGGTGCTGCACAAGTGAACGAGAGGAGGATTGGGGCGGCCTCTCTGACGGGGAGGGGACATTTTAGCTCCGTCTGAGTGGCTGGCAGAGAGCTCAGCGCGGGTCTGTGTGGGCTAGAGCAGTGCTGTCCAGTGGGAACATAATACACACCCCACATGGGAGCCCGTTGGGTCATTTTAAATTTCCCTGTGGCCACATTTTTAAAAAGTCAAAAGAAGCAGGTAAACGTAATTTTAATAATACATTTTATTATTACCAAAGCACTGTCATTGCAACATGTCATCAATATAAAAAGTTCTCACTGGGATCTTTTACATTCTGTTTCTTGTACTAAATCTTTGAACTCTGGTGTCCCTTTAGACCAGGGGTCCTCAAACTTTTTAAACAGGGGCCAGTTCACTGTCCCTCAGACCGTTGGAGGGCCGGACTATAGCTTAAAAAAAAAACTATGAACAAATTCCTATGCACACTGCACATATCTTATTTTGAAGTAAAAAAACAAAACGGGAACAAATACAATATTGTATTTGCATGTGGCCCGCGGGCCGTAGTTTGAGGACCCCTGCTTTAGACTGACAGCACTTCTTAGGTCAAACTGGCCACACTTCAGGTGCTCCATGGCCACGTGTGGCCAGCGGCCCGTGGCTGTGGTATCTATCGGACACCACAGATGGCAAGGTTAAGAGCGCAAACTCTGGGGCCACTTACTAGCGGTGTGATCTTGGGCGAGTTGCCGAACCTCTCTGGGCCTCAGCTTCTTCATCTGTAAAATGGGGCAGTAACAGAACCTCCCCCTTGGAGTTGCTATGAGAATTAAATAAGCTCATAAACAAACAGCTAAATAGAGTCGTGCCTGGCAGGCAGGAAGTGCTATCTAAATGTTCGTCATTAATAGAAAGAATTGGAAAGAGAATGATAAATCTCTGAAGGAAGGGCAGTCAAGGCAGAAAACGGAGCCGAGGGAAGGACGGGGAGGCTGGGGCTGGGGCAGGTGTGAGGGGCAGCCGAGGAGGCCAGCGGGGCAGCGACCTTCACGTCCAGCCTTGAAGAGCTTGGGCTCCTTTTCTGCTCCAGGGGCAGAGCCTCAGAAACCAGAGGAGAGTCTAGGGGCGGAGACTGTGCCTGACCCCTGTCTCCATCTCCAGCGATGGGGCAGGAGCCCTGGGTGGGGGGCCTGATGTACCCCTCAGTCTTCCCTCTCCTGTTCTGATTCCAAAACTGTTGCATTCCTCCCATTCACAGCCGCCTGGGAAGCGCCAGGGCATCAGCTGGAGGGGGAATATTAATGATTCAATTTTCAACCGGGTTCCACTCCAGGGCCTCGCCTGCGACATGCATTTTTAATCATAACAAAACAGAATGACAAAGGGAGTCATTTGCAGCAAGGCAGCCCCTGCTGGCTGGCCCCCTCCAAGGATCTACTTGGAGGGGGAGGAGGCGCTGGCTTGCCCGCCCAGGAGGCCTTCCCCATTCTGGTGCCAAGATTGCTCCCAACTTCAGAGAGGATCTAGCTATGGGCCCAGCCTCTGGCCATGTAGGTCGTTCTCTCTGGTCTATGACCCCTTCCAGAAGGGGGCTGCTGGGTTGTGGGAAACAGAAACCCTTGGGCACCCATCGGCTGGGGCTGGGAGAAGCTGGCGTAGTGGAGACCTGACCACCTCCCTGAGGTCTGGCTCATCCGCAGCAGGGATAAAGAATTTGCCCCTGCCGGTGTGGCTCGGTGGTTGAGCATCGCCTATAATCCAGGGTTTGATTCCTGGTCAGGGCACATGCCGGGGATTATGGGCTCAGTCCCCAGTGGGGGGTGTGCAGGAAACAGCCAATCAGTGGTTCTCACCATTGATATTTCTATCTCGCTCTCCCTCTCCCTTCCTCTCTGAAATCAATACATATATTTTTTGAAAAAAGAATTTCTGGGGTGATGTGGGTGTGGAGGCTGCTGAGGAATCTATCTGCCCATTCTCCAAGGCCTGGAGTCATTCTTATTTCCTGAGCCCCTGTCAGGCTTGGGATTGGGCACACCAGAGCTGGCCATCAGGGTTGACCTCCCCTTGGTGGTACCTGGTGACTGGCTGACCCCTTTATGATGGAGGCGACACCTGAGTTCCCCGTTAGAGCACCTTCTGCAGGCTGCTGGTCTTGGCCCACTTGGTTTGGTAACCAGCTTTGCACGGAGCCACCCTGCGGTGCTCTCCTTACTCTTCTGATACCTGTGAGGGCCCTGCCTGAACCCTGTCTCCTTTCCTGACTATCAGCCACAAGAATGATCCCCTTCCCCCAATCTCCCTGTCTCCTTTTCAACCACATTTCCCATGTCTGCCCCACTCCCCTGGCAATTCTGCTGCCCTCTGACCATCCTTCTGTCTACCCACCTGCTCTCTGAGCACCCAGTACCCAGTGGGGAAGGCCAACAGTCAGCTCATAAACCTTCTCACTATATGGAAAGGGCGTGTGAAAAAGCTGTAGGGGCACAGGGGCCAGAATACTTTAATGTGTACGTGCTATTTATTCCACCAACATTTATGAGGACCTACTGTGTGCCAGGCACTGTGCTGGGTATGTAGCTACATGGCAAAGAACACAGACACAGTCTCTGCCTTCATAGTGTTTACAGGTAGGTGGGGAAGATGCAACAAACCAACAGGCACCCCGTGCTTCATTTATATCCTCCCTTGTGTCTTGTACACAGCAGGCACTCCATAAGTGTTTGCTGGCTGGTTGGTTCAGAGTTAACTAATTCCCTGACTGTGCCACCTTCTTCTCCCTTGCTTTATGGCATTTTTGTTTGTTTGTTTTGTTAATCCTTACCTGAGGATATTTTTTCCCATTGATTTTTAGAGAGAGTGAAAGGGAGGGAGGGAGGAGGTGAAAGAGAGAGAAACATCAATTTGAGAGAGACACATCAATTGGTTGCCTCTTGTATGCACCCCAACCAAGGCCAGGGATTGAACCTGCAACCCAGGTACTTGCCCTTGACTGGGAATCGAACCCATGACCCTTCAGTGTGTGGGCTGATGCTCTAACAGGTCCAGCGGTTCTCAACCTGTGGGTCGCGACCCCTGAAAATACATCTGCATATCAGATATTTACATTATGATTCATAACAGTAGCAACATTACAGTTATGAAGTAGCAACGAAAATAATTTTATGGTTGGGGGTCACCACTACGTGAGGAACTGTATTAAAGGGTCGCGGCATTAGGGAGGTTGAGAACCACTGCTGAGCAACACCAGCCAGGGCCCTTGCTTTATGCTTGTGAAACTGGTTCCCAGGTTGGACCTTTTACCACCAGGAAGTCCCAGTCCCGATTTGGCTAGCTCCCATCTCAGGTGCAATAAATTAATAATAGCAACCACCAGCATTTATTAGTTGCTCCTTATGGACTAAGCACTTAGGTGCTAAGCACTTTGCCAATACAGGTAATACAATCATTTAATCTTCACAACAACCCCATGGACTAGGTGTTATTATTCAACTCACTTCATCCAAGAGGAAAATCAGACACAGAGAGGTTAATTCACTTGCCTGCAATTGCACAGAGCTGGGAGATAAACTGGGCCCTATACCACTCTGTTATCTGGTGGCTGCCTTCTCTCATGTAGAAAACGGGCCAGGAAGAGCATCTGTACCCCGTTTGCAGAAATTCGCTGCCTGTTAGTTAACAGGGCGCCATTGCTGGGTATGTCCAAGCTGTGCACCACACCCTGCAGGAATCACGGGACGGCAGCCCCGGGGGCCTCAGAGGTCCTCTCCTGCACCCCCCTCATGTCTCAGCCAGGGGAACCCAGGCCCAGGGGTGGGAAGGAACTGGCCCAAGGGTTCAAGTCCAGGCCTTGGTTGAGCGGCTCTCCTGGCCCAGGCTATCCGCAGCCGCATTGTTTTACATGGGTTCGTAGAGACCGGGCGGCTGACAGCTGGTCTCAGGTGCAGGGGCAGGAAGGCCCAGGAGCAGCTCCTGACCCCTGAGTCTGTGCCTGCTTTTCATCTGTCCTTTGACTCTAAGGACCCTTATTCCTGGCCTCTCAGGCCCCCTGCCCTCCTTGCCCTATGTCACCCTCTTCAGAGTTGGCACCTCTGGCTTCCTTCCCATTGTCTTTCCCCTGAGGTTCCAGGATGCTAGCAGCCCATGCTTCAATCCAGGGGGCCCAGGGAAGAGGTGGGAGCGGGGAGAGGCCAGCCCTGACTGTAGCTGCCCTGGCTTCGCTGGTCAGCAGGAGGAGCCTGTCCCCGGGGCTCTCCTCGCTCCTCATCCACTCATTCATTCCAGCATGTGCACTAGCATGTTCTGGTGCAGGGTTCAGTCCTGAGCAAGACAGCCCACCGTGGAAGTGAGAGGAGGCAGGGGGGCAGGTGGCCCAGTCTTCTAGCGGCACAGCCTGGGCGAGGCTCCCGGTCCCAGTGCGCGAGGAAGGCCGATTTGGCATCTAACTGGGCGGAAGCAGAGGGTTATCATCATGAAGTCGGGGTCCCTGAGCGGCCCTGGCTTTCCCAAGTGTGCCGGAGGGTTTGTGGAAACCACTAGCGGGTAGGAAGAAGGCACAGAGGTGGACATTTCTGTCCTCTCCTTTGACCAAGGGCGTCCCGGAACAGGGCTTGCCAGAGCTCTCGTTCCCACGGCTGCCCTAGGAAGGAGGCCGCAGTCCATCCCGGGCTTTTCTAGGAACTTCCGGGGTCCTGGTCCTGGTTCTGAGGGGCCTCTAGGAGGACACGTCAGTGAACCCAGCCTGGTGCCGACCCATCTCTGCTTCTGCTTCTGCTTCTGCTTCCGCCTGGGGAAGGAGTCCCTAACGTGACACAGGGGCTCCCGGGAACTCAGGCCACCAGGCTCCGGCCATCTTGCCCCGTGGAGCCTGCGGCTTCTGCTCTCTGTGCTCACGGTGTCCCCTCCTTCCAGCCGCCAGCCGCGCTCTCTGATCTAAGGGCGGTTATTCCCCAGCCGCCTGAGGCTCCTCTTTCTGATGGTATGAAAGTCCCCGCAGTTCTCCCCTCATTAATGATTGGCATATTTTTACCTCTCGCGAAAGGAGCTTCAAGGCGACTCCCAGGGGGCCGCTCTCCGAGTGGAACAATTTCATCCTGCTCCAGAAACGCATTAAAGAGGGTTTGTCAGGATCTTATCGCCCGTTGGAGAAAGCGAATCAAGTCACTTCTATTTATGCGCTGGGGCAGGTGTGTGTCTTTCCACCAAGCCCTGGTCCTGGCTGTGGCCTGGGGTGGGCACGAACAGAGCACCCCGCGGGCCTGGCTGCTGGAGGGGCAGTGCTGGCCGCCGCTGACCAGCCTCTCTGTCCCCAGCGGGCGCCTTTGTATCAGCCCCACCCGCTAGGCGAGCCAGGTATTGGTCCACCCAAACCAAAGTCACCTGTTCCTGTCAGTGGTGGCTCCTTCCAGGTACCTGCTGCTCCATAGCCAGAGGGTGCATCTCTGCCCAGGCAGGCGGCCGTCCTCCGCAGAGCTGGGAGGGAAATGGCAGCGTGTTTGTAAGATCACACATCTTCCCCCTCCTTTAGGAGAGAAGAGTGTAGACTGTTTTTCCTTTGGGGAGTAGGTGTTTTTCCTTTTTTAAAGAAGACAGTATTTTAAAGAAAATACTACAGCATGTAGTCTGTATCTACCACCCAAAATTGACAATTCATAATAGGTTGTGATGTATACTTTATGTCTTAGTAATAGAATTGCCATTTCGGGTAAGTTAAAGGCTCGTCTGTGCCCGTCCCTCAGCTGCATGATGTCCCAACACCTCCACAGAGATGAGTGTCATGAATTTTTTATGCGTCTTTCTAGGTCCTTAAAAATTCTTTTATGTAATCTCTGTGCCCCCAGGGACGGTGCAGTGTGCTGGGCACGGTGGCTCTCCTCCGAGCTGCAGCTTCATGGTCTCAGCATGGACGCTGGCATCCAGCAGCAACTTGCAGCTCTGTGACCTTGACTAGTGACCTCACTTCCCCACATCTCGGCTCCCCCCCTCCCCCGCCTCTAACATGGGGGTAACCACGGTACCTGCCTGTGAGACTTGTGAGGACGAGATGCAATGATTAAAGCACTTAGCAAAGCGCTGGCCCCTGATTAGTGGCCACAAATCTTTCCCCTCTTCCCTTCCACCTGCACCTCGTGGGGGGCCCTTGTGGCTTCCAGGCACCCCTCAAATGTACACGTTCATGCCCACCCAACCTCCGGCTGCTTAAGGATGTGTGGCGTACACATTGCAGGCAGGCCCAGCTGGAATCCTGTCATTTGCTGTTGGGAGGAAACGGGCTGGGTGGGAAATCCAGCCGGTCCGAGGGCTCGCAGGCCGAGCATCCCCTGATCAGAGCCGGGCAGGAGCAGAGGAGCGGCCTGGCCTGGCCAGGCCGAGGCCAGGGCCCTTCCAGCTGCGCAGCTGCCTCCGTGGCCCCAGGAGCGGTTCCAAAGGCTGTGCCTTGTGCCCCATCACGTCGCACAAAAGGACATATTGATTGGTTCGTCGGAGCGTTTCCTGGGGTCCTTTATATCTCTCTCCCTCGCCACCGTAATGAAGAGTCTGGGTGCTCGGAGGAGGGGAGAGGCCGACACACATCCATCCGGGTGGGATGCTCCGTCTTATCAATCAGGACTTTAATTAGACACGTCCGAGAGGGCAGTTCCATCTTGGGCGGGCGGCAATCTTTATCAAGCGTGCCACATCTCTAATTACTGTTCCTGACAGATAACAATGGAGGGGCAGGTGGGGAGAAAGGACAGCGGGGCCCGAGAGTGGCCGCTCACCCAAGGAGTGTCCTTCCCTGACACCCTGGAAGGGATCGCTCAGGCCCTGCTACCCAGGGGCAGCGACGCGGCCTCAGATAACAGCCCTCAGAGTGCGTGCGGGAGGAGGCTCGGGAGTGGCTGGGTCAGTAGATGGTCAGGGGTAAGGGTTCCCTGCCCCCCTCTCTCCCCTACCTGTGCTCCCGACACACACTCTTTAGGTCTGAATTTAATTTTTGCTCTGTGTTTTTAATGATATAGTAGAAAGAACCGGCTGGCATGGCTCAGTGGTTGAGCGTCGACCTATGAACCAGGAGGTCACAGTTTCGATTCCTGGTCAGGGCATGTGCCCAGATTGTGGGCTCGATCCCCAGTGTGGGGCATGCGGAGGCAGCTGATCAATAGTTCTCTCTGATCATTGATGTTTCTATCTCTCTCGCTGCATCCCTTCCTCTCTGAAATCAATAAAAATATATTTTAAAGAAAAGAACCAGCAAGTTCTAGGTTTGAATCCTATGGCTTGGCTCCCTGGCTCCATGCCAACCAGTCTGAGACCTTGGGTGAGTGGCATAACCTCTCTGGACTCAGTTGCCTTTGCTGCTAACTGGGGACTGTCACACCTCCTGGGAGGATAGCTGTGGCCGTGGATTGGACCGAGGTGTGAGCAAGTGTGTGTGCATTTTTCTTCCCTGCCCTTCCCGCCTGCCCATCCCTCTGGTGAGCAGCTTTATTTAGGGAGTGGGGACGGTTTAAATAGTGGTTCTCAACCTTGGCTGCACATTAGAATCACCTGGGAATTTTTTTAAAATCCTGATTTCTGGGCCTCATCCTCCGGAAATTCTGTTTCTTTGTTATGGGGTGAGGCCACAACATTAGTAACAAAGAAACAGAATTTCCGGAGGATGAGGCCCAGAAATCAGGATTTTAAAAAGATTTCCAGGTGATTCTAATGTGTAGCCAAGGTTGAGAACCCCTGGTTTAGATCATCAAAGGCGAATGGCGAAGGCTCCTGACTTTCCCGGGTGACTCCTCTGCTCGGCAGTGTTGGCAGATCTCAGGGACGCCGCATCTGGGGGTGGTGAGCAGGGCGTGGAGCTGCAGATTCTGTTTTGGGTGAGGTTCGCTGGCTTGGGGGTGACAGAAATACCATGAGTGTGGGCACTGGACCTGGGTTGGACCGATGGAGCTCTGTTATGAATTGGATTAATCGTTCTTTATCTCTGAGCCTCAGTTTCCTCCTGAGCAGAATGGGTGTGATCATCCTCCCTCTCAGGGCTGGAGAAATAACCAGACTGGGCCCAGGCTACACCCAGGTTAATCAAAACAGCATTGCCCCCCCCCACCCCCCCCCCCACCAATCTACGTGCTCCGGCTGCTGTCCTGGGGAGCCTCTTCTCCTTGCTCCCTCCGGAACTGGGTCTCCCCCAGGCCCCTGTGCTCCACCTTCTGGTCCCGAGACCTGACGTTTCTCAGAAGAGAAGCCTGTGGGGCTCACCCTGTCCAGACACCATCCAGCTCTTTGCTCACTGGTTCTCCAGCTGGGCCTGTGTCCTGCTGTCCGGCACAGCCACCACATTTGGCCTCTTTCAGAAATACCCCAAATTCACACCCCTTCGGCTGCCCCTCCAATAACCAGGTCCTGTGATCACTCCCCGTGTCCTCCTGTCCCCTGAGACCTGTCTGGTCCCTCCTGACGCCACCAGAGCCCTTGCTCCCAGGCCCTGGGGACCAGCATTTCTCCCTCAAGAGAGAGCTGGCTTGATAGCATCCATGCTTCCGGCTGCCAGCGTCTCAGGCCTTGGAAGGAATGGGCCCTGGGTGTCTGGAGGTGGCGTGGGCAAACAGGCCTGTTAGTTCTTTATGAATTATGGAATTTATTAGGTAACCTTGCTGGACAGAGATCTTAGTTTCTGCTCAGACAGGTACGTAAACCCACCCACTGTCTCTCGGAGCCTAGTACTGGGAGTCAAGTGGGTATTTTTTAAAAACTGCTCGGACAGGGAAGTGAGAACATTGAAGACGGAATAAGACGGGGCACCACAGGCTCGGGATGTCTGAGAATGTCCTTGGATGAGAATTCTGTGAGGCATTTCGACACCCCAGCCTGCCCTTTCTCCACGCAAAAACTCTGTGGGAGAACGATGGTGTGGGAGGAGGGTCCTCGGGGGCAGAGTTAATGTGTCGCTGAGCATGCCCCATGGGGCCGCTGACCTGCTGGACCCCGGACTTGGTCCAATGGGGACCCCGGGGTGGAGTTTCATAGGCCAGGCTGGTTGGGGCGTGGAGGACAGGTGGTGGAGGTGGTGACGAGGTGTACAGAAGGAAAAGACACATCCAACTCTAGAGACGCCGGGACATACATGGGGAGACGGAGCCAACACAAGACCCTAATGGAGAACACTGGAAGGCTCCCTGGTGGCACAGTGCGAGTTCACAGGAAGGGACGGGCAGCGTGGGCCACAGCTCCCGGAGGCCTCAGGTGTGAGCTATCATCTGTCCTCTGTCTTCTCTAGATCACACCTTTCAGAAGAGGTGGCATTCCTTCTAGCAGGGAGCAAGGAGCATCAGGAGCAAAGGTGGCAGGTCAGCAGGGAATTTGGTGAGAGCCCTAAGCAAGCCTGTAGGCAAAGCCTACCAAGCTCCGGGGCCTTTGCAAGACCAGGGAATGCTGCCGACCCAGGAAAGGTATTCCTCCTCCTGACACGTGACATGTTCCACTTGCATTCTTCCCCAGGGGCCGGCCAACCTGAGAGGCAGGGGATGGGATGATCTCCATCGATCGAGATGAGGAAACTGAGTTAAGTGAAGAGACTCGTGCAGAGCAGACCAATGTTATGCACACGGGCTATGGGGCCAGAGTTCTGGCTTGAATTCGGTGCATTGAGCTTTGATTTTCTTGTCTGAGGAAGGGAAATAGTATCATTCCTGCCACAGAATTGTAGCATGGCCACCACTTAGCAAACTTCCTGGCACAGAGTAAGAACTCGAAAAATAGTAACTGCCTGGATTCTTCATTCATTCATTCATTCATTCACTCATTCACTCATTCATCCATTCATCCATTCATTGAGATAATACTTGTGGAGCACCTACTTTGTGCCAGGCATGGTGCCAGGTCCTGGGATCCCAGCAGTGAACGAGGCGGCTGAGCTCCAGCTCTGGTGGCACTTAGGAACTAGCAGGGAGATGGGCAGGAAACAAAGAATGGGATCGTAACAAAGTGGGATAAGTGGTGATGAAGGAGATGAACAGAGTGGTGGAGGGACAGTGGCCGGGGGAGACGGAGGGATCTTCTAGGCAGGGTGCTCAGGGAAGGCCTCTCAGAACTTTCTGACCTCAGGCCTGAAGCGTGAGAATGACCGAGTCCAAGACCAGCCCAGGTAGAGGCACAGCAATTGCAAAAGCCGGGGGTCGTTCAACTGTCAGAGGAACAGAAATGAGTGGATCCCAGCGAGGGGGAGGGTGGTCGAAGGAGAAGTTGGACAGACAGACCAGGCAGGGCCCTAGGTGCTGGGAAGGCCAGCCCCCACGCCACTCCTCATTTCCCAGGCAGCCCCGCTCTGCCCACACCCCTCTGCTGGGCTGCTGCCTCTGGGGCCTGCTGTCCACATGGCCAGGCCCTGGGGGTGTCTGCCCCGGCTGCTCCCGACAGGCTGTCCCAGCCAGGCTGAGCCCAGGCCCTGCCAGCTCTGAGGAGTGTGCCCAGAATCAACCAGGATTTCGTAATTGGACTGTTGTTCTTTCTTTTTGCCACGCCATAGAGTACAGATTATAGGCACCACATGCTATAGATTTCCTGTCAGACCTCATGAATCAAGCCCCACTGTCTTATTTACTGTTGGCCAGCGACTGTGAATAACATCGCCCCCAGGCCCGTGCTTGTGCACATCCTGCCTGCAGAGCTGGGCTGCCTGGGAAGGGCAGGGAGGGAAGTGCCCCCACCCCCTCCCGGCCCTGGCTCTTGGGGGCCAGCAAGGGGTCTGGTCCCTGGGACAGCAGCCTCACTCTGTAGGGAGATTGTTTTATTCAGACTTTACTTTTCTTTATCCAAGTTGGGATGACTCTCTGTGGGCTTTAGGGAGAGTCAGACCCTGTACACCAGCATGCTGTCAGTCTGGGCCTCTGCATGTAGATGGTAGAAAATGTTAATATTGTGCATGGGCTCTGGGACCAGAGAGATGTGGCTCAAATCCCAGCAAGGCCTCTTACTACCTGTGCAACCCTGGGTTGATTCCATAGCCCCTGAGTTCTAATTTTCTCATCTGTAAAATGAGGTGATACAGCATTAGTGTGTGTGTGTGTGTGTGTGTGTGTGAGAGAGCGAGAGAGAGAGAGAGCGAGAGAGAGAGAGAGAGAGAGAGAGAGAGAGAAAATCCTAGAAACTGAGCCAACTAACTAATCTGCCCAGAACTCTTCCAGTGGGGCATGGCTCCATTTTGCATATAAAGAACCCAAGGCTCTGAGGGGTTTAGTAATTCGTCCAAAGTTGCACAGCTATTAAGTGATGAAGCCAGGACTCGAATTCAGCTCTGTCCAGCCCTGAGTTCCAGGGCATCTTCATTAGGGCCCACTTTGAGGTTAAGGATTCCAAGCAAACTACTCAGAAGCCTCTACTCCCTACGAAGCCACCAGCCAATCCGATTGCCAAGGCGGCACCCCTTCATCCCTTTCTCCTGGCCTGGCAGGGACTGTGAGGATGGACATTTACCCTCCTCATGGGGCTCAAACCCTGATCATCTTGCTCAGGGCTGGCGGGGATCGGGGTGGAGCTCAATAGATTTTTGCCTTTTGTTATAGAGCGTCTATCACTGGTAGCATGCACGTCAGACAGGGAGCCTCTGAGGGCATGCGCCATGCATGTCTGCTTCACTGTTCTCCCTGCACCTGATAATGGGACAGGAAGTGTCTGAATGGTTAGGTGGATGGATGGATGGATGGATGGATGGATAGATGGATATGTCCCTACCAGCTTCATAAGAAAAGTGTCCGAGTGCATTTTAAACATAGTATGTGCCATTTCCCATGGAATTTCTCTTGTCCAGTTTCCTCAGTAACAACCCCTTCGAGATGGCACACACCTGGGGAAATCATCCCTGAAATTCAATTTAAACAGAGATGCCGGCTCCCAGCAGAGGGAACACCAGTGACCTTTCCCACCCTCAGGAGCGGGGAGGACCCAGCCCCAGGGTGGGTGTCTGGGGCGTGACCCTGCTGCTCCCAGAGGCTTGCAGGGGGCGGGCCTTGGACAACAACAGGACCTTTCCTCCTGGATGCTGTTCCATCACAGCCACGGCCGCCTGACTTCTTACTTTCCTCTCCTGAGTCTTCAAGACCCAAGTCGGGAAAGGGGACTGGGGCTCCCATTTTTTCTGGGTGTTGCCCAGTCGCCGGTGCTAGAACTCAGAGTCATTTTGACTAATGTCGTTGTTAAAGGCAGTGTGGTTCCTGAGAAAGCAGGTCGCTTCGTGTCTCCAAGACTTGATTTCCTGATCCCTGGAATGGGATGAGGAATTCCTGTCTCACGGGGATGGCATGGAGCCTGCAGGCTTTGATGCTTCCCCCAAGCTGAGGATGAAGGATCATATTTCATTTCTTCTGTGTCTTGACAGGCACATCGGTGCTTTTACTTTTTGTTTCATTTTGTTAATGCTCAAGGATATTTTTCCCACTGACTTTTTAGAGAGAGAGGAAGAGAAGGAGTGAGGGAGGGAGAAGAGAGAGAGAGAGAGAGAGAGAGAGAGAGAGAGAGAGGTTGGTTACCTCCTGCACATGCCCCAACTGGACTGGGGCCGGGGATCGAACCTGCAACCCAGGTACATGCCCTTGACCAGGAATTGAACCTGCAATCCTTTCGTTTGGGGGTCAGTGCTCCAAGCACTGAGCCAAACCGGCCAGGGCTAAGCATAGGTGCTTTTGCCAGGGTCTAGTACACCCCATGCTGAAGCATGTACCAGCCCCTTTATCTGGGAAGGTAGATGCATTTCCGTCCTTCCCCCAAGAAGAAGACTTCCACCGAGCAATGAGGCCCGCCAGACAGAGAAGGTTGGAGTGAGACACATGCCCTTTGGGGCACCGCTAACCTCAAGGCCTGTTCTATGCGTCATCTCCAAACAGCCCCCGCCCCTCTCCCAGTAATGCTTTCACTGCGTGTTCTGTGCCCAGAGGAAGAGCTTCATCCTCAAATGTAATTGTGTCTGAGGAGGTGCCCTCTGCGACCAGGCGGGTCAGGGAGCCCACGAGTGAGTCAGCGCATCCGGGCTGAGTTAATTAGGGCGGTGAGGGCTGGCGGGCAGCTGGAGTCTGGGTGGGGTGCGGGGCTGCTGCGGGGGAGATGGCTCCAGGGCGGGCCTGGGCTCCCTTCTGGGGTCTGCTAGGCTCTAAAAGGCACAAAGGAGGCCGTGGGCATGGAAGGGGTCGTCTGGTCTGGGCACAGAGATGGAAGCAGGGAGGGAGGTGGAGGCCTCAGTGGCTCCCCAGCCAACTCAACACATTGGCTTCATATGGGCTGTTTCCACTTTCCTTTGGGTTCTGTACACAGAATCCACAAACAATCAAGTTTCCTTCCTGTGGCTTCTCTGTGTCCAGTGAGGTGGACTGGTTTGGCAGGGAAGGTAATTCTCTTAGATTGCTCTTCACCCATCAAGTGTGGCCTCGTGATGGGCGCCCAGGATGCCCAGAGCCTGGCATGGGGCCCGACACCTGTAGGCACTTCATTGATAGCTTCCCAGGAATAATGAGATTTAGACTCTCCAACTGGAGGCCATCTTAGCTACCAAGAGCTAGGTCAGAGGTCAGAGAAGAGTGGAAAGAAATGAGCTGTTAAAAGGGCATCCACTAGAAGGTAGATTCTACAAAGGCAGGATTGTTGGGTCTGTCCTAGCACTTAGAACAATACCTGGCTCAGAGTCATGCTCCTTAAAGGCTTGTTAAATGATGAGTAAATAGAGAAGGAAGGAAGGAAGGAAGGAAGGAAGGAAGGAAGGAAGGAAAGAAGGAAGGAAGGAAAAGATGGAGGGAGGAAGGGAGGGAGAACTCGTGCACCTGGGTGGGTCTAGGGAAGGCCAGGCAAGCTTGGTGAGAACAGTACTATTCTGTATCCTGTCTTCCTTTCTCAGGCACCTCTTCATGGGGAAGACAAACGTTCTCTCAGTGAGTGATGTCCCAGTTTCTTTTCTCCTCCACACCCTGATGCCACCCACCAACCTGCTCTGATTTCTCAATCCCAGGGTCGGCTCCAGCCAAGGGCTGTCTCCAGTCCCAGCTAGACGTCTACCTGGAGTCTCTGCCCCTCTCCCTCCCTCATAAGCTGGGCAGACAATCCAGAAGAAGCCTCCACTTCTAAAGCGTGTCCCCATCAAGCCAGCTGGGGCTGGGGTTGGGCAGGCCACGTGCCAGCCGCCTTTGGTTGTGGGAGGTGCTGTGCTGGACAAGAGGATTCAGAACAGCCTCTCCCTCCCAAAGTTTGCCGCCTTCCGCAGACACAGGGCATCTGCATAGGAAAGCCCATGTGCCCAGAATAATGCAGCAAGCTGAAGGTTACGGGAGGCTTGCCAGCTGCCCAGGAGATGGGAAGTGAGCACTGCTGAGGCCCAGCCTCCCAGAGAGTAGAAGCCACTAGGTCCATTCGCATCCTTGGCTCCACAATGAGGGACTAGGTCAGTCCAGTGTTCAGATTTGGCACTTGGTGCATTTCCCAAGCAGCATCTCCTAAGCCGAGTGAATCGGTGTCAGCCTCCCAAACCGGAGCTCTCAGATGAGCAGGAGCCCTCAGATGAGCAGGAGCCCTCAGATGAGCAGGCAGGCTGACAGCTGTATCCTGGCACTTTGTGGAGTGATTGTTGAGTGACTCCCCACGGCCCTGATGGCCTCTGTCTGCCACTGTCGTAGGCCACCTGGACACAGCTGGTTGGACTAGTATGACTTGGCCTCTCCCTTTGCCCCTCCCCTCTCCAGGAATCAACAAGCAGTACATCAGCGCCATGGGGCCTTGGCAATGCCGAGCGAGTGAGGCTGGCAGGGCTAAGGCGGGCAGGTGAGGTGTGGGGGCCGGGCACACCTGCCAGCTGTCTGCCCTGTCTCTGCCAACTGGATACACCTTTAGCATCCTGGCTGGGAGCCATGGGCTGATGCAGACAGGTAGAGGACGGCGAGGCTGAGACCATGGCTCAGTTGTGGCTAGTGAGCTTCACACCATGCATGGCCACGGTAATACCCCTGACCCTGACCCTGACCTTGACCACGGTGGAGGTGGAGGGAGAAAAACACTGGTGGATGAGCGAGGTTCATCCCCATTCATGGGAACAAATTTAAGCTAACACCATTAGAGGAGCTTCCTAGCAGCAGTAGGACCCTGGGTGGCTTGAAAACACAGAAATGTGTTGTCTCAGTTCTGGAGCCTGGAAGTGTAGGATCGAGGTGTCAGCAGGACCATGCTCGCTCTGGAACCTGTAGGAGAGAATCTCCTCTTGCCTCTTGGTACCTTCTGGAGGTGGCCGGCAGCCCTTGGAGTTCCGTGGCTTACAGGTGCATACTCAGTCTCTGCCTTGCGTGAGTGTGTATGAGTGTGTGAGTGTGTGTGAGTGTGTATGTGAGTGTGTGTGTGTATGAGTGTGTGTGTGTGTGTGTGTGAGTGTGTGTGTCTGTGTGTCTTGTCTAAGGACATGAGTCATGTCCCATTAGGGGCCACTCTACTCAAGTACGACCTCATCTTAACTTGATTACATCTGCAAAGACCATATTCCCAAACGAGGCCGCATTCACAGGCACTGGGGGGTTAGGATTTTAAATATCATGTTGGGGGACACAATTCTGCCCATAACAACCATCAGGGCCAGGAATATGATCGCACATATGGCACCACATGCAGAAAGCTCGTTTTCCTGCCTGTTCAGTCCGCATGGCCTCATCTCCTAAGCCATCTAGAAACAAGAACTGGGGTGATGTCACGGGGGACTCCCCGTAGCTGATGAAGAATGTAAACTCTGAGAAAGCAAGGGTTGTTATCTGTCCTGTTGACTGCTGAGTCCCCAGCACCCAGCCAGTGCCTGGCACAGAGTAGGTGCTCAGTGAAAGTTTGAGAAATGAATGAATAAATGAATGAATGGACGGAGATGGTGGTGGGACCTCCAGAGGGTATCAGGTTTTAACTGTGACTTAGAACCACGGACCTCTCTGACTTGCGTTCCTTGTATGTAAAATGGAAATAAGAGCGAGCACACGTAATTCACACAGTATCGGGAGCGTTGCATGAGAACCTGTGTCAATGCATGAATGAGTTAATTCCGGGCACATAGTACATGTTCAGTAAATGTTAATTACAGCAGAGTCTGTTGGAGGCCATGGTGTGGTTGTTGAGTTTGGCAGCTGGAGAGATGCCAAGCTGTGGAGGGGAAATGTGGTCCACACCTTCTCCGCTGCAGGGAGGGGCTGAGCTGCTAGTGAGAAAGTGATGGACCCTCAGGTGGGAGGAGAAGAAGGGATCGCTAGAGAGAGATCATTATAAGGGCACAGGCTCCGGGCGGTCTCTGGGGATTTGGATCCCAGCGGTGGCCCTCGCCAGCTGTAGACCTGTGGCACACCGAGACTCAGTTTCTCCCGCTATAAAGTGAGGCAATCATAGCATCTATCTCCTGGGGTTGCAGTGCGTGAGGATCGGGTTACAGTGTCGGGCACAGAGTGAGAAATATGTGAGTTTAGTATGATTAGTACCACTTTTCTAAGTGCTCTGCTCTAATGGCTCCGGGCTAGATCATTGGAAAAGCTAGCCCTCCAGTTCTCGACTGACTTCCGGGAACGCAGGCTCTCTCTCCTTTCTTTCCGTGGCCCCCAGCACACAGGCCGGGCGCTCCCCAGCCCGCCGGCATCCGTGCCATGTCCACCCGCGCCCGGCCAGCGCGCGCACTCTGAGATCCAGAGCGCCCTCTGGTGGCGCTCGGCCTGAGATCGGCCGCAGGAGGCCCCTCTGCTCACAGCTGGCGAGTGGAGACTCACCCAGTGGGAACTCCTGCTGCTCTGACACTCCCCATTCCCAGGCTCTCGTGGCTGTGCCGTTCTACCCTTGGGGGGTTTGGAGAGAAGCTGTTTGCTCCGCAGCTTCCCTCGCGCCGCTCTCCTGGAGCGCTCCGGAGTCCACCCGGCCTGGCGAGCAGGGAGGAGAGGTGTCAGGGTCTGCTCTCCTGTCCTGGACAAAAGCGGGGAGCAGAGCTGAGGGGCGCTGTTTTGCGTGCCCTCACCCCATTACTTTCCCCTCAGTAGGATGTTGAAACCGACTGGCTGCTGAAAGGGGCTAACTCTGCACATTGGCCTGTTTGAAGCTTCACCCTGGGTACCTTGGATTCACAGTCATTTCCAACCCCCAAGGCCAGGTATTAGAGTCCCCACCCTGTCTAATTTTGGTATTTCAACGTCAGGATTCAGCAGCAGCATCTCTGACTTTTATTAGACTCAGCCCGGGCCAGGCACGGTTCGAAGGGCTCTGTGTGTACCACTCATTTTATCCAGGAGCGGAGTGCCGATGAGGAGACTGAGCTCGGAGAAGTGAGGGACATGGCAGATGGCACAGAGCGGGGGTTTGGAGTCTGGCTCCAAGCTGACCTCACGTCCACTGTGTCTTACTAAACCCTCTACTGAGTTCTGTGTAGTTGACCCAGCCCCATGCCCTTGCATGGGTACCCTGACCTCTCCATCTAGAATACTCTTCCTCACACCAGGGCATCTGCTTGGCAAACTCTCCGTGAGTTCTCCCCGCCTCCCATGTCCCACCGCATCTCTCCATGTGCCTGTCACCTGTGTCACTCGTCTGCCTCTGCTGCTGGCCTCTAGACTCCTGCTTTCCCTGCTGCCGAGAACAGTGCCGGGCACACAGCAGTGCCCCCTGGATGGAGCCAGGCTCAGACAGTGGCCGCCTTTTCCCAAGGACATGTCCCACCATTACCGCCTGAAGGGGGAGGGCAAGTACATTCATCCCACGTTAGAGATGGAAATGCCGAGGTCACGGAAACAAGGGATTCCACCAACTCCGCAGAGTGAACCCAATCGATGTTCTTACCTCGGTCCCTTGGTCTGTGTTCAGCTTCTCAGGCCAGAGACTTACCTGGGGATGGGGGTCTGTGTAGGAAGGTCCTAGGTTTTATCTGTATAGGAGAGAATTTGAGATCAACTTTTTTTTTTTATTCTCCTCCTTTGAGTACAACTTCCTCCCTGATGTGTCTCCTTTGTAGGCAGCCTTCTTTGCAGCCTGAAGCAGGGACCACATGGACAGAGACAGTGGAGCCCTGAGCAGGGGCTGGAGGAATTGAGGACGGTTACCAGAGACTGGGGTGCTGCTCTGCAGGGATAGCTGGGGGTCTGTAAGGCAGAGTGTATGCCTGTCAAGGGCCCTGACACACTCTCACCCGCCCCCTCTCCCTTCAGTGACCGAAATGCTTGCCTCACTCCCAGTGCCCACCCCGTCGTTCCAGCCTTCCAAGCCCAGTCCGAGCCTGGCCACGCCTCTTCTGGCCCAAGCGGCATGTCTCCTCTGCTCCATCCCAACTGCACTCCACCGAGCCCCAAGCCACGGCACTGAGCACTTGGTCAACGTGGGTCGGTCAGTGTGGGTCGGTCAGCGTGGGTCGGAGCATGGATTTTCCAGGCCAGTCCTGTTTCTCCCCCGATAGTGGATGCTCCTTGAAGAGAAGGTGCAGGTAGAAGGTGCAGGTCGAAGGAGCAGCATGGCTGCCACTGACTTCCCCCATTACAGAGCCCTTTTCCACCTTCACCGTAAGTGGATGGATGAATGAGTGGATGGAAGAATAGGGGCCAGGGCTAGATTTCTTATTGATTTTTAGAGAGAGAGGAAGGAAGAAAGAGAGAGAGAAACATTGATGTATGAGTGAAACATTAATCAGCTGCCTCCTGCACACCCCCTATCAGGGATGGAGGCCAAAACCCAGGCATGTGCCCTGATCAGAATCAAACCAGCAACTTTTCAGTGCATGGAATGATGCCCAACCAACTGAGCCACACTGGCCAAGGCTAGGATTTCTTTTATTTCTTTTTTTAAAATATATTTTTATTGATTTCAGAGAGGAAGGGAGAGGGGAGAGATAGAAACATCAATAATGAGAAAGAACCATTGATTGGCTGCCTCCTGCATGCCCCCTACTGAGGATTGAGCCTGTAACCCGGGCATGTGCCCTTGACCGGAATCGAATCTGAGACTCTTCAGTCCGCAGGCCAATGCTCTATCCACTGAGCCAAACCAGCGAGGGCCAAGGCGAGGATTTCTTGATGGGCACTTGTTTTCATGGGTGATGTGTGAAGGTCAGGAGCAGCCATTTCTTAACCTTTCTCCCCTGGCTGTCTTCTAGCCAAATCATGGCTCCCCCAGTGTGTGCTGAGGTAGGTTTATTGGGTGTGCCTGGGTGTTTTCTCATATTAACTCATTTAATCCTCACAATAACCCTATGCGCTAGGTACTATATTTCCCACATTTTACACCTAAGGATACAGAGAATTTAGCTCTGGAACCTGTGCTATCTATTGTCACGCTGTCTCCAGGATGACAGAGCAAACATTTTAATTCGAACCCCACACCCTGATTTGCTCTAGTCCCAGCCTGCCTTTCTGGCCCATGGCTGAGTGGGCCTGCCCACCTCACATGCCCAGGGAAGGGAGAACTCTCTACTCAGGCCTCCCAGCTCTGAGCTCCCTCCAGACTCATCCTCCCCTCTTGGTGCTGCCCAACTTTCAAGGAGAAGAGGAAGTCCCTGGGAACGGGAATGAGCAGCACATGAGTCAGTAATCACTCCTGTCGGGCTCCATCAGCTCCCGGCCCCATGATTGCTCAGGGAGGCTGGACTCTTTCTGTGGGTTTAACCCAATCTTACTTTCTTGTCCAACCTTACGCTCTCTTACTGCACGGCACCCACTGTCCCTTGCTGGGCCTTTGATGCCACAGGGAGCTTCCTGTGGGGACCCTAGGAAAGGTTTCCGCTCTCCTGGAACCACCCCCACCTGGGGGGAGGGCTGTCCAGGCTCCTGCCTGCTATTGGGGTCAAGCTGCTGCCTTCCTAATGGGGTCAGGGGTGAGGGTCAGTCATCAGCATTCTCTACTCCCACCCAATGTTACCAAAAGCGTTTTCCTGAGTTCGAAGGAGGGTGGGACAGAAGAGTCTATGTTCAGAATTCTAAGGTGCTGGGAGGAGCTCAGAAGTGCACAAAGTATTACCCAAATGAGATGGGGTTTGCGTTTAAAAAAACAGTACAAATAATAAAGAGCCCCACTAAAATGCCAGGGCCTTTGATAGTAATTTCACTTCTGAGAGCTGATTCTACGGGAATCATTCTGGAAAAGAAGGAAGCATGAGGTCCAACGAAGTTCATTGCAGAAGTGAAAGTTAGAAGCAGCCTCAGTATGGGGCCTGGTGAAGTTGATGGACACGTTGATGTGATGGTATGAAGTGGGGTCATTTTAACTGATGCTTCGGAGGAGTATGCAATAGCAAGGAACATGCCTACATTATAACTACAGAACGTACAAAACTACATACAATAGGTGTGCAGAAGGGAATGAGCAAAGCTGAAATAATTTTGGTGTAAGTGATTAGGGTGGCAACTTTCCTTTTTAAAAATAATTTTCCTCGTTTAAAATATTCCCACAATTTTAAAAAATAAGAAATGAATGGGGGCAAGAATAGTGATTGAAAGGGGGACCAAGTTCCATGTCTTAGTCTGGGTGCTGGGTACATAACTGCGTTTATTCTGTGAATATCCAGGGAACTGTCCACTTAGCTGTTCCTATATGTCTCTTACTTCCATGAAAACTTGAAAAAGAAAAGGAAGATATTGAAAGTGAAAGGGCATGTTTAATTAGATGCTTGGTGAAGTGCAGACCGCGCCATTAGTGAGGGATTATTTTTCCTAAAATGTTCTCTTATGAAAGATTAGTAATGACTATTTTAAAAAGTTCTTTGCTCTGGGATTGTTTGAAGTTGAAGACCTGGGCTGCAAGAAGGTAGACTTAAGAAATTATACCACTTACTGTGTGTGAAACCCTTAAATTCGGTTTCCAAGCCTGAGGTGCATCCAAATATTCTGGGCGCCTTGACTGCTTACTACAGCACAGATTGCTGATCCCCACCCAGGGCTAGCGGGGGGCCCGAGACTCAGCATTTCTTCTTCTTTTTAAAGAATAGCTTATTGATTTTGAGAGAGAGGGGAAGGGAGAGAAACATCTATGTGAGAGCGGAACATTGGTTGGCTGCCTCCTGCACAACCCCCCCACCCCCACCGGGGATCAAGCCGAAACCTGGGTATGTGTCCTGACCAGGAATTAAACAGGCAATCTTTCAGTGCACTGACAATGCCCAACCAACTGAGCCACACTGGCCAGGGCTAAACTCAGCATTTCTAACAAGTTCCAGGGTGATGCCTGTGCTGCTGGTCTGTGGAACCCACTTTGAGAACCATTGCCCTAAAATAACCCTCTGGAATTCCAAGCATGACGGTAGGGGAGGACCATTGCTGATGAATATTGAGGCATATTCTTCCTTTTGCAAAACCAAAACAGGTCTGGTGTGAGAGGGACACAGAGACAAAATCATTCAAGGATGCGGAATGTACAAATTAAAACTCTTGGCATTGTATCTTTAAACACAAGTGAGTGACATTTTAGGGGTGAAAAACCAGTAAACATCTATTGAGCAATAATTCCGGGCCAGGCACTGTGCCAAAGCTTTATTATACCCTTGTCGCCGTTCAGAGCCCTCCTCTGAGGTCACTACCACCATTATCCCCATGGCCCAGAGAGTTAAGTCGCCGCCCAAAGCCCTGTGTCTTACACAGGGAGGAGCAGGATGGAAGCGCAGGCCCAGAGCCTGAGGCCCTGCCCAGGCAGAGGCGATGGGCACGCATCACCTGCCCTGGGACCCACCTGCAGAAGTGGCCGGTGGAGGAGAGATGCCATAGACAAACCAGGGAAGAGATGGCAGGGAGAGATGCTTGGGGAAGGCAGGCCTGAGAAGGAAGAGGGAGAAAACAGAGTGTGGGGAGAGGTCCAGAAAGCAAGGCAACATGGGCCTTGTCTTCAGGGACCTCTGGGAGTGAAGGAAATGCAGTTCACGAAAGCCCCCAAGGCCCCCAATGGTTTTCAAAGTGGGTTCCACAGAGCAGCGTCACAGGCACCACTGTTTTTTAATCCTGACTTTTCTGCAGGATATAATAGAAAAGGAAAATAAGTATCTAAAGTCTGGTGGCCAGGGGTCTAGTTTTAGTCCCTGAGGGTGCTGCCTCAGTGCTCTGAGGCCTCTGGCTGGGACTGCCCATCCCAGCGGCCGCTCTTCTTCCCTCACGATCAGTGAGTGGCAGGGTGGGAGCGTGTGCCCGCAGCCTGCATCCCTGTTGCGCTGTCCCCTTGCTCTGATCTGTGTCCAGCCTGGTGTGTGAGGGTGGCAGTCCTATCCTGTGCAGCCCACCCACACATTCACGGACCTTGGTAGGGCTCCTGTTGGTACCACTGGGTTTCCTCCTGCAGGTGCTTGGGTTTCACTCTTGCTCCCTCCTCCCGCCCCATGATCCAAGGCCCAGGGCTCTCTGGAGCAGACCCTGACCAGCTTGGTTACAGACAGAGGAACTGGGAGAAGAGAGAAGGAGAGCGGGAACAAACTGACTTTGTCTGTAAGAAGAAGCTGGAAACCCTGAAGGTTAAGTGGGCAAGAGAGAGTCCTGGGAAGGTCTTGCCACTAAGTAGAATGTGGCCCAGAAAATGTCCTAGGCCAGCCGTGGGCAAACTACGGCCCGCGGGCTGGATCCAGCCCGTTTGAAATGAATAAAACTAAAAAAAAAAAAAAGACCGTACCCTTTTATGTAATGATGTTTACTTTGAATTTATATTAGTTCACACAAACACTCCATCCATGCTTTTGTTCCAGCTCTCCGGTCCAGTTTAAGAACCCATTGTGGCCCTCGAGTCAAAAAGTTTGCCCACCCCTGGCCTAGGCACTAACCAATCAGATGAGCTCCTCCTGCCTTTCCTGTGGGCAGAGGGGGAAATGTGGGGAGCGGGCTGCCTGTCTCCCTTTCTCTTTAGCATATGTCATTCTATTAGGTGGGGTGCCCCACCAAGTTGAAATTGACTGCTTTGCAGATCACCTTATTACGGGCTCTTTGTAGTAGCTGCGTTGAGTTTAAAAAGACTGAACAGGTGATAAAGATGCACTGTGTATTGCTCTGATCCTGGTCTCAGATCTGTAAGCACCTGCCTACTTTTTGGGTTGCTCCATCCTGAACTCCAAGAACATGCTGTTAATCTTCAGTATCTTTTCTTCGCACAAACCCCCCACCAAGAAGGGCCCACGAGTGTCACACAGAGGGTGGGTTGACTGTTTCCCACCTGCCAGGTGGAAGGTATTGCTCTGCCTCTGATTGTGAACTAAGAAGATTCACGAGATAACATTGAAGAAGGGCTTTGAGATGGCAACTCTCCTTACACACATAGGACTTCCCCCTTGGAGGTGCTGCCACCTGGTTCCTCCTACAGATGTTGGAGGCGGAGCTCTCTCACACTGTTGGTCATGGACTCATGAAGGACCACTTGAGAAGCCATCCCCGTGTCTTCATTACACTCAGACCATCCTGCATTGGAGATGGTCCCAGCCCATCCCAGGTGACTTGGCTGCCCAGTGGCCACAGAAGTGGGGCCAGGGGCTCACATGCCTCTCTGCCTGGGCCCATTCAAGGTGGCTGCATTGAGCGGTCCCTTGAGATGGGCGGATGGGTGTGAGGGGGACCTCAAGGTAGTCAGCTCCCTCTCTGTCCCAGCAGGGGGATGAGGCAGGTTCAGCTGTGGGAAGTTAAATAGCCCTGTCCCTTCATTACCTTCAAAAGGTCCCTTGGAGGAGAAATGGCCAGCATTTGGATTTTTACATACTGATGACTTTTCCCTCAAGATTAAGAGATGGGAGTAATCCTACATAATAAAAGGCTAATATGCAAATGACTGAATGGTGGGATGACCAGTCACTATGATGCACGCTGACCACCAGGGGGCAGACACTCAACGCAGGAGCTGCCCCCTAGTGGTCAGTGTGCTCCCACAGGGGGAGTGCCGCTCAGCCAGAGCTGGGCTTACGGCTGGCGAGCACAGCGGCAGTGGTGGGAGCCTCTCCCGCCTCCGTGGCAATGCTAAGGATGTCTGACTGACAGCTTCAGCCCACTAAGCCATCAGTTGGACATCCCCAGGGCTCCCGGATTGCAAGAGGGTGCAGGCCAGGCTGAGGGACACCCTCCCCCAAGTGCATGAATTTCGTGCACCAGGCCTCTAGTTAATATATACACTTCTGAGGGTTGTCTGGGAAACATCTGGTGTTATTAACAGGTGTGTAGAAGAAAGGACTTCTAAGGGGGAATAAGTCCCAGAGGCTGCAAGAATGCAGCTCTCTGAATGCCCACTGAAGGACGCAGATCCCAGTGAGGTGTTGGGTTGGCATAAGATTTCACGTTTGACTCCCAACGAGGACTCAAGAGCATCTCTAATGGGTGGTCCTGGTGGTGGCCTTGACCCTGATATTGAATGAGAGTCTACAACTCACCATGTGGGCCAGGCATTCAACAGTTGGGCTGTGTGTTTGAGGAACTCATGGTGCGGTGGACAGAGGGTGGGGGCTCTGAGGAACCAGGCTCCAATTACAGCTGAGAAGATGCTGCTCCAGGTCCTCAGGGATCTGGAAATGAGATGGGGCAGAGAGGGGAGCCTGTGAATAGGGCTGTCACAGTGAATAAAGTCAGCCACTGACTACAGGCCTCAGGTGCTCTCTCCTCTGGGGAGCTGAGTGTAATACAGATGATGGATATGCTATAGAGGAGAAGATCACCGTGAGAGGCAGGCTAGAGTGGAGGTCAGGACCTCCATTTAGGGAAGGATGGAGCGGAACTGGTGTCTGTTGACCACCTACCATGTGCCAGGCACTATGCCAAGTGCTTTATACACACTATCCTGCAACAAAACATTTTTAAAGTTGAGAAAACATGGATGGGGGGTTACATACTATCCCCGTGTCATAGCTAATGAAGGGCAGAGTGAGGATCTGAACTGAAGTCTGCCAGACTCCCAAGCCCACGCCTGTCAACTGCTTCCCCCGGATACATACAACAGGAAACATTTACCTGGAGACACGCTCCCATCAGCACCCAGGGTGTTGCATGTAATTCACAAAGCAGTAGCTGTATCTTCACCCCTTATGCTCCACACAAGAAAGCAATCCCATGCAAGTAAATGAAAGTGACATGATTACGTACTAAATGAGGAAGAGTATTGTGCTTGCAAATGTTGGTACTTTACCAATATTAACATTCCTAGTAACTGACTTCATACCTGGTTTGAAATCTACCTGTACAGCATGATGCTGGTTGAGCACCACCAAGCTACACTATCCCTGATAATGAATTTGGTCCTCGCTCATAAGTATGCTGCAAGGCCAGCCACCTACTAAGAAATGGGCTTGGCCTCATTCTGAAAGGCAAAGGACAGTGATACAAAAAGCATGATGTTTGGGCAGGTTACTACCTTTTAACCATGGCCTCCTCTAGCATGGCCCCTTGGCCTCCAAAGGGGATGCTGTTCTAGGCATGGGTCTGATTTATAGTAGCGATGCTGCTTATTTTATTTTTATTGGTTGATTGATTCGATGCTATTTAGAGAACATTGATTTTAGAGATACCATTTTGATTTTCAAAGTGTGTTCCCAGGGGACCTAGGGTTCTATAGAGGTGGCTTGGGGCCTCCCTGGGGGTGGGAGGGAAGGACTGAGAGTGGGACCCACTTGTCTAAACCAGGAGAGCTACTTTTTTGCTGCTTTATATACCAGGGTTCTAGGTGCAGTTCTATCTGAAGACTCTTAAAAAATTGGAAATCATTGCCTTAAAATTATGCTTTTGCAATCCCATTGTGGTAAAAATCATTGTGAGAGAGTCTGTCTCCTGTGGACCACCTGGTTGGCTGTCATTGAAGAGTGTTAAGGAACTAAGTCTCTGTAGAGACCCTTCTTCTAGCCCATCCTCTGATATTGAAGCTTGGAAGTGAATCTCCTTAGTTGAATGGGTAGGTAGGTTAGGATCCAAGGAACAAAGGGAAATGTGCATTGGTTGATGTTGGAAGAAATAGGGGGAAAAACACACACACGCATTTGGTCTTGTGGTGGCCTTTCAAACTAGGAGAAAGACTATGAGGGAATGGGCCCTCCTTATTTTATTAAGAAATTCACTCTATCTGCAGAGGGGCCTCCTAATTTCCTGGGTGTGTTTACAGAAACCATTCACGCACACCCAGCTGGTCTCAGAATTGCAGCCCATTGGAACCTGCTCCAACCAAGCAAATTGGCCCTAATGGGGACATTTTTCTTGGCGTAGATCATCTTCCTTTTCATCACCTCCTCCTTCTTCTTCCGGTTGCCCTTCACCTTCTCCAAGTCACAGAAAGTTAAAATTTACCCCTTGGCATCATTCCATGAAGTCAGTCAGTTTCTTCCCCAACGTCATACTCCTTTTCTCATTTTCTCTCCCTTTCGTGCTGTGAGCACACCTCATTCTCTATTAGGAATGAACATGTCTTGCTAAATGCATGGACAGTGGGGATAGGTCTGGTTCTTGCTGACTTCCCAGGGGCTGTGTTCCTAAAGTCCTCTTATAAATTGGCTGCTTGTACCTGAGCTCTTATTTTCCCAGCTCCCTGTGATGCTAAGTAAGGTTCCCACACCAGCCCACAAGAGCCTCGTCCTTAGTCACAAGATGTAGTGTGGTGTGGACTCCAGTAACGTGACCTAGTAGAATGGACAGGGATTTGGGGCAAGCTAGAAGTGGGGTTAAGTTTCAGGTTGTCTTCTGGCCTTGGGCCACTTACCCTCACTGCTTCAATTTTCTTCTTAATAGATAAAATGAGGGTGATCATAGCCACCTCAGATGGAGGCTGGGCTTGACTACCCTGTGCCAGGGCTAACTGGCAGAGCAGTGTGGGTGCCCAGCACAGAGTGGGTGCTCAGGAAGTGGTACGTCCTCCCCACCCTTCTCCACCCTCGTCATTGAGTCTGAAGAGTCACACTAGAGGTAGTGTTCTCCAATGAACAGTGCAAAAAGAAGAGAAAATGAAAACAGAGAATTAACCATGTTATGAATAAGAAATAGAGTTTCTGTCTTTATTGATGGCATTTGGAAAAGGGTAGAATTATTCAATTAAAGGGAGACATGATAAAGGTGCTGAGGGGATTTTTGGACACTTTCAGGCTTAGACTGGTTACTACTAATCTGTCTGGAGATGAGTTCCCTTAAAAATATCTTAGGGGACTGAAACGGCCCCGGTGAGGTTGAGAAGGCCCCGGTGAGGTTGAATTGGCCCCGGTGAGGCTGAGATGGCCCTGGTGAGGCTGGGACAGCCCCTGTGAGGCTGAGATGGCCCCTGTGAGACTGAGACGGCCCCTGGGAAGCTAAGAAAAATATCACATGAACTCACTCATTTATGGATAATAAGGACCATTATAGACTGATGAACAAAAATGGATACAGAGTCAGAGCAGCATTAAGCAGACTGTCAAACTACAGTGGGAAGCCTGGGGAGGGTTGGGGGGTGGGGTAGGAGATCAACCGAAGGACTTGTCTGCATGCATATGAGAATAACCAATGGACAGAAGACACTGGGGGGTGGGGGAGGCCGGGGGAATGTCAAGGGGGGGCGGGGAGGAGACATGTATAATACTTTAAGAAATAATAGCCCTAACCAGTTTGGCTCAGTGGATAGAGCGTCAGTCTGCAGACTGAAGGGTCCCAGGTTCAATTCCAGTCAAGGGCATATACCTTGGTTGCGGGCACATCCCCAATAGGGAGTGTGCAGGAGGCAGCTGATCGATGTTTCTCTCTCATCGATGTTTCTAGCTCTCTATCCCTCTCCCTTCCTCTCTGTAAAAAAAATCAATAAAATATATATTTTTTAAAAAAAGAAATAATAAAAATAATATCTTAGGGGATGCCCGCTGGTGTGGCTCAGAGGTTGAACATCGACCCATGAACCAGGAGGTCACGGTTCGATTCCCTGTCAGGGGTGCTGGCTCCATCCCCAGTAGGGGGCCTTCAGGAGGCAGCCAATTGATGATTCTCTCTCATCATTAATGTTTCTCTCTCTCCCTCTCCCTTCCTGTCTCTAAAATCAATAAAAAAATATTTTTAAAAATATATCTTAGGGGAATATGGGCACTCGCCTTTCTGGTTTTGAGAACCACTAGCCCAGCTCGGGGTGGGAAGATAAAAAGAACAACTGGGAAAGAGGAGGGAAGATGGGAAAACCTTGAATATTTGACACCTGGATCTGCCCTCCTCTGTACAACAAAATTATACTTAGTAATAATCGTGCCATAATTAATAATGATCATAATTAACGATGAAAATAATTAAAATTATTTTCCTGATTTGTTGATTAACTTAAAAACCGTAAACAATTCAAAATGAAGAGTAAATGTCTATGCTAAAATATATTCAAGTTCAATAGGATTTTTTATGTAGGAACTAATGTTTGAACTTATAATATCACATCTCACAGTTCTACCCTGTGCCATAGTTTTAAAATTTAAATGCAAATAGACACTCCAAGGGCCACATAAAAGAGCATGACTGAAGCACGTCAGGTTCTTTCTCTGTCTCTAGAGTCACTGTGCTCTCACTGTTACTTTTTTCTTATTTTTTTAAAAATAAGTTTTTATTGATTTTTTTAGAGAGAGAGAAAGGAAGAGGGAGAGATAGAAATCTCAATGAGAGCGAAACATCAAAATCCATTGGCTGCCTCCTGCATGCCCCCTGCTGGGGATCGAGCCCACAACCTGGGCATGTGCCCTGACCAGGAATGGAACCATGACCTCCTGATTCATGGGTTGACAGTCAAACATTGGGCAACACCAGCCTGGCAGCTCTCTCTGGTTTTGAACCCACCATCTCAATGCAGGGATATATAGTACCAGGGACAGAGACACACATTGCGTCTTAAATGAGCCTGAATGGTCCTGGGCCCTTAGGAATTTACTCATGAAATACTGTGTCACTAAGTGTGGCTTAATGTAGTTAAGTGTGTGTGTGTCTGACTTTGTTACTTCCATGTGGAATTCGATTTGTATTCAAATTTAAGTAATACAAACATGCTAATTTGAAGCTTATATATATTGTTAAAACTCAACAGCAACTGCAACAGTTGGGTAGAACTTAGAGCAATGAGAGATTTTCATAGGGAGGATAGTTGATCGCCGACATTGTTTGGACTTGCTGTAACAAGGTGACAACAAACAGTGGGACTTTAAGTTTTGTTGTTGTTTTTTGTCTGTGCAGACAATGGCCCTCTTGTTGCTGGCATCCATGGTGTCCTGTAGTCACCGCCCTGACAATGGCCCACCACCAGGTGTGGCAGACACTGTGGGGTGCTGACCCACAGCCGTTCCCACCTCCGCTCTAACAGAAGCGAATTTGTTTGCCATTGAACATTGGTGAGCTCAAGAACAGGGAGCCTCGGCCCCAGCTTTGGGGAGTAAACATATTTTAAACCAATCATGGTGATCCATTCTCCTTGACAGTGATTGGTTTGGATTGAGTATGTGACTGGATTCTGGCCAAGAAGATGTGAGGATAAGCCTGCTGGGAGGGGGAGGGGGAAATTCTGGGGAAGAATTTCCTCTCAACTAAAATCAAATAAAAAAAAAAAAAGATAAACTAGAGTCATAAGGAGCAACATTTCCCCCAACATAAATGCACATCTGCATACACCCCTTCCTGGATTTGGGCACAGCTGGGGGAGGCAGTGGTGCCTAGGCCATGAGAGCCATCCTTTAATCACCGGGGACAAGCTGGCGGTGACAGCCAATGTGCCAAGGATGGTAGACCAGAAAGCTGAAACTACTTGCTGCTTAGATGTCTGCTGTGTGAGGCCATAGGCTTCTACTCCTGAGGCCACTGGACTCTCCTGGGTCTTAAGGCCAAAAGCAGCCTAGAGTTACTGTTGGGTGGGTGTGGGTGTGGGGAAAAAACAGGGAAAAGTGAGCGTACAGTACAGGTGACCCATGAACAACCCTTCGCAGTCAGAAATCCACATATAACATTTGGCTTCCCAAAACTTTACCATTAATAGCCTACTGTTGACAGGAAGCCTTACCGATAACATAGTGGATTAGCATGTATTTTGTATGTTATATGTATTATATACTATATTGTTATAATAAAGTAAGCTGGAGAAAAGAAAATGTTATTAAGAAAAATCATAAGGAAGAAAAAATGTATTCACAGTATTTATTGAGGGAAAAATCCAGGCATAAATGGATCTGTAGTAGTTTAAACCCTTGTTGTTCAAGAGTCTGTTATATGCACTTGGCCTTCTGGGTATGTTGGGTGAAGGAAAAAGAAGAGTGGAGAAGGGATACTGGGCCAGATGGTCCCATCAGCTGGCGTCAGATGTCACCATTGGGCTGAACTTCTTAATGAAAGAATCAGAGTATCCAAGTGGATGGGTGAGTGGCGGGGGGGGGGGGGGGGGGGGGCGGTAAGGTGGGGTCCACGTGGGCCTTTGTAGAACAGCAAGTCTGTGACTCATGCAGTGACCACCATAGTAATCCATCAATCACTGTCCTCATTGTGCTCGCCTCCCCTAACCAAGGGAAGGGGTAGTAACTAATAAAATAGTTTCAAGTGAGAGCAAGTCAGTGTACCTTCGTTGTTTGCTCATTCACCCTGTACATTAGCCCTGGTCCCCTAGAACGGAGAGCTGAGGCAGGCGTGGAAAATGCTGACACTTCATTTGGGAGGTGTAAGGCCAGGGAGTCGAGGGTGAGAAAAACGGGGGTTGAGGTGAGGACAGATGCCAAGCAGTCTGACATGAGATGCTGCGGTGCTGGCCACCACTTCCCATCAGCCCCAAAGACACTTGCAGGTGGCTTTGGCATGCGTGTCTTTTCTGGAAGGTTTCTTTAAAAAAAAAAAAAAATCACCGCAAAACAGTACACAGAGGGCCGAAAAGGAGGAGTTTGAGGAGCTACCCTCCTTCACGTCTGGGGTACATCATCTGGCCCCTCGGTAAGCCAGACCCATGCACTGGAAGTGGAGGTGAGACTTGGCCTGAATGGGGTGCTGAACAAGAGACAGAAAAGGGAGGCAGTCACAGGAACTTGAGACGACACCTACTGTGTGTGTGACGCAGTGCTGGGACCCAAGTATTTACCCATCCGTGTGCAGAGACAACCCATCCCACCTTGCTCCACGTTGTCCCTCTCCTGGCGGGGCTCAGGCACCGTCTCCACCTCTTCAAGACCTCTCCTCCTCACCCTTCCAGTCTGCGTTCGAAGCAAGCTCCCCGGGGCTGAGCATAAAATTCCATCTGTGCCTTTTGTAAGGGAGAGTAAAGAGGAATTATTGCCGCTCCTTGCTCGGCTGGGTTTTGTAGAATTACCCCAAAGCAGTGTTTATCATGCCATTGAGCTGGAGGCCCATGCTTAATGTGCTATCTGTTCTGACCCCAGATGTCTCTCTGCATCGCTGCTCTCCCACCGGCTCTGCCACCGTCCGCTCCTTCTAGGGTCATTGCTGACAAGTGTATTACCGGTGTTTATCCATATTAAATCTTGTATCATTGACTGCCTTCCCCCCATTTTTTCTAAGCTCTCTTGGGTTCTGTGGTTTTCCTTCCTGCCTTGTCTCATCCTTCTAGGAAAGGCAAACCCTTCTAAGTCAGGAATCTTCCTGAGCTTCAGGCTCCCAATTGATTGTGAAGAATAAAGATGTGAGGGACGGCCCTGCGACAGAGCCCCAGACTGCATCTGGAATTGGTACTGACGGTTCCCAATCACGTCGTCCGAGCCGTGGGCAGTTCCCCGGCGGGGCTGGTTGTGCTGGGACATACGTTGTGAAGGTAGCACTGGGCCAGCAGTTTGCTCCTGGAGGAACACAGTCAAAAGGTATCACCTTGATCACGTCTTATGTAGGGGCAGCACTTTACAGTTTACAAACCACATTTGATTGTTCCTAACACCTAAAAGCATTTGCTGTTTTTTTTTCTTCTCCATAAAACATTTTATGAGAGCAAAACAAACAAAAAGCATTTTATTCTGAAAAAGAATGAAATAAGAAGGTCTACCTTCATCGAGCCATTAGGAAATGAAGGCACGTCTGAATGTTCCCAGTTTTGAATCTCACATCATTGATGCCAGGGAGACAGACTCTGCCACCATGTTCCTTTGTTCCCACTCAATAGCAACACCTTACACGTGTGTTGTCCCTTTGAATTCATTTTTCAAATGTTTCATGTATTTTGAGGGTTCACTGAGATAATTATCCTTGAGAACAGAGATGTACATGGAGGCCTAATCTGTGAGTTTGCAAAGCAAACCGTTAATTCTGTGGCCAGTGTTGACCATGAGATTTTCACAGTTGTTTTCCCATCAAAGAGAGGTTTTCCTTTTCCTGATGATGAGACCCGAGAAACAAATTGTATGGCCACTCGAAACCAACTCTGTTTTATTCTTCAGTGGATGCAAAAGTCATAAGAAATTGGATAACAGATTAATTATATGTGACACAGGATAAAAATAAGGTCACATTTCTTTGTTATAAGGAAAGAAAACCATAGTCCACTCTCATGGAAAATATTTAATCAGACAGATTATTCATTTAGTCAATAGCCAGTTGTTGGATGCCTCTTGGGTACCAGGTACTATCAAGGCACAGTGCTCCTTTCTCCTCCCCTCCTTCCACTTCCTCCTCCCTCTTTACACTTCTTCTCTTCTTGCCCCCCCCCGCCCTCCCCTCCCCCCCCAAATCTGGCAGGGGCAAAGCCATCGTGTCTTAATGTGCTTCCATCCTCCTGGTGATTGGGAGGGAGAAAGGTCTTTGTTTCTATTGAGAGACAGGTGTCGCGTGCCTGACACCCACCTGCCTGGTCGGCAGTGGCCCCCTTGCACACTGCCCGAAGGAAGGGGTCTTTTTGGCAAACAGAGAGCTTTGATATATACTATTCAGCCATGTTGATGAGAATAGGATTTTGAGACTCAGAAAAAAAGTCATAACGGATCTTTGAAATGTCTGGAACTCATTCCAAGACTGCTGGTGGGGCTTTCAGACAATGAAAGGGATGACGGTGATGGTGGGGCGGAACCCAAGCATTTCTCCACTCAAGACGGTGCCCCCTTCATATTTTGTCTTTGGTGTCATGGTGGCAGTGCTGATAGGACATGAGCCTTCTTGCCCCATTAATGGCCCATTACAGCGCCAGGAAAAGCCATCCTGCTTCCGCAGCATTTATCTGTCAGCAGGAGACTATTATGGGAGCACAAACTCACATTGTATTAGTGTTATCAGTTAATTATGATCCTTGGGATGCGTGCCAGCCAATGGGCTACCAGTCTGCTGACCACCACTCGGGGATATAACTCCGCACCCCGATTCATGTAGGCGAGACAAGAGTGAGGGGGACCGCAGATGTGTGGGGCCAACAGCGTTCTCCCTAGGCGGGAGCCCATGGCGCCCCGGCCTGGTCGGCACTGTGCCCGGGGATGTGCGGGTTAGGCTTGCTGTTCAGGCCAGGCCCTCCTTATCCTCATGGACTGTCAATGGACCCGCCTCCCCCAGCGCTGACCCCGGGGCGGGAGAGAAACAAGCTTGGAGTGTGATTCAGACGGTGGGTTCCACGGAGGCTCCTCTCCTTCCTGGTGGTAAGAAGTGGCTGAGCACCTTGGGTGTTTCCAAGGCATCATTCTCAACTGGACACTTGGGTTCAGGGAATACGGGTGAGGTTGAGGGTCCGGGATGGCGTAACAAGTCAGCGAGTGTCCACCTTCCCTGGACTTGGGGACATGCGGTAGAGTCTTCAAAACTTCCCGGTGGGTCCTACCTTTTAAGGGGGAAGCCGTCAGGTCCTCTGCGCTCCTGGGGCCCACATTGAGTCCACCAGCTCCTACTAAGCTGTCTGGATTGAAAAGAGAAAAAAACTGCTTCTTATTATTAGGCATCACATAAGGAGGGGATTCAAGAACCCAAGATGACCTGCTTGCTGCTGCCTTGTGTGTGCAGAAATGACCGGTGTCAGGGAGGCTGCCTCAAGAGGCGGGAGATGCACACCAAGACTAGACTCTGAGAGCGGTGGGATTTTCACCTCCTGTGGCAAGCGGTGCTTGCTGAGGTCCGCTGCTTGGATCCCAGCAAGGCCACTCGGGTGACCCTTGAGATCCAGGTGCAGGCAAGGGGATGGCCCATTCTAAGGACTTAGCCAGACCAGGATGGGAAAGTGGGGTGGGTAGCGTGGACCTGTGTCTCACAACCCACCATTCAGTTGGAAGTTGTTGTACCCAGAGAAACACAGGTTTGGGGAACAGAGTGGGCAGGACTGCGTCTGGGGATGTTTTCCTAGCATCTGCCTCCAGGAACCACCCCCCAGGAAACCACCGGGGGAAGGTGTGGGCACAGAAGCCTGGGTGTGTGTTGCCAGTGGCACTGCTCTGATTTGGCTTCAGATTCCCTAGGAAAGAGCTTTGACTTGGGGGAGGAGAGAGGAGAGAAAGTGAGGAGACTTGTGTACAAAGATTCAGGAGCTGGATAAGTAAAAGTCCACAGATGGCATGCTTTGCTGGTTACTTACTGTGTGACCTTGGGTAGGTCGCTTCACCACACAGCGAAATTCACAAACTTCCTTAATGATAAATTCTGATGACGGTTCTAAATGATCCCTGAGCCTTCTTACCTGTAAGGTTCTGTGAACGTAACACATATCTATTTAAGGGGGTTTGTCACGAAAACAAAATGAGCTGCAGTCCCCTTACACCAGTGGTTCTCAACCTTCCTAATGCCGCAACCCTTTAATACAGTTCCTCATGTTGTGGTGACCCCCAACCATAAAATTATTTTCGTTGCTACTTCATAACTGTAATTTTGCTACTGTTATGAATCGTAATGTAAATATCTGATAGGCAGGATGTATTTTCATTGTTACAAATTGAACATAATTAAAGCATAGTGATTAATCACAAAAACAATATGTAATTATATATGTGTTTTCCGATGGTCTTAGGGGACCCCTGTGAAAGGATCATTCCACCCCCAACGGGGTCGAAACCCACAGGTTGAGAACCGCTGCCTTACACGATCTGCAATTATTGTGTCTAATACCTTTTGTCTCATTTTCTTTTGGCTGGCTTGCCCAGTTGGGGGTGCCAGTATTGGGACATAGGACAGTGAAGGGGTGGCCTAGAGCTTTTGGTGAGAGGTGGATTACAATAGCCCCTGCTCTCGGTGAGCAGTGGAGGTATGAAGTGATGATTGATTGGTTGAGTGAACTTCAGGTTTGAAGGAATCCAAGAGCCCTGCCTGTCCCACTCCACCCCCTGTGCCATCTTGGTTTTCTGGAGAAGAGATGACTTTAGCAAGGTCACACCGATCCAGGAGTCCTCTGCACTCCCCTCCCCCTCCCCCACGCCCCACTGCCTCTCCAGCTAAGTGGAAAAGGACCCTGGATCTGGGGAGAAGTCCTGTTCCCCTGTAAGCTGGCTGTAGACAGAGTGGGCTGGCCCCATGAACACTGTGTAACCTGGCCATGGTGGCCTGGGCCTGCCAGGCTGGATTGGATTCCCAGGGTGTCCCTGCTGAGGGCCCTCATCCCTCCTATAGCAGGGTCTGCAGGCTCATGCTTGCCAGGGAGGCCAAGGAGACAAAACTCTGCCCGCAGCCCAGCCGAGGCGGCTGGATGGGCACTCGGAGGGGGGCAGTCTGAGGACAGGGTCTCAAGGACCTCCTTCCGGGGAGGACAATCAGCTAGTGCCCAGGAGCGAGGCGAGACAGACAGTGCTGTGTGCAGGTGCCAGGCTAGCTTCCTAACCAACGCAGACCTCCTCATGTCCCTCATTTGCCGCCAGTGGCTTTGCATCCATGGCTGCTGTGAAGTTTTCTTTTCATGCTCCACTGAGTGTTCTGTCTCCAGTTAAACACAGTGCACCCTCACAAAGCAGAGTCAGCTGATCCCATGCAACCTGCCAGGGCTTCACCCCCTTCTGGGCCAGCAGGCTCTGGCACCCCACCCCAGATGGCTACAGTTTACAAATTCATGATCAAAAACTTTATCAAGCAACTTCTAAGTGCCAGGAGATTCCTCAGTGAACCAAAACAGACATGGTCCTTGACTTCACAGAGCTTACAATCTAGTGTGTGTGTATGTGTGTGTGTGTGTTGTGTGTGTGTGATTGCTCATACCAATATACATATATGTAATTGCAAACTGGTCAACTACCCAAAGCAAAGTGACTAGCAGAAGGTTCTGGTGTGGTCTGGAAGGTGGGGTGTTCTAGGTGGCAGAAGCAAGGACCGAGGGGAGCGTGGCCTGGGCCGAGGAGGGGTGCCGAGGGACACGCAGGAGCCTGTGGTGTGAGGCCTTCCTTGTAGGCCACGGGAAGGACTGGGGCCTCTTTCTGAATGGTGACAAGGACACCTCGGACATGCATTTACAAAGCGCTCCCTGCCTGCTGCTTGCTTGGAGAAGGGACTTCCGGAGCCAGACAGGATGCAGAGAAACCAGCACTGAGGTCTTGGCGAGATAGGGTGGCTGCGTAGAAGCTCAAGGAAAGTGTCTCTGCACCCTTTCTTTCTCTCAAGTCACCAAGTCCTTATGCAGTTAAAACAAAAAAACAAAAGCCCCGGGGCTGCTGGGGCTCTGCTGACAGAGCAGACATCTTCATCCATCTCTCGCCAGATACCTGCCCGAGCCCCTGCGCGGAGAATCCCGCGTTCCTCCACTTCAGCACTTATGAAAGATCTCAGCTGTGTCCCAGCCTGCGCGCTTTCATTTATCCAAGTCAAGAATCATCTGCAGCCTCGCTGCCCGGTCCCCGGCCCCTCCCAGCGGCTGGCCCCTCCTGGGGTTTCTCACAACCCTCCTGCTTTTATTCCTGAAGTGCCTGAACACTGCCTGGAGTTACACTCCATTTAGACGTTATTTTGATGATAAAATTGTCTCCCCCACCCCCCCACTGCTCATTGTCTTCTGTAGAATCGAGGAGAACAAGGTGGTGGTCTCTCCTGAGGGCTTTTCTTCCCCTTTTAAATAATTCTACGCCTACCTCCCTCCCCACACTCATTTGAATCATCAAATTGATTATTATCCCTGTGGCTGGCACATCTCAAAAGATGACAAGCCCCAGAAGAAGAATTGGGGCATGGCTCGCAGCTTGCTTTTGGTTCAGTGGCAGCCCATAACGTTCGGGTTCATGGAGGGAGCAGCAGACAGGAATGCAGGTGTGTTCGTAGCTGGGGATTCAGGTGTGCATGTTGAAGTGTCTGTCTGTGTGCCTCGACGTGGATGTGGCAGGGAGATTGGTTGTGTTAACCACTATTGTATTTTCCTAAGCGGACTGGAATTGATTTGCCTGTGCCTGTGTCCTGGGTACATTTCTGAGAGTTGCCAATGAAGAGAGCGTCGTTTTATGCATCTAGAGAGCATTTTATAGATGCAAGCCCTGGGTACGGAGCCATATGAAAGCGGTTCAGAACCAACTGGCCCAGGTGAGGGGCGCTGGGCAGGGAATTGTTTCTCTTCTGCTCTCTCTCTCGCTGCTCCTCACCTGCTGGCCTGACCCTTTGCACTTCTGCACACCACACACAGGGTTTGAGGCTGCAGATGTCTAGGGCGCTGGTTGCTTCTCCTTGGTGTGAGAGTGGAGACATGTGACTCATTTTTAATCTGGAAAACAGACCCATTCCAAAAGGCTGAGAGGTGAGTCCGCTAGACCCGCCAGTTAAAAAGATGGGACGGCGGTAGAAGGGTATACAGGCAGCAAATCTTTCAACTCCCCAGTCCCACGAGCCAGTTGGACAAAAACTGTTTTTTCTGTAACGGTGAGAGGGCAGGCTTTGAGGCTCCCCTGCCCGGTCCTCCTGCTCCTCAGGACGTGGGGAACTCGCTGGAGCGCCCGAGTCCATTGAAGTCTCTCTGGCTCCCCCCTCCCCCCACCCCAGCTTGATTCTGTCACTTTAAGTCCAGCCCCTGAGAGATAGCCAATGGGAGCCAAACCATACATCAGTCTCCCAGCCTTAAAGCTACAGTAGGGTTAGTGGGCTCCAAGTCTCCCGCGCCCGAGCCTCCTCCACGGCGCCCTGTCCCCTCTGCCCGCTCGGAGTGTGTGCAGCAGCCGGCGCGCCGGGCTGTGCGCGCACCGCTTCCCGCCTCCCCCCTCGCCCCGCCGCTGCGCTTCCTCCCGCCCTGCCGCCTCCAGCTCCCGGTGCCCGCCGGACTCGCACCTCGCCAGTGCCCTTCACTCGCTCTTCCGCGTGATTTCCCCGCGGTCTTTCTCCACCCATTGGGAATGCCAAGCCGGGCCTGATGGACGTGTCAGAACTCTGCATCCCGGACCCCCTCGGCTACCACAACCAGTAGGTGCTCGGCTCCTCCGTGGGTCGGTCGGTCGGTCGGTCTGTCCTGCTGCCGGTGGGGCTGTCTCCGTCCCGGGTGTCGCAGTTCTTCTCGGCGTTCTTGAAGTGGCCGGGACCCCGGTGCACTTGGGGAGTGTCGGAGGGGGAAAGCCGCGCCCTTCCTGCGTGTCCTTCTTGGGGGTGGCCTGCACCTAACTTTTCCCGTACCCCCTTTGCACACTCTGACTTTTAGAGCAGCAGTTTCTCACTCGCTCTTTCTTCCTCTCCTGGAGAGAAAATATTTGAGCGTCTGTGGCACGGGGAGGAGCAAGCCCAGAACAGGTGCGGGACAGTCGCAAAGACGTCTCGTCCTGTCTGAGAAAGCCTCCCTTTGGCGTGAACAGTTACTTCCATCCTGGGGGTCAAAAATGGTGGGCAAGGAAGCGAAATCGTAGGTGGTGCGCGGGTTTGGACACAGCGGGCGGGCAGCGCCGCCTCGCCCTGCGGTCCGAGTGGGGAGCCCCGAGGGCGCGCACGCCGCGCGGTGCCCGGAGTCCAGGCTCCCCAGGGGTGCGGACGGCACGGCCGGGCCGGGACGCACTGCGCCCCGCACGCCCTGCGAGGGAAGCCCGCACCAGCCAGGAGTCGGGACACGGCCCGGCGCTGCGGCACCGGCAAAGTTGGTTCCAGGCTTTGGAGGAGGCTGCGCCCGGCGGAACAGACGGACGCGATTTCCGTGCCCCGGGCGGCTGTGCACTCACCTGGAGGGAACCTGGGGGTGGGGGGGAAGGGGGTCCAAGCAGCCTGGGTGTAGGTGGCGGCGGGGGGGCTAGGGAACTGGACTCGCAGGAACCGCGGGTCCCGGGCTTGGGCAGCGTGCCACGCGCGCGCGCAGAGTGGGAAAGTGGAGAACTGATCCCCCTGAACGGCGGGGGGCTGACCCGAGCATCCGACCCTGGGCTCCGCGGGGCCAGGCTCTGGCCACCGGCAGTTTCCCTCCCAGGACCACCTGCCCGGGTCCCTGCCCGGTCTCCCCTCTGGCGCTCCGTGTCCCTCCGCTTCCGGGCAGGTGCCCAGGCATCTGGGTGCGGGAGCCCGCAGAGTGGTCCCTCGGAATGCTTAAAAAATCATAATAAAATGAAAACTCAGGGTTCTCGCGCACTTGCTCAACTTCGTGCTTTTCTTCCTCTTTTTTTCCCCCGGAAGCTGACTAAACTACCAGAGTCACTGCTCACTCCACCATCCTTTCATTTTCGTACCCCTCCTCCCAAGATGCAGTACACCCCTAAAATAAAGACTCTGGATAGCGAATGTGGGGTTCCAGGGAGTGTTCAACCGCCCTGCGCAGACCTCCTCCACGCCGGGTGGACCGCGCTCGAGCCGAGGCAACTTCCCAGCAGCAGCTCCTGTCCACGACCGGACTGCTCCCACCTCCACACTGACCTTTTCGGTTGTAGTTTTAGGAGTTCCTTGGAGGGTGAGGGTAGGGGGGATCCTTTTGGCGCCGCTAGAATTTAGACAAGAGAGTCAGAAGGTGGTGCGTGGGTTGGGAGAGGAGGAGAACCCTTCATTATAATGGATTCGGATTTCCCCCGCTTGAAAAGTGCTCTTCATTCTGTGTATAGATTACACCATGATCCCAGCCTGTGTGGCCGGTGGGGTGGGGGTGGGGGTAGGCGGGGGCCAGTGCCCTAAGATGCTCCCTCCTCAAAGCTAGTGGGACCGTGAAAGAAACCTCGGGTGGGCAGGTGAGGTCAAGAACCATGTTCGATGCTTGTGGGGCATTTTCTCACATAACACTACCAAGTGCGACAAATATTTGATGTTTAAATTATTTAGGCTCCCTTGCTCCAGAGGTGACTTCTTTAGGTGAGCCGGAGCTATCTATGTATGTGTCCCTGGCTCAAGTCACAGAGGGTAAATATGAAAATTCGAATGGGGGAAATATGTCCTGTGACTGTGTTCAGAAAGCAAGGAGAGGGGAGATGGAGGGTCTAGCAGCGGGGCAATTCATCGAGTTGACGGCCACCCCGGCTTGAGTTTGAGGAGAAATATGGGCAAAGAGAGAATGTCAGGGAAGCAGCAAAGGGGAGAGAGGCAGCCGAGGTTCTGGGTGTCTGGGAGGGTTGATGTGGGAGTCACTGATGGAGTGAGTCTGACTGTGGTTTGGACTCCCTACCCTTCCTGGTTTCTTTGCAAAGAATTAGCTTCTCACTCCATGGGGCACAGGAAACCCATAAATATGCCCACTGTTGCCCCTGAGGAATGAAGCAACCCTGTGCGGTGCCCGGCACAGGGGTGAGCTGGCCCCGTGCAGAGGTGTGCCTCCTGGGGAGGTTTAGGTCTGCTGTAGTTCAGGTGCAAAATCCCCAAGGGCCAGCCTGGAGGGCAGAGGCTGGGGTAGGGGAGGCAGCTTTCTGACTTCAACCCCCTCCTGCTTCATGACGACAAGTAGCTTTAGAGCCCTTGGTAGCATTTCTTGTTGGTTGGAAGGACAGTAGGACGAATCCATTCATTTCAGTGCTGATGTTTCTCCGGGAACATATACCTGAGTGGGTGCATGTGCTCTATACACACAGTTTCTACCCATGTGGCTTAATCAACATTCCTGGACTTGAGAAAACCCAGGGGCACAGGGACCATGGTTCAGCCCGCCTCACCTGCTAACATTCAGAGAGCATTTTTCAATGCTTTAGTGTTATTCTCACTTTCCCAGGTGAGACATCCCCCCACCCTCACACACACACACACACACACACACACACACCCCTTCATACCTTTCTATCTTTCATTTTCATTTTCCTGTAGCCAATCCTGTAGGTGACTCCATTACCATTTCTAATCAATATTTTATGTACATATATAATCAGCTGGAGTGGGAGTGAGCATGCCGGCCTGCGTGTGCCTGTGTATAAATGTATCCGTGAGCCACCCGGCAGGAGACCCTCGGCATAAAAACTGGGGGAGTAGGGGGGGGGGAGCTGCCAGTGACCACTTAGTTGCTATTAAAGAAACAAAGAACAAATTGTCCTGAAGGTAAAATATGTGGCTTCACACGTAGGAAAAATGCCACATGGTAATTCAGAATCAGTGACCCAGAGAAAAACAAAGGGGGAAATTAATTTTTAATGGTACATTTAAAAATAAATCACGGTGAGGACATGAGCCTTGGTTTTCCAAGGGAGGGGCTCTAGGGAATAAACCCCCGTGCCTGCCACCCTTCTGGAAGTGCAGGCTGCCGCGGAAGAGGATGGGTGATCGGGGGCCGGACTTGTTCGCGCCCAAGGGCGATAAACTGGGAGGAAACAGGAGGTCAGTGAGGAAGGCCCGGTCCCCGGAAGGCCCTTTCCAGCTCAGTGAGAGCCTGACATCAACTGGAAATTTCCTCCCGGGGCTTATTATTTCCCCAGTCCCCTTCATTTCAGAAACAGTCCTCTATTTTACCAGTGATTGGGATACATGAAAAGATGTTTCATAAACATATATATATATATTTATAGAAGCAACCTGTCCCACAGTTAAGTATCCCATTTAGTCCAAGAGAGAGGGACAGAAGGGACTTTTCGAGGAAAGCCCTGCGAGGGAAGTGGCTGTGATAGAGAATTCATGTCACAGCCCGCCGTCTCCGTCTCAGAGTGCCCCCGGCCCTAGCTCAGGGGGTCCTTGTATCTTTGTCTGGATTCATGTTCCTCATAATTGGTTTTTTAAAATATATTTTTATTGCTTTCAGAGAGGAAGGGAGAGGGAGAGAGAGATAGAAACATCAATGATAAGAGAGAATCACTTATCAGCTGCCTATTTCACGCCCCACACTGGGGATCGAGCCCGCAACCCGGGCATGTGCCTTGATTGGGAATTGAACCGTGACCTCCTGGTTCACAGGTCGATGCTCAACCACTGAGCCATGCTGGCTGGGCCCAAATGGCTTTTCCAGATAATATAAACTCATTGAAGAAGTGTGTCTCCCTCCTCAGTCCTTTGTAAAATGCCTTGTTTCTTTGGAACGCTTGGAACTGGAGGGATCTGTGCAAGTCTAGCAGGCCAAAGGGAAGGGTGAGAGAGAGATATTGAGAACACGTGTGCATGGGGGCTGGCGATGGCATCGGTGTGTGAATGGGCAGGATGCAAAAGGAGAGAGAATTTAGAAGACAAAGGGACAAGAAGCAGATGCTTTTGATGGTTCTACAGTGCCCTTCTCTGGAACTTGTCTTCCCAAATGCTCTACAGTGGTCGGCAAACCGCGACTCGTGAGCCACATGCGGCTATTTGGCCCCTTGACTGTGGCTCTTCCACAAAATACCGACTTCTGTGCATGGGCCACGAAGTTTCAATCGCACTGAACGTGCGCGCCCGCACGTGGTATTTTGTGGAAGAGCCACACTCAAGGGGCCAAAGAGCCGCATGTGGCTCGTGAGCTGTGGTTTGCCGACCACGGCTCTAGGACAACCTCAACATGATTCAAATTATTTGTGGTTCTAATTTAAGGGGAAGGGATAGCAAATTCTTAGACCACAAGCTATTCCTTCAGAGTGAACTCCAACCCACACCCTGAACACCCCATGCTGATGCCTTCCCACACCTGTGGGCCCTCCTGGGGCTCTTTCCACCTCTCCGGAAAGTGAGTCCTCCAAGTGCTGGCCCAGCCTGACCAACCAGGAGGTCTGCCCAGAACCAGCCCGAACTCCCTCCGGCTCTGCTGGGAGCCTCTGTCTTACAGTCTGGTGACTCTTGACCAAATGTTCCCGCAGGGACCCTAGCACGGCTTAGTGCTCAACCTCTGCTGTCCTCACAGGCTCTTAGTTCTTAGAAGGTACGTGGACCCAGGAAGGGGCTTCAAGTAGAGGGTCCACAGACCTGCCAGGAACTTGGGGATGGGCTGGAACCAGATAAGTCCGAGTCCACATCCTGCCTGTTTGCCCTTGAGGCCTTTTGCTGATTTCGACGGATAAATCAAAGACCGTAAGTGCTGGTGACCCCTGACAGGGCTTCTCTCTGGTGAGTTCCCCTTTCTCAGCCCCAGACCTCCAGGAGCTTGTGTGTGGTCATTCTTCAGAGATGGGGCCCATGGGCTTCCTCTGGTCCCGGTGTCCCCGTGGCTGGTGTGGCCTGGTCCCTGGGCAAGGAGGTGGTGGTAGTTATAATTGCAAATGTAATTAGCAGACCAGCTCTGGGGGACGGGGATGCTCACCTTCTCTGCACATCACGGTGACCCTGCGATGGCTGGCCGGGCAGATTAACTCTCACCGGGCTAGCCTGCCTCCTGCCTCTGGTGCGGCCACTGACCTTTCACTGATAATGGCAGAACTGTCCTGGTAACCAGTGGCAGGGCCAGCCCCCGTCCTCAGAGGGGATGTCAGGGCAGTGTCTGGGAGAGGTGAGTTATTTCTTCCCTGGGCCACTGGACAAGTGACCCTCGCCTCTCGTAACAGTGCGACCCTGTGTGCAGGCTGCTCTGGGCATTTCCTCCCTCTCTTCCCCCGCATGGCACGCTGCAAGGATGTGACTTTGGGCCCGTGCTGGTCTGTAGCCCTGGGGGCCATCTTGGAGAAGGGCAGGCTCTAGAGGGGACACATCTTAACTTCCAGCGAGCACTCCTGAGGCTCAGCGGGCAGGGGGAAGGGACTGCCTGCTGGCTCCTGGGTTCTGCAGAGCTGGACAGCCCGGGGTGCCACTCAGGGAGGGGCTCAGCCATAGGAGAGCAGTGGCTCCATTTGTCCCTGGGAGCAGAGAGCCCCCGGCCAACCACCCGGACAAGTGGGGAGCCACGGAGCCACGTGTTCTCCCCTCTCCTGTGAGTGCACTTGTACCTGCCTGTCTAGAGCATCTTTCTGTGCTGATCAGGATTAGACTAGAAAGGAGCCTACAGCCCCTTTATTTATAAGCAGTGTCTTAAGGGAGTGTCAAGCCCTGTCTTATTGCTGTCAGCACCCCCGTTGGAGGGGATTTCTCTGAACCCCAAAACACGAAAAGCTGCATCCATTCCCGGGAGAATTCCTACCTGAAGGGTGTGTGTGTGTGTGTGTGTGTGTGTGTGTGTGTGTGTTATGGACTGTTCCCCTTCAGGATGGGAGAAAGAGGGGGCAAGGGGCTCTGCTATTGAAGCGCAGCCCCTGCTCCTGCGGTACCTGGGCCTGGCCAAGGTCAGGCTGTGGCCACATTCCAGTGGGAGCTGTGGAGCCTGGGGTTTTTCCACGGTGCGAGAGGGAGCACCGAGGGAGCTGGGGGCAGGCTGTCCCTGCAGCCGACTTCGGTCTTTCTTACCAGTAAGAGCCTCTCCAGTGTGCTGGCCTGGTAGGGCTGGGCAGAGCCCGGAGTACACGAGGGGGCAGCCCTGGCCACACTCACAGGAGCATTTGGGCAGTTCTGGTCCAGGTTCCTGGCTTCCCCTTCTCTCCCTGGATGTGGCCATTGATCATCTATAGCTGAAAGGGTCAAATGTTTTCTTAAATCGAGGAAAATCATGCTAGTTAACCTGCCTGTGGGACTTTCAGTACGGAATTGGACAAGGCAGAAAAACACCCCCATTGGTTGAATGGCTTAAATTCAAATGTGTATGAACTCGGATTAAAATAAACCCTAAACAAAAGTTTTCCTGGGGGTTAGAGACATAATTTTTCCCCATCTTTTTAATCTATACACATTTTAGTCCCAGAGAAGTTCGTTCTCTCTCTCTCTCTCTCTCTCTCTCTTCCTTAGGACTTTAAAATATTCTATTCAATACTGTTGTTCTGCATCTCTGGGATTGAACCTTTTCTGGGAACGGTTTTCTGGACAATGTTATTTTATTCCTCAATGTCATTTCATCCAGAGGTCAATAGGCAGTTAAACAAGCTCCGACAAGGTTCTGTTTTTATCTTCTGGTTTTAAATGTGATCAATTTTCATTTAAAACGATATCAGGGTCCTCTCCTGCCAATCACAGCAGCGGCCAGCCTCACCCGGGACACCGGTGTTTGGGAAAGACTGCATTTAAAGCTGTACGGACCCAAAGCCCCAATGAGAGGCAAGCCTTTCACCCAGGAAACGAGGAGGTTCAAACCCCCAGCCCAGGTGTTATTTCCACTTGCGCTCTTTTTTAAAAAATTGCTTGAATTCCCTTGAATTTATAAATTAGGTTTTTGTTTTATTCTTCTTGTTAATTTTTTAGGATTTTATTATATTTATGGTTTTGGTATTTTTTTTACCTGGTGTGTATTTTTTTTTTAAAGATACCTGAAAAATGGTTTTTGAGCGTCGCTGGCCTTTTCATGTTTTCTTGGTTTCTGAAGGGCAAAGCGCAAGGAAATACAGTCGTAAGGAAATGCTACGGGAAGGTGGGGGTGTGAAGGGTGATGTTTTAGATGAGATTTCTCTCATGTCTTACAACTTAACATTTTCCTTTGTCCTTACTTATTTCCCCCTCTATTTGTATTCCAAGTGGCTCTAGTTTGCCCTTGTCCTTTTATCCCTCTTTGATTTTCTGTTTTGGAGGAAGGAAGATAGGGTGTGTGGGTCTGGGGGCGTGGTGTCTACCGGAATGTGTGCATGTGCATGTGCCTGTGTGAGCGCGTGGGTGTGTTGGAGCTGTTTGGAGGGGCTGAGCAGGATTACCGGGTGAAGTCCCAGAGCCGTGTGCCCTCGGTGGCCAGCCTGTCCTGATGCTGCCTTCAGTGTCTGAGGCACTGTCAGGGATCGGCTCACCTGCATTGGTGGAAACAGGGAGGCAAAAGCCTCCTGGTCACAGGCAGATGCCAGGTTTGCTGGGCCTGTTATCTGAGAAAGGCGGTGTGGGTGAGGCTGTCAGGAAGCACGAAACTTTATTCAAAGGCAATATTCAAATCTCTCCTCTCGTCTCACTTCCTGGCACTTGGAGCTCTTGTTTGGGACCTTGGCCACGCAGAGTAAACGAGCTGGCGTGTCCTTTTGTTTTTTGCCTTCCTGATCGATCGGCAGAAAACCTTCCCTCCTGATGGCGAAACATCCCTTCAGCACACATGCAGAGCGCGCTGTTCACCCTTTTCTATAGGCCTCAGTCCTTGTCGTTTGTCTCTTGGGCGTGTTGACATTGTCTACCTAGGCAACCAAGCTGAACACGCTGTGGCAGAAAGAACACTGCTTTTCCAGAAATCATAGCAATAATGTGAGGGTTGTAATAATTATGAGAACAGTAATAACAGCTTGCAGCTCTTTCTTCCCCAAAAGCACAAAGCAGTTCTCATAACCAGTTTCTCATGGTAACGGGATGAGGTTTGCTGTGGCTTTCCCCCCTAACGTAAATGTTTGCCTGCAAACATAACCATGCATGTCTAAAGCCATCCAGGAGCTGAAACTGCCTGGCCTCTGAAATAAAGGACAAGCAGGTAGTCTGCCACATGCCCCACCCTGAGAAATGCTGGGTGCGTTGCCTGTGAGTCAGGAGGGGAGAAACGTGTCTTGCAGAAGGATGCTGCGTCAGGTCTGACCCCTGCCACGAGCGTCTGAGGCCCATGCTCTGCCTCTAGATCTCCCTGAGTTCCTTGGTTCCTCTGGCTGCGATCTCAGGAGCGAGCGGTTTGCAGACCAAAGGCACACAGAGGTCGGAGTGCAGTGGGGGGGGGGGGGGGGGGGGGGGGGGGGCGGCTATGACTTGGCGCATGTGAATAGCTGGGAAAAGAACTGTGTGAAGAGAGAGGCAAAGTCACCTCGCCACCCTTGATTGCCTTCTTGTTCATCCAGCTTCTCTGAGGCTGTTGCTCCCTGCTCCTGGGTACCTCCGCCTGCCCTCTGGAGGCAGAGGGACCCTCTGGGCCCCGTGACCCCTCCTGTGACTCCTCATGCTGACTTCCAGGCTCAGACCTGCTCCCGTGCAGACTGCTCATCTGGGCGTTACTTTTGAAATCGGAGCTGCCTTTGTTATTTCCTCTCATTCCTCACCCCCCCCCCCCTTTTTTTTGTATGTGTCTTCAAAATAGGAGGCAGCCTAATACACGCACCAGCCCAGTATAAAGGAGGCACCTAATATACCAGGTTCCCTCAGCTCTCTGTATTTCTTTTCTACTTTAATTTTTTTTTTACTTATGTTCTTATTTAAATTTTTTTTTTCTAAAAGAAAAACAACCCAAAGCTTCGGGCTTTTAATTGATTATTAACTGATTTAACAAACAAAACAGCCTGCCCCCAAGGATCCCAGCCAGAGTGGCCATGCTGCTCAGGTCGAGCGAGATCTGCTTTTCCCCCCTCAATCGGCGAGAAACGTGATAGCTTCAATTCCCTTGTTGGACCCCGAGTAAAAAATTAATTCATGAATAATAAAAACCAATCAGTCTTGTTGAGTTTAAGAAGGATTAGGAGAAAGGGTGTTTTTTTTCTTACAGAGAACATTTGGAATCTGCATGTCATTGTCCCCGAGTGGTGGGATGGCTTGAGCGTGCCTTTATTCACAGCAAATGAGCTGTTTATCATCCCGGGGTGTGACCCCCCCCCCCCCCAGTTGTGAGGCCAACTTACCGAAGACTGTAGTGGGCTTCCCACCCGCCTCTCCCCGACAATCTCGTGCCCCACGCCAGTGATGGTTTATTGAAATTAAGACAGTTTCCTGTGTAAGGGGCACAGGACCAAATAGCACGCAGACCTGGGGTTGCATCAGGAATAAGCCGGTTTGTCAATGGGATGGAATCTGTCTTGGTTTCCTTCCTCTTTCTTTCCCTGGGAAGTAATTGACCAGAAATGTAGGTGCCTTTGCAAGAGCTACAGAAACAAGACCTGTAGCTATTCTTTTTCGTTTCCACTAATAGTATCTTCCTCCCAGGGTTGTTGTAAAGAGTAAACCCTGTTCATTCACAAGTGCCAGGATGCAGTGGGCGTACGTACACTAAGTGTTCCACGTTCTTACTAATTTCTTGATGTTACTTTTTGGAAGTTCCTTTTCCTTCCTTTGACATAACCTCACAATGAGCGTCCTCAGCAGTAAGATCGGGGTGCTTGGACTGATTACTTTGTTTAATGCGATCAATGTAGCCTGGGTTTCCATAGGTAACACAGGGGATTAGAGAAGGAATTATGATTTGGGACAGGGGTGGGGGGTGTGAATAGGAAATTTCCTCTGAATGAATCCTTATATCCTCAGTCCTGTGGGCAGAATTGCCCAATAAAATATCGGACACCCAGTTAAATTTGGATTTTAGGTAAACTATGACTAATTTTTTTAGTATAAGCATGTCCCAGGTAATATTTGCTAAATCTGACAATCCTACCCATGGGTGTGGTTTTTTTTAAGTTGTTTTGATTAAGAAACACCGTTCCCTTATTTTTTCTGTTTTTGAAGGCCAAAATAATGATTACGTGTTTAGTGTTTTTAAATTTTTTTTTTAAATGACAATCTTTAACTTTTTGCAAATATTAACTTGTTCGGTTGAGCGTGTCCTTAGAAGTGAGTGGGTACTGGTGATGTCTGTCATCCAGACACATCAATAGCATTGCAATCAGGTAAGTAAGTCTGCCGAATGCGGTCTCCGCGCCCAGGACCCAAAGCTGTGGAGTTTTGCCTTGGGGAGGAACTGGGTAAGCCAGGTCTTTTCAGGGACCTGTCTCTGTGTGATGTTTCCCTAACAAGCAGGCTGGGGTCTGGGCTGCTAGAACCTGAGACCCCAGCAATCGGAAGCTACCCTTGCTGCACCCTGGAAGCCAAAGCCGTGGCCTCTGCCTGCCTTCCCGCACAAGGACAGGAGGCTGACCCTTTGGCGGCATCCCCTCGGTGGCTGTGGAGACACTGCCCCGATCAGTGTTAGACGGTGGGGTAGGGAGGACAAGGGGCTAAATCTGGAACAGCCAGTTGGGAGCGTGGATGAACTGGGGCTCACTAATAGGGCACCAGCAAACCCCAGCTTCTCCTCACTGCCTCTTTGGGTGGCAAAGTCACACAGCCTGGGTAAGCACACCATTGTTTAAAGCGTGGTACCTTCACAGCCCCGAGTATGGGGAATGGAAGAGCTCTAGAGCCCCCTACAGGCCTTCGATGGCACTACACCTCATGGGCCACCACGGAGCCTTCCCAGGGTGGGAAGGAGTGTGGAGGACCCCAGTGGGTGAGCCTGCAGAAATGCAGGATCCTGGAGGAGTGGATGCACAACTCCTGCTCCAGAAAACAGGTCTGGTTTGGGAACCGCCTTTCAGAGTCTCTCTCTCTCTCTCTCTCTCTCTCTCTCTCTCTCTCTCTCTCTCTCATTCACCACTTACTCAGTCTCCATGGCTTGTCTGACCTCCAGGCTGGAAAGTGCTCGGGCCTCATTCCATAAGAGGAAAGCCATCCAGCTGCTGGGTTTGTAGAAGCAGCACAGCCAGCAACATTTTCAGAGCCCGGTGCTTGCATTTAGATTCCGTAGTGTCAGAGGCGGGCAGTTGTAATCATAGTAATAGTATGCGCACATTTATTGAGCACTTACTATGTGCCGGGCTTTGTCCTAAGAACAGTTCATGTATTAACTTATTCCTTCCTCACAACGATCCCATGAAGTAGGTCCTATTACCATACCCATTTGACAGGTGAGGAAACTGAGGTACAGAGACATTAAGGCACTCGCCCAAGGTCACACAGCGGGGATTTGCTCAGGGCCAGTCTAGTCTGGCTGCCAGCCTGCTCTCCTAGCCACCACGTGAAATGTCACGCGTTGTGTCTGGAATTTCAGCTAACTCCGCTCTCAGAACACCCCTTCTTAGCTGTGTGGCTTGGACACATAGGTGAAGTTTAGTGCGGAGGTGGGAGGGAAAACTGGGCCCATGTCTCGTTTCTGAAATGGCAGATAGAAGAATCGCCACAGTGTGCTAGGCCTCTCCTCCCCCTCAGCCTGTGTGGTGGCACAGGGGAAGGTTCGGACTTCCTGACATCGTCCTCCAGGGGCGCCCTGATGCTCTGCCCTGCCCCGCGCCTCCCTCCAGTCTGTCATAAACGTATTTGGAGGCGGGACCCCTCTCTTCCCAGCCTGTGCTTTCTCCCATCCCATGCCCCCTCCTTATTCCCTCGCCACCTGTTCTCAATGACCCCTATGTCTGAATCTCAGTGTCTCACTCTGGTGACGACTCGGGATGTGTCACACCAGCCCATGCAACATGGAATTGCAGCATCGCTCTCCAACCCTGCTTCTCCCATGTCTTCCTTTATCGCCCCCTCCTTTGATGCAGGGACGCCAGCCAAGACATGGAGGGTATCTTCTTCTCTCTCTTCATTGTCCAATCACCTCCTTAATCTGGGCAACTTTTATCTAAGTATACACCTCAGACCTATTCCTTTCTTTTTGTACTATTGCTGACCCGGAGTCTGCCTAGCAAACTCCTATTTATCCTTTAAAACCCTTCTCACATGTGAGCGAAGCCATCCCTGACTCCTCCAGAGGAGAAATGGACTTGAATATATGCTTATCTTTTCTCACCAGATTATGAACCCCACGAATATAAACTCATCTCTGTGTCCCCAGTGCCTAGAACAGCACGTAGCACATAGTAGGTGCTTAATGCATATTAACGGAGTTAACCTAGGGAGACAGGAAGTAGTTAAAGGGGAATTCCAAGGGCAAAGAGGGAGGTCAAAGCCATGAAAAAAGTGTCCAGGAGGGACCTGGTTCTGCAGAGTCTGTTGCCTTGTTGATTGACAGGGGCAAAACTGGCTGGCTAGGTGGGCGTCCTCCTCCTTCTGGGGGCAGTATAGGGTAGTGGTTAGGACTGCGTATAGAGCCTGGCCCCAGTGATGTGCTGGCAGCTCAGACTGGCTTGGGAGAACTGATTGTTAAATTTTCAGGAATTTTGTGAGCTGATGGTTAAATACAAACATTAAAAATGAAATTATATACGCTTACAAGTAAATAGATTGTATTACTAGTAAAAGCAATGATAATAAGTACTCAAAACTCATGACTTCCCAATATTTTACCACCTTGAGCTTTACATTCTTGAAGTCAGTTTGCATCTCACGCGTCTGCGTGGTGGAAATGCTATATGATGGTTTGTTAGGGGCGCGTGGCTTCACAGTGCACAATGCCAGTGATGTCACCGTGGTAGCTGGAAACTGGCCACGAAGGGAGTATCTACCCCATGGAGATCGGCGAATGCTTCAATCGGTCCCCCTCTCCCAGCTGGTTGTTAAACCTTTACCCCCACCCACTGCCTGGCTGTGAGACAGGATGAGTGACTTAAACTCTGTGCCTCAGATTCCCATCGGCAGTGACCCCCTGGTTGTTACAACGATTAACCAATCACGGGTGGACCTGGAAAATATTATGCTCAGAGAAATAAGCCAAACTGAGAAAGACAATTACCACCTGACCTCACTTATTTGTGGGGGCAAAGGAACAAAATGAATTGACCAGCAAAATAAAATAAATAAAAGAGATTAACCATTGATCCACACAAAGAGCTTAAAGCAGAGGCTGGCTTGGCTCTTTTTAGGATTTCTTCCTCGTGGCTCCAGGCATGTCCCTATCCAAATTCTATCAGAACAAATGACCTTCCCAGGTGGAATATGAGGTTTATGCCTAAGGTGTAAGGTTACTGCTTTTCCCTGCTGGACTCTTGGTTTAACTGTAGTGGCTAAAAGCAGGAAGCACGAAACCCTAGTTTTCCAAGAGGAGAGGTGGGGAGGTATGCTCAGTCCTCCGGGCCGGGGAGGATTGTGGATTGTGCCTCAGGCCCTGTGAGGCATTGGGCCCACAGCAGCAGCCTACCTGGCTGAACTCGGGAGGCCTGACACAGGTGGGGTCAGAGCAGATGCTAAGAATAGCCAAGCTTCAGGTGAAGGGAGGCTCTGTAGGTGGCTAAGGTGGATCCCTAAGGCCATGCAGCTCCTCGCCCTGAAAATGCTGGGGCGGGAAGGGGGTTTGAGGGGGAGGGGTGAAGCCATGTGCACAAAAGCAAGGTCTCTTCTGGCTTTGGGAGATGAGGAATATTCCAGACCGTTCCCAAGTTAGCGCACATGCTGTCAACAGCTTGAGCTGGGGTTGCACGGGCTGAGCTGCAGTTGCGGGGGATGCCATAGGAGAGCATCTGCCTGCAGCTCCCGGGACGGCCTAGACCAGGGAGTTGCCAGAACATGCTAGGGCTCTCCTGGCTCTCCCTCAGCAGGTTCCCCAGTTCCCAGCCAACCTGGAGAGGGCTTTGCACTGGCAGGGAGTTCACACAGGTCACTGGAGATTGCTTCGGGCTCAGAGCTTTGGCATCAGGAGGCCCAGCTCAGTAGTTACACACAGTCCCGCCCAGCCCAGCCCCTTTGGGTGATAAGCGAACTGCAAGCCTGCAGACACCAGGGACTGGCTGGGTCGGCTTTACAACCCGGGATTGAATCTCAGCGCCGGGGCCTCATTTCGTCCTTTGAATCCCTGGTCTGTAGAGAAATGCCCTTGGACATGGCCTTGCCAAGGAGGAGGCAGCCTTAAGAAGTAAACCATCCCTCCTACCTTTCCATGAGAGTCGTTCCTTTACCCTGAGCCGCTCCAGGGCCTGGGTCTGGTTTGTTGTGAAGCTGTGGCACAGGGCTGGGCCCGGAGAAGCCTTCAGTAAATATGAGGGGTACACTTGGGTACATTTTGAGAAAATGTGTGCACTGGGTTGAACTGCCAGTGGGCTGCCTGCACAGGTGCACAGGTTGACTGACCAAGAGAGGGGGGAGTGAGGTCTGAATTTAGTTTTTCTAGTTCACATTACGATATCCGTGGCAGCAAGGGGTTCAGGGCCTAGAGGGGGGCTGAGGGTCAGACCCCGACTCCAACACTGGAGCAGCCCTGGCTGAATGTGCCCTGGTTCTCTGAAGCCTCTGTGTTTCTGTTTGCCCAGCACCATCCCTGCAGCCTGAAGCTTTGTAAGTCTCCATCCGGAAGACTCGTTGCAGTCTTAGCGGCTCCCACAACTCTGTTCCCGTTCCTGCTGGCTCAGGATGCCCACGAGCAGAGGCAGGCGGGGACCCCGTGTTCCCAGACTCAGGTGGCAGGTGGGGTGTGGGTGTGGGTGTGGGTGTGGGGAAAGTGGGGCCTGGCCAGCAGGGGCATGTTGGAGGGGCTGTGGCCAGTCCCTAGCAGACACGGCTTAGGGTTTGAGGCTTTATCTCCCCTGGGTTCCCTGAGCTCCCCCATGCCCAGCTCCACACCAGCTGAGCAGTCCCAGGGGGAGCCCCTGTAGGCTTGACTTGGGGCTCTGATCTGCCCTCCCTAGCGATAGGCACGCCCCCACCCCAAGGCTCTTATCGCCCTGGGCAGTGCCTCTAATGTGGCTCCATTAGACGCCCCCTGTGTGCCGTGGCCATCAGCCTTACTCATCCCCTCCACCCCTCGAAACCTCCTGAGCCCTCCCTCTGCCAGGCACTTCCCTGTGGTAACAGCAATAAGAACAGCTACACGTAGTCTGGCAATGGATTATTTTGTGGAGGTCTGTAAATGTGGTTATCTAAACATTTTCACATGGTATGCCATTTCAGCGTTGCGTGAAATGTCTTTATTGCAAAGAAAAAAGTTAGGTGGGCCCTAGCTGGGTTGGCTCAGTGGATAGAGCATCAGCCTGCGGACTGATGGGTCCCAGGTCGATTCCGGTCAAGAGCACATGCCCCGGTTGTGGGCTCGATCCCCAGTGGGGGGCATGCAGGAGGCAGCCGATCAATGGTTCTCTCTCATCATTGATGTTTCTATCTCTGTCTTCCTCTCCCTTCCTCTCTGAAATCAATAAAAATATATTTAAAAAAGAAAAGTTAGGTGGGATCAGAGCAGTCCAAGAAAACAGGGACCCCTGACAGCCAAGCGATGCCCACAGGGAGAGCGGAGGTCGGGCCAGCAGGTGGGCCCACGGGAGTGCCCGTGCCGGGGGTGTGGCCAGGTGTGGGCTGCATGTGGGTGAGTCTGCAGTGTTCCCAAGCGGGGGCTGGGCCAGCAGCAGGTGCCCCCCGACAGCAGCACCTGCAGGATCTGAATCAGAGGCCTCTCCACGGCGGCAGGGGGCCTGGGTGCTCGGGGTGTGCAGGCGAGGTCTCCATCGCTGCAGTCTTCTCAGGGGCAGCGCTTTGGATTCCGTTTTTGCTGTAATCTCAGCTCCTGGCTGCCCAGATGAGACCAGAGACTGTGCCCTTGACAGGTGGACGTGACCACTCCAGGCTCAATCAGTTTCTCTCCGATTCTGCAGCTATTTGCTTCCTCTCCATCAGACTAGCCCTGCACGTCTGCCTCTGTCATCCTAGGCTTGTCACTGTATGTTTCTCTTCTGTTGCTGGTGACAACAGTAATCATGGATAACATCTGCTGAATGCCTACTATGAGCCCCTGCTGAGGGCCCTGCATGGCTAGTCTGCGGGACTTCCTACTTCCCAGCCGGAGAAGGCAGGATGCGTGGGGGCTGGGGAAGACCCGAGAGGCTCATCAGCTCCTGAGCGCTCATTTCACAAATGGGAGAACTGAGGCTCTGAGCAGAGGAAGTGTCTACAGTCCTGGAGCTCAGGTGCAGAGCTAAGCCCAGGCTCCAGCCTCTTCACCCAGCCAGCGCTTTGTCCCACACTGCCTGTCTTTCCGCATGTACATTCTGTCTGCCCTCAGCTTCAGTAAGGCCCCCATGGCCTTGTGCTCTGAAGGACCTGAACGTGAGCCTCAGGGCGGAGTAGTACAGCCAAGGAGACTGCAGGAGCCAGACAGAACCAGGGGAGGTCTGGACAGACTGACACAAACAGTCCCAAATAAAAAAAAATAAATCAGCCCATCCATTATGGCTCAGTGGTTGAGTGTCGACCTATGAACCAGGAGGTCACGGTTTGATTCCAATTAGGGCACATACCTGGGTTGCAGGCTTGATCCCCAGTAGGGGGCGTGTAGGAGGCAGGTGATCAATTATTCTATCTCATCATTGATGTTTTTATTTCCCTCTCTGAAATTAATAAAAATATATTTTTAAAAATAAATAAAAATAAAGAATTGAAAGGGTTTCAGTAGATGAAACTGGTAGGATGCAAGGTAAGTGGATCTTCCTGGCAAGGTGGCCTCCTCCACCTGGGTTTCTCTGCCGTTGCCCCTCAATGCAGGCCCTTGACCCCTTCATGCTTCTCTCCCACAGCCATCATATACATATATATGTTTTTATTGATTTTAGAGAGAGATGAAGGGAGAGGGAGAGAGAGAGAAACATCAATGAGAATGAAGCATCCATTGGCTGCCTCCTGCATGCCCCCTAGTGGGGGATCCAGCCCAAAACCTGGGCATATGCCCTGATAGGGAATTGAACCTGTGACCTCTCTGTATGGGACAACGCTCAACCAACTGAGCCACACCAGCCAGGACATCCCCAGGCCATCTCTTTAGCTGTTCTCTGTTCTTGGTGACGAAAAGAGAGACACAGTAAGAAGCTCCTCTTCCCGTGGGCATGTGGAAGAGACGATGGAAGAAACAAGCCACGTGACACTAAAGACCACGTACTCTGCCTGGCTTACATTGGCCTTCCTGGTGCCTCGCCCCACGGCTGGCATGAAAATTGGCACGCCTGGCCCCGCTGCCAGCCCTGTGGGTACTTCCAGGCAGCATCCTGGCTAACTGCAGCCCATGTCAAGGTTAATACCTCCCGGCCATCCCTGGTCTGATCAACCTCAGTGTTCCTGTGTCCACAAGAGCAGCTGGCCCAGCTGCCAAGGCTAAGGAAGGGCTCCTTGGTGAAGGAGAGGGGTCCTTTCTGACTCAGGATTCACACTAGATGGACGTGCAGGAACAGGCAACCCCTGTGTGATGTGGTGGAGAAGGTGGGACCTTTGAAGTCAGATAGGTCTGAATTCACCTGGCAACTCTGCCTTCCACCTTTGCTGTGCAACCTTGGGCAAGTCACCTAACCTCCCTGTGTCACCCTGGCCTCATCTGAAAAATTGAAATGATAATCCTTCCCTTTAAGGTTACAGGAAGATTTAATAAAGTAACACTTGTTAAATGCTCATCCAGGGGTATTGTCAGGATTTCATGGAATCAGCCCTGCCCTGAGCATTCTCTGTAGAGGTTGCTGTGGTCATTTGCAAATTTATTTTAAAGTATTACTGAACTGTGAGCTTATTATGTTTTTTCCAGCTAATGGAGAATAAAGGTACTGAGATCATGGTATAGGGCAGCTGTGGGCAAACTACGGCGGATCCGGCCCGTTTGAAATGAATAAAACTAAAAAAAAAAAAAGACCGTACCCTTTTATGTAATGATGTTTACTTTGAATTTATATTAGTTCACACAAACACTCCATCCATGCTTTTGTTCCGGCCCTCCGGTCCAGTTTAAGAACCCATTGTGGCCCTCGAGTCAAAAAGTTTGCCCACCCCTGGTCTAGGGGATGGAGAAATACTGTGGCATTAAAGGGAGACCCTCACAGGTCCATCGAGACTGGTACCAAAATACAGGCAGCAGAGAGTTAAGTGGGAAAAAGTGGGTGGGCAAAAGTAGGCTTACCGTTGTTTGTATGGAAAATAAAATAATACAACAATTAATAAATAACAATTCAAGAATAAACTTCGTGTTTTGTGTGCTCACAACTGTAAACTGGCTGTTGCCCCGCCCTGTATGAAGTACAATCGCATTGATGGGTTTTAAGTTTCCGTTGCTGGGCATTAGCTTTGGAAACTTCTGGGAGGTGACACAAAGGCTGTCATTTGAGTCACCTCCGGGGAATCTGCTTTAAATTCCTGGGATTGGGAGAGATTGTTACCGTTGATGTTACCCTTTGATCGTATGCAAGTATGTACAGTATTCTGCAATGAAACCCATTTTCCATTAAAAGTTGAGGAAGTCAAAACAGGAAAGCAAACTCGCAAAACTTCCTAAGAAAAAAACACCTCAGCATTAAAAAGGGTCTTTCTACAAACCTAGAAGCCAGTGTGCAGACAGACCAACTTCTAGAAACAGGGTCTGTCCTTGCCCTCCTCCTCCCCCCCCCCCCCCACCCCTGCCGCGTGCTCTTCTCACCAGCCCAGGGGACCTCTGCCAGCAGCCCCGACAAAGACAAACCAGGTGGGCGCTCAGCCCGCAGGCTGGGCTCCCGGTGGCGGAGCTGACAGTGGACGCGACAGCCCAGCCAGGCTTGGCCCCGGGTTGGCAAGGGTTGGCCTCTCACCAGCTCCTTTCTACACTTCACGCCTCACGGAGCCAGGCCGAGGGAGTCACTGGAGGATCGTGACTGGACGAGTGGGCGGCTGCCCCCTGCCTCGGAAGCCATTAATCTTGTGTCTCCCGGCCTCTTGTGCTCCCGCTCCGGCCGCCCTGGCACAGGCTGACTCGGGGAAGGACATGAAGAGGGGCCCTGGGCTTCTCTCCACGGTGGACCGGGACCCTGGGAAATACCATCTGGCTTTTCTGTGTGTCTCTGACACCCATTCCCCAGGTCGGGACACGTCAAAGAGAGCTGTGTCTGCTGACAGTTCTCATTGTTATTCCTTTGGCAGGGCCTTCGGATTCAAGGTCACAGGTAGACTCGTGCTCCCAGAGGCTGCCTGTGGGACCTGGGGCCTTCCGTCCTAGGAGGCCTGGGAAGGGGGCTTGTAGAGGGCGACCCGGGACCACGCCAAGGGCAGGACCCTCTCCCTGCCCCGGACAGGCCTGCAGGGCCAGGCCAGGCAGCAGAACGCCCTGGCTCTGCATTTCCTCCCCTGCAGTCTGGCTCTTCCCACGCAAACCAGCCAGCGCGCCAGGGACCCAATCTGGGGTGTCAGCAAATGTGCGTGGTTTGACCTTGGCCCTGGGAATCTCGGCTTTACTCTCAGATCGGCATTTTCTTTAAGAAGGCGAGGTTGCTGGCTTCAGAGTGATTCCAAAATAGAATTATTTGGTGTAAAGTCAATTTGTGTCGACGAGAGGGTCTTTGATGAACCTGGACGCTTAGTACTCAGAAGTGGACTTCGTTCTGAGCAGTGAGTCCTCCGTCGCTAGAGGCATGCAAGCGGCAAGGGGACCTGTTTGGAATGTTCTAGAGCAGTGGTTCTCAATCAGTGGTTCGAGACCCCTTTGGGGGTTGAACGACCCTTTCACAGGGGTCACCTAAGACCATCCTGCATATCAGATAGTTACATTACGATTCATAACAGTAGCAAAATTACAGTTATGAAGTAGCAACGAAAACAATTTTATGGTTGGGGGTCACCACAACATTAGGAACTGTATTAAAGGGTCTCGGCATTAGGAAGGTTGAGAACCACTGTTCCAGGGGCTACATCAACGGGCAGGAGATTGAACACTCTGTCGGAATATCCCCCTTTGGAATATATATCTTCATTTTATATCGGTGGGGAGCAGAGGGTGGGCCTGAGTGAGGCCCCATTGGACATCTTCTCACTTTTATTTCTGCATCATCCTGCTTATCTTCCCAGTGGGGGCCAGTGCCTCCTGAGCCGGCCTGCGCTTGTTAGCAAACTGGTTCCCTACCCTAAGAGCTGACATACGTGTACGTGTTTTCTCTGTGCCAGGCACACACTGCTTTTCCCTGGTTTCTCTTTGTCTCTGAATCTCCATTGTACTGCAGCGTAGGCACATGTATTTTCCTCCTTTTACGGATGAGAAGATGGGGCCCCAGAGAGGTTGAGGAGCATCCCCAAGGTCACAGAGCTAATGAGAGGCAAAGCCGGGATTTGAACCCAAGTCCACACCCAGAGTCCACTGTGCTGGACACCCCTGTGGATGACAAACGATCCCTGCTGTATTCATTCCTCTCTTTGTTGGAAATTGTTTGGTTTTCCTTTATTTACGCCATCAGGGCTCAGAGGCAGCCAAGAAACTGGGTGGTCCCTGCTCTGCTGCTTCCTGCCCCGTAGGTCCAGCGATGGGGGGGGGGGGGGGGGCAGGGGGGGGCGGGGTTGGAACCACCCCCTGGGCGAAAAGGGGGCAGGGGCATTCATTGGGGTTGGCCCATCAGTGGCAGCATCTCATCAGGCACCAGAGCCACATGCTCATCGAGTCCTCCCTTGAGGTTCCCTCGGAGGCAGAGGCCCTCCGGCCCTTGGTTGTACAGATGTGGAAACTGAGGCCCAGAGAGGCTGTGCGGTCGTGCAGCTAGTGGACAGTGGAGTCCGATTCAAACGAGGGCCTATCTGACTCCTAAGCTCAATGTCACCACCGCCACCCGCATGCTATACAGTTCGGCCTCCGCTGTCTTGTTGAGGGATGGACGGGGAACAGGCAGGGCGCAGGGGCACAGGTGGGCAGGGATTATTTTAATCCTCATTTTCCAGGTGGACACCTGAAGCCGAGAGTGTCTTGTTGAAGTCAGAGGCTGGGGGCGAAGTTACCACCAGGCCCCGCTGTGTCCCCGGCTCCGGGCTGCCTTCTGTATATGCCGAGGGGCCCACACAGCTGACGCCGATCCTTTGGGAGGAAATGGCCATGTGGCTGCGTGCAAGGAGCGGGGACCGATGATTTGTTGGCTGCCTGGGTGTTTTCTCCAATCAGTGCACACATCCTCATTTGAATAGATGGAGTGCTTTGACCAATCCAACCGGAAACTCCCTGGGGTGGAGTCCGAGGCCCTGGAGTAGCCCCTTTGGTAGATGCGTGATCTTAGACACGTCACTTAGCCTCTGAGCCTCCGTTTTCTCAGCTGCAGAATGGGAATAACAGCACCAGCTCATCGGGTTCCATGTGAGGGTTGAGTCTCCAACAGTGGTGAGATCTGGCTCCCGGGAGGCCGGCTCTAGCCGCACCTCCATCCCTCACTCCTCGTAGGCCCTCAGAGTCCACCTCATCTCTGAATATGCCCACGGGTGGCGAATCTTCTTTCTTGGGGGTGGATTTAATCTGTAATGCAGCCAAGGTCGTTTGGAGGCAAGTGTAGGGAGTGAGCTGGGTGACAAAGCTGAGCCAAGCGATTTTTGATGACAAAGAAAAGTGAGGATGGGACTCTGTTTCTCGGGTAATCTGGCCGTAAGGCAGTTCCCAAGAGGAACTCCCAAAGTGCTCTGGCCAAAAACAGCCGGGAGCGGGAGGAGATGCCAAGGTGACCACGCTGAAGGCGACAGCGCTCCCCGGGGAGGATACAGATCAGTTGGTCACAGTTGGTCTCCTGATTCACAATCGCACCTGCTGCTCCCGACCAGCTGCCACCACTGCGTGGAGCAAACCCAGAGGGGGGCTCTGCAGGCATCCGGGGGGGGGGGGGGGCGTGGGTAATTGTGGCAGCCAAGGGGCAGGCCCCTTGCAGAATAAGCAATGGCCCAGCAAGATGCTTACAACTTCCTCGTCTTGCCAGCCAAACCTGAAAACTGCTCCGCAGAACACACACTGCTTTGGCCGGGAAGCCAGACGAGCCCAGCTCTCCAATCTAGCTGGAGGACCACCCGCCCCCCGTCTCCATCCCCGGTACATCATCTGAGGATTAGCCTGGCAGTGGGAGCCTTAAAAGTGGGCACTTAATCCCCCTTTTTTTGAGTTGTCATCCCCTGGAATTTTGCTTCTGAGAGAATTCTGGAGAAACCATTCTGGGAAAGGTAGAACTATAGAATACTTTTTGAATAAGGAAATAGCCAATGCCCTAACCGGTTTGGCTCAGTGGATAGAGCATCAGCCTGCGGACTGAAGGGTCCCATGTTCGATTCCGGTCAAGGGCATGTACCTTGGTTTCGGGCACATCCCCAGTGGGGGGTGTGCAGGAGGCAGCTGATCGATGTTTCTCTCTCATCGATGTTTCTAACTCTCTATCCCTCTCCCTTCCTCTCTGTAAAAAAAAAAAAAAAAAAAAAAAAAAAAAAAAAGCCAAGACAAGCCCTGGCCGGATAGCCCAGTGGGCTGGAGCATCGTCCTGAATACCAAAAAGGTGCAGGTTCGATTCCCAGTCAGGGCACATACGGGAGGCAACAGACTGAGGTTTCTTTCTCACATTGATGTTTCTTTCTCTCTCTCCCATCCTCTCTCTCTCTAAAATCAATTAATAAAACAACAACAACACCCAAAACAAAACCATATCCTTGGGTGATGATTAAAAAAAAGAAAAAGAAAACGAGCAGGAATGTAATTTGGGGAGACAGGTAGAGCATGGGGCTGGAGAACTCTGATGGCAGCACATGGACCTCAGTGCCGGCCTGCAGACTGTTAGAGATGAGAACAAAACGGGGAAAGTCAGAGCCGCCCCGAGAGCTTTCCCAACTCGCTCACATCAGTTCGAGGCTGTGCTGTATTCTGAGATTGTGGCCGTCCTCATGGGGGTATGAAAGTGGCTTTGCTTTTGTGAAATGACGATTATACCGGACTCTTTTTCCTTTATGGCTCTCACTTGACAATATAGTCAAACTTGTATTGGTTCCCAAATTTGGTGGAATGGGGTTTAGCCCATGGATTGGAGAACGAGGAACCAGAAACCAGGTGTCCTCCCGCTGGACAGGCTCTGTAGGGAGCCTGAGGACAGCGAGTGCAGACACGGGAAACAGGTGTTCACTGGGAGGCTCCTGGGAGTGGGGCTCTGTCTCCTTGTCCATGGACCTGTGCGCTTTGTGCTCCTCACAGGGCAGCCGGTTCGAAGTCGCAGACATAGGAGATTTTTTCTCTGCTTGAGCACCTCAGAGAGCCATGGTCCTCACCCTCCCTGTCAGCTCTGAGGTCTGCCTCCTGCAGGGAGTTGCATGTGTCTGAGAAGAAAGGCTCCTGTCACCCTTTGTCGTGAAGGCAGTTCAGGGCCAGGCCGCTGCTGAGGCCAGCTCAGCCCTGGGTGTTCACGTGGGAGGATGGAGAGGAGAAAAGCACTGAACTGCTTGTGTCAAAGATGGGAAGAAATCTGAAACAGACTGGGGAATGCCATTCATGGAAGAGCAGGCCTCCCTAATCCCCTCCCGGTCTTTTCAGCCTGGAGACTTCTGATTCAAGAGATGGTGATGAATGGGGACCACAGTGATACATTCTTCAGAGGGAACCCCGGGTTTAGGTTGCAGGTAGCCCCAGAACAGAGGCCCTGGTCCCTTAGATTCTGACCCTCCACTGCAGCATTCCTTGAAGACTTTATGGAATTTAATGACTGCAAGATGCCCTTGTGGAGAAAGAAGCTTTCTGTGGTTGCATTAGTCAGGGTTCTCCAGAGAAACAGGACAAATAAGGGGTGTGTGTGTGTGTGTGTGTGTGTGTGTGTGTACCCCTCACCTCCACACATATCCTATATAATAAAGGGCTAATATGCAAATTGACCAAACAGTGGAATAACCAGTCGCTATGATGTGCACTGACCACCAGGGGCCAGACGCTCAATGCAGAAGCCGGACTCACAGCTGGTGAGTGCAGTGGTGGTGAGATCCTCTCTAGACTCTGCGGTAGCACTAAGGATGTCCCCCGAGGGCTCCCGGAAGGTGAGAGGGTGCAGGCCAGGTTGAGGGACCCCCCCTCCCGCCCCACAGTGCACAAATCTCATGCACCAGGCCTCTAGTTTATATATATGTATATAAATGGTTTCTACAAATGTTCTCTCAGAAGCAAAATGCCAGGGGATGAAAATACAAGAAAAGGGGAATTAGGTGCCCACTTTTAGGGCTCCCACTGCCAGGACATTAAAATATTTATAACTATTTATGTAAAATATTTTTATATATTTTAATGAATTGACTCATGCAATTATGACTGTAGGCAAGCCCTAAGATCTACAGGGTGAGATAGCTAGTTCAAAGGCCTGAGAACCAGGAGAGCCGGTGGTGTAGTGTAGTTCCAGTCCAAAGGCCAGCAGGCTGGAGACCCAGGAAGAGCTGATGTTTTAGTCTGAGTCCAAAGGCAGGAGGAAGCTGATGTCCCAGTGCGAAAGCAGTCAGGCAGGAGAAATCCTCTGTTACTTGGGAAAGGGCAATAGGCTTTCAACTGATTGGATGAGGCCCACCCACATTAGGAAGGGCAATCTGCTTTAAATGCTAATCTCATTTGACTTGTTCACCCAAGTGTTTTCCTTATGTTTTGACAATGGTACGTGTGGGTTTTTTTGTTTTGTTTTGGCAAAGGAAGGGGAGAAGGGGCAAGATACTTGTGAAAATCCTATGGAATTGGATTCTATGGGCCAGGAGACAACAACTGAGACCTCACTGGTCCTCAGAACTTCCTCTGGCATACCCTCCATCCCTGAAAATACTTGACATTGGCTTCTGGGGCCCCTCCTCCCTGCTGTCTGCTGTGCCGTGCTGGCGAGAGAAGGCGGCCGTCCTTGATTGGCACCATGTGCATGTTGGAGCCTCCACACGCTGTCATGGTCAGACTGCATCCCAAAGTGAAAGGACTGGAGAACTTTCTGAGAGTTCTGTTAGGCTGTGTTTACTGGCGCTTACTCAAGGAGTGCTGGCTTGATGGGTGCTAAGCTCTTTATATGCATGATCTCCCTTAATCTCTCCAACCACCCTTTGAGTTGGGAACTGGTGTCTCATTTTACAGGTCCAGAAATAGGCACAGAGAGTTTCCATGACCTTCTAGCAGGTAGGAAGAGGATTTGAACCCAGGCCTGTGACCACACCACCCCCCTGATGCCCACGGTGTGGCTGGGAAACCTTCAGGAGTGAAGGAAGCAGAGGCCTCACCAGGCTTGTAGTTGGAAGTCGAACAGTTTATCTGAAAGCCCTTACCTGACAAGATGCCTTTTGATGGGGAAAGAGAAAATCAGAGAGATTAGGGGATGGGAGGAAGCCAGTGAGGGGAGACAGACTTTGTATGTGCTCACATTCCAGAGGGAAAGGCAAAAAAAGGACATTGGTTTAGGATGTCCTGGGCCATCATCCCCCTTGCTGGTGACAGACCCTGCCCAGCTCTGCATCTCACTTGGTGCACAAATGGCCTTGTGCCCTTGGAAGTGGTCCCTGAGAGCACCAGATGGAAGGAGGTGATAACAGGCAGCAAGACCCTGCTCAGAGGGAGCAGGACTTGGGTCCAATAACGGGTGTGACTTGGAGAAGTCTAGGTGCTCTCAGATATCTGGCATGCTGTCGGCCTGTCTGCTAAGTGAGCAAGGTGCTGCGTCCTATTTTGCATGAGGGTGTTCCACAGAGGAAGTGTACTGTGTGTTATGTGGGCAACTGTGTCTGTCTTCGGCCGCCAGTGCTTGTCAGGGGCCCAGCTCCTGCCACACAGATACCCATGAGCAATGTGTCTGCATAGGTATGTGTACATACGTACCACCCAAAATGCATTCCTGCATCACACTTTTCAACTATTATATTATACTAGAGGCCCGGCGCATGAAATTCGTGCACAGGTATGGTCCCTGGGCCTCGCCTGGGATCAGGGCCATCTTCCCTAGCTGCTGGCGCTAGCAATGCCCCCCACTGCCACCCACCCAGGTTCCCAGTTTGCCATAGGGCGATCAGAGCCTGACAGCTGGGGGGAGGGACCCAGAGGTGAGCCGGTCCCACCCGCTCATGGCCCCGCCCCTGCTGTGGGTTGCCCTCTGTGTGTGGGGCGACTGGTAAGGTGGGGGCCTTGGCCTGCACTGCCCGCATCCCTGCCACCCACCCCCCGAGTCACTGTTCGCCACTGGGTGATGGGAACCTGCTGGCCGGGGGAAAGGACTGAGAGGTGGTCAGTGCACCTCATAGTGACTGGTCAAATGGTCATTCTGGTTGTTCTGCTGTTATGGTCGCTGGGCTTTTATTATATAGGATGATATGATATGAAATGATATATGATGTTATGATTTGATATAATATCCTTGTTAATCATCTGTCTCTCCCACTAGAATAAAAACTGCTGGAGGGTCAAGGGCTTTATTTTCACTGTCAGACAGTGTCCAGAGCATTGAAGTACCCGATAAATGTTATGGGTAAAGGAATGAATGGACAGACTACGAGGTACGATCTCTTAATACGTGCCCTGGGTTTTCCTCCTGCATATGAACTGCACCCCTTCAGCAGAGGCCCTGGGAACTGCAGTTCGCTGACCCAGCCTCCTTCACCTCCCCTTCCCTCTCCCCTCCGTCCTCTGTCCCTCCTCGCCCTCCTTCTGCTCGCTCGGTATCCCCTCCACTCCCTTCTTAGCACTGCACTCAGTCATCTCTGGCTCCAGCCCAGCCGCTTGAATATCCTTAATGATGATTTTGACTTTTTTCCCCCCTGAGAGACAAAGTCATTTGAAACCAAGCATATGAGCTTGTTTGTTGGCCAAGTTAGTCACTAACCCAGAGATGATAAATGAGGTGTAGTAATCGGACACATATCTTTGAATCCTAATAATATTAATAGTTCTTGAAGAGGGCCCAGTGCCCGGAGGGTAGGATGAACCGCCCTCTAGTTTTCCTTGGGAGGTAGTTGGGGAGCTTCTCCTTGGACTCTGAGTCCCTGGGTGTGATCAGAAGACGGTAGAGTGTGCCTGGCGGCTTTCCCCAGTGAGCCTGGGCGTGAGGCATCGGTAAATGTGCCCAAACAGATCAGAGAGGGAAATAGAGCCCAGAATCTTCAAGCACCTGCTGTGGTCAGGTCGGTAAACCACCCCTAGGAATGTCCTCTGCCAAGGCTGCCCTCTGTGTCACTGCGTCACTGTGTGGCCTTGGCAGGGACCCCCTCTACCCCCACCCAACACACACACATACACTCTGATTCCCTCTCGCCTGTGCTCAGGCCCAGCCCTGCCCTTCCGCGGGCACCTTATTCTTCCCCGTGCTCCGTACCTGCCTGGGGAGCAGCTGTTCAGGAGGCGGGCCCTTCCCCTGTGATAGATGGAGTGGCTGCTGCAGGGGCTGGCCCCTTCCGGGAGTGCAGGTGGAGGGGGGCAGAGTGGCTGTGTCCTGCCTCACAGATGAACCTTGCTGGTTAGGCTCCTCACTCTGCCCACAGCCCTGACTCTGGGGCTGCATTACCACTTCCTGCCCGAGCTCCAGGAGCCCTGATCCCGGGCCACTGGGTGCTGAGCCTGGTTTGGAGCCGCTGCCCCTGCTTCTGCTCGCACAGCTCAGCCTGGAGCCATGCAGGCCCCAGCCAAGCCTGTCCTAAGAAGTCTGTATCAGAGCATATAGATTATACGCCCCATTCATACAACTTTTGTTGTGAAAATTATTTGGAATCTTTTGGATGCAAATAACTGATTGAGTTTAAAATAGGCTCTGATTTCTTAGAAATTGTCAAGGCAACTCAGAAATTTCTACTAAGAAAATCTAATCTATGTTATGTTCAGATGTGGTGAAATGTTTATGAATACACCCTAAATGAGCCAAGTTGAACTTTATGCTTTGTGGACATTTAATTGAATGTTAACATTTTTTATTTTGATTGTTTTTTTAATGTTTGTAGATAAACATGTGAAGTAGGGAGTGTCCTGTCTGGTACTAGTTTCTCTAATTGCCTGTGGTCTGTCTGGACCCGCTTCCTGGGATCTGGGATTGTGTTCTGTTCGCCACACCGTCTCCAGCACCTCGGACAGTGCCTGGCACCTAGGGACTCCACACGGTAAAACAATTCCTGGCTCCATAAATGAGTGAATGGATCTTTACTCATCTGCCTCCACAGGCTGTTGGGAGGATCAGGTGAGAAGAGACACATATTTCAAATGATAAACCAACATGCCGGTGGCCCAGGAGTCAGGACACATTTTCTGCTTGCAAAGGGCTTTCCGGATGTTCACTACGTAGCTCGCAGAACCGTGGCTCTCAATCTCCCATCGGCATATTGCAGAGCAGGTTGACCCCGGCAGGTCTGGGGCAGAGACCGGGCATCTGCACCTAACGAACCCTATGGTGGTACTGATGCTGCTGGTCCCCAGTCTGTGCTGAGAGAAACCCCCACGAGAACTAGTGATTTTCACTTCGTGTGGCAGGTGGGACAGAAACCTAGGGCCCACGGGCTGTCTCAGCTGGAATGCAGAGTGACCCAGGGGCCCGTGGCCCCAAAGTTGGTGAAGGGGTGGGGGTTGGGGGCTGCCCCTCTCCGTGTTTGAGGGCCCCCGAGCCTGCATGGAGCTGAGTCCCACCTTGACTCTGGTCCTGGTACCCCTCGGAGTTCTAGTTTCCCCATTTCTTTTCATTAGATCAGAGGGTTTGGGAGCTTCGGGCCACGCAGGCTGCTCAGTGCACACGCCGGGTCCTGCAGGGCCATGCGGCCCGGTTCACAAGCCTGAAGCCCTTGTTGCTGAGCATCGATGGGGCAGGAGTGGGTCTGGGTGCCTCCAGGCGGCAGGGGTACTGCCCCTGATGCCCTTGGAACAGGGCACAGAGGTGCTGGTATTGGAGGCTGGGCAGCCCGAAGCCAGTGAGCCCAACATGACGGAGGTGGCTACTTCCCCCAAACGGGACGGATCCTCCCGGCCTGCTCTGCTTGTGCCAAGCTGCCTGTCAGTTCCTCTGGCGCATCCCCTGGGGGAGGTGACTGTGGACTCTGGACCATGGGTCCTGGCTACCCAGCCCTCTGACAATACCAAGCAGCCCACGGTGTGTAGGCACATACACACCAGCACAGTCTTCGAGGACAGGGCACCAGGCTGCAGTCACTTACAGCTCAGAGCAGGCTCGGGACCCCGAGTCACCAGGCAGGTTGGAGGGGCCATCAGACCTTGGCCCCCCAAAAGTGCAAAAAACCAGGCTAGCCCTTGCCTAGGGTCATCTGGTTCCCCTCATTGATTCTTTCTTTTGTTCATCCCACAAAGAATGATCAGGCATCTTCTATGAGGGCACAAACATGAATAGGACAGTCCCGGTCCTCAAGGGACTTACCTGGTAAATGATGCCCAAAGCACAAGCAGCACAGAGAGCAACGAGACCCCCGGGTGCTCCATCAGTCTGTCCAAAGAGCAAGTGCTGGGGGAGCACCAAGGAGAGTGAGCCTGGCCAGGCTTCTTCATAAGGAGGAGGGGAAGGCATTCCAGAGAAGAGGTGTGACGTCATCAAATATTGGCAGTCTGACAAACATTTGGTGTGAGTGGCAGGGTAGAGAAGAGCAGTAAGTAAGGGCTGATGTTTACTGAGCCCTTGGTTCTAGCCAGGCAATGCTCTGAACACAGTCCATACACCATTTCGTTAACGCTTTGAGATGAGTCCTGTTGCTGTCACTCCCATCTGACAGTTGCATAGCCTGAGGCCCAGAGAGGTGACATTCATGCTCCAGGCCAGGGAGGTAGCAGTGGCAGAGTTGGGTGTTAAACCACCCCCGAGCTGGCACTTAACCCATCTGAGCCTCAGTTGCTCCATCTGTAAAATGGGACACCCAGGCTTACCTTGCAGGTCTTTGGGAGGGATTAAGTAAGCCATGTACAAATGCACGTGGAAAATCTGTGAAAAGATGACACGAGTCACAAAAAAACTGGGTTACTTTGGGGAGTCTGTCAAGGGGACTAAGGATTAGAGGAGAAAGAATAACAATCGAGTCCCTGGATCACTTATTGGGCCTCTGGTGCAGAGAGGTTAAATGACAAGGAAAGTTCAAGGGAAGGGGTTGGGTGGGGGCTCAGCTGGAAAGGGGACGCGGAGAAGTGAGGCTGGTGTCCCTGAGGTCAGGATGGCACTTGTCTGTCGTGGGCACTCCCCCTGCATTCACTCCTCTCTCTTTGAGAAGAAGGACACTGGCGACAGGCTTCCTCCTTAATACAGTGTGTGCGCTTTATCTCTGCAGACTTCTTGCAGACTTGGTTTAGAGATCTCAGCTCAATACCATTAGTGTATATCTGCAGAGGGCCCTTTGTAAAACTGATTAGAAAGTGGGCTTTTGCATGGGGGGTGGGGGTGGGGGTGGGACCTAATCGGATTTGAACACTAGATGGTATCTCATTCCCTGCGTCTACCAAAGGCCTGGGGACCTCCCAGGGAGCCAGGGCCCCTAATTTGGTTTGCGAATACATTAGCCAAACAAGCTGAGGGGGCTCCTTTGGGGAGTGAGTTTGGGGGTGGGGGGTGGGGCCAGGAGACGGTGGGAAGGCTGAGGAATGAAGAAGGGGTGCTTTCTGCATAGATTCTGGGTGTAAGCTGTACCCTAGGTCACCAGCCGTGTGCACTTCCGATGGTTTTACCCAGTCCGCGGGAACGAAGCACTTTTAAGGGGACGCGTTATTGTATCCCCTGTCACTGACTGAGTGCCCACAGGTGTACTTGTTCATTCTTCACGTATAGTAAAGCTATTCCCACGTATAGTAAAAGCCACACAGGACCAGAGTGTAGGCAATGACGGTCCGTTATTCTTTCTTTCTCCCCTAAGCCTTGATCCCCCAGACCCTCCCCAGAGTCACCACTGCCACCAAGTTTCCTGTCACTTGTGTCTTTGCACAGATCTTCCATTCCCATCCATGCACAGCTTTCCTCGTCCCTCCAAGAAACCCATGGGAAGCCTGGGTGTCCCTTTCCAGAGACGGAGAAATTGCGGTTCAGCTTGGTTCAGTGCCAGTGGGTGGGTGGCCAGCTCAGGACCCAAATTGTCCCTGGTCTGGCTTTAACCCCCGGGGTCTTTCCACAGAATCGTGTGCTCTCCCTGAAAAGAGAGGGAACTGCTCAAAGCTGAACAAAGGCACCTGGATTTTTACTTGTCCAGCTCTTTCCTCGGGCCCATTCACATGCTATCGCTTTGTCTACTTATACCTAAGCATCCTCAAAGCAGAACGGAAACTTCCCCGGCGTCCTGCACAGAGCCTCCTTCAGTTCACAGGCTGTGGATCTGGGGACCTCCTTCCCTGCTCCTTTCAGCCCTCCTACCCAGGACCTAGCGTGGCCCCCTCCCCCTCCCCATACAAGCTACTCCTTTCCAACAGTTCTTTATCCCAAACCCACCCGCTCCCCACAAGGAAGGTTTTGTAAGGACCAGAATCCCTCAGCCCCAATACTGTACGTAAAACCCAGAATTATGTAACAGCTGGATTATGGGCGATTATTAGCTTTGCTTAAAGATTTTCCGTTTACTCAAGGATTAGCTGCAGGGTTCCTTTAAATAGCTAGCTTTGCTAGTACATTTGTATTGCAAAGAAAGGTGGTTGGGAAAGGGGGGTGGGGGGTGGGGGGGAGACAGGACTGGGAAATGGACTGATGGAGTTCTAAGCCAGCTGTGTGATGGTCGTGCTCTGTGATGGTCATGCTGTGTGATGGTTGTTTTCCTCTTGGGGCCTCAGTTTCCTTGTCGGGGACAGTGAAAAGCGGCTCCCTGCCTAGTCCCAGCGTTACCCGCACAGTGAACGCTATGTGTAACCCTCTGCCCTGCAGATCTAAGGCTGTGGCCGCGGCTCTGACTGCAGGGCCTTTATGCGCCAGGTGGGGTGGACTGCCCAGAGTGGTGCCGGTGTGCTGCAGCCAGCCCCTCTCAGGCCCCAGGATCACTGGGGTTCCAGTTCCAAACCCCTACATTTAGCACCCAAGGATTTTCAGGAACTGGTCCTGGCCCACCTCTTCACTGGGTCTCCTGCCATGCCCTCACCTGACCTAGTCCTGGCTCCGCCCCCTGCCACACACCTCTAGTCCCAGAAGTCCCCAGGTACTGCACTTTCCTGGATGTGTATGCTGTTGGCCACCTCTGTGCTTCGCGCATGCTGGTCCTGGCTGCCTGGAACACCATTTCACACCCGCTCCCTGGCCTGGTTAACACCTTACTTGTCCCTCAAGACAGCCCAGATGACTCCTCCTCCAGGAAGCCTTCCATGATCCCCTTTTCCCAAGGAGGGTTAGACACCCCTTCTCTCTGCTTCAGGAGCTCCCGTGAATATGCCTGTGTGACTCATCATCACGCGTTTGGCCACGTTGTGATTGGCACTAGTTTGTTCTGCCATGAGCTGCTGAGCTTACAGGCCAAGCTCCTGTTGTGTAGAACTCAGTAATTGTGTGGTACATGAAATTAAATAAACAAATGAGTAATACTGATTTTACAGGAGATAAATGTGCTTCTTCCCAGGCACACAAGCACCCCACCTCCCATGCAGCAAACGGCATGTCCTTTAAGGGCAAAATCCTGGTGTTTGATGACAGGAGTCCAAATAAATCTTGGCTGTACCCCAGCTGTGGGGCTAAATGTGTTTGCCCTCAGTTTCCCCGTTTGTAAGATGGGATCATTACAGTTCTCTGATCTCTTAGGGTTGCTGTGAAGACGAAATGAGTTAGTACGTGTGTCACACTTAGAACCGTGCCTGGACACAGTTTTGTGTTTGGTAGTGGGTTTTTTTGAGGGCCCAGGAACTGCCCCCATTGGTCCTCCCAGCCCCCAGTGTCCCCTCCCAGGCCCCCAGTGTCCCCTCTTAGCCCCCCAGTGTCCCCTCCCAGACCCCCAGTGTCCCCTCTTAGGCCCCCAGGTTGCTGAGCTGGCTGTTTGCCTCTCTCCCCTCGCTCCAGTGAACTTTTTCACTTCCCTACCCACCCCAACCAGTCAGCACAGTAATAATCCAATTTCACTTGATTATTAGTCATTAGCTTCTGCTGCTGTTTTGTTTATTACTTGTTTTTAAGCATTCTAGATTTAATTGAGTTGATTGATTAGCACAATCGCTGATTGGAAGGAGATGCTCTGTAACCCTCTCCTCCCCCTGCCTGTACCTCCCCCAGCGAGCCTGGGGCTGCCAGCTGGGGTCCAGGCCTCCCGTTCAGAGGGGCAGTGGTGTAGCCAGGTGCAGGCTGAGTGACCTGGGGCCAGTTCCTGCTTCTCTATGAGCCTGAGGTCTTCATCTGTAAAAAGGGGGTTGAACTAAATGAACCTTCTGATCTCTTCCAGCCCTAAAATTCTATGAAAACCCTTCACCTAAGCTCCCCTGCCCGCCCTGGTTTGTGAATCATTCATTCGTTCAGCATCACTGAGAGCCCACGCTGTGCCCAGCACTTAGCCAGGTTTTGTAGGATCCAGATGTGAGCCAGACAAGAACCCTGCCTTCTTGGAGCTAGTGGGGAGGAGGCTGACAAGCAGCAAAGGTCCAGGGTTTACAAGTTTCCTGTGTCCTAAGTATAGCAGGGACCCTAACTCTGGAAAGTTGTAGAGGGAGTGACATTTGGGTTTAGTTCAAAACAAAAACAAACAATACAAACAAAACTGAACAGACTGTGATGGGGGAAGGGACCGTTATGGAGGCCCCCCCTGCATGCCAAGTCCTGTGCTAAGCACTTTCTTCTCCTTTTCTCTTTCATCCTCACAGCAGCCCCCTGAATAGGCGAATGTGGTATCAATTTTATAGAAGCAACACTTGCAGCTTGGAGAGGCTGAGTGGGAGAGGCGGATGTTGCAATGAGGTCTGAACAATATGCAAGCACATCTTTTTATACAAGTTCATACCAAGTTAAAATCCTATCGAATAAAGAAGGAATATGCTAATTGACCCTCACGCCATCACAAAAGAGGCGGCACCCACAGCCAATAAGGAGGGAATATGCTAATTGACTGTCACACCCTCAAAGATGGCGGTGCCCACAGCCATAAGATGGCAGTGCCCAGTCCCCTCAGCCCTGCCACGTGCCTGCCTCCAGAGTCCCCCACTCCCCTCAGCCCCCCAGCCGCCCATGGCTGGCTCGAGGCACAGGCAAGCCTAGGATGGTGGCTGCCCAGCCTCCCAGGGCCGCCCGAGCCTCAGGTAACCAGGGCCGGCCAAGGCTTGCGCTGCCGGCAGTGGCAGCAGCAGAGGTATTATGGGGGCATCGCCTTCCCCTGATCGCAGGGTCGCCTCCCGCCCCTGAGGGCTCCCAGACTGTGAGAGGGGGCAGGCCGGGCTGAGGGACCCCCCGCTCCAGTGCATGAATTTTCATGCACTGGGTCTCTAGTATTAAATAATTTGATAAAACTTTTTTAAAAGTTCAGCTACTTCCCCAACGATCACTTCTCTTTTCATATTTGCACATTATCTTCCATACATACTCTTTTTATATTGTGTACATATGCAGCCAGTGCAAGGGCCCTGGGGTAGTGATGCTCTTGGCATATTTGCCCGGAACACGGGGGGAAGGGCAGAAGGTAAAGTGGGAAAGGTAGCAGAGCTGGTTGCAAACGTCTTTGCAGACCACAGAAGGGACTCTTATTTCCAACGTGCTTTTCCATTTTCTTCCAATTCCCAATGTTTCAACAATGCCACAATTCAACTCAGTGGATTTGGCATTATAATCCAACATTAAGTTTGTCTTCAGTGGCATTGGTGCGCTTGTGGGCGTGTGAACACGTGTGAGTTTGAAGTGAACACTTCGGGTCACATTTCAAGCATGTGGCTGCTGCTTCTGATGAGCTGTATTAGGCTAAATCGATAGGAGTGAGAGACCCGATTCAAAGTGTTTGGTCACCTGTGCGGCTCCAGACCAGTAAGGCCTCGTAGTAACTGCAGGTGGAGAGAGGAGCCTTCCAGGCAGTGTGCCTGTGTGTGCAAAGGAGCAGAGCCGAGGCAGAGCAAGGCTTGCCGAGGCCTCTGGCCTGAAGGAGGAGAGGGAGGTCAGAGAGTAGGTGCCCCTGAGGAGGTGGCATGTGAGTCATGTGGCTCTTCACCTTCAATTCAAGAAGCACATCTGGGGCTTTAAAATGGTTTCCAGTTTCAAAAACAAAACAAAACAAAACAAAACCCAACTTCTTATTAGTTTTGCATTTACAGAAAAATTGCAAAAATCATGCAAACAGTTTCGTATGCTGCTGTCTGTGTTCCCCACGTGCTAGCCTCTCATTACTGTGGTACATCGGTCAAAGGAAGGCACTGAGGTGGGTGCGTTACTGTGAACAAACCCTGTGCTTTATCCAGATTTCGTTCCTTTTCCCACCGATGTCCTTTTTCTCCTCCAGGACCCACAATCCCACATAGCATGTAGCTGTCGAGTCTCCTTTGGTCTGTGACAGGTTGTCAGACTTTCCTTCGGTCATGACCTTGAACCTTTGGAGGCAGGCTGGCCAGGTAGTTTGCCTCTGCATTTTTAAACTGTTTCCATTTGGACTTGTGACCTTGAGAGGCTGTGAAATGCTGAGGTTAAGCTGAGAACTCAAACGTTGGAAACCCTGATTCTGTTTCTAGCCCACGAAGGAACATTGAATGAGATACCTTCCATCCTCAGGCCCTCCACTCTGACCCTGGGGGGAGACTACTCACCTCGGTTAACTGGACAGACCTATGAGTGCTCATCAACTCAGGGCTCACTTTTGGTTTCATTTGTGAGTGGCCACCCACTGGAATCGGTGGGACCAATCGCCCTGAAGACCTTATTCTCCCTCCCCCTCCCCCAGGAGCCAGGGTTGTGAATGCCAGAGTGAGTGTGGATGAGGAAGGTGTGACAACGGTGCAGGAGGCTGACACTTTGCAAAGCTTTTGAAAAATAATATCCTAATTTGATCCTTGCAGTAACTCCACAAGGTAGCAAGATGGATTATCACTGTTATAGAGATGAAGAAACTGAGGCCCAGAGAAGGTCAAGAACCTGCTGACAGTCGTGGAGGAAAAAGGGGGCAGAAGCCAAGACTTGAACCTGGACTAGGAGAGCCTAGAGTAGGGTGGCTCTCCTCCCGGCGTAGCCCGGCCTGAGCTGGCCGGTGGGTGGGGCAGCGGCTCTGGGTGGACGTGGGTGGGGAAGCCCTGCTCCCCTGATCCTGCGTGGGGGCGGGGGGCTTGAAGGGGGTGTCGTGTGGGGCAGGAGGACTGGCATTTGGCTGGAAAGGCACCTCAGGGTGGGAGACTAGGGGTTATGGATTCCCAGTCTGTACACGTCATATTGATCGCAGGTCATTGTATTACAGGGAGTGTTTCATTTTGTAATGTAATTTTTTTTTCTTTAGGTGATTTCATTTTTAACCCTTGAGTTACCTGTGAAACCAGCATGAGCTCAAAGCTTGTGACTGGTGTCCAGCTTCCCAGGTTAACCTGGGGACCAGCAGTCCCATTTCCTTCCACCATGTCACCTCCTGTGTCATGTGTCTTCAGGCCTCTCTGGTACATGGCTAAGGGCTGACATGGGTGTCACAGTGGAGTTTAAAACTTTACACTTTAACATACCAGAGACACTGTGTGACCCATGACACTCAACATCCTTGAGCCTCAGTGGATTTTCCCATCTGTAAAACAGGACTGAAAATCCAGAGTTTTCATGAATATTCAAAAAGCTGATATGGCCCTAGCTGGCTTGGCTCAGTGGATAAAACGTCAGCTCACGGACTGAAGAGTCCTGGGATTCTGGTCAAGGGATTCCACTTGACAGGGCCAATGAGAGGCAACCAATCGATGTGTCTCTCTCACATCAATGTTTCTCTCTTTCTGTCTCTCCCCCTCCCTTCCACTCTCTCTAAACAAAGAGTTAATGGAAAAATATCCTTGGGTGAGGATTTACAACAACAACAACAACAAAAAAGCTTATCTGTGTAAAGCACATAGTCAAGTGCTTAACAAGAAGGGACGTTTCATGGTCTTATTCCATTAAATAATACAGCAGCATTCATTCTTTTTTTCCTCCCAAGGGCTTCCATGTCTGTTTTCTCATGGTGTCTTGACCACAGCCCAGCGAAGGAGGGTGTTTGTTCTTGGGTCCAGCTCAGCAATGCAGCAGCTGAGTGTGGTGATACACCCAAGGCCACTCAGCAAACCAGTGGACTCCCCGAGGCCTAATCTGAGGTCCCAGGGGCCACTGGCTGGGTTAGGTGTGCCCAGTCTGGCCTACCTGCAGCCACAAGGCCCCCCCTCCCTCCGTTCTCCACTCCTCCTCCTCCCTCATCGCCCTGGGAGCAGCTGTCTTTCCGGGGATGCTCTGCCTCTTTGTCCTGGGGCAGGGCTGGTGTCATTGCCAGCAGCATCTTGGTGGGATGAAGGTTGCATTAGTGAGCAGTAATTGAAATGCAAAATAACATTTTGATCGAGCCAGCAGGCTGTTTATTTATCAGATCAATATTCAAAATGCTCCATCTGGGGAAGTCAGCTGTGATAAGTGACAGCTCTTCCTGGGGCAAGCCTGGTGAACCAGTGCCCGCCCCCACAGCCCAGGGACTGCTCCCCCGACCCTTCCCACACACCCCCCACCCCGACACACACACCTCTGCTTCTCCTTTTCCACATTTTCTCCTCACAGCCAGCTTATGGAGGAGACTCAGACCCAAATTGTCAGGCCCTCCTTGCTGTGGCTGGAAGGACCGGCACCCCGGAGCGCTGAGGAGTCACGGTTAACAGCTCGTGTTTATTGAGTACTTCCTGTGAGCAGCTGCCGCTGTGGGGGCTTCACTTTTATTGTGTCATTCAATCCTCAGAAAAACTCTGTGAGGTTGGGAAACTTCACACACTTTGCAGATGGAGACACTGAGGTGGGGAGAGGTGAAGCAACTGGTTGTACAACCGGTGAGTAACAAGGATGGGATTCGAACCCAGTGGTCTGGGCCCAGAAGGTTGAGTTAGTGAGCAGGCCTGGCCCCTCTTCTGTCCTGATTCTAGAGGGCAGGGCGCAGCAGTGCACCCTTCTCACTTATACAGAGGCGGGGTTCTGCCTCTGTTTTTCCAACCTCTCTTTTCACAGGTTTTCATAAATCACATTGATTCTTGTGTTCAAGTATCTTTTTTAACATTTTGAAACCAGGTGTTTTTTTGTTTGTTTTGTATTTTTTTTTTTTTTTTGATAAGTGGGTCCTCAGACTCTAGCCTCTAGAAATTGCTTCCAAACACATTTCATGGTTTTGGGTGCTTAAAAAAAAAAAAGGCACAACAGAAAGAAAACCCCATACATTTTTTGTAAAGCCTTTCAATCAGGATTAGCTGGATTCAGTGGGAACAGAAGTCAAGGTGGATCCTTTAGGTCCTTTGGTGGGGGATGTGGGACTTGGCCAGAAAAGGGGCGTGGCTCACATCACTTTGCCCACATTCCATTGGCCAGGGCTAACAGAAAGGGAAACTGGGAAATGTAGTATTTCTAATATCTAGGAAGAAAATGAAATTGCTTTTGGTGAACTCATAACAGTCTCATCTATACTTTGCATATTTCATTGAATCTATGACATCATCTATTGCTAAAGACACTATTATTTTTGGAACCACGAATTAAATCAAACTATGGCATGCTTTTGATTCAAGATACATTCTAATTATCAAGATGTTAAAATATGAAAAAATAGTACAGCTTAGAGTCGATGAAATATGGAATTGTCACTCCTTGAGGGCAGGAACCTGTCCAGAGGGCAGAAATAGTATCTGCCACACAGCAGATATTCAAGAACTGGCAATGAAAGGAGTAAGGAGGAATGAGATGGTGTGTGAGTGGCTCTTTTGTTACGTGTCAGGACCCCCTTGTGTGAGCCATGGAGTCAGGGAATCAGGCTCTTCTCACTCACCTGAGCAGAGGTGCTGTGGGGCTTGTGAGCACCTGCCAACAGTGAGTAAGGCTTGCTCCCAGGGCTCTGCCCCTGGCCAGCCAGTCTCTGCTGCCAGCTTCCATGTTCTTCTCCCTTGCTGCACATTGGTGTGAAGTATGACCTTGCTCACGCTTGAGCTGTCCATCTTACTGCTCTGTTGCCCCTAGAGAGGCAGACCTGACACCTCAGATATCCTGGGAGAGATTCAATGGCCCTGCTTGGGTCTAGTGCACACCCCTGGTCAATCAGCTGGGCCAGTGGGGTGGAGATCTGTAAGAATAAGGATGTGGCAATTCCTGTAGGAGCTGTGTGTGTGTGTGTGTGTGTGTGTGTGTGTGTGTGTGAGAGAGAGAGAGAGAGAGAGAGAGAGAGAGAGAGGGAGAGAGAGAGAGAAAGAGAATGCTGGAGTAGGATTTCACTTCCTTGGAGAGGGGCTAGCTAATTCTAATAGCTGGTTCTAATATAGTGCCTGAATGAGGAGCCTCTTTGTCCGAAAAGGGACTTTCTTGATGGAAGTCCCAGCATGCAAATGTATGGTTAAATGGGCAGCTAGGTAGATGCACGGATGGATGAATGATGGAAGGAGAGGGAATAAGGCAGTCTTGCTTGTTATATGATTGAATTTTTAGAGACTGAATGGAAGCCATCTCCTCAATACCAAAAAAGGCGTGCTAGAAACTGCTAACTGCTAACATTTATTTATTGAGCGCTTCCTGTATGCCAAGCACTGTTCCAAGCTCTTTTTTTTAAAATTAAATCTTTATTGTTCAGATTACATTTGTTCCTCTTCCCCACCCCCCCCCCCCCCCCGCCCAACTCCCCTTCTCCCAGTTCCCGCCCCACCCTCCGCCCTCACTCCCCACCCACTGTCCTCATCCATAGGTGCACAATTTTTGTCCAGTCTCTTCCCGCATCTCCCACTCCCCTTTCCCCCCCCCAAGAATAGTCAGTCCATTCCCTTTCTATGTCCCTGATTCATTATAATCACCAGTTCATTCTGTATATCAGATTATTTATTCACTTGATTCTTAGATTCACTTGTTGATAGATGCATGCTTGTTGTTCATAATTTGTATCTTTACCTTTTCTTCTTCTTCCTCTTCTTAAAGGATACCTTTCAGCATTTCGTATAATACTGGTTTAGTGGTGATGAACTCCTTTAGCTTTTCCTTATTTGTGAAGCTCTTTATCTGACCTTCAATTCTGAATGATAGCTTTGCTGGATAAAGTAATCTTGGTTGTAGGTTCTTGGTATTCATCACTTTGAATATTTCTTGCCATTCCCTTCTGGCCTGCAAAGTTTCTGTTGAGAAATCAGCTGACAGTCGTATGGGTACTCCCTTATAGGTAACTGAGTTTCTTTCTCTTGCTGCTTTTAAGATTCTCTCTTTGTCTTTTGCTCTTGGCATTTTAATTATGATGTGTCTTGGTGTGGTCCTCTTTGGATTCCTTTTGTTTGGGGTTCTCTGCGCTTCTTGGACCTGTAAGTCCATTTCTTTCACTAGGTAGGGGAAGTTTTCTGTCATTATTTCTTCCAATAGGTTTTCAATATCTTGCTGTCTCTCATCTTCTGGTACCCCTATAATTCTGATGTTGGTGCATTTGAAACTGTCCCAGAGGCTCCTTACACTATCTTCGTATTTTCAGATTCTTTTTTCATTTTGCTTTTCCGGTTGGGTGTTTTTTGCTTCTTCACATTTCAAATCTTTGACTTGATTCTTGCGCTCCTCTGGTCTGCTGTTGGGTGTCTGTATAATATTCTTTATTTCAGTCAGTGAATGCTTAATTTCTAGTTGGTTCTTTATCACAACATCGAGGGTCTCATTAGATTTCTTGAGGCTCTCATCAAGTTTATCGGCAGTTTCTAGCAAATTATTGAAAGCCCTCAAAAGTGCGTTTTTTAGCTCTATATCCTCCATTTCTGTCATGTTTTTTTGTCTCCGCATTTTTTATGCTTTCTTGGTGCACCCCCTTGTGGTCTTTGTGCGCAGTCTTGTTGTAGTTAAGCCTTAATTGTTGTCGGCAATACTAGGGGTGAATTGACTTCCAGGCTAACTGGCTATGAGAGTCAGCTGTGTCTGCAGTGGGAGAACTTCTGTGCTGAATCTCTAGGGCGGTGCTAATGTAGCCTTTGCCTGAGGCTATCTGGCAAACGCCTCAGTGCAGGGCTTGGGCGGGGCGGGTCCCAGGGGATCTACAGGGTGGGCGGAGGGAGCAGTTATGGCTGCTCTCAGTTCCGTCCCCAGCGGCTCTGCAACTGCTGCAAACCTGGGAGAGAAAGCTGCCTTCCCGCTTCTCCCGTTTGAGTCTGGGTCCCTAGAGACTTGCCCGGATCTGGAGCTCAGAGTCTGAAACTCCCTCCCGATTGAAACCAACAACCTCGCCCTCTGCTGCCAGCCCGCTCCACGTGCACCTCCGCACCTTAGTATTTCACCTCTGCACTGCACCTCCTCTGAGTCTTGGTATGGATTTCTCTTTACTTCTAGTTGTAGAATCTCTCCTCAGCCAGCCTTCCTGTGGTTCTGGGTGATGTCCGTTCCATCTTTTAGTTGTATTTTTGAATTGGTTGTTCGAGGCGGCAAACTCCGGCGTTAGCCTATGCTGCCATCTTGGTTCCTCCTGTTCCAAGTTCTTTTCTGTATTAACTCACGAATCACTCTATGAAATGAATATGGTAACTATCACCCCCATTTTACAGATGAGAAAACTGAGGCACAGAAAGTTTCAATAACTTGTTAGGGTCAGAAATGGAATTCAAATTCAGTCCAGCTGCAACCACTAAGCTCCAAGGCCCACCACCACAGCTACTGTGAGGATTACATGCCATGTGGAAACTGCCGAATCAGATCAATGACAGTAGGTGGGATTCTCATGCCATATCAGTACTTGGTACAGGGTGAGCATAAGAACAGAGTCAGGAAGAGTTAAGATAAATTCACAGATGTCAACTCTCCAATAGCCACCAAAAGAAAGAATGCTGGAAGTGTGTTTGGGGCAGTGATGGCAAACCTATGACACGTGTGTCAGAGGTGATGCGTGAACTCATTTTTTTGGTTGATTTTTCTTTGTTAAATGGCATTTAAATATATAAAATAAATATCAAAAATATAAGTCTTTGTTTTACTATGGTTGCAAATATCAAAAAATTTCTATATGTGACAGGGCACCAGAGTTAAGTTAGGGTTTTTCAAAATGCTGACACGCTGAGCTCAAAAGGTTCGCCATCACTGGTTTGGGGCATATTTTGAGTGTGTGATGCTGTCCTTCCTCTGAACATACCCTCTGTGGTGGTCAGAGCCCAGAGTTGGTCGAGTGGGCTAAAGTGAGAGCCACCAAGTACTTTTGGGTCCTGCATAAAGGCACTGAGAGGACCAAGGTCTCCCCAAGGGGTAGGGGGTGGGGGAGGTGCTTGTGATTTGCACGGAGCCAGGGTCTGAGCCTGCTGTGGCCGTCCATCGTGGGCCCTCCCGCTGTCCCGAGGCAGGCACTCCAGGTCTAGTTATCTCATCTCCTTTTGCAGAGCCTCTCTCTTCTCACTGTGATGGATGCAGCCTGGAAAATCATGGATAAAAAGCCCCAATTGAAAGGCACTAATTACCCATCATTATTTTCCATGCCGTAATTTGTGTAGAACGAGATTTCAATCAGTTGTACGGGATAAGCCTGGTTTTGACTAATCCTTCTAAAGACAAGATGCTTAATTACAGATTTTTGCCTGAGCTCCAGTGCATGGGGGGAGGCAGGTTGTCACGGAAGCCAGTTTGCTATTGGGTCGTTTTTGTTATACAGATTTCAAGATCCCCAAAAGCCCACCAGGGAGCCAGCCGAGTCCAATGCAAAAGCAAAGAGTCTTTATTCGAGCTAGCTCGGCTCCCCCACCTTGCCGACGCAGTGGCAGGAAGCAGAGAGAGAGAACTCTGTGTGGAGAGAGGTTTTATAGTGGGGTTGGAGTAAGAGGAGGAGAAAGGACTGTGGGCCCTGCCGATTGGCCAGGCGCAAGTCGGTGTCTTGTTACACAGGATGTGGCCATATCTATGGCGACTTCCCTTGATTGTCATTGGTTAGTTTGAAGAAGTCCTGGGTGTGGCTAGCAGAGGCTTGAGCTTCCGGGAAGAAGCCTTGCCGAGCACATGGCCAAGGCAAGATGGAGGGCGTAGCCCTTACCCTGGGGCAAGATGGAGGGCGAAGTCCTCGCCCTTTCAGTTTTGCAGCCCTAGGTCCCAGAGGGGCTCCCAAGAGGAAAAGAGAAAGAGAGTGTTAGCAGCTTTGGGTGAGTCACAGCTTCTCGGGGCTTTAGCCCCTTGTTGGGGTCCAACCCCAGCAGGTCCAGGGGTCCCCAAAGGTGTGGACGGAGTCGTCAGAGAAGAAATGACACAGAGACAGAGTTCAGTTGATCAGCCTAGACAGGATTTCTAGCCAGGATCTCCAGCCAAGTTCTGTCTTTTTTTGTCTTGTTACATCAGTATTTATACCAGTTGATTTTAATCCTGTCAATTTCTATTCCAAAGGTAAGGGAGTTTCTTATCTCCATTCCAGGGAGTAAAGATTATGTAGCTTAAGGGTGATTGTTCATAGTTAAAGTGATTAACTACCCACCTGGCACTTACTTTAGGGGTTTTATTCCGTCCCTAACTTCAGGGAAAAATCCCTACCTGGGGAAACAACCTTTCTCGGAGAGGTGACCTTGGTTAAAACACATAGCGCCAAGAAGGGGAGCAAACATATTAAGAACAGTATGCCATATACGCCAGGTCCCTTGAAACATAAGCTGTGCAGATGTTTCTTCCCTGCAGTGACTGCATCAAGCAGCAAGGGTGGATCGGCTTCCAGCAGCCCCTCATCTGAAAGTCACCAGGGCAGGCAGGAGGTTCTCTGAGAACTTAGGTTCAGGACTCCAGCTGTGCTGGTGTGTCTGTCCAGAGAAATGGGTCTACTATTGCAGGGCACACATGTGCAAGATTTCAACCACACGGTAGTGACAAAACCCCCCTTATTACAGTAGGTGATTCAGACTCCTCAGGGCGAAAGTCCGTTGGAAACATCAGTGAGGAGAGAGAATCATCCATCAGCTGCCTTCTGCACACTCCATACTGGAGATCAAGCCCACAACCTGGGCATGTGCCCTGACTGGGAATCAAACCTTGACCTGGTTCATGGTTCGACGCTCAACCACTGAGCCACACTGGCCGGGCTCATTTATCCTCTTAATTTACCTAACCAACCACGTTCCCTCCCGGCAAATGGCAAGTCCTTATGGAAATATCTATTCTAGATCTGGGGACTTGGTTGAGGGAAGAGCTTTTCTGGGTTTGGCCACAGGTGCTGGGTTTTTCTGGAAGGGGTTCCCTGGGGGAACCACAACAGCAGCCAATGTCCTCTGAGTGCTTGCTGGGTGCCAGCTCGCTCCATACGTTTTGCCTGCATTAGTTCATGCTCACCCAGACCAACCCCATGAAGGAGGTGTTGTGTTTGAGCCTGTTTTACAGATGGGGACCGTGAGGCCCAGAGAGGGTGACCTGTTTACTCAAAGGGAACAGCTACCATGTCATATAGAACTGGCTGGTTTGATGCCACAGTGCAGGCTCATAACCGGTAAGGAACTCAGCTGCTTGTTGCTGTTCTTCGAGGGGCAGCCCCAGCGAAACAGAGGGCTCTGAGGGCCCCTCTACACGGGGCCCAGGTTTCTGCGTGTGGTGGGTGGATACCACCCCTTAGAGGAGACAGGCCAGGCACGGGCCAGTCATCCCTCTTTTCTCCAGAAGCTTCTCTCCTGCTGTCTGCCCGCCAGCAGGCACCGTGAGGGGCCTAGATGCCTGGATGACAGCTTCAAAGTTCATGATGTCTCGTGGTGACAGCCTGGGATGTCTCTTCCTCTAGAGAACCTGAGAGACTAGCTCAGCAGATTGCGTTTCACTCAGGTCTTCCAAGAGTCTGAGGTCTCTGCATTAGGAAAATCTTCAACCCATGTTGCTGTCCAGCAGAGGCAGAGCCCCCCAGTCACCTCAGGCACCGCTGGAGCTCAGGCCTCTCTGGCTCCAGTGCCCTGCACTGGCATGAGGAGGGCCAAGGCCAGGGCAGGGCTGGGAGGGGCGGGAGAGGCCCTGTCCTATCAGAGGCGGTGGAAATGAGGCCAGGGCTATGTCCTGTTCCGAGAGGGATCACAGGGAAAGTGATGCCTGGAGGGGCTTCTCGACCAGGGACCGCTGCTCTTTCAGAGGCTGCTGAGATGCAGCATCTGTCCCCTGCTCATGGAGACAATAGCCATCGACCCAGCTGGGAACTGGGTCTCAGCCAACTGCAGATGATGGATCCAACATGACTCCCCTCCCCAGGGTGAGTGTCAGCCACCTCCCCCGTGTCCTGAGGCTACACTTCCTGCAGCCACACCCTCCTGGGCCTGCCACCAGGCCCCACCCCTGAAGTCTTCCCTGACCCAGCCCCCTTCCTTCCCTTTCTCTTGTTCTTTTTCCTACCGAACCTCAGCCTCCACCCGCTGGAAGCCGCCTCACTCAGACCTCTCTGGTTCTTCCACGTCCACCATTTCTGACATCACTCCCCTGTATGCTGAAACCGCACCATCCATGTGCCCAACCCTCAGTTCCTGTACCCTCTTCCTCCCTCTTCCCTCACACATCTAAGTCAGTGGTTCTCAACTGGGGTGATTTTGCACACACACTTGCCCTCTGGAACATTTGGTCATGTGTGGAGAGGGTTTCGGTGGTCAGATCTGAATGAATGGAGCAAGACTGGTGGGGCGCAGCAGGCCCCCTCCCCCCATCAGTGTTGTATCCACCCTGCCCTTCCTGGAGCTCTGCACATTTGTGTCTGTGAGTGTCTGAGGTCGAGGAATGTGCCTATCCTGTTCCCATTATCTGGCTAGCTCTTAGCACACAGTAGGTGCCTGAAATACAGGTTGACTGTCTCTGGAAAAGACATTCTAGTGAAGCCAAAATAATGATCACAAATATGAGAACATTGCAAGAATGAGATTGTTAGCCTGGCTGGTGTGGCTCAGTGGTTGTGTGTTGACCTATGAACCAGGAGGTCATGGTTTGATTTCTGGTCAGGGCACATGCCCGGGGGTTGCAGTCTCGATCCCCAGTGGAGGGCGTGTAGGAGGCAGTCGATCAATTATTCTCTCATCATTGATGTTTCTCTCTCTCTCTCTCTCTCTCTCTCTCTCTCTCTCCACCTTTCCTTCCTTTCTGAAATCAATAAAAACAAAAGCAAACAAAACAACATTAAAAAAAGAAAGAGAGGGTCAGGAGGGGAAACCAAGGCTTAGGGGACTACCGGCCCTGGGTCCCCTTCTGGGCTGTCTGAGCCAGGAGGCTGGGGGATGAGAGTGGGGACACTATGGCTGCTGTCCACTGGGAGCAGCCAGGGCTCTCCATCCTCCTCCAGGCACATGTTCTTGTACATCCTCGGGACAGATCTGAAGCAGGTGGCACATAATTCATGCTCACTAAGTAGTAGTTGCCATAATTACTGTTTATGTCAAGTGCATCTCCTGGATCTCTGGGTCTCTAGGGGTGGGCGGGTGGAGGGCTGGGCTGGGAGCTGCCTCACTAGCAGGGTTTGTAAGGTGGGCCTGGGATGTTCCCGTGAATGGCGGAGCCTACAGCGGTGGGCAGGAGGGGGTTACAAAAGAAAGGACACCTTTCAGCTCTCCCTGCCTGCCCCGTGCAAGGGCCTGGTGGGAAGGGACCCAAAGGCGCACTTGTGTTCGCTCAGGCAGGTTTTCTGCCTGTTACACACCCTGCCAGGCTGACGGTGTTTCCTGAGGACAAATCGGGACCCGCTGGTGGTGGAGGGGAAGCAGGCGGCTGGGGAGCCCAGGACACCAGCCAGGGGTGTCTAAGGGCCCAGAGGAGACCCTCAGCGGGGCACCCTCTGCCCATGTAAGGGAAACTGGGCCTGTAGGAGAGGGTCTCCCAGGACTTGAGGACTCAATGTTTATTTGGAATAAACCAGGGAGCCCCTATTTTCAAACACTGCATTCCAGTAAATAATAAATCTCTTAGGAGTAGGAACCTTTTATCCAGGGGTCCTCAAACTTTTTAAACAGGGGGCCAGTTCACTGTCCCTCAGACCGTTGGAGGGCCGGACTATAGTTAAAAAAAAAACTAGTCAGCTGCTAAGCAACAGGCGGTGGCGGCGGCAAAAACACCCGGCGGGCCGGATAAATGTAGTTTGAGGACCCCTGCTTTTATCTTTGTACTTTCTGTTTAGAACTGTCTCTAGGGCAATGGATTCCCTATCTCCAGACATCTTCAAGTGTAGATGCCTGGGACAGCCCCTCGGCAGGTGGGTTAGCTAAGAACTCATTAGTGTGTGGGGACCATGAAGGCCCCTCCCCGTCACGAGATTGCATTTGGTGATGTGGGTGTGGGCTTCGTGGGGTGAGAAGGCGGCCCCTTCCCCAGGTGGTAACCAGCCCCTTCCCAGTAGGCTGCTCAGAAAATAGGGACTCCCTCTGAGCAACACGGGAGGTAGGACTGTGGCTGCCCGCCCCCGCCCCCCCGCAGTGGGCCCTCCAGCACTGAGACCCTCCCTCCCAACCTGGAGCCATCTTGCCACTCACAGGCTGTACTGCTGACCTCTCCAGCCCTTTTCCATCTCCGGGACCTCTCCCTCTTCCCTGCCACCTGCTCCTCAGGCATCAGCCTTGGCCTCCTCTTTACCTCCACATGGCCAGGCCGGGCCAGGGCCAGCTGGACCCTGCCAGCCTCCTGATTCCAGATCCTGCCTGGCCCAGAGGGCCTGAGCATGGGCTGCAGCGGAGCTTCCCTAAATGCACGCCACCTCCCCGCTGTGAGCCTTTCCAACCCATTCAGAGGCCCCTCCTCTCATCCTGGGAGCTGGGCTGCGGGAGGGTCACACCTGCCGGCCCCTCACCCCCCAGCAGGGTGCTCATCCCCCAGCAGGGTCTCAGAGGAGGGGCTTTCCTTACAGGAAACTGGACGCTTCCTAATGTTCCTGTCACGTTGATAATGTCCCCCTGCCTCCCCTGGTGAGGCAGGGGCACTTAAGGGTTGAAATTTAAAGTTAAAAACAGCTGAGGATGCACGGAGTTGGTGTTGGAAGGTTCTCTTCTGCCGCCTAATGGAAGCGCAGTCTCCAGCGGGGAAGGGCTGGGCGGCAGCCTGCCTGCTGGGGTGCCAGGCAGGGCAATGGGAGAGGGGCCTGGAGCCACCCTCCCGTGTGCCCTGGGCCAGTGGCAAAGCCCAGAGGGCAGCCAGTCTAGCTGGGACCTTTGCCACAAGCCCTGCCTCTTGGCCTGGTTGGGGGTCTGGTTCCAATCCCGGTGATGGTGGTGGGCAGGGGAAGCTCAGAGCTTGGATTTACTTGAAGCACCAGTGGGATCGGGCAAGATGGGTTACCAAGGGGGTGTCTGGTCCGGGGCCTGGCATGCCCAGACTTTCAAGTGTAGCCACCATGTTTTATTCTTGTGCAGAAAATTTGGCCAAATATTTTAGCCAAGTTGTTACCTTTTTTGGTCACCCTCAAGCCAGCAATTTGCCAAGGACTGGGTGCCTAACCTGAAGCTAAGTGATTAAACATACTTTAATCCCAATTCTAGGGATTGAGAGTGTCATGATGGAAACTTGCTCTAGGCTGTGTGGTTTCAGGTCCAATCGACTTTCTCCAATTTTATCTCCCTGAAGCCTTAGCATAGAGCCCCTCCCAGCCGCCCCACCCACGGTGCCCAGAGCCTGGAGCTAATTCCTGGGGCCGTGTCACACCTCGGCCTCCGGCAGATCTGACTCCCCGCCTCTGTTCACAGGCTGCTGAACAGAATGTCCGCGGACGACCGGCACCTGAGCTCCAGCTGCGGCTCCTTCATCAAGACAGAGCCGTCCAGCCCGTCCTCGGGCATCGATGCCCTGAGCCACCACAGCCCCAGCGGCTCCTCGGACGCCAGCGGCGGCTTTGGCCTGGCCCTGGGCCCCCAAGCCAACGGTCTGGACTCGCCGCCCATGTTTGTAGGCTCCGGGCTGGGAGGCACCCCGTGTCGCAAGAGCTACGAGGACTGTGGCAGCGTCATCATGGAGGACCCGGCCATCAAGTGCGAGTTCATGCTGAACGCCATCCCCAAGCGCCTGTGCCTGGTGTGTGGGGACATTGCCTCCGGCTACCACTACGGCGTGGCCTCCTGCGAGGCCTGCAAGGCCTTCTTCAAGAGGACCATCCAAGGTGCGTGGGGCGCCGGAGGGATGTGGGAGGGGTGACTGGCCTGCGTTCCCAAAGGGAAACCTGGTGATCCCCCCTCCCCCACAGGTCAGGTCTGTGTGCTGGGAGCAGAGGTTTGGGGGCGTTCTTTTCTGTCTTTTGGGTTTCCTCATGCTACACGTCTGGAGAAGGACTCTCACTCCGGGACTGTTGTTGAAATGGCATGCACCCCGAGATGGTGCCCCAGAATCCCCCAAGCCCCACACAGTGTCTCACCACGGGTGTGCTTTCACTGGGATGGGGAACAATGTCAAATGTGTGCCCCTCAAAAAGCTGATTTTGGGGGGAAATAGCATTATTTACAGTTGCAGGCCTCTTGAAATATAAAGGGTTTCTTTTTTTTTAATTACACAAGTGAAATATGACTGTTTCCATGTGAAAGGCTCAGGCTGACCGAGCAAGGAGCTGTGCCCCTGTCTGGGCCCCAGCGTGGCCTGGTCGGCAAACTGCGGCTCGCGAGCCACATGCGGCTCTTTGGCCCCATTGAGTGTGGCTCTTCCTAAGCCTTAGGAGTACCCTCATTAAGTTAATAACAATGTACCTACCTATATAGTTTAAGTTTAAAAAATTTGGCTCTCAAAAGAAATTTCAGTCGTTGTACTGTTGATATTTGGCTCTGCTGACTAATGAGTTAGACTAGGCTTTTTCGGTGCATCTGCATATTAGCTGAGTCAGGCCCAGTGGCTGTGGGGGAGGCTGCCTCTTTCCATGGGTTCTGGAGCAAATCCTTCTGGTGAAGGTGTGTGAGAGCCCTGGTGGGTACCCTCTGCAAAATGATCCCTAGTTGCACTGGGGAGGATGATGGGCTGTTATCAGGTTCAAGGCACAGGCCCAGGCCCAGGCCCAGGCCCAGCACAGAGAGACGGCGGGGCATGCAGGAGCTGAGACTCATGTACCAGGCCGTGGGTAGCGGAGTTGCTCCATCCATCCTGCCCGGTAATTTCTGAGCACTGTTCTATGTGCCGGTGGCAGGATGGACACAAAGCCCCGCTCCTGCAGGTCATTGATGGGCTGATCACGGGCCACTGGGACAGGCACTGGACACAGACGGGGGAAAACCTGGGGCCCTGTCCTGTCCCTGGCCCAGATCCCTCGTCCAGGGCGAGGGAGCCCTTCCCCCCACTTCCCCTTTGGAAGAAGCAGGCCGGCCTTCCCTGGGATGAGTCTCCGTTTATTCATTCAACAAGTATTTATTTGTTGAGATCTCTTCAGATGACAATCTATTTATTAAACCAATTGAGGGCATTAAGACTGGTCATGTTTCCAACTCTGCATATGAGTTGAGACTATGTGGTGCAGTGGCTAGCCACCTGGTCTCCTGGGTCAGACCCCTCCATTCACTACCTTACGGCTGAATGCTTTGGGCCTCAGTTTCTCTCTCACCTTCGGTGAGAGGAGATTGTCCCTACCTCACAGAGAGCTGATAAGAGAGGATTAAGTGAGTTAATGTATATCAAGCACTTAGATCAGTGGTTCTCAACCTGTGGGTCGCGACCCCTTTGGCGGTCGAACGACCCTTTCACTGGGGTCGCCTAAGACCATCCTGCATATCAGATATTTACATTACGATTCATAACAGTAGCAACATTACAGTTATGAAGTAGCAACGAAAATAATTTTATGGTTGGGTCACAACATGAAGAACTGTATTTATTTAAAGGGCCAGAAGGTTGAGAACAACTGACTTAGATTGTTCATGGGCACCTAGTAAGCACAAAATAAATGTTTATGATGATTATTTTCTTAGTATCACTTAAGACATATAGTACTATGACAGCAGAGATATTAATTTGTTTTACCTCGCAGAGCAAGCTTTTATAGTTACATATATTTAAACTATAATTACTTTGACTTAACAGGATTTAACTTAGCTATTTTAGTCTTAGATAGCATGTATTTTTTTAAATAAAAGGAACTCTTTAAAAAAATGAATATGGTAAAAATTCAAACAGTGCAAAAGAGTAAAACACTAAAAAGGTAAATTTTGTGAAAATTCCTGACTCTGGTTCCCTGAACTTTCCCCAGAAGGAGGCATGATACAATTTCTTTCAGCAAATATTGACTGGGAGCACTTTCCCATCAGGCCTTGTGCCAGCCTCCAGCATGGTGAATGAATGCATCTGCTCCCTGCCAGCTCTGTACCCCCAAGTCTGGGGAGGGGCCCTGGCATCTCCAGATTTGAAAAGCCTTGGGTGGTGGTTCTAAGTCTCCGGCCTCAGCCAGGGTTGAAAACCTCCAGTCTGATTGCTAATCAATACCAACTGATATTTGACAAACAAACATGAGGTGCTGAAACCATTTTAAGTTACTGAACTAGCATTTTTTTTCCTTCCAAAATCGGGAAGTGATCTTGATACGACTGACTCTTTGAGGTCAGTGTTGGAACAATTGCTTTTTAGGAGACAATTGCATTTTCTTCTCTATGATGTTCCCAACTGAGCTGGAGTTCTGGCCCGATGTCCTGAGGGCAGAGGCTGGTGTGGACTCAGGAACCCTGTCACACTCAGCAGAGGACGGGTGCTGGGAACGTCCTTAGCAAATCAGGAGTCCACAGGAAGGATTCGCAAACAGTCTTAATTATTTGCTCCCACGAACAGGATAGCGATCTCTTCCGAGAAGTCGAAGACAAACAGCAGCCTTTGAGTGCAATCAGAACCGAACTGCTCTCCTCTCTTTCTCACGAGAAGAGCTTCATGTTTATAACCAGAAACAGGTGTCCATCTAGAACAGGGAGAAGTAAACGCCACAGCTGATGGGCCGCTCTGGCTTTTAACTCTTTGCCTTTGTTCTAACCAAGATTCTGATTTTGTTGTTTTTAACATAATGGTTGTGGAAAAACTAAGGAAAGTATAAAAGAGGGGAAAGATGACCTACCTGTAAGGAGCAGGCGTTAATGGAGTCCCCCCTCTGAGGATGGGACCGCAGGGGAAGCAGAGAGCAGTGATGCCTGCCCTCCAGCTTAGAGCATCTACGTCTGCAGGCATAGCCATAGGCAGTTCCCTAAGCAACCACTCAATCAAGAAGGATATTTTAAAAAGCTCAACATCTTGTCATAGAATGATCTATTTACAAATACTTCGAACGCTGGGAAGGCTCTGAAAATCTTGCTGGCTCACACCCGCCAGCTCCCTTGTAGGTAACTTTAGTCTGCTCAATACAGTGGTTAACTAATATGGAAAGAAATTTTGCAGAAGTAAGGCTATCATGATAGATTTAGGGAGATAGGCCTCAGTCAAGGATCCTCAAACTTTTTAAACAGGGGGCCAGTTCACTGTCCCTCAGACCGTTGGAGGGCCGGACTATAGTTTTAAAAAAAACTAGTCGGCTGCTAAGCAACAGGCAGCAGCGGCAAAAACACCTGGCGAGCCGGATAAATGTTTTCGGCGGGGCGTGGTTTGAGGACCCCTGGTCATGCCTTCTCTACACGCTGACCGCGTGCCTGGTTGAGCTATCACTGCGGGGGTTGGGGGTGGGGTGGGAAAGGTGGGCAAAATACGGCCTGCAGGCTGGTCACCTGCTTTTGTAGATCAAGTTTATGGGGACCAGCCACACCTGTTTATTTACAAATAGTCTTTGATGATCCAATAAGCTGCATTGAGTAGTTGTGAGGTAGACCTTCAGGCCACGGAGCCTAAATCATTTACTGTCTGGCCCTTTCCAGATAAAATGTGCACTCCCTTGCACCGTAGCATTGAACCAGGGAGATGCAGTCCCCCACGCCCTCAGGGGGCTTAGAGGCAATGCCTAGTAGTGCCTGTGAAGTGTTTATTACAACTTTCCCTGCCGGATTCTTTGCTATGAAAAGGAGTTTCTTGTCACTGCTGGGGGTTGCCGTGACACTCACCCACAGTAGATGAGCTCTGAGAGGGACAAAAAGGGCACCCTCCTGAAGGAACCCATTGGCTCCAAAGGAGCGAACCCTCCACCTGATTGGATGACTGGGGGAGGGGTAAGTGCCCATCAAAAGGATTGATCAGCCCTGGGGGCATAGACTCAGGCAGACCTGGCTGAGGCACCTCCCCTGGGGAAAGGGAGTCAGCTCCGGGGTGGGCAGCCTGCTGTGATCAAACATCCCAGTGGTCTGACCTGTCAGGTGGTCTGATCTGGTTCCCCGCAGGCCTTCTGCTCGGGGTGAACTTGCTGGCCAGGCCCCTCAGCTTCTCCTTGGACTGGAGTGTGCTGTCTCTGGTTCCTGCATTGAGCAATGGGAGTCTGCCCTGGAGATGGAGCCCCTGCCTGTGGCTGGCAGTCAGCCTCTGAGCGCCAGATCTGGCCTGTGAGATCAACCCCACAGTAATGAAAGCCTCTGTAATGCGTGCGGACGTGAGGAGGGGAACATGGAGGAACCACACGGGGTCCTTTCTAAGCCCTACTTCCTTGGACCCTGTCAGTCTCTCATTCTCAGCAATGACCCTGCCTCCTGCTCTGTGGAGAAACCAGAAGCCTCAGAGGGGAACTGCTCAGCTGGTTGCCACCAAACCTATACACTCCCACATCTGCGTGTCTTTCATTATTTGCATAGTTGTTTATAGCTACCCAGGCACTGCTGGAAGCTGTCTCCTCCCCCGGCCTCAGGCCTCAACCCTTCCAGGTTTGAATCTGTCTCCTCCCTTCTTCCCAGAAACCCTCCTACCCATTATCCCCTCTCTTTTTATTTTTGCACTCTCTACATTCTCTTTCTGTCCATTAGCATTTCAATACATCTAGTATCTCCAGTTAAAAAATATATTTCCCCTCAACCTTCAGTTTCCAGTATCCCCCATCGCTTCCTCCCCTTACTTCTTGTCCCACCTTGTAAGTCTCTGCTGATGCACCTAATCTCTCCTCCTGCCCACGGATTCAACTGCCTCTGGGATCAGGATGACTCCCAACTCTGCAGTTCTTGCCCTCACCTTCTCCCTGAGTTCCAGCTCCTTTAGCATCCAATGAACATCACCATAGGGTGTCCCAGAGCGCCCCAAACGCAACAGGTCCTAATCAGAAGCTGTGTCTCTGCCATCAAATGTTTCTCTTTGTGTTCCCAGCTCATCACCGATTCACTCTTCCAGTGTTTAAGCCAGACATGGGTCTTTTCTTTAACTTTGCTTCCTGCTCCCCGTAATTCCCCTCCCACCCCCCACCTTTCCAACCCAACAGCTTCTCTCCATCGCCCCCTTGTTCTGCCCAGGCCACCACCGACTGCCATGGTTTCTGGAATGCTCTCTCAGCTGCCAGGCCCATCCCCTCACAGTCTGTTACCTTCAGTGCTGCCAGAGAGACCTTTCCGAACTCGGCACTCTTCTGTCTTGTTTGGGTAAAATCAAAGCTCCAGCACATGATGGAGGATCCCCTTTGGGATTGCCCCGCGCTGACCTTGCGGCCTTAGACTTTGCACATAATCTTCCAGTCTTCTCTTTGCTCCCTGTCCCAACCTCCCGTCCTTACTTTTGTCCATTAGATCTCAAGTTAGCTGGCATTTCCTCCAGGAAGCCTTCTCGGACTTCTTTTGCTCATTTGATACGTGTAGCGCCCCTCCTGGCTGCTCTTGGGAATCTCCTAGCACCCCAGCGATACCACACTGTACGGTTATTGCAATTTCTTGTCCCAAGTGCCCAAGAAGGTTGCATGCTTTTAAGGAACAACGTTAATACATACCCTGATTTTTCACTGAGCCCCACACCCGCCCATAGTCCCTGGCACAGGGGAAATTCTCAGTGTGTCTGAGTAGAAGGTGATCCCCAAAGTGACCCCCCATTTTCCCAATGAGGACACACCAAGGAAGTTTGGCCTGTTTGTATATATAAACTTTTAGGGATCTAGGTAAAATAGTCAAACGTGTATGCATCCCAATATGGGAACCTCTGTTGTGTTGCATATTTTAAGTCACATTGTATATAACAATATATTTTTTGGAAAACTTTTTCTACTCACATTTTTATTTTTTATCTAAACAATAGACATTTATGTTTTCACAGTCCTGGAGGCTGTAAGTTCAAGATCAAGTTCCCAGGGCAGGAGGCCTATCTTCCTGGCTTGTAGACGGCCGCTTTCTTACTGTGTCCTCACTGGGTCTTTCTTCTGCGGGCTTCACTGCCCTTTTTTTTCCTTTTTTCTGGTTGTCAAATAATCTTTAATTGAAACATTTTCCTTTGCGGTTCCTAACTAGCCGGACATCCCACTGCACCACTGTTGATGCCATCTATGATGTCACGAGGTGGCGGCCATCGACATTGCAGCCCACAGACAGGGCCGTCCCCAGGATCTCTGTAATGTTTCCAGCGAGCTCTCTAGCTGTAGATCGGCGTCACATCTGTCGGGCGATGCTGGCAATCTTGTCAAGTGGTAGTTCTGCTGCACTTAATGTGTTTTCCCTTCTTCCTGTCTCTTGGCGGTTCCTTGAGGGCTCTGATGATCAGAACAGAGGCAGAAGGCATTACCTCCATCTGGGCCTGTCTGTTCTGAATGGTCAGTTTCACTGTAATCCTCGGACCCTTTCGATCACAGGTTGCTTGGGAGATGTCATCACCCACCTTTTTTGGAGACAGGCTCAGGGGGCCGATCTTGGGGGTCAGGGCAGAGGGGCCCCTACTTCCCCACCGGTGCACCTCAGGAATATGACTGATTTCGTGAGGGTTGAACTTCAGCAGCAGGGGGTGGAGGCAGCTGGTGTCAGCTGAACCCAGATTCAGGACGACCCCAGAAAGTTACATCTGAGCCTCGTCAGAGCCGAGAGCCGAAAGTCCACCGCCATCATTAGTCCCCCTCTACTCGCGCACTGTAAAGCCAGGCTCATCCGACTTCCCACACGAATCTTTGATGGCGGTGCCTGGGCCTTCTCTCGGGCTGCTTTTTTTTAAAAAATATATTTTATTGATTTTTTACAGAGAGGAAGGGAGAGGGATAAAGAGTTAGAAACATTGATGAGAGAAAAACATCGATCAGCTGCCTCCTGCCACCCCCTACTGGGGATGTGCCCGCAACCAAGGTACATGCCCTTGACTGGAATAGAACCTGGGGCTGGACCCCAACACTGGGACCCTTCAGTCCGCAGGCTGATGCTCTATCCACTGAGCCAAACCGGCTAGGGCTCTTGGGCTACTTTTGAACCAGTCTTTTAGAGCGGGCTCTCTTCACTCCCGTTTCAGTTACTTGAGGTCTTATGAGCTGGTTTGGGTTGCTATTCCTGCCATTTTACGTTGAGCCATACAATACGTACAGTTCTTTTTTATTCCGTGTCAGTTTACAGTCACGATTTCCACAGTCAGGTCTGTACTGCTTTTGACACTTAACATCTGCAATTGTGAGATCATATTCTCAGGACTGAGTTCGTGTAAAATTTCCTTACTCCCTTTGTTACTGATTCACGTGGGCAACTGGCACCCATTGCGGTCTTCTCAAATGGGGGCTGTTCAATACAAAGTGGTTGCATAGCACCTCTAATATGAATCCCCTAAAGACCGAAGTGTTAAGCAACTTTCTTTTCTAAAAGACAAGGTGTGGGGAAAGCTTCCGCCTTACACCTGAGCTTATGCGGCAGAGGTTCTGTCCCAGCCAGTGTTCTAGGAGCTGAGATGGAGCAATGGCCCTACCTTGGTGGGCTGGGGCTCTAGCGAGGAAGGCAGACAGTAAACATGTTAACAAGTAAAGAAGCACAAAGACAGACTGAGATAAGTATTTCAAAGGAGAAAAGCCAAAGAGACGAAAGGTGATTGAGAGAGGGGGTCTCCTATAGCTGGAGATTTAGGGCAGCCGTGCTAAGAAGGTGACTTTCAAGGTAGGGAGGGTACATGAAAGAATCCTGGGCCCAGCGTTCAGGCTGAGGAAACAGCAGTGCGTGTCGGGACCAGAAGGAAGGCCCGTGCGGCCGGCCTGACTGACAGGGCAGCATGGAGCAGGCCATATGAGTGCCACACTTGGATTTTCCTCCAGGTGGAATGATAGCAATTGATGAATAAATGAACACTGGGTGCAGGGCCGCGGGGGCTGTCAGAGGGTAAGGCCACCCTGTACCCTTCCTCAGGTTCCCAGGGCATGTGGCCAACCTCGCAGGTCACCGGGAGGCCCCCGGAGCAGCTCTTGGGTCTGTGACTTAGACGAGGAGGAGCTGGTGAGACAGAAGCCCTGGCACCGTGCTGCCTCCATTCACCTGGGGCCCAGACGCAGGCTTGGAAGGAAACTCCCGGTGGAGAGGGGCAGGGCGATGATTGATGGGTTATTCTGCCTTGGACCACCTCCAGGCCTTTTGTCCTGGAGGATAAGGCCGGAGGACCTCAGGGGACACAAGACAAGGCGGGGCGGGGGGTGTAACAGAGACAAAGCCAGGAGTGGGTGAAAGTTGGGAGTGGGTACCACTCACCAGCTGGTGACCTTGGGCAAAGATTAGGGTCCTCTGGCCTCAGTTTCCTCATCTATACAAAGAGAGTCAATAAACCCACAAACTGGGTGCTGTCTGGAGGGCCCTGAAGGAATGAGAGGAAGAACAAGTCACAATTCCTCTTTTCAGAGGCACAGCCACATGCACGTCAGGGAGACACAGAGGTTAGAGAGGGCCCGGAGGGCTTCCCAGAGGAAGGGCCCTTGAAGCAGGAGTGAAAGGTGAGCCTGTGTGGCCGAAAGAACAGCCAGAGCAGGGCCCAGAGGAGGTGAGTGTGCTTGGCTAAGGGAGTGGGGGCTCAGGGGTCGATGCCGGGCTGGATGTCGAAGGGCTTCCTAGGCTGTGCTAGTGCTACTGTTGCAATAACCAGGCTATTGATGAACACATTGCAGACCAGGAGTGTTAGTGCTAGCTTTACCCATTGGCCAGGTAAGTTTCTATTGAACGAGTATGAAAAACGTTTTACATAAATGTTAAAGGCACCCCTTAAAATTAAACACCCATTGCATTTTGGAGTTATTTACTACATGTTCTTACAAGCTAGTATCTTTTTAAAGTATGATACTTTGTAAAACACTGTGTAATATGAAAACACGAGAATTCTCGTGATCCGTCTTAACAGAATAAAAGCAAAGGGAAGTCCAGATATACTAGTAGACACACCCAGTAAAGTCTGGTAAAACAGGGAAGGTACTTTCTGTCAGTGACACCTGGGAGCAGGTCGTTGGCCCAGCGTAGGCATGGCCACTGTAAACACAGGACGATTTAATGTATTTAATCTCCTAAACAAAGGGGTTCTCTCTCTTGCTCTTGCTTGTGCTTGACTCCTGGCCTGTGGGAGTCAGCACGCATTCGCCCACATGGCTCACAGCCATGCGGACCCCACACACAGTGCACTAATGGACCATAGCTAGCCTGATGCTCCACCGGACCCAGTCCACCATGAAACGGAAACTCTGGATGCTGGCTTTGCTGTTAGCTCTGCTAACTCCCCAGCTGCACCTCTGCCAGGACTGGATTAAGGGAAATGGGACTTGGGAAACCCCAAGATATAATTCCATGCAAATGAAAACCACTCATCCTCCCATGGGGCCTCTGGAAATGCTTTTTCCAGCGGCACCCCAAGAACTCCACTCCCACAAGCAACGGAGAAAGAGCCTCCATTTCTCCGATAACATTAGGAAGAGTATCTATAATAATAAAAGCATAATGCGCTAATTAGACCGGATGTCCTTCTGGACAAAGCCATCGGGGCTTCAAGGGAAGCCCAGGTCCTGGGTGCCAGAGGGAAGTCGGTGCTGGCAGCTGGGGGAAGGAAGGCCTACTCTTGCACGAATTTCGTGCACCGGGTTTCTAGTAGAGTAATAGTTCAGTGTGAGGGCTGCTTCACCTGGCTCAGAATCCCAGCCTTACAATCTCTTAGTTGTGTTAACTTGGGCGAGTTCCTTAGTTTCTCTGGGCCTTGATGTCCTTGTCAAGAATATGGGACTAATGAATAGTTCCTGCTCCTGGAATGTTACTGCAGAAGTCAAGAGAGACACACTTGTAAAATGTTTAGCTTCGTGCCTGGCATATGATAACCATTAAACGAATAGTAATTGTTTTTGTTATTTGTGCTTGGCAACAGGAAGCCACTGAAGGTTTCTGAGTAGGGAATGAACCAAATCTCCTTTTTTAAAAAAAACAAACAAACAAATGTTCTCTTATTGATTTCTTTTAGAGAGAGAGGAAGGAAGAGGGAGAGAGAGAGAAACACCAATGATGGGCTGCCTCCTGCACGCCCCTTACTGAGGATCAAGCCTGCAACCCACCCAGCATGTGCCCTGACCCTGACCAGGAATTGAACCGGTGACCTCCTGGTTCACACTCAACCAGTGGGCCACACCGGCCGGGCCCAAATCTCCTTTTAGCAAATGGTCTGGATTTGGGGGAGCCTGGGGGCAGGGAGGCCTGTGAGGAGGCGATTTAACTGTCCAGCAAAGAGATGTGGTTCAGTCCACTTAGAAAGGCCCCACGCAGGACAGTGGCCGAAGGTTAAAGGAGAGGGCAGGCTCGAGAGACTTTTGACAGTGGAGTCAGGATAAAAAGAACACTGGCTCCTAGATTACTAGTCTCGGCTCCTGGGGAGATAGTGAGGCCATCCGGGAAAGAAACCCAGAAAGAGGGCTTTTGCTGGTGAAAGGGGTCAGGCAGGGAGGAAGGGGCTGGGGCCACGGATAAAGCTGGGCACGTGCTGAGTTTGATCAGTTCACAGGACTTACCCTGGAGAGTTGGAAAATGTGCTCTTCCCAGGCTGTGGTTCTTCACCTGGGACCGTCTTAGAAATGCAAATTTCTGGCTCCTCCCAGACTTGCTGAATCTGAGGGGGGGAGGGGGTGTAACACGCCCTCCTGGAGAGCTTATTTGTGGGAAAGCTGTTCAGAAGAAGGGGGAAAAGGGGTGGGGTAGGAGGAGGGGCCCTGTGAGAGGAACGGGGAGGGGAGGAGGGTGTAGGAGCCTTGAAGGAGACTGAGAAGTGTGAGATTTCACCAGTTCTTTGTTTTTAATTAAATTTATTGGGTTGACATTGGTCAACATGAACATAGAGGTTTCAGGTGGGTTTCTATGTTACAAGATCTATATGTGTACGTGTACCCACCACCCAAAGTCAAGTCTTTTCCTGTCACCTTATATTAGGACCCCCTTCGCTCTGGCAGCCCCCACACTGCTGTTTGTGTTCACAAGTTTCAGTTTTATGTCCCACCTAGAGATTTCATCAGTCCTAAGATGCACATTCTCTCCCTGTAACATCTCTGAGTCGGCTGTGCACTGTCCACCAGGTGCAGCTGTGTGTGGTTGTCACTGCCCTCACATGCACATTAAAGCTGGCAGGAAGGGGCCAGTGACCTGGCAGGAAACCCCGGACAGCCATGGACACATTTAAGAAGCATAGCTCCCCCGTTAGCAGAGAGGACGATTCCGCAGGAAAACAGGAAAAGGATGGCTTTGATTAAAAAAAATGATTCAGGAGAGCCCTGGCCGGTGTGCTCAGTGGTTAGAGCATCTGTCCATGCACGAAAGGGTTTCAGGTTTGATTCCCAGTCAAGGGCATCTATATGGGTTACAGGTTCCATCCCTGGCCCAGTTGGGGCATTCAAGGGAGGCAACCAATCAATGTGTCTCTCTCACACTGATGTCTCTTTCTCTCTCTCTCTCTCTCTCCCTCCCTCTCTTCCTCTCTCTCTGAAAATCAATGGGAAAAAATGTCCTCCGGTGAGGATTAACAACAACAACAAAATGATTCTCTTTCCCCTATTTTCTCTTTCATGTATATACAAGAATGCTATATGATCAAACTTGTATCTAAATCTCAAAGAGCTCTTTTAATCAGAAATGAAAATGCCAGTGGCAAGGAAGTGCAGTCCTGGTTTGATTGGCAGGTTTTTTTTTTTTCTTTCTCAGTGATACATAAAACAATGCTGCAGTCTTATCACTCAAAGCATCTTGGATTCGATGTGATAAATAGAGAGGCGGTCAGAAGTGTTGCAAGACCCTGCAGGGAGAAGGGAGGTGGGGTCTAAGAGAGGAGTGGGTTTGAAGAGGTGTGAGGGGGAAGGACAGGACAGGGAGGACCGAGGGCGAGGGGTGGCCTTTGGCACCTGGGAGGTCACCTTTGAATTCTAGGGTTCTGTGGGTGTGCTTTTGCTTTCAATTCGTTTGCTTTGATCAACAGGTATTTTCAGGTGCCGGGCACTGTACTTGATACAAACAGGAAAGACCTAGTGACCTCTATCTCCAATGAGCACACAGTTCAGAAGGGAGGGCAACCAGCGAAACCCTGACTGTGAGACACTAAGCTAGTTAGTTGTTTGAGGTGTGTTTGGGGGTGGTGGGTGTGGGGGTGGGTGATGGATAGGCCCGTAGGGGCAAACCCGAAGGAGCAGGTGAGCTTACCTGGGAAGAATGAAGTGTGAGGCCTGAGGCTGCAAGGATGGAGAAGAGTTTGCCAGGAGGGGTTCCAGGTAGAGGGAGGGACGAGGGCTGGGAGGCTCCATGTGGTTTCCTGGAGCCTCCAAACTGGGGGCCTAGGAAGGGGGAGATCAGGGTGGACTGGTCAGAGGAGGCCAGTTCACAAAAGGCCTGCTAGGCTCTGCCCTGGGGGTTAGATGTCATTCTTGACACAATGAGGAGCAGTGGGACATGCACACAAGTTTAAGAAGTAAATGGAAGTGTCAATTCGATAATGAAAAATAACTGTCCCTGGCCCTAGCCATTCTCTCTCCCGCTCCATGATCCCGAGTTAGCCATTTAAACGTGATCTTTTGCCCGGCCGGTATGGCTCAGCTGGCTGAGCGTTGTCCCATGCACCAGGAGGTGGCTGCTGAGACTTGAGTCTTCAACATCTGAGGCTTTCTGAGGTTCTACAGGACAAAGGGCTTAGTTCTTTTTTTTTTTTTTTAATATTTTTATTGATTTCAGAGAGGAAGGGAGAGGGAGAGAGAGATAGAAACATCAATGATGAGAGAGAGTCATTGTTCGGCTGCCTCCTGCACTCCCTGCATGGGGGATTGAGCCCTCAACCTGGGCATGTGCCCTGACTGGGAATTGAACCGTGACCTCCCCGTTCATAGGTTGATGCTCAACCATTGAGCCACGCCGACCGGGCCTTAGTTCTTATCTGGATCCCCCTCCTTAGCGACTTTGGTTTCTGTGTCCTCCATTCTTCTGTGACAGTTCTCACTCAGGTACTGCCCTGTAGTGGGCTTTGGGGGAGGCCACAGACAGTTTCAGTGAGCCATGAAGAACCAGAAGTCCCTCGACAGATCCTGCACAGGAAAGTTATTAATGTGCCCCCGTAGGCAGGTGGAAAGGGAGATGGAGACGGAGGAGACTAGCACATTAGGAGGTGAGGCAAGAGATGCTGAGCGTTGAAACTAGCCAAGGTAGAGGGGAGGGAGAGAGGGAATATCAGGGGAGGGGGATAAAAAGGCTCTTAGAAATAGCCAGGATGCCGCCTCAGTGTCTGACCTGGGTGATGGGGTGGCCAGTGGCCCCTTTGCTAAGACAAGGAGCAGAGCAAGAGGAACTTGCTGGATGAGGATGGGTGCAGTGTGAGGAGCCCAAGGGACTTGCAGATGGAAATAAGCAGCAGGTAGGTGGGTAGGGGTGTGAAGCACAGGCAGGGAGACTGGCTGCCCATCCTCACCAGCTCTCGGATAGGCGAAGCCCGTGGCAGGAATGAGATCATGCGGCCACTGGGGAAGTGGGGGGCAGGGAGGAGAGCTGAGGACAGTGGACCACGCAGAGGGGAAGAGATAGTCTCTGGCCTCCAGGAGGGAGATGGAGAAGGGAGTGGAACCAAGGCTGCCAGCCCAGCCTGCTCACGCCAGCAGCTTAAAGTGTGGCCCTTCAGGCTCTGGGGTCAGCCCCTCCCCGAGCCCTCAGTCCCGACAGCCGTTTAACTAAGCTCAATAGCTCCATCCCTGAGCCCCAGGAGAGGACCACTGCTCCCTGCCCTTGTTCAAGGTCAGAAGCTGCTGGGGGACGGCCCTGGCATTCCTTCTCCTGGGGCACAGGATCAAAGAGAGTTGATGGTGGCGATTTCCCCTCTGCCTCAAGGTCACAGAAATCCAGGTCAGGTTCTGGGCGTTCCTGCCTCCCTCCCACAGGCACACAGGGCATCAGCTCTGAGGTCTGGCTGTGGGAGGCACAACTTAATGTTCTCAGGTGTCAGAATGGGTGGCTCGCTTCAGGTGACACCTGGAAAAGACTTACCCAGTCTCCTGCCTGTGTGTGCCCTGGCAGCCCTGCCTGGATGTCAAATAGCCTGGTAACCTTGAATGCCTGTGTGCAGACGTCACGGAGCCCTTTACGTGCTTCTGTCAACAAATCTACGCAATTTTATGAGATGGGAACCTGTGCCCATTTAACAGATGAGGAAACTGGGGCCCAGAGAGGTTACGTGACTTGCCTGCCTGCAGTGGAGTCTGCATATGTCTATAGTGGGCACACTTCCAAGTTAGAACCCTGAATTTTTGTTTGTTGTTTGTGTTTAATTTCTTTATTGTTGAAAGTATTACATAAGTTTTCTTTTACCCCACTGACCTCTCCCTGGTCGGTCCTACCCCCCAGCACATGCCCCTGCTGTCTGTATCCATTAGTTATGCTTATATGTATGCATATAAGTCCGTTGGGAGAACCCTGAATTTATGCCATTGACCGTGACCCTGTCCTATGAGAGCCCACCCCAAACCTGAGCTGGGGGGGGGGGGGGGGGGGTGTCAATGATGATGATGTGTGTGTGTGTGTGTGTGTGTGTGTGTATGAGAGAGGGGGGGAGAGAGAGAGGCCTCTCCCTGCTCCGGAGCTCTCCTAGACTGCCCCCAAGAGACCACAGGAATTCCGATGAATTAATCTCATCACTTTATCGAGGAGGCACTTACAGAAATTACAAGGCCACCAGCCTGGCTTTGCTGGCAGTCAGCCGCTGGGCCCATAAAACAAATTGAAAGGAACAAAAATAAATAAATAAAGTTAGGAATATCTCTCTCTCTCTCTCTCTCTCTCTCTCTCTCTCTCTCTCTCTCACACTCACACACACACACACACACACACACACACACACACACACCTGGATCACTGAGTTCCAGGAATTGGTAACTGGGCAGAGCAGCGGGGTATTGAGGCTGGAGATGGGGGGGGGGGGGGGGCAGATTCTACAGAGCTTGTAAGCCTGGGTAGACTTGGGTAAATTAGTTTAAGTATAGGGTTTATCTTTTAAATTTTGCCATCTTATCAAATATTGAAATTATTTCCCAAGAAGCCAGAGTGACCTAAGAAATGGATAAGGTTTAGGCAGTAGAGGAGAGGGCACATGGAATCCTAATTCCTTCCCTTCCTGTCCTCTCCCATCCCCAGCACTGCTCTCTGCAGGAAATGGGATGGGAAAGGTGTGGGCTGACTGGAGAGAGAGAGAGAGAGAGAGAGAGAGAGAGAGAGAGAGAGAGAGACCTTAAGCTACTCTGTGCAAATCCAACCTCTTCGAGCCTCAGCTTCCTCACCTCAGAGCGGGCTAAGAGCGCTCACCGAGCCACTGTGAGTACTCGGTACCCAGTCAGGCACTTTGTCATTGGGACTCCATCGTTTCATCACTTCCAAGCACTCTGTGGGTGGTGGAACCTGGCTCGTGCGTGTTCTCAGAAAATCCGATAGTAAATGATTTCCATATGCCACTGGGGAGACGGAGGCACGCTGAAGCCTGAGGACACCACCCCCCCTCAGGGAGTTCTGATGTCCCAGCCCAGTGGGTGACCATTCTTCAAAGCTGTGGGTGCCTGGCCCACCCAGACTTGGGAACTGAGGTCTCCATATGTAAGAGAGTTGGACACATTTTGGCAAGTACCTCAGAGCACCACCTTTGAGAACCACTGCCCTGTGGGAACCTCGGCGTGGTGGGCAGTGTAGGTCTGGCCGGTTAATCCCCGTCCAGTCTCTGGCCGGTGGGTGGGGGCCCTGCAGGGCACCTGGCAACGCTGTCTGTCTGCTTACAGGGAACATCGAGTACAGCTGCCCGGCCACCAACGAGTGTGAGATCACCAAGCGGAGGCGGAAGTCCTGCCAGGCCTGCCGCTTCATGAAATGCCTCAAAGTGGGGATGCTGAAGGAAGGTAAGAGGCCCGCCAGCGAGGCTCACCCCGGCCGGGCCCGGTCCTTCTCATTGGGCGTCTCAGGGTACCCACAAGCTGGGGATGGCCCCAGGCCTGCTCATGTGCACACGGTTCCAGGGGTCCCCAGACCCTAGAAGTCCCTCTGTGCATCCCAAATTAAGACCTGCCCCCTGGAGTGCCCATCCTCCCTCTCTCACACCCTGTAAGCAGGCTTGCAGCCTCCAGCCCCCGCCTCACTCTCCACTCCTAAAGGAGACAGGGAAGGGGGCAGGGGCCCACCTGGCCCAATGGTTGAGCATCGAGTTTGATTCCCGATTGTGGCACACATCTGGGTTATGGGCTCAGTCCCCAGTGGTTATGGGCTCAGTCCCCAGTGGGGCAGAAGTGGAGGGGCTGTCTGCAGGAGGCAGCCAACCAATGGTTTTCTCTCATCATTGCTGTTTCTCTCTCTCCCTTTCCCTCCTGCTCTGAGGTAGGCCTGGGGAACTGGCTTGGCCACTCTGCAGAAGGCCCCTGGGAGAGGCAGGCTTGAGATGCTTTTCAGCTCCCAGGAGCCCATGGAGTGTGGGGGTGCAGAGATCACAACATTAAGGCTCGGGGTGACCTTAAGGCACGCGTCACCTGCGAAGGGACAGCCTCTGCTTCCCTGCAGGCGGACAGGACATTGCTGTCACCTCGAGGATCCTTTCCCCTTCCCGTCCCCTCCTCCCCGTCCTCTCACTTCACCCCCCTTTCCCTTCCCTTCACCCCTCTTTCTCTGGAGCTGTGCCGTCCAACGTGCGCCGTGAGCCGTGGGTTCTGAGTGTAAAGTACACGCCTGGTTTCAAAGATTACAAGGGTGAGAAGAGGAGGGTAAAATAGCGTAGTAATAATGTTTAAATCACGAGCACATGTTGGGGTGATAAACTTTGCATACGCTGGGTTAAACAAGCATATTAGGACGTGAACGTCACCTTCTTCTTGTTGCCTGCTTCAGTGGGGCTGCTAGGACATGTAAGGGGACACGTGGTTCTCGTTATTTGGACAGACAGCGCTGGTCCAGGTCTCATCACCCTCCCTGTCGATTGGCTCAGATTGACAACTGTTGTGGGTACCACTGTTGGGGAATGGGTAGTGTGTATATGTGTGTGTTTCTCCCCTTCCCTAGCTTTCAAGGGGAGCCAGTGAAAGCCCTTACAGGCCAGACTTTATGATTTTGGGCCCTGGGATCCTTCCAGAAGCGGGAGGGGCAGGAAGAGAGGTGTGGGCTGATGAAAGGGGAAGGGGAGGGGCTGGGAGGGAGAGGGAGGGCAGGACTGGAATGCACTCCCTCCCCAGGAGGGTCTCTGGAACCAGCCCAGCCTTTAAGAGCCCCAGGGGCACCCCTCCCATGCTGCCACTCCCCCCCCCCCTTGCCCCCCCCCCCCCTCAGGGGAAGAGGACCGGAATGGAAGATGCTTTGCCGGTAGGTGGCTTGGATCGGCTTGTGTTGTGGAAATAAGAGGCCTCTCCCTGTTTTCCATCCCGGTGCCCCCTCCACACCTCAGCTCAGCGGGGGCCTTCACCTGTAAGACAGAAGCTCTTGAAACAGTTCCTCCACTAGCCCTGTGTCTACGTAGCACGAGGCCTTTTAACTGCCGTCCTCTTTACTCGATTCTTTTAACCCCTTTGAGATGGAGAAGGCCAGCCAGGGCTTCACTGGGGGATCAAGTGGAGACACAGCCCTCTTTCTAGATTAAAAATGCACTGTATTGGACCAATCCCCCCCGCCCCCCCTAAATAGCCCTGTGGTTGGTCCAGGACGTAGGTATGTAGTACGCGGAACAGGGCACAGAGGTGGCAGCCTGGGGCATTGGAGGCTGTTGGCAGGAGCGGGCAGGTGTGCAGAGGTCAACCGCCTGGGGTCCAGCCCGGAGAGGCCCTTCCAGGAGCTCTGCCTGGAGGAGGAAGGGCGGCCACCAGAACACTGCCCTCCCCACCGCTTCCCAGCGCTGGCAGTTCTAAGCCCAACGGGAAAGATGCCACAAAGGCTCCCGGTGTGGACAAAGCCCAGCGCCTTCCTTTCCTTTCTGTCCCGCCTCGCAGTGCAGAGCCTTGGCGAGACCCTGGGATCTGCAGCTCCGCGGGGACCAGCCCCCTCCGGAGGTGTGTGCCTGGCTGAGGAGCCTGAGTCCTTGCCAGGCAGGGGCTCTTGGCAGCTGCCCTGCTCCTGCTTTTGTTTGGGTGTCCCCGCCTCGCCTCATGTGCAGGAGCCCAGACCCCCGGGACCAGCACAGGCCCCCTGCCTCCTCCTGTTTCCCTCTGGCCCTGACCTGACTCTGAAAGGCAAGCGCCAGCCTTCCCCGGGGCTGCTCCCTCTCTAAGATCCCACAGTGGGCGGCAGGCGTGGGGGTGGTGTGGGGCTGGGGTCCTGGGTCTTGGGGGAGAGGGGCTGGGGAAGAGGAGATGTGGATGCCAGGCTCCTCTTTCTCCCCGTCTCACCTACACATCTGAACCCGGTCACCCGGTTCCCCTCCTCTATGCTGCAGCTCGGATGCCTTTTACAGGGTGCCCTTTCTTTTTTAATTTTAAATTATTTTAAAATATATTTTTATTGATTTCAGAGAGGAAGGGAGGAGAGAGATGGAAACATCAATGATAGAGAAGCATTGATTGGCTGCCTTCTGCACGCCCCCTACTGGGGCTCGAGCCTGCAATCCAGGCATGTACCCTGACCAGGAATCGAACTGTGGCCTCCTGGCTCATAGGTTGACACTCAACCACTGAGCATGGCCCTTTCTTTTTTAAAATCCTCACCCGAGGACATGCTTAGAGAGAGAGAGAGAAAGAGGCATTGATGTGAGAAACACTGGCCAGCTATCTGCTCCACATGTGCCCCCACCAGGAATGGACCTTGCATGTGCCCTGACTGGGAGTCTAATGGAACCGGCAACCCTTTGGTGCACAAGACAACGCTCAACCCATTGAGCCACTTGGCTGGGCAGCAGGTTCCCTTTCTTAAGTAGCATAACCCGAGAGGCTGCCGATGATCTGGGGGGTCCAGTAGCTGCTGGGAGAGGTCAGGTATGGCCTCCGTTGGCTCAGCCTCTACCTGGAGACTGCTGCTGGCCCTGGAATCCATGACGGTGGAATGTGGGTGATGTCCAGGGTTCTGTCTTGCTTTAAGCAAACCCAGGATATAAACATCTGTATTTTTGCAGGGGGAGCGGGGGAGGGGAGGGGGGAGGGGAAGGATTATTCTCTTTATAAAGAATTGAATACAGACTCTGCACCGAGTTAGGAGTTGGTGCTGTGTCCTCTTCCTGGCTCTGGGGTATTCTTGCTCTTCGTATTATTCTCGTGCTCCCGGGCCTCTATTTCTTCACCTGTAGAGCAGCGATGTTGAAACCGGCTCTCCAACCCTAACCAGTTTGGCTCAGTGGCTAGAGCAGGGGTGGGCAAACTTTTTGACTGGAGGGCCACAGTGGGTTCTTAAACTGGACCGGAGGGCCGGAACAAAAGCATGGATGGAGTGTTTGTGTGAACTAATATAAATTCAAAGTAAACATCATTACATAAAAGGGTACGGTCTTTTTTTTTTTTTTTAGTTTTATTCATTTCAAACGGGCCGTAGTTTGCCCATGGCTGGGCTAGAGCGTTGTCCTGCAGACCAAAGGGTCCCGGGTTTTAGTCTGGTCAAGGGCACCTACCTTGGTTGCAGGCTCTTCCCCAGCCCAGGTCCTGGTTGGGGCTCATGCAGGAGCCAACCAATCGATACGTTTCTCTCACATCGATATTTCTCTCTGTCTTTCCCTCTCTCTCTCTGTCTTTCTCTCCCTAAAAATCAGTGGAAAAATATCCTAAGGGGAGAATTAAAAGAAAAAGAATCTGGCTCTTTATCGGCAAGTCAAGGTGGGGACCACATGGACAACTCCTTGGTGAAATGCACTGTGGGATTGTTTTAAGATGTCAGCTTTCTGGGCGTGTTGTAATAGTATTTGACTCAAAGATAGTCTCGTTTGCACTCAACGTTTCAGCGGCCCTCCCATTGCGTGGATTGGCTGGGGGACTCTGAGAGGAGGCATCTGTCTTGGGTTGGCCTCCTATCTGAGGTCTAAAATCAGAGTGAGGGGTTCCCCTGGGAAGCCAGTGAGGCTCTCCCCCATAGGCAGGCTTCACAGCCTGGCCAGGGTGTGGCCTGACAGCCTCTAAGCCAGTAGAACTTGGAAAAATATTAGCGGCATTTCACAGGGCCCCCCGAGTCCTTAGTACCGCTCTGGGCTTTCGGCAACCCTCCCTAGACAGCTTGTCTCTGCAAACTTCTCCTCACCTCCCTTCTCCCTCCAGCCACCAGCCTCCCGGTCCCACTCCATTTCCTCCTCCCATCAGCCCCTGCCTGCCTTTCCCCAAGTGTTTTCTAAAAGATATTTGATTTCAGTGAAAGCTAGGCTGACATCGATGCAATGTGCTCTCACCCTTTGTGCTTGTTGGAAGGCGGAGGGCTCCTCCGGGGATTCTGGGTAATTGGGTTAGTGGCCAGCTCATGTCAGGAAATTAAAAGGAGGCCCCGATCAGGTTCCTGCTGCATGGGATTTAATGGCTTTGTATTTATAGAGTATTCTGCCTCTAGCCCATGCCAGAAATACCACCTTTCTGGCCCTTTGAATGAAGAAAGAAGATGAGAGATGGCTTACCTTTAAAAATTCTGTTTCTTTTCCAAAATACATTCGTGTTCTGAAACAAACCGCCTCTCCTGCATTTCAGAGAATAGCTTTGAACTGGAGCCGGAGAACTCGGATATATGTTTGTATCCCCCGACCAATTTCCATCCCACGTGCACACACAGACACCCACACATGCACACATGCGTGCACGCACACATAGTCTGATGGCTCACAAGATCATCCCACGTGGCCTGAAGTCTCTGGGCCACTCAGGCACGATGACCTGTGACCTCTGGCTGGGAAAGCGTGGATGGAAAGGCATGCAGGGGATGATCATATCTGCTGCGTCCTTATTACCGCTCAGTCAGGCTCTCTGTGTTTCACGCATTGGTAACAGGATTAGGGGCCATACAGACCCAGTAAACCCCAGCATCACCACTTATCAGCTCTTGGACAATTTACTTATGACTCTCTAAGCCTCCCTCTCCTCCTCTGTAAAATAGGAATGATAATGGCCATTTTCATCTTGCTCCCACTTTACAAGGACAGCCCCTAGAGTTGTACCACAAAGCAGGGTGTGGGTCATTGATTTGAGATAGGTACCCTTCATCCTGTTATAAAGTTGGTTTTCCTCTGTGATCCAGAAGGCACTGCTGACTCTCTCACAGCCTTTCTCCCTACTCCTTGAATGATGACCTTCCTTCACATTTTCCTGGGGGAAAAAAAAAATAGAAACAGTCACGTGGGGAATTTCTTACCCTTCTGCGACTGAATCCACAAACCAACCTGCTGCTTTTCTGCATTCACTCTCGTTACAGCCAGCTCTGCTTCCAGCCCTGTCACACTCTGCCTCGCTCACGAGTCGCTCATTTCCATCAGCACACTCACTAATATACTTCGGTTCTCCTATTTTGAAAACAAAATTAAAATGCATAACTGTATTTTGGGTCTTTATCTCCATCCAGCTACTGCTCCATTACTCTGCTCCCTTCTCAACAAAACTTGACCAAAGGAGTTGTCAGATTTACTATATCTGCTTCCTTACTCCATCCACTTTTTAAAAAACTTCCCTACAAAGTAAATACTGAGTAGATCCAGAAAAATATTTATAGTTCTGCACATTATATTAGTTAGGGTAAGGCTAGGCTCCTGTTAAAAAAGAGAGAGAGAGGCACTCCTTTCCTTCCTCAAAACCCAAAACAAATAAAAAACCAGAAACGTAAGCATGATAAAAGTTTAGTTCTCTCTCATCTCTCATGTAACAGTCAACAGTCAGAGGTTTTCCAGGATTGATTGGCAGCTGGGCCATGCTTAGCAAGTGGCTTCCATGTGTGGACCCAGTCCTCCATCTCCTCGAGAGCCAGATCATTTGAAGTGCGGGACCCAGAAGTGTCACATGGCCCTTTCATTCACAGTCCATTGGAGAACCTGGTCACATGGCCATACTGCTCTGCAAGGAATTCTGGGAATTGCAGTCATTAGCTGGGATACATGTGCTCAGTTAAAATTCTTTTTTTTAAAAAATATATTTTATTGATTTTTTACAGAGAGGGAGAGGGATAGAGAGAGTCAGAAACATCGATGAGAGAGAAACATCGATCAGCTGCATCCTGCACACAGCCCACTGGGCATGTGCCCGCAACCAAGGTACATGCCCTTGACCAGAATCGAACCTGGGACCCTTCAGTCCACAGACCGACGCTCTATCCACTGAACCAAACCGGCTAGGGCTCAGTTAAAATTCTTGATGTGGAAGAGGGAGTAACATTTTAGAGGACAAGCATTGTTATTTGCCAAAAATATACATGACGGATGAAGAATATTGATGCCTTCCATCTAGAGTAAGAAAAAGACAATTACCTTTGCCTTTGAGGTTCTCTGTGTTCTTCCTCATTTCCGTACCCTCAGAGGTAACCATTATCCCACTTTTGCATTGTTTTTCCCTTGACTTTCTTTATAGTGTCATCACATATCTGTATCTGTTATGGTTGTTTTTTAGTTTTAATGAAATTATCCAATACATACTCTTCTGCATCTTGATATTTTAGCCAATATTTCTGAAGTGAATGCTTCTTGTTGCATGGTGCTGTAATTCATTTGTTTTCATGTCGACCCGATAGTAAATATTTTAGGCTTTGTGGGCTAAGAGGTCTCTGTCTTGACTACTTAATTCTGACGTGGTGATGTGGATGCAGCCACAGATAATCTGTAAATGAACGAATGGGGCTGCGTTCTGTTAAAATAGGCAGAGGGCTGGGTTTGGCTCACAGGGCATGAGTTTAGGGGGATTTATTTAGCTTTCTGCTGTTGATGGACGTTTGGAATTTGGGGCTTTTGCTATTACAAATAGTGTTGTGCCCATGCTTCCCATTGCACATATGTAAGGACTTACAGGCCTGGCTGTGGAAGGGCCAGATGTGCACATCTGCAGCTGTAAGAGATGACGTTAAACTATTTTTGATTTGTTGTCCTGATTTACCATGTGCGTTCAGATGTTTTGGTTGCTCCATATACTCACCCCTTTTACATTTTAGCTGGTGAGTGTAAAGCGGTGTCTTCTGACTGCTTTGATATATATTTTCTCGACTATGAGGTAAGCATATTTTACATGTTTATTAGCCACTTGGGATTCCTTTTCTATGAGGGGCTTGTCCAAGCCTTTCCCTATTTTTCTGTTTTCTGTTTGTTTGTTTGTTTGTTTGTTTATTAATGGTTGTAGAAATCTTTATATATTCTGGTCATTTTGTTAGGCCTTTTTCAGTTGTTAGTGTTGTAAAAATCTCATTTGTCACTTCTTTCTCTTTATGGAGTCCCATGATGAACAGAAATTAGTAATTTTATTAAATGGAATTTATCTATCTTTTCCTTTATGGCTTGCATGTTTATGTCATTTAAAAAATATTTTCCTAACCTGCTTTGTAAAGATGTTTCCTTAATCTGCCTTACCCACTTGGGTCGTCGGTCCTGCTGGAGTTGAGTTTTGAGTACGGTGAGCTGGTCACCTTCCGTTTGCTCCAGTGGGCTTCCTTCCTGACCACGCAGAACCTGCCCTCCACAGCCCCTGAGTTGCCAAATCTGGCTTCTGCTTACTCAGCCTCTCGGCAATAATATTTCACACAATTTTCCAGCCCTCCTTGGACCTTTTTCTCTTTGCTTTTCTGACACCGTGCTTGCCTTACCTCTCTGACCATGCTTCTTAATCTTCTTTGCAAGCTCCTCCTCTTTCCTCTTGACCTGTATATTTTGGTGTTATTCTGGATGTGGAACCAGGCCCTCTTCCTCTCCTACACCCTGCAGGTGATCTTGTCTAGATCTGAGACTAGGTACAGATGACCCTCGATCTTAACCTCCAGTTCCAGCTCCTTCCATGCATTTAAGACTCCAGAATCTAACTGTCCTATTGGTATCTCCACTTGGATCCCTTACAAGGCATCAAAGAAGCAACACATCTAGAGAGAAACTCTAGATTTTCCCCACCCCTCCCTCCACCATTCCAGGCTTCCCCATTTCCGGAATGGCATCTCTGTATGATCTTCGCTCAAGCAAAACCTAGTAGGCACCCGTAGGTTTTGGTCTGCATAACAGTGTGACGATCCTCCTCCTGAGTCAATGTCCAAAATGCATTTCAGATCTGCCTACTTAGCTTCCTCTCTATGACCCTGACCCTGGTCCAGGGAAGCAAGTTTCCAAACTGGACTTCTGATTCCGCCCTTGGTCCCATTCATCTGACTCCCACAGCAGCTAGAGTGGGCTTTTAAAACCCTAATATGATTCTGTTGCTTTGCTTTACATCATTCAGGGACATTCTATTGCCCTTTGAATAAAATCTAAGCACTTGACTCTGGTCTTCAAGACCCTGCTCAGTCTAGCCCCTCCCCACCTCTCCCACCTCTTCAGTGCCATCTTGCACCGTTCCTCTCCTGCCCCTCACTTCTACTCACTCTGTGGCAGCCTCACCAGCTTCCTTGTGATTCTCAAGCATGACAGGTAGGATCCTTGGGCTGTTTCCTCTGCCTGGAATGCTCTCCCCAGCCTGGCTCCTCAATGTAAATGCCATCTCAGAAAGGCCTTTCTTCCCACTTCATTTCTATTGTATCCCATGAAGTACTTCCTATGAATTTCTCCCAGTCTGAAATGATCTTATTTATTCTTTTGTTTGTAGTCTTGTTCACTCTGACAGCCTCTTACACAATTGTTCTTGATTTAGGAACTCACAAATCCTTTTGAAAATCCAGTGAAACTCTATCATAAAACATACGCAAGTACCAGCACATAAAATTTTGCTGACAATTTAAGAGCTTCGCAGAACTGAGAGGTTCCTGAAGCCAGATTGAGAGCTGATGTTGCAGAATCAGACTTTTAGAAATAGAAAGGACCTGAGGAATCACTGGGACCCCAGGATGGCCAAATGCCTTTAGTTGGACTCTCTCCTCTAGGGTGGGGTGTGGCTGCCTAGAGTGCATGATTGAAAGGCTTCTTAGGCAGTGTCTGGGATCAGTAGGCAAGAGTGCCATGATTGATTAGCAATGTCTGCCACAGACTGGGAAAGGGAGGGCAGTGGCATTGCCGAGAGATATTTGCCATGTCTGATCTGGTGCATCTGAATTTAAGTGATTTGCCCAAGGCCACACAGTTAGTAAATAACAAACCTGGGTGGAATCTAGTCTCCTGGGTTATGTAAGAGTTCCTCCTAAGAAGCCCATTTCAACTCAAGTAGAGGGCTTGACCAGTAGCAGAGCCCATAGGACTTCCTCAAAAGGGAAAAAAGAAGGGGAGGTTGGGCTGAAATAATTTTTCCTTGGAGGGTGTATAGTTTGGGGACTTCCTGGCAGCGGGGAATGCAGCCATAGCTGCAAATGTCCTTGGGGAAATGATCCCCTGGGAGAGAAGGATCCCCAGGAGAGAGCAGCGCCAGATGGACACTTTCCTAATCGGCAGGAGGCCAGAGGCTCATCCCTCAGTACCACTGTACCCACCCTGGAGCAGTTGGCACCGCCCGGGGATATTAGGTGGCATGCGTGCTTCTCCACCTCTTGGCTTTCATTGAGTCCCGTGTGAGGCACTCTTCACTATGACGATATGGCACCGGGGAGAGAGGCAGCCCCCAACAGCCGTCCTTTCCAAGGTCGCAAGGTGAGCTCACCTGTTACCCAGAAATCCCCACAGGACAGGTGGCTGGAGACAGTCCCACATATGCAGGGGATGAGGACTAGTGGTTAGGGCATTCTGCTGGGGCGCCCATCGGCATATCCATAGCCTCTGGGCCCGCAGGAGCCCAGGGTACCCACATTACCCTTGGGTGGTTTTCTCCTCTTTCTGGAGATGGTCAGCTGTGCGTTGGTAGGACATAGAGGCAAAAAGTCACCCGCAAAGACCCTTGCAAAGAACATGAGTCAGATAAAAGTACTGAAAAAAAAAAGGGGGGGCGTTGATGCAGTGCTCCCCAGACCTGGCAGATAGTCCGAATTATTGGAGGAGCTTTGAAAAATGACCCATTCCTGGACATCACCCCAGAGCCGCTGACACAGGGTAAGTCCTCCAAGTGGGTGTAGCTCTCAAGTTCAGGGCTAGGGAGGTGGGACTGGAGATGAAGGTTCAGCTTCTCCCTCTGACACTTCCTGGTTGTGTGACATGAGCAAGTCGCCTGATCTTTCTGAGCCTCACTTTTCACGTGGGAAAATGCTAATGTCTTCTACCTCCTTTCCCTCTGTTCCGCAGATCAAAGGAGATATGGAAATAGCTCTGTTAACTGTGAAGCATTTCACGGCATGTCCGTGAATCTGCTCCATCGTTAATATGCCAAGGGCATTGGATTTGAGGGAAGCGAGTGGGGTTCCTGGGTAAAGGGGAGGAGAAGGGTCTTGACCACGAAAACTTTGCATGTCAGGAGCGATCCCGCCCTTATGTGTGGACAGCAGCTCCGCAGAGGAGGCCGGCGAAGGACACGGGCTCCAAAGCCTTGTCTGAACCTTTCCGTCCGGGAGAGAAACATGACAGGGGCAGCGCCTGGGACGGGCTTGGGGCCAGGTGCAGGGCCACGCTTTTCAGAGCTCTGCCGGTTATTTTTAGTGCCTGGGTATAAATGAAAGAAATTTAAACTGCCCCCCGCGGCTGCCGCCCTGCACACTCGGCTATTTTTACTTCCGAAAGACTGGGCTCTGGTCCAGCTTAGGGAGGGAAACGGAGAAGAAAGGTGGAGGGTCGGGGTGGGGGTGGAGAATTGGGAATTATTTTTCTTCCATTAAGAAAATAGAAGCCCGATGTTATCAGTCAGCAAGTGGACATCCGATCCAGGATGTGGCAGCCACCAGCCCTGGGCGCTCTGGGCACCCTGACATGCCTGCAGTGGGTTGGAGAGGTCAGCAGGTGGGGCATGGGTTGCAGAGAGGTTTGGGGAGCCCCGCTCCCCTCCTCCCAAGGGGGCCTGTAGCTTCTTTGATGTTTCCTGTGCTCTAAACTGGGGGGTGAGATTGGATACTGCAGACATGGAGACACCAGCCTAGTGATGAGACTGGGGGGGTAGGTTAGGGGGTGTTGGGGGCCTCAGGACTGCAGCCAAGGGCGGGGCCTCTGACCTCTGCCCTGGGTGCATATTCAGGAGAGCTCTGTGATGGAGCTGTGTGCCCTGGCACAACCTCTCTGAACCTCAGTTTCTTCCGGGCTTTCGTTTAATGCATCTGGCCTGTGGCAGTTATAGCAAAGGAGGTGTGTTTCTCCCTCTTCCCAGGAGGAAAGCGGGTAGTTCAGGCCAGACTCTACCACCTTCAATAGCAGATGAAAGGAAAGCAAGTACTATGAAGGGCCTACTGTGTACCAAGCACTTTGCCATGTTTCACACATTTTATGTTATTTAATTCCTCTAACCTGAGAAAGGTGAAACATGTAAAAAACCTTTTACCAGCTTTACTGAGATAAAATTCACCCATTTAAAGTATGCAAATCAATGGTTTTTAGGTATATTACAGTATTAATGTTTTTTAATTATGGAAAGATATATAATAAGATTCCCACTTTAAAACCCATTCTTAAATGTACAATTTAGTGACATGAAGTACATTCAGTGTTTTGCAACCATCACTACTATTTCCAAAACCTTTTCATCATCCCAAACAGAAACTACTCATTAAACAATAACTCCCATCCTTCCTGCCCTCCAACCCCTGGCAACCTTCAATCTACTTCTAGTCTATTCCAGGTATTCTTATGAGTGAAATCATACAATACCTCTCATTTTGTGTCTGGCTTATTTCACTTAGTATGTTTTCCAAGTCCATCCATGTCGTAGCATGTATCAGATTTTATTCCTTTTTATGACTGAGTATAGTGCCACATTTTGTTTATCCCTTCATCTGTCAATAGATAATTGGGTTGCCTCACCTTTTGGCTATCTTCTATCCTATATAATAAAAGGCTAATATGCAAATAGACTGAACAGCAGAATGACCGGCCACTATGATGCACACTGACCACCAGGGGGCAGACACTCAACACAGGTGCTGGCCCCTTGTGGTCAGTGTGCTCCCACAGGGGTAGCGCCACTCAGCTGGAAGCTGGGCTCATGGCTGGTGAGTGCAGCAGTGGTGGCCTCCGCAGCAGTAGCAGCAGCAGTAAGGACCCTCAGGGGATGTCCGCGGGCCTAAGCCAGCAGCCGGACATCCCCCGAAGGGTCCCGGACTGTGACAGGGCACAGGCTGGGCTGACAGACCCATGCCCCGTGGACGAATGTCGTGCATTGGGCCTCTAGTCTACACTAATAAAAGAGAAACATGGTAATTAGTGTACGACCGCTACCCTTCCCATTGGCTAATCAGCATATCCTTATGCAAATTAACTGTCAGCCAAGATGGAGGCTGGCAGCCATACACTGAAACGAGCAGGGAGGCTTGCTTGCTCCAGTGATGGCAAACTCCCACGTTCCCCGCCTGCCGCTGCCGGCCTCTCAGCTGCAACTCTAAGTAACTATGTACTATGTTGCAAATAAGAAGCTAAACAAAACCCCAGAAACCGGCTTTCATTCAGCCGGGCTTCAGCCAGCTGGATCGCAACATTGTATCGATGTTTTCAGCAGCGAGGCCTCAGAGCTAAAGCTGGCCCAGAATTAAAAAAAAAAAAAGAAAAAAAGGAGCGGTTGGGAGCTTCAGTCACCCGCTTCCGGAAAACAGCCCTCAACCCCTCACCCAGACTGGCCAGGCACCCCAGTGGGGACTCCCACCCTGATCCAGGACACCCTTCAGGGCAAACCAGCCAGCCCCCACCCGTGCACCAGGTCTCTATTCTATATAGTAAAAGGGTAATATGCCTCCCAGCACTGGGATCAGCGTGACAGGGGGCAGTGTCCAAACCCCCAGATCAGCCCTGCTCTGTGCCTGATAGGGGGGAGCTCCCCAATCCCCTGATTGCCCTGCGGCTCTGTGTTTGACAGGGTGCAGCGCACCAACCCCCTGATCGGCCCTGCTCTGTGTGTGACAGGGTGTGGCGCACCAACCCCCCCACCCCCACGGGCCCTGCTCTGTGTGTGACAGGGTAGAGCCATAACCTCTCCATCGGCCCTGCCCTGAGTGTGACAGTGGCAGCACCCCAACCCCCTGATCGGCCCTGCTTTGTGAGTGATAGAGGGTGGCGCCCCAACCCCCCTCCACGGGCCTTGCTCTGTGTGTGACAGGGTAGAGCCATAACCTCCCCATTGGCCCTGCCCTGAGTGTGACAGGGTGCAGCACACCAACCCCCTGATCGGCCCTGCTTTGTGTGTGACAGGGTGCAGCGTCCCAATCCCCTGATCTGCCCTGCTCTGTGTGTGACAGGGGGTGGTGCCCCAGCTCCCCTATCGGCCCTGCTCTGTGCGTGACAGGGGGGAGCTCCCCAACCCCCTGACGGGCCCTGCTCTGTGAGTGACAGGGGGCAGTGCCCCAACCCCCTGATTGGCCCTGCTCTGTGACTGACGGGGCAGCGCCCCAACCCCCTGATCGGCCCTGCTCTGTGCATGACAGGGGGTGGCGCCACAACCCCCCCATCGACCCTGCCTTGAGTGTGACAGGGGGCAGTGCCCCAACCCCCCAATCGGCCCTACCCTGAGTGTGACTGAGGGAGGCATCGCAACCTCCCGATCCACCCTGCTCTGTGCATGACGGGGCGGTGCCCCAACTCCGCAATCGGCCCTGCTCTGAGCCTGACCAGGGGCTGCACCTAGGGATTGGGCCTGCCCTCTGCCACCCGGGAGCAGGCCTAAGCCAGCAGGTCGTTATCTCCCGAGGGGTCCCAGACTGCAAGAGGGCACAGGCCGGGCTCGGGTACCCCCCCTCCCCCCCGAGTGCACAAATTTTTGTGCACCGGGCCTCCAGTATATCTATAAAAGCCTAACCGACCGGTCAACCATTTTCCTGGCAGCTATGATGCACAATGACCACCAGGGGGCAGATGCTCCAACCAGTAGAGGAGGGAGCCTGTTTCCTCCAAGAATCGGCTGTGGGTTAGGTTGCTGCTGGGGCACTGTCAGCCCCAAATCTCCTTCACCTGCACCCCGGACCCAGAGAGGAGGGAGCCCGATTCCGGGGTGCATCACCCAAGAACCGCCCTCTCACAATCCGGGACCCCTCAGGGGATGTCGGAGAGCCAGTTTCGGCCCGATCCCCACAGACCAGGCCAAGGAATCCGTGCACTGGGCCTCTAGTTGTGAATAATGCTGCAATGAACCATTGGTGTGCCAATATCTGAATTCCTGATTTCAATTCTTTTGCATATAGTATACCTAGGAGTGGAAATACTTGGTCATATGATAATCCTGTTTAGCTTTGTGAGGAACCACTAAGCTGTTTTTCACAACAGCAACATCGTTTTATATTTCCACAAGTAGTAGTTACAATTTCTTAATTAACCTTTTTATTTTGAGATCGTTGTAGATTCACATGCAGTTGTAAGAAATAATACAGGAGATCCCATGTGCCCATTACCCAGTTTCTCCAGTGGTAACATCTTGTAAAACTATAGGACAATATCTCAGCAGACAATTGCCTTGACTATATCAGTCAAGATATAGGACATTTTCAAGGTTGAAGTATTTTTAATATTAATAATAGTGGCTAACATTTCTTTAGCACTTCCTATGTGCCATCTATAATATTTTCAATGCCTTACATGTATTAACTCACTTAATCCTCACAACAATCCTACAAGGTAAGTACCATTATTAGCCCCATTTTACAGGTGCAGAAATTGAGGCACAGAGAAGTGAAGAAGTAGTAAGGGGTAGAGTCGGGGCTGACCCTGAGCCTAGTGCTTTTTTCTTCTGCTCCAGAGGCCTCCACACAGTTGCTGCTCTCGAAGTAAACACAGTCACCAGGTAGGCGTAGGAAGCCGTAGTCAGGAAGGCCCCTGGACGCTTGCATCCAGGTGTGATGATGGAGCATCTCAGCATGGACTAGGTTACTCCTTCTGTTCACCTTGTCTTCCCCCTGTTCCTTGCCAGGGTGACCAGGCCCATCCCACCTCCCCGCTATCTTGGTCAGGGTTGGGCCGGAGCAGATGTGAGAACTGGGGCTGCATTTAGAGGTCAAAGTCTTGGCCACACCCTGGCCCAACAGAAAGGGACAGAAGTGTTGGGAGTCGGGAATAAACACCCCAAGGTCCCCATTTCCTCATCTCCTGTGGCGCCTCCAGGAAGCACACCTGGTAGAAAGCCAGGGGGCAGGGGATCCCAGGAGACAGCAGGGCAGGGGAGAGGAGAGTGTGGAACTGGAGGAGCAAAGGAAACCCAGCCTACCCCGCAGCACAGAAAGCTGCTCAGGCGGGGCTGTCTCTGCCTCTGACAGCGTGGATGCCACAGTAGGGCCTTCTGTGGATTATATGCTGTGGTACGGCCTCTGGGCAGGATCGGCCCACCAGCGATGAGGGAGGCTGTCCTCAGCTGAGGCCATACAGGCTTCCACGTGCTCCGTGGCATCTCTGGGGGTGCCATCCAGACTGAGTTCTAGGTGAATGGTGCCCGGAGCTGTGCGACGTGGTCCTGGCAGGATCTCTCTGCTGCTTGTCTTCTAACACGAAGGCTCTTGGCCCGTTGAGAGATGCCGGGTGCCAGAGAGGTTAGAGCCTGGGCTCTGGAGTCAGACTCCAGTCCTACCTGTGTGGCCTCAGCAAGTTACTCCTCCTTTCTTAGCCTCACTTTCCCCATATGTAAAATGGGATAGTAATAGTGGCTCCCTCATAGGATGGCTGGGATTCCTAAGTGAAACCCATACGATGCTCAGAGCACAAGCTGTACCTGGTAGCAACTGGTCAGTAGACGTGAACTTCTGCTTATACGTGTGTCCACAAGATTTAGGGGGGTCATCCTGTTGCCAAGAAGGGGGACAATTCCTTTTCTGGTTTTGGGCTCAACGAAAGGAGTCGGTCTGCATGTATTTAGTGATTATCACCCTTTTTTTGTGTTGATGGCGCTTACAAACTTAAATTTTGGCCTGGATCTGTGAAGAGGTTAAACCAGTGGTTTTCAACCTGTGGGTTTCGACCCCTTTGGCGGTCAAACGACCCTTTCACAGGGGTCGCCTAAGACCATCCTGCATATCAGATATTTACATTACGATTTATAACAGTAGCAACATTGCAGTTATGAAGTAGCAACGAAAATAATTTTATGGTTGGATCACAACATGAGGAACTGTATTTAAAGGGCCAGAAGGTTGAGAACCACTAGGTTAAACCGTGTGAGCAGTGGTTAAAACCAAGGACATGTTTATTACAGTACTTGGAGATCTGGTACATTCTACACACGAGTATTATTAATGCTTGTTTACATTCAGAAAGTACCAATAAGATGATACAATCAATCCAATAATCCCAGGCAGGAATTGTGAATTAATTAGTATTTTGATCTGCTCCCTGAACCTATTTTGTTAAATATAAGGACACAAACAATAAGACAACTCCCATTTCAAGCTCACGTCTCTTTTTTTTCAGTTTGGTATTTGTAAGACTTCAACATCCTAATTTAAAAGTCATTGCCCATCGTGTCGGTGGAAATTGCTCTCCGCTGCGAGTTGCGAGAACTTGACTGCGAGAGGCTTAAGCACTGATGAATGAGATTGATTTCCCCTCTGACAGGAAGTGTGGAGTCGGGCGGTTGCTGCATTGCACAGGCTGCTCAGACACAGCACCAAGTGCTCCGGCTCTTTCTTCGGGCTCTTTGCTGTCCTCACATGGCTGCCTCTCGGTTGCAAGGTGGTGGTCACAGCTCTGGGCTTCACCTTCCAGGTCAGGGTAGGAGAAAGGCAACAGTAGCTATGTCAGCTCGTGTGACTCTTTTATAAGAAAGGCAAAACCATTCCTGGAAAGCCCCCACCGTGGAATTTCTCTTCTATCCCATTGGCCAGAATCAAGTCATATGACCAGCCCTTGTTAACTGGGAAAGTGGGTAACAGGATGGTTGGGACTGACTAGGGCACATTGTCTTCACAAACAGAACCCTGGTTCTGTTCGTGTGGAAGAGGGGGGAATGGAATGAAAACTGGGTAGACAGCTAGTGATGTGTGCCAGACCCAACTGTGAGAACTGGGTGATCCACTTCTCAAGGTTTCATGATCTGACATCTTGCTCTCCGGATGAAAGCTCAGTCCATACCTCTTGAGGAAGGGCTTCTTGTTTACTAAAAACAATCTATACTAATAAAAGGATAATATGCTAATTAGACCAGGAGACTTCCAGAGACCTTCCGGACAAAGCCATGGTGGCGGGGCTGAGACAGAGGTGGTTAGGTGCTATCAGGCCGGCAGGAGAGGGCAGTTGGGAGCGAGCAGGCCAGCTGGGGGGAAGGGGGGGCAGTTGGGGGTGATCAGACCAGCGGGGGGGGGGGCGGGGGGGAAGTTAAGGGTGACCAGGTTGGAAGGTGGGGCAGTTGGGGGCAATCGGGCAGGCAGGCAGGTGATCGGTTAGGAGCCAGCGGTCCTGGATTGCCTAATCCAGCAGTCGGACATCCCCTGAGGGTTCCCAGATTGGAGAGGGTGCAGGCCGGGCTGAGGGACACCCCCCCCGCATGAATTTTGTGTACTGAGCCACTAGTATATATATAAAAACACACTGGCCGATAAAAAGTCTAAGCACATTGAGCAATGTTTGTTCAGGTAGAATGCAGAGGAATTCAGGCCTCTGTGCCCTTGTGGAGCTGACCCTTCTCAGTGCAGAGCAGATCACATCAATAAAGACAAATGCATAGAAGGCAGGAAGGAGATTGGCCTGAAAACACTGTGCAAATATAGAAAATAAAGAATGCTTGGCCATGGAAGGAGGGTGCCCAAGGAAGTTTAAGTCCATAAAGGGTTGTCTGTGGAAGGGTATCATCTTGTTGGATGGGGTGAAGGGTAGGAACTGATTCAGAGACAGAATGTAGATCACTACAAGGAGGAAATTTCCTAAGGAATGAATGGCCTGGCCTGTCTTGAAGGAGTGGATTTCTGGAGGGACAAATGGAAACTGGAGAAAAGATCAGACTCTGAGATTCTTCTGCTTCCTAAGTCTGGGGGCTTCATTTCAGCGGGGCACACCATGTTACTTGGACACTGGATCGGGCAACAAAGACGAACGAAAGTCCTTGCCCAGGAGGTGCCCACAGTCCACCAGGGAGAGGGGGGTGCGGTGTATTGTGAAGAGTTGTTACTGTAAGAGAGGATGAGCAAAGGGAGCCCAGGAAGAGTGTCAGGAGAGAGAATGCTTGAACTGGGCCTTCAGACAGTCGGGGTGTGAATTGCCTTTGGGAATAGTGTGGGCAGGAGGGATAAGGGCATTTCCCTTAAGTGGTGCCCTTCTGCCCAGCCCCTGCCTCTGGGAAGGAGTCCCTGGGTTGAGAAGCACATGCTTCTGCCACAGGACCCTTCTATTGGAAACAATCGTTAGCAAACCCTGCCTGGGGGGCAGGGTGCTCAGCAAATGCTGCGGACCAGGGCCCTGTCCTCTGAGAGCCCATTGAATTGCAGAGCTGATAGGACTGGAGGGAAGCAAGCAGGAGGGGGCAGGTGAATGCTGAGGCACAGGGCGCTGGGGTGACAGCCTCACCTGCCTGCTGGAACCACGTCCCAACTTGCGGAGCATTTCCCCATTAGTATGTCATTTGATCATCACGAAAGCCATGTTCGGTGAGTGGAGTTGGCGTTACTATTGCCTCCTCCCCTGTATGTGATGAGGGAACCGAGGCTGCATGACCCGTAAGGGGCGGAGCCGGGCCTGGGACCTTGATCATCGGATCCCCTGGGCTGAGGCGATTACAGGGAAAGCAGGCGGGAAGCGAGGGGAGCAAACGCATCTCACACCACAGGTCGGTGTGTGCATAATCAAAACCAACTTAAAAAAATTACAACAAAATGACCTGATAATTGATACATTCATTGATTGAAGCCATTGACCACTGTGCTGTAAAGATCTGGAGGAGAAAATTTAAAGGGGAGTTTACACTTTTGTGCCCTGGGAGGTCATACCCTGGAATGGCAAAGCGCTTGGATGCTGGCTTTTTTATTAGGAAAACTACTAAATCTCTCTGGAAAAAAAAAAAGAGGGGGGTGATAAAATAGGGATGATAGCACCAGCTTTGTATGCTGTGAATTGAGTAGGCCCATACATACAGAAAGTCCTTTGTCAATTAGGCTGTTCACATTATCACTGTTAATGTACACAGTGCTGGGGGAGAAAAATGAGGATGATAGTTACAATTTCTTAAGCACCCACTGCATATGGGGTACCATGGCAGACCCTGCAGTAGGATCGAGTCTCTCTGGGCATAAGGGGCACCTATTTGGTAGGGGGAGGCCCAGTTTGTTTTGGATTCCTGGAAGAGGCTCCCAGCCTGGCTGGGGTGGGGTGGGGTGGGAATGGGTGGGGTTGTATTCATCAAGACTTTCTTGAACACTCACTAAGGGTCAGGTCCTGTATCAGGACAGAAAACATTCCAGGTGGAGGCAGCGACAGAGGTGGCGACTGCTGCTCTCCCTGTCTTGCTAAGGGATAGGTCCCTCTTTTTACTTTTTGTTGAGAAGTTTCCATCCTTGTTGACAGCTGCCTGGGGCCAGGCGGGCTGGGTGGGAGGGGAGAGCTCCTCAGGCGACCTTCAGAGAGAGAAAGTCGGTGATGTGGGGAAGGGCTCCTCCTGGACTCCAGGTCAGACCCTGGCACATAGTAGGTGCCCAGGAAATGGGGGTCCTCGCGTCCTTCATGAATGAAGTGAGGCATTTTCACTCTTGGTCTTGCCAGCTCTCCGAGGGGAAGCCACGCTGGTGGAGGGTTGACTCCCCCTGGGTGTAGTAGGCAGGGGGCTGCTGTGTGGCTGTGTCACGGGATGGGGCCAGGAAAACTCTGCCAGACAGAGGACTTTCCCCAAAATCCTTCAAGGGAAGAACCGTCCTTCCTTTGTGTGTGCGCCTGCTCCTTCTGCCCTCTCCGAAGGGGCTTGGTGGGGAGGGGCGCGCGAATGTGGGCCGAAGTAGTGCCAGCACAGGTGTTTAGGTTTTGTGCCAGATAGGATTCAGCTGGCCCTCCAAGGTCTCAGGGATGGGAGTTGATTGACAGCAGACCTGCTTGGCTGCTGGAGTGCGGCACTTCCCAAACTCTCGAGTGCTGCGAATCACCTTGTTAAAATGCTGACTCTGACTCCTTGGGGGCCAGGCCTGAGATTTTTGCATTTCTAACGAGCTCCTGGATGCTGCTGATGCCGCTGGCCCTGGACCGCACTTTGAAGGAAGGCAGCCCTTGGTGGCCCCCCCACATGTACTCAGCCATCTACTGCTTGCTGGTGGGCTGACCTGCCACCCTGGGGCTGCAGCTCTGCCCAGGGCTTTCTCTGGCCACCAGAGGCGACTCAGTCTGGACCTATGAAGCCCACTGACTGTGTGCCAGGGGGCTCAGTGCCCCGAGCCCTTCTGTGCATCAGGGTCTGTGAAACGTGTTCCATACGGTCTCCCAGGGTCCTCAGTCGCCCACAGGATGGCCTGTTCAGGAGCACACTCATGTTGCCTGTCTTCCGGACATGCCCCCCAAATAAGCTGCCTGCCTGCGTGTGCATCCTTGTCTCTGCTCCTGGGGAACCCCCAGCAGAGGTGGTCAGTTGCAACCAACTCTGGCCCCTGAAGCCAAAGAGAAGCTCATTGGGAACCTGTCAGGAGGCTCAAGGACCACACCCAGAACCAGCTGAGGACTCGGGGGAGCCCGGAGAGCCCATGCGCAGGGGACGCAGTGACCAGGAGGGTCTGGCCCAGGGCTGCCCACACACCTGCCCCCTCTGTCTTTGTGTCACTTGATCCTGATTCAAAGCCAATTGGCTCTGCCTGTGTCACCATCCACACTTCCATCTCCAGAGGACCACTTTGATACCCACAGCGGGGGTGGGCTCAGGCCCCCCCAACTAGACCCACAATAGGGGGATTGCCTTTGGACAGGAAGCAGGGTGGATGGTGAGTCTCCAGGCTGTAGGGTGAAAAGGAGGCAACTGATGAACATGCTGAGCAGTGACTGCATGCCCCCCGCCACCCCCGAACCCGCCCAAACAGGTCTCCTGGGGCAGTCTGCTAGGCTTGATGAGCTCAAAGCAGCCTCCTCGCCCTCCAGGAGGTGGATGTGTTCAGAGCCCTTAACTGGAAGCACGTGGGATGGGCACTCCTGCCTGGAAGTTCCTTTAGGGCCATTAGCATTTAAAGAGGTGGCCCCAGCCCGCTAGGTAAACAGTAATTTTACTCTCAATTGTTCTGCTCTGGGAAACTTCCTTTCCTGTACATCCTAACAGAAGAAACAGCCAGAAAACCACCCCTAGCATGAAGGGGATCTAAGCTTCCATTCTGTTCAATTGGGATTATTCCTGCCTTCCTCTTCTCTCCTCTTCCCCCTCCCTCCCCTCTCCCTCCAGCCCCCATCCCAGGGGAGGCCTGGGCTGGTAGGACCTCTAGGTACTGCAAGCTGGGAGGATGGAAGGAGCCAGGACCGTGGGGACGTGCTGGGGGAGGGCAGGGCTCTGAAGATCTGGACTGACTGGGGCTCTGGGAGGGTGAAGCTTGACCTTTGGGGAAAGAACGGCGGAAAGTTGAACTTAGGGGGTCAAATCAGAGGCGGGGCGGCCGCTGAGCTCTCTTCCTCTCAGGACTCTGGCCCCCGACTTCTCACGTGTTTTAGTCAAGGCCCATTTCATGGTTAGGAAAGGCCCGCCCTTCTGTTTTCTGTGTTCGCTTCCACTTTTGAGCTGACGTGGTGGGTTCCACCCATCCTTTCGGGTCAGGCCACGCAGGGGCTGGCCAGTCAGAGCTGTGTGCCCTTGGATGAGGTGCCCTCGCCAGGTCCTGCCCACTCTGCTCGCTGGTGAGGGTGTCGATGGTACAACATGTCTGTCTAGACAGCAGGAGCTCGGGGAGGGGCGGGTTTCTTCTGAAAACCAGGGACCCAGTGACAATACGGATCTCTCCGGGATGGGGCCTCACTCCTGGAAATGCGTGTCAGTGTGAGCGGCCACGCTGCTTCTGCAAATGCTGCTGAGCTATCTCTAGGCATGGATTTCCCAGATGTGGCTGGGGCTACCTGCGTCCGCGTCCTGCGGAGACTTTTTATAGATGACCGACTCGAGACCTCTGGCCTAGAATCTCTGAGGGTGGGATCTGGAAATTGACATCAGCAGTGAGTCCACCCTGATGCTGCTTAGGTGAAAAGTTTGAAAATCCTTATTTGAACTCTTCTGAGGTACTTGCCAGTGGCAGGTACCCCTTCCCTCGCTTGGCAAGCTGCTCACCCCTCCCCGGATTCACAGCAGGCCTGAAACGGCCCCCGTCTTCTTTCCCAGCACGAGGCGGAGTGCTCGTTTCCTTTCAGAAACAGACTCAGGAGCTGCAGGTTGCTTGGGATGGATTTCAGGAGGATGCTGAATCCGTAGAGGCAGGACTGGGCCCAGGCAACTGGAATGGGCCATTACTATAGAAAATTGTTTCGGGATTGTCCAGCCACCTGGCCTGAGGCTGGCCATCAGCAGCTGCCAGAGGCCATCAGGGTGTGGCCCTGAAGGACTCAGCCAGGGCTGGAAACCCAGTCCGAGCTGACAGCCCTGGTGATGCCAAACAACTCCTGAGCCTTCCTGCCCTTCCTCCCAACAGGTGTGCGTCTTGACCGAGTGCGTGGAGGCCGCCAGAAATACAAGCGACGGCTGGACGCGGAGAACAGCCCGTACCTGAGCTTACAGATTTCCCCACCTGCTAAAAAGCCATGTGAGTGCCAGGGCAGTCCATGCCCCTTCTGCCAGCATCTGTACTGGCCCATCTGACATCCCTTGGGGACATGCCATCTTCCCAGTGCTGGGTTATGGGACACTGTGGGTCTGGGGGAGGAGGCATCAGTGCCTGGCAGTGGTGCCAGGTGCTTCAGAATGAGACTGTATTCAGAAGGCCTTTCCTCATGGGGTGCCCCAGAATGTGGCTCCAAATGCAGCGTGGTCCTGAGAGGCCTGGGCTCCAGCATCCAGAACATGCCCCCCTAGCCGCCCACATGCAGCGGGCTCTTCTTGGGAGAATTCACCAGGCAACTTCCCTTGGAGGCTCTTTCTCAGCAACCTGAGTCGCCACGGCCAGCAGCCCTGTGGAGCCAGGAAGGGAGGGACGATTACAGCCATGTTTGACCTTCCCGGGCTCCTCAGTACCCGACTTGTCTTCCCGACCCCTCCCGGCCTCCACCCCGGCCCCGTTCCTCGCGCCAGCCATTTACTTTCCTCCTTTGGTCTCTGCAGTGACCAAGATCGTCTCCTACCTGCTGGTGGCAGAGCCAAACAAGCTCTATGCCAGGCCTCCCCCTGGCATGCCTGAGGGCGACATCAAGGCCCTGACCACTCTCTGTGACCTGGCAGACCAAGAGCTCGTGGTCATCATCAGCTGGGCCAAGCACATCCCTGGTGAGTCACATAGGGCCAGGGAGAGAGTGCGCACAGGGGCCCCGGCCGCTCTCCCCACTGCCGGCCACGGTTCTGATGCCTGGGAGCCGGGCCTCAGGAGCCCCGTGACACCTTGGCAAGCCTGTTTCTCTCTGGTTTCTTTGTCTCTCCCTGTGGGAGTGGAGGTGCGCATGTGTTTGGAAGGTCCCGTCATGTCCCTAAACCTCTTGGGGCTCCTCAGAACTGGTTATCATTCTAAAGGGGTTATGATTGCATCTACAAGGGGTGATATTCAAAGGGCAAGTTCTTTGAATCCTCATAGAGCTTATTGGAAACACGCTGGAAGACAACGCAGGAGAGGGATCTGCTCTCTAGCTCCCTGTTAGGGGCCGGTGGAGTGGAACGGCTAAGAACATGGCTTGGGAATTGGATGGGGATTCAAATTCGGGGCCTGCAGCTTACTAGCTGAGTAACCCCGGGCGGCTCCACCCGCCTCTCCGAGGGACTTACCTCCCACATGGGCTGCGCCGTGAGGCTGACATGTGGCCATGCGTGTGCACACGAGGCACATGCTAACATCAGCTGCACGCTGTTGCCAGCAGGGAGGCCTGTCCTTGTCTGGGTTCTGTGATTTGCGATCATTTCTGGCCTGGGAAGTACGTGTAACAGACATGTTTCAGAGGATACGGACTTTTCTTCATTGCGTGCGGCCCCTGACCCCTTGTTTAGCTTTTCTTGCTCTGGATAAATGGTAGGGGCTGGTTTTTTATTTTGTTTCTGTCGACACTGGTACCCACATATTTTGTGTGACCTACACGGTGGGGACCTTGCTGAAGTCTGTGCAGTGTATCCCTTTAAGGTTCTAACACACTCGCTCGTCGTGCAGTGGGGACAGCCTATTGTCCTCTGGCGCTGGCTCTCCTGGACTTGGATCCTCGCTCGCCATGTGGCACGGGGCCCCTCATCTTGTCTGCAGGTCCTTTTTCTGTTTGCTTGTCACGAGCTCTGAGTGATGAATACGCTTACATGCTGATGTAGCAAAGGTGTCCTGGCCTTGAGATGCCGAGACCCACGGTTGACGGGGCGAGTGAAAAAGTCTTCACGGGAGTCGTGTGCACAGCTTACAGGGAGGTCCCTCCCCGCAGGCGGGGGCTGGCGGGGAGCCGAGTGGCTCAGAGGGGATGCCGGTGCCATTTAGCCGGCAGATGCCCGGGATCCCCACTTGGGGACTCCCTGTGGCCCGAGGTATTTTGACTCAGGGTGGGCTCGCTGGGGATCTGGACTGGAGCGCCCTCACTAAGGAGCTCAGCCTCTTGGGATTACACACTCAGTGGTTTTGAATCTGCCCTGTGCTGGTTCAGCACAGATGTGGGGTCAGGCCACTGCTTAAGACACCTCAGCCTGGATTGCTCCACTAACCCAGGGCCAAATCGGGCACAGCTCCCCTGCACCCTCCCCATCACTCACTGCTCTTCAGGGTTGAGCAGATATAGTACCCAAGCGATGGCTCAGGAGTGGCTCCTGGTGGTCCTCCAGTCCATTGCTTCCCTCTCCTACCACCCAGCCCTGCACCACCTCCCGGAGGGTAGGGTAGAGCTAGAAAGCACCATCTCCCCTGCACCCACTTCTCCCCTTCCGTCCTATCATCCCAGCGCCCAACCAACAGGGCAGTGGGCAGAGCAGAGTGGTTCCTGGGGATACAAACCCTGGATTCAGGCAGAGCTGGGTTCTGATCCCCGGCTGCCCTTTCTGGTATTACAAGATCTTTCTTCCATTCCCTTTCTTTCCTTCCTTCCTTCCTTCCTTCCTTCCTTCCTTCCTTCCTTCCTTCCTTCCATCAGTGTCCTCCCCTGTGAACTGGGACTCAGAATAGAGCCCCTTTCCCAGGTGCTAGGAGGATAGGGCACACTTGGCCCAGGCCCGCACACGGCAGAGACCACGACCATCCATCGTTGTTGCTAGCACATTATTGCGGATAGTGTTAAAAGCCCCCTTTCGCATCATCATTTCTCTTTGTCCACAGCTGAATTATTTTTTATTAAAAAATAAAATAAACACAGGGGCTCACTTGTCTGCCTCAAACGCTAATTTGCCTATTTTGCATAAATCTGCATGCTGAATTATTTGGGCCTGACCTTCTAGTGTTTACTAGTAAGGTAAAATTAATTAATAGAGCTCCTGCCACTGCATGTAAACCTCATATTAAGGGCGATGACACATCAAGTGCCTGATACATTTAAAGATCTGCATCCTTTGGCCCATTGACTGAAGGGTCCCAGGTTCGATTATGGTCAAGGGCGTGCACCTTGGTTGCAGGCTCAATTCCTGGCCCAGTCAGGGCACGTGCAGGAGGCAACCAACTGATGTGTCTCTCTCACATCAATTTTTTTTCTCTCTCCCTCTCTCTCTCTCCCCCTCCCTCCCTTCCACTCTCTCTAAAGAATCAATAGAAAAATGTCATTGGGTGAGGACTAACAAAACAAACAACAAAAATTATCCATCTTATTCCCAAATGAGATCCTTGGGACAGGACTTAATCTAATTCTTTGTATCAGCCACAACTCCTAGCAAGAGATCTTACTACATACAGTTAATGCTCAATAAATGCATGCAAAGGCAGCTATGAAGCACCCTGTGGGTGCTGGTCTCTGGGCTGGAGGCTAGAGGATACCGAGGCATGAGATGTGGTTCCCTTTGTAAGGACAGAGGCTCTGGCTCCTCTTCAACGCCCTATTCCTGAGTAGTCGTAAGGAGCCAGTCCGGCCTCTCCAGGAATCAAGTTGGACAGGAGCAGACACAGCCCAGGTGGGCTCGGGCCTGCATCCTTCCTACTAGGCTTGCTCTCTTTTTGGTTTTCTTTTCTTTTTCCTTCCTTTCCTTCCTTCCTTCCTTCCTTCCTTCCTTCCTTCCTTCCTTCCTTCCTTCCTTCCTTCCTTCCTTCCTTCCTTCTAGGGAGAGTGGAAGAGAGAGGGAAAGACAAAGAGAAACATCGATGTGAGAGAAACACATCCATTGGTTTGCCTCCTGCATGAGTCCCAACCAGGGCCTGGGCTGGGGAGGAGCCTGCAACCAAGGTACATGCCCTTAACTGGAATCGAACCCAGAACCCTTCGGTCTATAGGCCAAAGCTCTAGCCACTGAACCAAAGTTGGGCCTTCAGACTTGATTGGGCAGAGGCCATGGAGGAAAAGTCCCCAAGGGCATGAGATGCTGTGAACAGAAGCTGGTGCTCACGCAGCACCGAGCGAGCTGCTTAGCCAGAGGAAGGCTCGTTTCAGCACAAACTCATTCCCAGCACACCCCCCTCCAATTACCACGGTGTTGAACACACAGGGTGAGCCCTGGGGAGCTCGTGCCTGATTGGGATTTGCTCAGAGTAACAGCCGCTCTTTTGTGTGAGTCAGGCCGAAGTCTCCCTCCCCCAGATGTTGATTTTCCAAGTGCTGGGTTGCCCAGGGGACAAGCCCGTGCCTTCAGAGTGTCCACCTCTCATTCCCCGTGAGCAAGAGGTTAGAACCAGAGCCCTGGCCTTTCACAGCCGGTGGGCACCACTTGACGAATTGCAGCCTCCAGGTGTGATTAGCTGGTTCTCCCAGTTCAGGCAGCCTCCAGGCTGCCCCAGCCGGAACTTTCTCCTGCCAGCCCCCTGGGGAGTCCCCACGGCCCTGCCCGCTGACACGTGGTGGCCTCTGCAGGGGACCCCAGAGGCGCCCCCACAGAGGGCCCCTCAGCGGCTCTGCTCCCAGGTAGCCACCGTCTGGCCCGCACTGAGAGCAGAATGCCGGCGGCCGATGAAATATGGGCTGCCGAGTGACAGCAGCTGTGTCTGGAGTGGCCTCAGAGCCTATAATTACATCTCCCTTTATTACCTCTGCTAATGGCCCTCCAGGTCGACAGAAACGATAATAAATTAACAGATTATGAACTCCACTTGCCACAAATTATGTGCTCTCTCTCTCTCTCTTTTTTTTTTTTAAATTCTAGGAGCTCCTGCTGTCAAGTCACTGGGGGATGGGGGACGGGGGAGAGCCTGACGTTGTTATTAGATCAGTTGGTGCAGATAAAGCAACTTTCAGTGGGCAGCAGAGCTCAAGGTGGGAGACCCCAGGAGGGCGGGCCCAGGGGCAGCTGGCTGGGGCAGAACCCGAAGGGGCCAGTGCCCTCGGCATCAGCCAGGCACAGGGAGCCTGCACTCCTGGGGCACGGCCACACCCAGCCTCTCCAGTGGCCCCCCCAGCCCCAGAATTGCTAATTACTTGGAGGAGCAGAGGAGCCCAGGCAGAAAAGCAGAAGTGGAGGTGCTTTGCTGAAGGGCAAGGAGGAATGGCTCAGCCCCTTTGTTTGGGTTTAAATAAAAGAAGGAATATGTGCCTCTGGTAAAGTTGTGGATGTGACAGAGGGGTGGAGTTCCAAATGCATCCCTCTGGGAGTTTCCTGTACCCAAACACCCACCCACCCACTGCCGCTCGAGGGTGTGTGTGTGTGTGTGTGTGTGTGCACACTCACACATGTTCTCCCCTCCATGGACCATACTATAACTTGCTGTACCTGCTTCTTCCATTTAATTATATAAAGTAGTATAGCACCTGCCATGTGCTAAGAGTGTTCTAAATGTTCCGCACCTTAGCTCATTTAATTCAAACAACCCCCTGCTTTATTATTATTATTCCTGCTTTACTAATGAAGAAACTGCGGCACAGAGAGCTAGACAGCCAGTGGTCAGCAAAGCCCGGCCCTGGTCTCTGCCCTTCACCCTTACTCCCTCCCTTATGCTCCTGAGTATCTTCCACATCCACACACATTCTACTTCATTCTTCTAGTGGCTTCTAGTGCACCATTCATTTAACTAATAAGGGCATTTTTATAATAATTGCATGTATTACATGGGTCACATCTGTGTTGTTTCCTGCTTTGGGTCATTTCAGACGGATCCAGCAAACATTCTGCACATGTAGCTGCGTGTATTTCAGCATGCTTTTCTCTCTGAGAGGAATTCCCAGCTGTGGAATCACTGGGTTGGAGGGAGCATACCTTTCATTCTGCACTTGACTTAATTTTATCCTTGGACACCTTAAACATGGACAGGTTCAAAAGCCCCAAACAGGCAAAAATGTATTCACAGAACTCTCGTCTCCATCCCTATCGCCTCCTCCTCCTTCCTCTTCGAGGTAACAGTTTTTATTTCTCATTTTCCCTCCTAGTGTTTCTTTTCTCAAATATTAGAAAAGGTCAAATATTTCCCCCTTCCTTGCACAAAAGCCTGTGTGCGTGCCTGGCAGTTGGCATTTGGATTTTCAAAGCTATTCCCAGCTCCTTTTGAAGACGCTCATGGAGAAAGGGAGAAGTCAGGGGCCGAGTCCACTCAGATCAGCCGAGCAGGGAGGTCTGGGCACGGGCCTCGGGGCATATCCTCCGATGGTGGCACACAACTCTCCCAGGAGCTATCTCCCTTCCTCCACGGCCTCGGCCTCTCTCCCCACAGGGCAGGCCTGTCTGACTCAAAGGCAGCTACATCCACACTCACTCTGAAGGACGAGGAGGGGCTGACCCAGTCCTTTGGGCACAATTTCTTATCATCTGGGAGTCAAGGCCCAGTGGCATTTGTCCGTTCTCTCCTCCGACTTGAATACTTGTTGGGCACCTTCTTGGCACCAGGATGGGAGCTTGGCAGTGGGGGTGGGAAGATGACAGGAAGCTCAGGGCACGGGGCACACAGACACCGAGGTGTGTCCTGTCAGAGCTCCTCGTCACCTTCAGGGCTCAGCCCCAAAGTCTCCTCTTCCAGGAAGCCTCCCAGGCTCTCACTTGGGCCACACCCCCATTGTGTGTTCTCATAGCCCTCCATCTCCTCATAGCTCTTATTGTTGTGACTCCATGGTGACATGCGGTACTTGGCGTGTCCTTCTCTCTTCACTGCAAGCTCTTGAAGGCTGAGCCAGTACCAGTTCCGGTTTGAGCTGGCCATCCTGTCCCCAGGGCCTGGCACTTAGTAGGTGTTCAATAAATGCTCGTTGGATGAATGAAGGGGCAGAAGCATGCTATTCATGTTCTTCTAGTGATCGCACCTGCGTGATTAGCCTCACAGGGGGCTTTTCTCCTTCGTTTGCTCACCCTCCCTCTCTGCCACCTTCCAATTCAACTGTCTATTAATTTCTCCCCATCCACCTCCTACCTCTTTCCTCCCATTCTGTCTGCTTTCAGATGCCCCCACCCCAGCGCCATCCCCCACTTCCCTACATACACACACCCTCATGGGCTGGCTGATTGGTATCTGTTAATTAATGTCGCCCAAGGCCTCTCTTGCTCAGAAGCCCGATAAGGAAAATTGGATGTCCATTTCCATCTATCTTTTATTACCTCCCGGCTCTCCCCACCACCACGGGGAGCCACACACCGGCTCCCACCCCGAGATCTGGACAACACACACGCCCCTGACCCTATATGCCACAGCCTGTCCCCTGAGAAGACGCGTCAATCCAGGCTCGCCCGAGTCGTCAGGTAATTGATCCGGCTCTTTTGTCGGTCACGCCGGATGCCAGCAGCCAGGTGCTCATTCAGGGTCTGGGTTGTGCAGATTGGGCCTGGGAACTGCGACGATAGACTGAGAGGGTGCTCACGGGGATAGGGCAGCCTGCCAGGTAAGGGGGCTCCAGACCCAGGGGTGCCCCCTACAGAGGAACACACATGCACAGGTTGGAAAAGAGGGAGGACAGTGTTTTTTAGAGACAGAGGGCAGCAGAGGAGGGTGGGACAGACACCATGGAAGCCCAGAGCGAGGGGTCAATCCAGAAGCTTGGGGCCACCCCAGGCCTCCAGTCCAATGGGAGACGAGAGTCATGCCAATAGCATGCTAACAACATGCCAATAGCATAGCAACAACTACAGCCATCACTACCGCCAGCTCAGGTTTGCTGAGCACCCACTGTGTGCGGGGCGATGCTCAGTGCTTCCACTCACCATCCTCGTCCTCACAGCCCGCGCATCCAGGCTGGGTCAGGTTCTAGGTCTGCAAATGAAGCGATGAGTCCTACACAAGCAAATTACCCCGGGAGCCCCTGACTTTCTGTTGCCATGACACCCGGTGCAAGTGGATTTGCGGATACTGTTCCTCTTTTCAGCACATCTGGCATGGTCCGTGTTGGAACCAGTCACTGAAGTTACCACCGTGTTTAGTGACCAGCTGTTTAAAAATCAGTTTCCTCTCTTCCGCCCTCCTTCCCACCTCTCTTCCTACCTCTCTGGCTTGTGTATCAAGATGGTCATTGACCTTGCACAGTTAAGCACATAATGTAATTCCAGTACATTATTCTCATTTTGCTGATGAAGAACTTCATCTCATTATTAATAGTAATAGTAAGAGCTCTGCAACTGTGCTGTGTGTTCTGTAACCATTGGCTCACTTAGACCTCACAGCGACGCTCTTAAGCGGGCACTACTGTTACACCCATTTCACAGACGAGGAAACTGAGGTGTGGAGAAGCTGCACAGCTTTCCCAAGGTCAGCTTACAGCTAGTAAATGGGGAGTCGGGATGCAAGCCCAGGCAATCTTGAGAACACATTGGACAAGACAGTGGCACAATTCTGGAGCCATCCCTATGCCCAGGCTCACAGGATACAGGACTGCTGTGTCATCGTTAAATGCAGAGTAATGGCCTGGGCAGCAGGGTTCTGACCCCTGGGAAGACAGGCTGCCCTTTGACAAAGTGCCCCCTGACCCTGGGGGCCCCTCAGCATTTTGTAGCCCCAGGCTGGAGGTCACCGAGGTCACTGGCCAGGAACAGCTGGGTCCTGCGCAGCTGGGACTCTGCACTGAGGGGCAGGCACCACTTCAGCACATTGAAGCCTTCCCGGGCTCCAGCAGACTGGGGAGCCTGGAAACTGCCCAGACTGGAGGGGATCCTGTACTGCCACCTCCTAATTCTATGAATCCAGTAACTCCTTAAATTACAAATGCATTTCATTCATCAACAAATCTCTCCAGACATTTGAAAAATACCATAGAACTAGCAATAATGATGATAATAACAAGTGTCAATGTTGACTGAGCTCGTTAGGTAAGTCTTTTCCATGAAATCCATGTCTGACTCATTCACCAACAAAAGGACGATGAGTCCCAGAGGTAAGGGGAAGGGCAGGATCCGGAGGTACCTGGACCCCCGCCCCATCCGGCCCTCCAGCCAGCCTCAGGGAGGCCCTGGCCCACCGCCTGACCACGGCTCCCCTTCTTGCACCCTCTCCCTGCAGGTTTCTCGAACCTCTCCCTGGGGGACCAGATGAGCCTGCTGCAGAGCGCCTGGATGGAGATCCTCATCCTGGGCATCGTGTACCGCTCGCTGCCCTACGAGGACAAGCTGGCGTACGCCGAGGACTACATCATGGACGAGGAGCACTCCCGCCTGGCGGGGCTGCTGGAGCTCTACCGGGCCATCCTGCAGCTCGTGCGCAGGTACAAGAAGCTCAAGGTGGAGAAGGAGGAGTTTGTCACGCTCAAGGCCCTGGCCCTGGCCAACTCAGGTAACCGGGAGTGTGGGATGTCTTCTCGGGCCTGGGGAGCACCCCTCTGAGGCCTGTGAGGGGGATGAGGTGAAGATACTGGAGGTTCTTGTCCCCAGAGATTGTACCAGTGCAAGGGGAGGTCTAGGGTTAAAAGGGTGACGACGAAGGCCAGCATTGGCTGAGTGTTTCCTGTGCCCTGATTTGCAGGGCACTATGCTGGGCCCGTGACCTCCAGGCCAGCACACTGGTCAAGGTCACAGATTTCAGAGCCAGGTGACTCAGAGTCAAATCTTGCTTCTTTCACTTGGGCAGGCTGCTTTACGCTGTGCCTCTGCCTGTTCATCAGTAAAATGGGAACAGTAGGCTGTCCCTCCCCCACAAGGCTGTGGAAATGATTTATTTGTATGTAATTAAAATTATATCGACAACATACCTGGCCCATAATAAGTGCTCAACCTATTAAATAAATTAGCTGTGAACTTATTTCACGCTTACAAACAACCCAAGGAGCAAAGTTCTTATTTTAACCCCATTTTACAGATGTGGAAACTAAGGCCCAGAAAGGTGAAGCCAATTGCCCAGGGTCACACAGAGCTAGGAGTCCAACCAAGGTCCTATGATTCCAAAACCAACCTGAGCTCATGCCCATTCTTTGAATCTCTCAATCAAATTGCTCGGGTCCAAGAGAGAAAAAACTTCCCAACGGAGTTGTTTAGTCTGGTGTTCAAAGGAGGCCTCGTTCCATTTCTTCACTTCCACCAGCTCCTGGGGAAAAGGGCTGACACAGGGGAATGAGCTTAAACGTATTCTAGTCTGTGTCTGCACTTGGCGTCCACCTGTGCAGGGTACCATGCCGGACGCAGAAGGAAGGAAAAGGCAAGGACCCTGAACTAGACACAGTGTCAGCATGCGCACGCGTCGTTCTGCGGCAGGCCGGCGAGTTAATGAGTTAACTGCTCAAGTCTGAGTCGGATGGACCCAAGTTCAAAATCTAGCTCTGCTCCTTGGTAGCAGTGTGACCTTGGGCAAGTTGGCAATCTTCCTAGCTCTGTCCTTGTGTGTCCAGGGACATCCCAGTGCCTCCTCCAAGCACTTGTGTATGAAATGATTGACGGAAGATAAAGCACTTAGCCTAGTGCCTGGCCTGGAGGAAATGTTCAATAAATATTAATTATTACCATTATTATTAATATTAGGGGGCACAGAGCGTTACCAGCATGCGGCAGAGGGAGAGCTGGCTCAGACGGAGACAGCACAAACAGGGCAACCAGCTGGTTTGCTTGATATTGTGATGCTTTTCCTGAGAGTTCCACATCCCAGGAAACCTCAGTCCCTGGCTAACCGGGTCAGTGGGTCCCCCTCACAAATGGCTCCATAGAGAACACAGAGGACACTGCTGATGCCCCACCTGACCCCCTTCCCCGGGTCCCTGCGCGCGGGCCCAGCTGCTGAGTCTTGCTGCTGATAGCTCACAGTCCCCCGCCTTCGCCAGAGACTCATCCTCACCTGCCTTGCCAGGAGGGGTACCTACCCCACCCACCTCTTGGCACCTTCAGCCAACGGTGGGCCCACACGGGGGAACCAAAGGCTGAACTCCTGGCAGGGTGGGGTCAGGCTAAGCCGAGGCCAAGTCCTTACCTTGCAGGCTCCTGCCCTGTCCCCTCCCCCTGCCCCTCCCTTCCTTTCTCCTGAAAGCATGCCCTCTATGAACCCCATGCATCTGAACCCCTGCCCCAGCCCCTGCTTCTAGGGAACCTGACCTAATCCAAAGAGGGAAGCATTTTTTTTTCTTAGTTCAAATCCCTTTTATTAGTAAACCCATACAAAATAATAATTTAAAATTTGCTAGCTTCTATAGAGACCATTTATGCCTTAAGATTCCCCTGTGGCATTGGGTGTTTTGTTGGAGAATGCCAGTGCTGTTGGGGTTTTTAGTAGCTTTAGATTGACAGGATGAGCAAGTGGTGTATGTGTATACCCCTGTACAGTCCCCCCAATTAGGAACATCTTGCATGGGTGTGCTCACTTGTTACAATGAATGAGCCAACATTGATAGGTTATTATTAACAAAAGTCCATAGTTGCCATCAGGGTCTTTGCTCTGCCTTGTACAGGTCTAGAGGTTTTGACAAATGTTCAAGGACAGATCTCCTTCATCACATGTCCTACAGAGCAGCGGTACCACCCTCACCATCCCCTGTGCTCGGCTGCTCAGCGCAGCCTCTTAAGCAGCGCTGCGGAGGGGCTGGGAGTGTGGATGGTCACGGGAGGGAGGGGACGCAGTGAAATCAGAGGGCACAGGGCCACCACAGTGAGACAGCCGGGCTGGCAGGCCTTGCAGGGCGATTTGGAGTCTCCTGACCACTTCACAGCAGACCCGAGCTCACGCTTATCCCAGCTGGGAGGAGGGAGTGAAGTGGGGAGGCCACTCAGCTGTCACCTTCATGCCCCCCCTCAACACCACACTGCAAGGATTGTCAGGAGGCTCTTTAGCCTGGCCAGTGGCTCTCGCCTTGATCTCAACACACACAGACATGCACCCACGCTTACAGATATTCACGCACGCACACACACACACAAATATATACATACGCTCACACGGACATGCACACACCACCTGAGGTTTGTGACATGAGCCCATTGGGAGCTTCCGCTAGCACCCAGCTTTGCCTACATACACTCTGGGTCATGTGAGACGAAGTTCCAGGAGCCTGGACTTCTTGCCCCAGTGGCATCTACCTGGCTACCCTGCCGCTTCTGTGCCGGGACAGGAAGCCTAAGGCGGAAGAGAAGGAGTCGGTGATGCTCCGGGCCCTGGCTGCACAGTGGAGCAATCAGCTGCAGGCAGAAACGGGGCAAGAACAGGGCTTTTGGGAGGTTAGGCTAGAAAAGCAGTTTGGGGTCATAGAGGCTCCCAGCTGTGAAGGGATTGGGAGCCATGAAAGATAGAGGGGAAGAGGAAGTGGCCTGTCCCCAGCCGCAAGGTACGCAAGTCACCCAGGCTGCACAGTGTGTTAGCTGGAGGAGAGACGGGGGTGGGAGGTCATCCTGGTGGCAGCCCCAAGGGCCACTGTGGGAGCCACTGCCCAGGTGGAGTGGATGGGACAAGGCCCCTCAGTGGCTCAGAGGGCTGACACTAGGCAGGAGGGCGAAGCACATCAAAGACAGGCTGAGCCCCAAACCATGGTCCCTCGGGAGCCTGCTGGCCGACGTTCACCCCGTGTCCCGGCCTTCCAAGCCTCCCTGACAGCAGGAAAAAAATCATCGCCATTGATTTTGTAATTAACAGTTTATCAATGCCATCGATACAGACGTGCTGATGGATTGCAAAGAAATTAATCCTGCAATGTTATTTTATTTCATTTTTGGTCGAAGGCAGCTGCCAATTTTGGCCTCCTTGGGGAGGTGGGGGAGGGGAGGGGAAGCTGGCAGAGGCATGGAGTCTGGATGGCCAGGTCCCAGCCTACAGGGCCTAGCGCATCTGAAGTGCACACTCTGCAAACAGCTGGGAGAGTAGGAAGGGAGCCCTGCTGCCTCTGCAACTGGCAAAGGAGCCCTCACCGCCTTGGTATCAAGGAGCAGAAAGTGTGGAGGGGCCTTGGGTCTGGGACCAGTAACATCCCAGCTCTGCTAGGGCACTCATCCCGTTTGGGTCCTCACCATCCTATATAATAAAAGGCTAACATGCAAATTGACCGAACAGCGGGAAAACGGGAACGACAGGTCGCTATGACGCACACTGACCACCAGGGGGCAGACGCTCAACGCAGGAGCTGCCCCTTGGTGGTTAGTGCGCTGCCACAGGGGGGAGCACCGCTCAGCCAGAAGCCAGGCTCATGGCCTGTGAGCTGGCAGGAACCTCTCCCACCTCCCCGGCAGCACTAAGGATGTCTGTCAGTTGGATATCCCCCAAGGGCTCCCGGACTGCAAGAGGGTGCAGGCCTGGCTGAGGAACCCCCCGAGTGCACGAATCTTGTGCACCGGGCCTCTAGTAGTGAGAATAGTATCATGGACTAGGTCAGTGATGGCGAACTTATGATACACGTGTCAGAGGTGACACGCGAACTCATTTTTTTGGTTGATTTTTCTTTGTTAAATGGCATTTAAATATATAAAATAAATATCAAAAATATAAGTCTTTGTTTTACAGTGGTTGCAGATATCAAAAAATTTCTATATGTGACACGGCACCAGAGTTAAGTTAGGGTTTTTCAAAATGCTGACACGCCGAGCTCAGAAGGTTCGCCATCACTGTTCTAGGGGCACACTAAGTGCCCGGTAACGTGCTGTTTCCTTTAACCCTCAGCACCACTCTGTGAGGTATGCAGTCTATGTGCTCCATTTTACAGACCAGGAAACAGTCTCAGAGAGCCGAAGTAACGTGGCCAAGCCACGCAGCATCTAAGACTCCAGAGTCTTGTCTAGCTCATCCTACTCCTATCCTCCCAAGAGAAAGAGGCGGGGCCCTTGAAGGCACAGGCTGAGTGTGGACCAGGGGTGGTCATTGGTGTCCGCTGGCTGGTGCAGCAGCCCTTGGCAGTCTGGTATCTAAACCAACACAACATGCAAGGGAATTGCCCCGCTCCTTTGAGTAGTTCAGGAAACTTGCCCAGTCTTCCTGGATACCCCTCAGAGCTTCAAGCTCACTGGTCCCCATGCTCCCTTCCCCTCCCACCTTTGGCAGGCCCTGGGGCTGCAGTTCAGGGTCCTTAAGGAACCTCAGAAGAAGGCTGTTATTTTCCCTGGGGTCAGGGAGTGGGTTTTAGGAGATTTCCTTTGCTTCAGCTCAGACCTGACTGTAACCCAACTATCAGCAGGCACCTCCTGCTCTGCTGAGATTTAGGTAAATTTTGTTTGAACCCCCAATTCATGTCCTGAGACCAAAACATTCCCCAGGGTTTTAGATTGCAAGGGCCCCTTCCAACAGCTACCTTTATCACCGTGCCTTGTGTGTCCAGCCATGATTCTCTGTACCCATCATGTTCGCTGCCACAGGGCACCTTGACAGAGCTTAACCTCTTCTTCTATGTCTGTATTCTGTAATCAGCATTTTGTAAGGTTAGCGATTGCACTGAAGGCTTGAGCTAGTGTCTGGCATCAGCATCAGCAGAAGTGATGGTGCTGATGGTGATGGTGTGATGGTAGTGGTAATAGTGGTGATGGTGTGATGGTAGTGGTGGTGATGATGGCAGTGGTTATGATGATGGTGGTAATGATAATGATGGTGATAGTGCTGCTGATGGTGGTGGTGGTTGTGATGATGGTGGTGGTGGTTGTGATGATGATGTGATGGTAGCGATGATGGTGATGGTTGTAATGGTGGTGATGGTGATGATGATGGTGGTAGTGCTGGTGATGATGATGGTGGTGGTGATGGTGATGATGGTGGTTGTGATGATGGTGTGATGGTAGCAATGATGATGGTGTTGGTGATGATGGTGATGGTTGTAATGGTGGTGATGGTGATGATGGTGGTTGTGAGATGGTGGCTGTGATGATGGTATGATGGTAGCGATGATGATGATGGTGGTGGTGGTGGTGGTGATACCACTAGCTGGGGCACTTACTTTGTACTGTTTTAAGCCCTTGACTTGTATTAACATATTTAACTTCTTGAGGTAGGTATGGCTATTATCTCATTTCACAAATGAAGAAAATGGGACCCCGAGAAGTTCAATAACTTGCCTAAAGTCACACAGGTAGCGAGTGAGGGACACAGGGTGCCACCACCACCAGTCTGGCTCCAGAGTCCCCCCAGCTCCTCAGGGCAGTTCTAGGTCTGTTCAAGTTCAAGCCCTTCAGGGTCTCCGCTTCTGTCTCTCGAAATGTCCTCCATAGATAGGATCTCTCACTGGACCCAACTCTCGCTCTGCCACTGGCCTCTGTGACCTCCGACTGGCAGCCCAGCCTCTCTGAGCCTTGGTTTTCCCCTCCCTAAAATGAGGACTCGGATAGCTCCAAAGCAGAGCCCAGGGTCCTGCGGTGCCCCCGCACCCTCCAGCCCCCTCCCCCGCCCACGGCGACACTCTCCACCAGGGCCCCTGACGCCCTCCCTTGTGCCCACAGATTCCATGTACATCGAGGACCTGGAGGCAGTCCAGAAGCTGCAGGACCTGCTGCACGAGGCTCTGCAGGACTACGAGCTGAGCCAGCGCCACGCGGAGCCGCGGAGGACGGGCCAGCTGCTGCTGACACTGCCCCTGCTGCGGCAGACGGCCGCCAAGGCCGTGCAGCACTTCTACAGCGTCAAACTGCAGGGCAAGGTGCCCATGCACAAACTCTTCCTGGAGATGCTGGAGGCCAAGGTCTGACGGCCCGGCACTCGGACGGACTCCTGCCTGTGGACAAACGGCCGGCCGGATGCAGAGACCTCCTCAGCCACCAGCCTCGGCCTGCAAGCCCGTGTCATGGCCACGAGCAGTCCCAGAAGAAGGGGCTACGTGCCTCCCGGCGGCGTGCAGAGTCCTGGGTGTTGGGGGGCGGGGAACGGGGATGGGAGGGCAGGGCGTGGGGCTCATCTGTAACTGGCTTTTTCTTTGGTATGTTTTTCCTCCTCCATGGGCAGCGCTGAGACTGGAGACCACTGAGGAGGGGCCCTCTCCCCACCAAACCACCCAGAGGCAGCTCAAACATTTCCACCCTCCCCCACCCCTGGCCTGGTGGGCAGCGCTGGCACCCAGGACTCTGGCACACTCACGTGGGTACCCCATGGAGCTGTTCCTTTCTCAGAGGGCAGGTGCTTTTCCCAGAGGCCCTGCCTACTCTGGGGTTCCAGAGGTCCCTCAGGGGCCCTAGGCCTTCCACAGGCCAGCAGTCTCCTCCCTCCACACATCCCCTCAGCTCCGCACACACCCAGCTCCTAGCAGGGACTCACCATCAGGAGAGCAGCTGCTAGACTCACGCATTTTCCTGGGCCCTCGGTGTCCTGCCTCCCTGAACCTGCCTATCCTCTTCTCCCACAGGAGCCCCCTGCTGCTCCCCGCCCCCACCTCAGAGCTCACTGAGACCCTGCTTCAGCAGCCAAGGTGGGGCCCACGGCTGGAACAGTGTTCGCTCACAGAAGAGCTCCCAGCCCCCCTTTCTCCTTGCCTTTACCCTCCCTCTGTCAACCTTCAGGGCAGTCCAGAGCAGGTGGTCTGTGGGATGTGGAGGATGTGCAGGGCCCTGGCCCCGTCCCAGGACACCCTGGGCACCCCGAGTCTAGGCTGGCAGTCCTGGTAGGATCCGGGCAGGATGGAGAGAGGCTGAGCACAGAAAAGCCCGAAGCAGAGATAGCAGGAGGGGAAACCTGAAGACGGGGAGTTCAGCGGAGGTCACCAGCCTCTGATCGTCCTGGTTCTGGGGTAGTGGCTCCCAGGACATCCCTCCCTGCATTCCAAAGGGCCGGGAGAATGGGTGCCATGGGGTGGGGGTGGCTCCAGCCGCCCTCTGACTAAGCAGGTGTGGTCACTGGGAGGGCCCAGCTCTCCCATGGAACCACCCAGCCCCACGCTGCTGTGAGGGGTGACCAAGCACCCCAGCTTGCCCAGGATGTGCCTGGTTTTAGCACTGAAAGTCCTATGTCCCCGGACATCCCTCCGTCTGGGCAAATGGGGACAGCCGGTCCCCTGAGTGGTCGCGAAAGTCCGTTGTAGCCCACGTGGGGGAGGACAGCTCTGACCGCCCGTCTGGTGTGACAGGTGGCTGAGGGCAGCTTAGGGGCCCCGAGGATGAAAGATGCCCATCCCGGCCTTGTGACTGCCTTGTGATGCAGGCATCAGAGCCACCTCACCTGGGACACTTTTCTGGGGAATCCACACCCATTCTCACCCAACCTCTGGTCACCTGGGGAGGCAGGCAGACCCCACCCACCCGTTGCTAGGACTCCAGGAGGCCAGGCGCCCTCTTCCACATATTCGTGGTCTTTCTAAAGCAAACCTGCAAACCGCAGCTGCTGGTTCCCTCCATCTCCACACAGACCAGTTTCCCAGGCAGGAGGGCCGGCTGCCGTCCTCCCTCCTGTAGGAGAGGTGGAGGGTTCCCAGGGACGCGGACCAGGGACGTGCTCCCCTCCCCTGTGGCTGTGGGGAACCCAAGGCCACGGCCACTTGACATTCAGCATTGGATGACACTCCGTCCCTAGCTCTGTGTGGGTCCCCACTGTCCCCGGTCTGGATGGACACACAGACACCTCAGCCTCAAGGAATGGGGACCAAAGCCCACGTCTAACTTAACCATTAGTGGCCGTGCCCTGAGGTCTGAACTGGAGAACTCCCAGTGCGAGAACATGCCCCTCACTGTGCCAAGTGCTGGAGGAGGCAGGGCAGAGGGTGCATCTCCTCACCTGGGCTCCCGCCTCTATGGAGCAGGGTATCACTTCCTGCTCCAGCGTGAGGACCGCGCTGCCAGCCTGGCGGGGCTTGTGTCCTGCTGGCACCTGCAGTCCTCCTCTCCTGGGAAAAGCCTCTAAGGGCACCACCACTGGCTTGGAGTGGGCAGTGTTCTGTGCCCGGGGCAGCTCCCTCGAGGCCCCTTTCCAGCAGAGAGGGGTGGTGGCCCTGGGTGTCAGTGAAGTGCCGCTGCTGATGATTTTAACAGTTAAACTCTTAGGGCAACGGAAGTTGGATGGCCCTGCGTGCACGTGATGGAGCCATGGGCCTTCCCAGAGCACGTTTGGGGCCAGCTTCTAGGTGGGAAGCCTCGCAGCACTGAGACCTCCCTGGGAAGAGGGTGGCCCTGCCTTAGTGGGGGATGGTGTGTTGAGGAGAGGTTAGGGACACCCAGCCCCCTAAACAGGACAGAATTCAAGTTTACCCCAAACCTGCTGTTCCTGGAACCCTGTAAAGCGGAAATATCCCTTCTCAGTTGTATTTTAATGATTCAGGTCATCAACATAAGAAATAAAGTGGAAAAATCCAACCATGGAGAAGGTGGTATTGGCTGGGTTTTGTTTGGTCCCTGTGTCCCCACCCTTTCTGAAGCCTCTGGCTGGTTTTATCACACGTGACCCCTGGATGGTGGCCCCAGGTTATGCATACAGGAAACCAGTTCTTCCCCAGGGGGAGGGTCTCAAAGGCAGAGTGGGGTGTGGGCTGGGAGGCCATAGCAAGGCCTCAGAGGAGCTGAATCTGCAGGCAGCCCTGCACCAGGGCCACTCTTCCCTCCCCCTGTGCAGATGGGAGGGGGGAGCCTGGGGGAGTGGTGACAAACCTGTGACAAGCAGAGGGGCCCATGCCCAGGGGACAGCACCAAAGAAAAGCACTATGTGGAAAGATTATTTTATTTTCTAATAATGCTAATGTGGCTGGAATGGCTTAAGATGTATATATTTTTAAATGGCATCCCTCATCGCATCAGCACCTGTGGTATTTCCTCTGTATGTATTATCCCCAAGACGCCCCTGTACATGCAACCCCCTAGGATTCTCCAGTCCTGGTCCCGTGTATCTGGAATCTAATAAATAAGGAACGGCCTATTGGAGATTTCTTCACCTTATCTTTGGGCTGCCGTTCCCTGGACGGCACAGCTCTCGGGTCTCAGGCTGATGCCAGGAGAGGCCGTGAGAGGACCAGCTCAGCCTCAATTCTCTGGGCAGTCAGTGTGTTCAACAGCAACCCCAGGGCTGCACGTGGAGAAGTCTGATCCAGGTCTACTGCTTTGTAGACTTGCAACATTAATGGTGAGGCCACCTGATTGCACTTGCACCCTGGCCCCATGTTCAGAGTCCCTCACTCAATGCGGGCCCCTACGAGAGCCGCAAGGCCACGTTCAATGCCCAGCCACTCACTCCAAAGAAACAGTCCAGCAAACCACAAAAGGACTAAAGTGATCAAGTCTTTACCCTGAGCACTGTCAACATCACCAATGGGATGTTCGGTTATTAATGCGCAGCCAAACTTCACCAGAAACCTCTTTCTTCACAACCTCTCTCCCTCGCAGCAGCTGCTCCTGAAAACCCCTTGGGCATCTCCACATGCCCCAGCTCTCCCTAACTCAGCCTCCGTGGGCGGCCGGATTCAGCCCTTTGTTATCTAGGTCAGTGGTTGCCAACTAGTGGTCCGTGAGGTACGAAAGGTTGGCGACCACTCATCTAGATCAGCTCAGCCTCTTCTCTTCTTTCCATCTTTCCACACAAGCTAGATTCAGAAGCTGATCCAGTCAACAGATCTTTCTCTAGTGAAGGGTGTGGGGTGGGGGTAGTGGAGCAAACCTCACCACCTCAGACATTTCATTTTGCCTCTGTTGCAAATTCACATTGCCCCCAAACAACAGCCACCACCTGGATTCCCAGACAGCTGCCCCTTACCTGGCCTGACACTTTGTTGTGCAAAGGACTCTATATAGTTTCACAGGCCCAGGACGCACCCTCCCAGGCACCCACCTCTAGCCTCAAAGGCGGGTAGTTGAGTCTTATTTCAGAAAACACCCAGAAAAGCAGATCTTTTCTTCCGAGGGTGTGCTCTTGCACCTCATTCCTCGTTTTCCTGACTGACACCAGTTCCTCTCGACTTTCATTCATCACCTGGCACGGGGCTAGATTTGGGGGCATGGTGGCGGCTCCCAGCTGAGCAGAGAAGATAGACAGCAGTTTACGAGGGCATCTGAAACAGGAGACTTTCAGCAGCATAGGGGAGTGTGGAAAGGGAACCAGTCTGGCCTTTGGGTGGGAAGGTTGTACTAGGAAACCATCCTGGGGAAGCAGGTGGAGGCTGCGACCTAGAGGAGGGGAGAAGCCAGGTGAGGCTGGGGATGGCATCTCAGGCAGAGAGAGAGCTGCTGAGGAATAGAGAGGGAGAGACAGCGAGGCTGGTGTGCTCTGGGCTTGCTCGAGAAGCTGGAAGAAGACCATCTGCCTGGCTGGTTGGTGGCGGAAGGGAGGACGAAGAGGCTGGAAAGCAGAGAGGCCAGATGGCACAGGGCTTGGTCAGCCTTGGTGAGGACATGGTTGCCTATCCTAGGAAATGTGGGAAACCTGGCAGAGCTTTAAGCAGGGGAGGAACATGGTCAGATCTGCCTCTCCCACTTAGACACAGTGGGTCAAGCTTTCAGTCCTTTGTGGATCGGCTACCAAGGTGAGGCATGAGCTTTGGATCCAGCCTGGCCAAGCTCAGAAACCCCTGCTCTGGCCTTACCAGTGGTGGGGCCAAGGGCCAGATGCCTTCCTCCCCATCTGCACAATGAAGCTGACCACACCCAGGATCTATCCATGGGCTGCTAGCTACATCCTACCCCAGGGGTGGGCAAACTTTTTGACTCGAGGGCCACAATGGGTTCTTAAACTGGACCGGAGGGCCGGAACAAAAGCATGGATGGAGTGTTTGTGTGAACTAATATAAATTCAAAGTAAACATCATTACATAAAAGGGTACGGTCTTTTTTTTTTTTAGTTTTATTCATTTCAAAGGGGCTGGATCCGGCCCGCGGGCCGTAGTTTGCCCACGGCTGTCCTAGACCTTTTACCCATATTATCCCATTCATTCCTCACAATGTATGTTTGATGTAAATGCTACTGCCTTCATTTTATGGAAGACTAAAGCTCAGAAAGGTTAATCAACTTGCTTAAGGTCACAGAGCCCAGATTTGAGTCCACATCTGTAGGAATTCAATTAAAGTCTCTTATCTGCCATGCCACAGTTCCGACTAGCCAGCTGCAAGGCCAGACACATAGCAGGCACTTAACAATGTCCATTCCTTTCCCCACCCTATTCCCACTGCAAAGAACCACATGGCCTCCCAGGCGCCACCCCAGCCACAGACGTCTGCCCTCACCCCTCCCAGGGGCAGCTTGTTGCCCATCCAGGGTAGCTCACAACATTTCCAGCTGCACAGGAGGAGGAGGGAACACGGACAGCGTGTGAGAGTGCAGTTGACACGCACTATGGCAATGGGGCCTCTGGAGGGGATACCACTAGGCCAGCTTTGTTTGTTTAAATATACTAGAGGCTGGTGCACAAATTTGTGCACAGGTGGGGTCCAGCTGGCTCAATTGGGCAGGCCAGCGGGGGGGAGAGGCCATGGGTGGTTGGCTAGCCATCCTCCCCCCCCCCCCCTCCCCAATCCAACTCCCAGTCGAACTCCTGGTCAAGGGAACAATTTGCATATTAGCCTTTTACTATATAGGATTATATAGGATTTTTATTGATTTCAGAGAGGAAGGGAGAGGGAGACAGAAACATCAATAATGAGAGAGAATCATTGATTGGCTTCCTGCACACCCCCTACTGGGGATGGAGCCTGCAACCCGGGCATGTGCCCTTGACCAGAATCAGACCCGGGATCCTTCAGTCCACAGGCTGACGTTCTATCCACTGAGGTAGGCCAGTTTGGTGGTGAAGTGACTTAAACCAAAGTCATGACCCTTGTAAGTAACTGAGCTGGGATGACACAACTGGCCTTCAGACCACATTACTGGGAACCAAATTCCAGGGACTGCCTACCTCATTCCTTCCCACTTGTCTTTGGAGAGAAAAAAGTATCAACCTTACATTATGAGCCAATATTATGGTGACATTCTTATTACCATCTTAGAGGTCCCTTGGGGGCAGGTTCTTAGACTCATGAGGAGAAAAGTCTCAGCTCTATTATATCAGAGGTCAGAGCTTGGGAGAATCCTATGGCCCCAGACAAAGCTGAGGCTCTAGGGGACCCTCGGCTTGTATCTTGGGAGGGGGAGGGGCCAGGGATGTCTGAAGCAGGTTTTCTATGTCCCTCAAACCATGTCTCATAAGGGGCAGGTTCTGGCTAACCTTCCTCTCCAGTCACAGGTCTCCTGCAGGGTGAGCATGGGGAGGGGGCTGGCTGACCCCTGCCTGGCCCTGGTTGAACTGGGGTCACTACCATGGTGGAGGAATGGGGGTGGGGAGTGAGCAGGAGGCCAGTGAAGAGGAATGGGGACAGATGTGGGGGGAAGTGCCAAAAGGAGAGAGGATTTGACTCTGAGGAAATGTTCCTGAAAGGAGACAAAGCTCCCCCAGGTTCCTCTGGAAATTGCTTTGTTTAAAATGCAAAGTGCAGATGTGTTTAGATGACATCTCAGCATCCATCACCCTATGCAAATGCCGACCCTGGGGAAGAGCAGCCCCTGTAAGTCACTCGGATCCCCCTAATCGAATGTGTGTGTGATGGCAGGCCAAGGGAACAGCGCTTGGGTGGTGACAGCTCGCCACCCAGGAGAGGGGCTTGATAAGGGGGTGGGGGAGGGACCCCAGCCCTGGGGGGTTGAGTTGTTGGGTCCACATCTGTGCCAGGTAGGGATGAGCTTAGCTCCTGGCACCACCACTCCCAGGCTAGCTGCTCTGGGATGCCGCTGCAGGATGGGCTGCTGCAGGCCACTGAGGGACAGAGCTCTAAACAAGGAACCCATGCTGTTGGCTCGGGACAGTGAATTAAATCCTTCTGGGGAGCAGGCAGGATGCCCCTTGCCTGAACACTCTGTCCCAGGGAAATGGGAAATTGAAAGCCTGGTTGGGCCCTAGCCAGTTTGGCTCAGTGGACAGAGCATCGACCCACGGACTAAAGGGTCCCAGATTCGATTCCAGTCAAGGGCACATACCTTGGTTACAGGTTCTTTGGCCCTGGTTGGGGTGCATGAAGGAGGCAACCACTCAATGTGTCTCTCTCTCACATCGATGTTTCTCTCCGTTCTGTATCTCCTTCTCCCTTCCACTCTCTAAAAATCAGTGGAAAAAATCCTCAGGTGAGGACTAACAACAACAACAACAAAAAAGCCCGGTTGGAGGTGGGGTGGCGCTCTTAAACTGAAGCCTTCCATCTGATACCTCAGTCAGTCACCATCCCATAGTCCTCAGGGTGGTGTTCCAGACTCAACCTGTATACCTTCAGTGACAAAAACTTAACAACCTAGTAGGATTTTCAGATAAAATCCAAGATGCCCAGTTAAATTTGAACTTCAGATAAACAAGGAATAATAATATAAGCATGTGCAAATATTGCATGGGACTATTTGTTGTTTATCTGAAATTCAAAGTTAACTGGTGTCCTGTAATCCTATTTGCTAAATCTGGCAACCCTACACTCTGGGCAGTCCATTGCTTTTTTTTTTTTTTCTTGCATCTAATCACTTTGTTGTGGATTGAGCCCACCTCTGTCTTCCTTTCAGGTTTACCCACTCCATGTCTATCCTAGCTTTGCCTCTGGGCCACGATTTTGCTTCCTTCCTTATCTTTCACAGGTCACCCCCTAACTCCCACTACCAATAAATTCTCCCACTACCAATTCAATCTTAGGCTCTGCAATCCTTAACCTGGGAAAACTGCTCAGCCTGGCTCTTAGCTCCACTACAAACACACATTCTTCAAAATTCATTCCTGTACTCATCCAGTATCTGCTGAGTTACTGCTATGTGTCTGACACATGGCTAGACATAGAATACAGCTATAAACAAGACAGGTGTGGAGGAGAACCAAATGGCAGCATAGGTAAATGCCTGTACTTGTGGCCTCCCACATCCACATCAAAATTACAACTCTCTGGCCTGTTTGGCTAGGTGGATAGAGTGTCAGCCTGTGGACTGGGGGGTCCCAGGTTCGATTCTGGTCGGGGGCATATGCCTGGGTTGTGGGCTCAATCCCCAGTGGGGGCGTGTAGGAGGCAGCCGATCAATGATTCTCTCTCATCATTGATGTTTCTAGCTCTCCCTTTCCCTTCCTCTCTGAAATCAATAAAATAAAATAAATTTTTTTTAAAGAATTACAAACTAAAATACAGAACAACCATCATTCAGAATCGCCTGAAAGCTGGCTGAATGGAAGTCCTACAACTAGAAAAGTAAAGGAGAAAGCACATTGAGACTGGTAGGAGGGGTGGAGGCATGGACTAGGCTGGATCAACACCCACGTGTGCTTTTTTTTTTTTTTTTTTTTTTTTTAATCAGGAGGGAGATAATCTCTGTGGAGGACGCCTGTGAGGAGCAAGGGGTCCCAGCCCCATACCAGACCCCCAACCCAGGGTCCCAGATCTGGGAAGAGAAGTCCCAGAAACTACAGGCTATAAAAACCAGCGGGGATCATGGCTGAGAGACATGAAGGCTGCTGGAGACTCAGGTTTTCCTTTTAAAGGGCCAGTGCATGAACTTACAAGGTCCTGCTTCCTCTGAGCTCCAGTGCCAGGCAGCGTCTCTAGGGGGCCCAAACACATATGGGGAGGAACTGGATTGTCTGGCATCGGGGCAGGAACTCAGAGCAGCTTTCTCCTGGGTGGGGGTGCTTGCAGGGGTCATTGTTCCTGTGCTGGAACCTCCCCTGTTATAGGGCTGACTGGCAGCCATATCAGTGTGGCTCACACTGTTTGCTCTGCCCTGGGGGTTCCCTGAGACCCTGCCCCATCCAATTTTGCAGCTACTTTTCCATATGAATGGCCTGTCCTGCCTCAGGCTTCAGACTTTGCTAAAATATCTCAAACAAGCTGTAGCTGGTGTCAGTGTGCCACAAACCTATCAATAAAAGGCCCAAGACCCCATACTAGCACCAGCCTTCCTTGCTTCACAGCTGGGCCTTGCTTGGGCACCTCCAAGCCCAATACAAATAGCTCCTGCTGGGTGCCCCAGGCAGTGGCTGACTCTGCACCTCCTTGGAGGCCCTACAGCCAGTGCACTGGGAGCTTCAGACCACAGCCAATTAAAACTCTACACATCCACAAGCAACACACTCAAGAGGCAGACTCAGTGAGTACCAAAGCCCCACTGAAGCAAGTCCTGCTCCATAGGGTGTTTCCTGCATAGCAGCTCTCCCACTGTAGTTGCAGCTGGTCCTTATAGCCAATTGACCTGGAGGTCAATTCCTCCCAGAGATACCAACAGCAATCAAGGCTCAACTATAAGACTGTGCACTCAGCCCACACAGGGGTGCATCTAGAGTGCCCAGCTCAGGTGACTGAGGAGGCGGAGCCATGGGGCCCTACTGGACACCTACTACACAAGGCCACTCTAGCAATTCTAGCAGACATAGAGCTCTATCTAATAGATAGAAACAAATACAGGGAAGCAGCCAAAATGCAGAGACAAAGAAGTGTCACAAATGAAAGAAATGGAACCAAGCAAACTACTGGATACAGAGTTCAAAACCATGGTTATAAAGTTATTCAAGGATCTTCATGAGAGCTTCAAGGGACTTAGTGAGACTTTCAAGGATCTTAGTGAGAATGTCAAAGACATGAAAAAGGACCAGTCAGAAATTAAGCATACACTAACTGAAATAAAGAATAATTTCAGGGATTCACAGTAGAGTAGAAGATTCCAAGAATCAAAATCAACAATTTGGAATATGAGGAAGCAAAAAACACCCAAACAGAAGAGCAAAAAGAATAAAAAATATGAAGGTAGCGTAAGGAACCTCTGGGATAACTTCAAGCATACCAACATTCGCATTATGGGGATACCAGAAGGAAATGAGAGAGAGCAAGATATTAAAAACCTATTTGAAGAAATAATGACAGAAAACTTCCCCTACCTGGTGAAAGAACTAGACTTACATGTCCAGAAAGCACAGGGAGTCCCAAACAAGAGGAACCCAAAGAAGCCCACACCAAGACACATCATAATTAAAATGCCAATGGTTAAAGACAAAGAGAGACTCTTAAAAGCAGCAAGATAAAAGCAGTTAGTTATCTACAAGTAAGTGCCTATGCAACTATCAGCTGATTTCTCAACAGAAACTTTGCAGACCAGAAGGGAGTGGCAAGAAATACTCAAAGTGATGAATAGCAAGAATCTACAACCAAGATTATTCTACCCAGCAATGCTATCATTTAGAATTGAAGGTCAAATAAAGAGCTTCACAGACCAAAAAAAAAGCTAAAAGAATTCATCAGCACCAAACCAGTATTTCATGAAATGTTAAAGGGTATTCTTTAAGAAGAGGAAGAGGAAGAGGAAGGGGAAGAGGAAGAGGAAGAGGAAGAGGAAGAAGAAGAAGAAGAAGAAGAAGAAATATGAACAAAAAATGGCAACAAATACATATCTATAAACAATTGAATATCAAAATTTTAAAAATCTAATAAAATAAACTGGTGAATAAAATAGAATCAGAGGCATGAAAACATGAAACAGATTGATGAATCTCAGAGGGAAGGGGATGGGGGGGGCGGGGAAGGGGAAAGAGATTAACCAAAGATCTTACTTATGGACATAGACAGTAGTGGGGTGGAGGCCTGGGGTGGGGTGGGAACTAGGTGGAGGTGGGCAATGGGGGTGGGAGAGGAAAGGGGGACATCTGTAATACTCTCAACAATATTTTTTTAAAGAAAAAAATAAATAAAAAGTAAAAAAGATAGGTGTGGTCTTTGGTCCCCTGGAGCTTACATATTAGTTGGTTTAGACAGATTTATTTTTTATTTTCTTTATTAGTACTTTTTAATATATATTTTTATTGATTTGAGAGAGGAAGGAAGTGGGAGAGAGAGATAGAAACATTAATGATAAGACAAAATCATTGATTGGATACATACTGTACACCCCAGTGTCAAGCCCACAACCTGGGTATGTGCCCTGACCGGGAATCGAACTGTGACCTCCTGGTTCATAGGCCAACACTCAACCACTGAGCCATACTGGCTGGGCTAAACAGATATAATAAAGTAATTAGAAGTGTGAGGAATAAAGAAGCTGAGATGGAGAATCATGGGATGGGGAGGGAACCTACTTTAGCTGGGATTTCTGGGGAGAACCACTCTGAAGAAGTTACATTTAAACCAAGTTCTGAAAGATGAGAAAATGCTAACCCTGCAAATAGAGGAACTGACACGAGCAAAGGTCCTGGGGTGAAACTGAATCTCAGCAGGGCCTTCATGTTAGACAGCTCTTTTATTTCTCAGAAATTTTATTTTATATTTTAATTTATACCTTTATTTTATCCTCAGTGGATATTCCAAATTCCAGTATTCTTAAGGTCTCAAGCCAATTCCAATCTTTAGCAGGTGACCTCACCTCCTGACTCACTAGGAAGATGAAGCCAACACAGCCTCCTTTTATCACTAAGTTTGCCCCCATAGTCACCCATTTCTTCCTTTCCTTTGTTCTTGAAATGAGATGTCTGACTTCCCTCCACAGCCAGACCTTCCCCGCCTTGACTGCCTCACCAGCCCCCTTAGTACCTTTGTCCAGCAAGTATTTCCTCTCTCTTCTACCTTCAACCTTCCCATCCCATTGGCTCCTCCTCTTTCATCTTTAAACCAGCATAAATATGATGGCTTCTCTTCCAGCGATGACTTCATCTCTTTCTTAGTGTTCTTGGTCTCCCCCCACCCCCCCTAAGATATTTGAGGTTCTCATTGTCCCCCTCACCACTCACTATTTATCCAAGCCTTCTATCTTCCACCATCTGACACCTAACCGCCTCTGTTCTTTCAAAGACCATCAGCGCTGCCTTTCCCAGATTTTCCAAACGTGAGCTGCTTCTACCTTGCTCTCTGAGCAAGTGTTTTGCTGGCTAGGACTTTGTAGTTATTTCCTTGCTAGAATACAAGGTCCTTGACGTCAGGGACTTGCCTTACTTATGTTTTACCATCCGAAGTCCCAAGCACATTACTCTGCTGAGGACTTGCTCAGCAAATGTGTCATTCAATAGGGGTGTCTCTTGGGGTGCTGGAAACCAATGTGGGAGAGTTTCATCTGGGGTAAATATGAGAGGGCTCCCCTCAGTGGCAGGAGGACAGACAGGATGGGGAGGTTGGATAGGAGGTGGAGGTTGGGAGAGTGAGAAGAAGGGGGAACAGGAGGGTGCCAACTCCTACAAGAGGATGATAAATGATAACAGTGCTGGGAACAAAACCAAGCATCCTTCATGCTGTCAGAGCAATGAAGCCGGCACACTCCAAGACGGGGCGCCAGGCAGTGCCTTGCTTTCAGAGGAGGCATGCGCTCTCAGTCCCCTTCTGCTCGGAGCCAACAGCCCAATCCATCTTCCCTGGGGTGTCTTCTGAAACTGGGGGGAGATGGGTATCCTGGGGTTGGTGAGAGGGGGGCAAGTCAACCTGAGCCAGCTGTCCTCCTCACTGTCCCCCTCCTAGTGGTCTCCCGTGACCCTCAGGTCCCTTTCATGTCTGGGGTCAACCAGATGGTGTTGGCTCCCATTTGTGTTGTGAGGATCCCCCCCTCCCCTGCCCCCCACCACCCTCTTTTAGGAGCTTCATCCTGCTCCATAAAATACTAAAGTAAAGATGCTCTAAGAATAAGCAAATGGGGGGTGATGGAAAGATCCCATAGACTTACCTGCGCACATTGTCTTCCTTTGCCCATGGATAGCTGTGAGGTGGAAGAAGCCCTGCCTGAGACTCAGGGACCCTGTCTGGACTGGGGACCCCACGTTGCCACAGAAGAGGGACCCCAAGCAAGTTAATGAACCTCTCTGGGTCTTGATTTCCTAATCCTGAACTTGTTGGGTGGAATACATGAACTCTGTTACCATCCCATCTTCTCATTCTGTTATTCCTTGTGCCACTCGGTAGTGGACACCTGGTTCTCTCAAGCTCACCATCCCTTTCTCTAGGATGACAGCACCCCTCTTCTCTCTTCCCTTTCCATGTGGTCCTGGTGAGGCTCCAATTATATTGCCCTCCTCAATGAGGGGAGGGGCCAGGGTCTGAGTTTGGCCAATCAGACTCTGGGACAAATTACAGGATGGCAGCTCTGGAAGGGACCTGCTGTGGTTCCACCACCCAGCTGCCCAGGCTCCTGCCCTTCCTGTGCTGAAGTGTCCATCTCCTCCTCAGTCCTGCAAACTCTCCAGTGTGGCTCCAATAAAATCCCCTTTTCTTCAGGGTCAATGTCTGGTGCTTACACTTCATGACCTTGATGATTCCCTGTTAGAATCCTGAATCCAGGATCAGAAAGTGACTGTAGATGACACAGGTCTACTTGTCAATGAAGCTGCCTCCCAGCTGGGGAGACTTTTAATAGAGAAACAGGGAATGACCTGGTTGAGCTTCATTGTCTGCTTCCTGAGCAACTGGAGAATCCCCCTGTGAGCATGGCATACACATCAATGATCCTTTGCATTTCATACCAAGTGATTCCTCAGGTCCATGGGTACACCTGTAACCTGAATGATGCTTCCCAGCCTGAGCAGGTGGGTCACATAACCTCAGCAACTCCCAGATTGCTTCCCACAATAAGAGTCCATACCAGTCACAGCTCACAAAATGTCCCTCTGCCTGTCCCCACCCCTCACCTGCCAAAGGCTATCTGTTCTTTAACACACCGAGTAAACCTGGTCCTGCAGATACCAATCCTATCAACCATACCTGTCAGGAGTTATGGTATGGATGCAACCAGCAGGCCCAGTTTGCATCTTGTTCTAGCCTCCAAGCCCTCGGGTGCTGATATGGGGTCCTATGCTTCCATGCCAGGGGGAAAGCACATACATTATATAAAACTATATATGTTCCAGGCCTTGTCTCACACCCATTACTCTTCATTACGCCTAATTAGAATGCCACCGAATAGTCATATTATTCTAATGCGCCATGTAATGATTAAGAATAATGGTGATTTCCACTTCTCTTCCCCTCTTTCCCCCACCTCCTTTTTCTCCACTCCTGCAGAAAAGCTACACATTGGCTTCTTTCTGGTTTTTTGTTTGTTTTGCTTAATTTTATTCCTTCCACTTGGAGCTTGGAAGATGCTGGCTGGATGATGACCATGATGGTCATCCCATTTTGCCATTTTGTCACTGGATTCTCAGTGCCAGTTGCAGACATGGTATCAAATGTTGCCAATGGGGATGGGACAGGATAGAGAGGAAGAGGATAATCTCGATGGGGTACACACACTGTGGGGAGCTCTGTTGGATATTTGCTCACTTAGTTTCCATGACAACCATGAAATGTAAATGATATAATAACTACCATGGAAGGACTGTCCAAGCTAGAGAATATAGGACCAGCAAAGTGGGTATGAGAGGGCAAAGCAAAGGAGAGAAAAGGAGAAGAAGAATAAAACTTGACTGTACTTTTCAGAGCCACCCCCCCGCCCCCCCGCCCACCCCCGGCATCACATGGATATCATCACACATAGAAAGTTCTTCCTCCCAAGCTCTGACCTCTTGTTTGCACAGTCTTACCCAGATTAGCTGGGTGGAAGTGGTAAACGCTTGAGACCTGGGAGTGTGAAACTCCCTCTCCTCAAGTAGGTAGCCTCCTGTGTTCAAAATATCCATCCTGAATCTAGCTTTGAAACAGAAGAATCCTAGAAAGTCCACTGTCAATCTGTAAGATGCATCTCCTTGGTGTAGGGTGAAAAGTATGAACTCTGGGATCAGAAGGATCTGGACAATTCTCTTGGATTGTTGAATATCCAATTCTTGGATTGTTGAATATCCAATTCTTGGATTGTTGAAGATCCAACAATTCTCAGCTGCCTTCTGCCTCTTTGAGCCTCAGTTTTCTATATATAAAATGGGAATTACCATGCTTACCTCATCAGACTGTGATGGTTCATATAGAGTACCTAGCATATAGTAGGCACTTAATAAAATATTAATAGGAATCCTATATAATAAAAGGCTAATATGCAAATCAACCAAACAGCGGAATAAATGGTTGCTATGATGCGCACTGACCACCAGGGGGCAGATGCTCAATGCAGGAGCTGCTCCCTGGTGGTCAGTGCACTCCCCTAGGGGGAGCACCATTCAGCCAGATGCCGGGCTCACAGCTGGCAAGCACAGTGGCTGTGGCAGGAGCCTCTCCTGCCTCCACAGCAGTGCTAAGGACCCCTTGGGGGATGTCTGACTGCCAGCTTACATCCCCCGAGGGGTCCTGGACTGCAAAAGGGCGCAGGCCAGGCTGAGGGACCCACCCCCCCAGTGCACAAATGTTATGCACCAGGCCTCTAGTATGTATGTATGTGTGTGTGTGTGTGTGTGTGTGTGTGTATATATATATATATTTCAGAGAGGAAGGGAAAGAGAGAAAGATATAGAAACATCAATGATGAGAGAGAATCATTGATCAGCTGCCTCCTGCACACCTCCTACTGGGGATCAAGCCCGCAACCTGGGCATGTGCCCTGACCAGGAATGGAACCATGACCTCCTGCTTCATAGGTCGGTGCTCAGCCACTGAGCCATGCCTGCCAGGCTAAACTCAGTCTTTATTCATGTATTACTAACCTTTAGAACTTAAAAGAACTTTTGCTGGGTATAGATTTGAGGCTGGCATATTTAAATTAAGATAATACCATTACTGTCTTCTAGCTTCTGTTATTACTATTGATAAGTGAGCCATCAACCAATTGCCCTTTTGTTTTTTGGGAGGGTTTTGTTGCTATTGGTTTTTAAGTAATCTGTCTTTTCTCTTGGGCTGTTTTAAAACTTTCTTTTTCTTTGATGTTTTGTCATTTTTCTGTGATGTATTTGGAGTGAATTTCTTTTAAGTTATTATACTTAGTGTTTGTTGGACATCCAGGATATGAGTACTGTTGCCTATCAACAACTCTGGGAAATCCTAAGGAATAATCTCTTCAAATATTGCTTCTTCTCCATCTTCTCTATTCTCCGTCTTCTTTTGGGACTCCAATTAGGCTTTTTTTTTTTTTTAAAGATCTTCTCACTCTATCTGCCATGCTTCTTTAACATCGCTTTCATATTTTCCATGTATTTGTCTCTGAACTAAATTCTGGAAAATGTTTGAATCTATTTTTCATATTATTAGTATTTTTCTCTCCAGTTGTGTCTAATTCTCTGTTTAATCCTTCTATTGAGACTTTATTGTTTCCCATTTCTATATGTTCCATTTGTTTTATTTCCGTCTTTTTGTTGTCCTTTATACTCATGTTCCTTGCTCTTATTTTAAAACTTGTATTTCTTTAGATATATTTGTGGTAGGCAGAATAGTAATTCATGTTCTAATCCTTGAAGCCTGGAACCTGTTAGGTTACATAACAATGGGGAATTATGGTTGGGCATATCTGTGGGAGGTCTATTTCTGTTTGTTTTGTCATTATTCTGTTCTATTAATCTAAGTGTCTATTCATCTGCCAATGCTATAGTTTGATTACTATAGAATTGGTGCTAGTTCTTTCTTAAACATTTGGTGGAGTTCTCCAATTAAATATTTGGGCCTGAAGATTTCCATTTGAGGAGTTTTAAAGTTACAAATTTAATTTCCTCAAAAGACATAGAGCTATTCAAATTACTTCATTTTTATTGGGTGAGTTTTGTTAACTGGTGTTTTTTGAGGAATGGGTTTATTTAATCTAAGTTGTCAAATTCTGTGTGTAGAATTGTTTGTAGTATTCTCTTACTAGTATTCTGTTGATATTTGCAGCATCTATAGTCATATCCTGTTTCATTCCTGATATTGGTAATTTGCATTTTCTCTTTTTTACTTTGTCAGTCTTGCTAGAGATTTGTCTATTTTATTGATATTTTTCTTTTAAAAAATATATTTTATTGATTTAAGGGAGGAAGGGAGAGGAATAGAGAGTAAGAAACATCAATGAGAGAGAAACATTGATCAGCTGCCTCCTGCACACCCCCCACTGGGGATGTGCCCACAACCAAGGTACATGCCCTTGACCAGAATCGAACCCAGGACCCGTCAGTCCGCAGGCCGACGCTCTATCCACTGAGCCAAACTGTTAGGGCTATTTTATTGATATTTTTCAAAGAACCAACTATTTTTCCCATTGATTTAAATTTTTTTCTGTTATTAATTTCACCGATTTCTTATTTCTTCTATGTGCTTTGCATTTCTTTTAATTTTATTTTTCTAAAATCTTGAGGTGAGAACTTAGAGTATTGTTTTAAGACTTTTCCTCTTTTCTAGTGTAAGCATTTAATGCTACAAATTTCCCTTTCAACATGTCTTTAACTACAAAACCACAAATTTTAATATGCTCTACTTTCATTTTTATCCAATTTCATTTATTTTTGTTTCCCTTTAAGACTTTCTCCTTTGACCCATGGATTATATAGAAATGTATTATGTTGTTTTCAAATAGTTGGAGATTTTCTGTTTCTGTTATTGATTTCTAGTTTGATTTCACTTTTGTCAGATCACACCCTCTGAATGTTTCCAACTCTTTTCAGTTTGTTGAGATCTATTTTATGGCCCGGGATATGATCTGTCTTGGCATATGTTCCATAGGCACTTGAAAAGAATGTGTACTCTGCTTTGTGAGTGGAGTGTTCCATAAATATTGATGATATTCTGTTGGTTTATGGTGTTGAGTTCCTCTATATCCTTGTTGGCTTTCTGTTTAGTTTTATTAATTATTGAGAGAGGGGCATTGAAGTCTCCAACCATAATTATGGATTTCCCTGTTCCTCCTGTCAGTTTCATCAGCCTTGGCTTTATATACGTTACAGCTTTGTTGTTCGGTGCATACACATTTAGGATTGTTATGTTATGTCTTCTTGATGGATTGACCCTTTTATCACGATGTAATGTGTCTCTTTGTGTCTGGCAATTTACTTTGCTCTGAAATTACTTGATCTTACATTAATATAGACACTTCTGTTTTCTCCAGATTGGTATTTGCAAGACATACTTTTTCCATCTTTTTACTTCTAACTCCCTATATATTGTTACAGTATGTAAGCGAATTTCTTATAGATGGTATATAGTTGCTGTTATGGACTGAATGTTTGTGTCCCCCACACCCAAATTCATATGTCAAAACCCTATTACTTTGGGATTTTTAAAATCTGTGCTTATTGCCCTGGCTGGTTTGGTTCAGTGGATAGAGTGTCGGCCCATGGACTGAAGGGTTCTGGGTTCAATTTCGGTCGGGGGACACATGCCTCGGTTGCCTGTGTGGGAGGCAACCAATCGATGTGTCACTCTCACATCGATGTTCCTCTCTCTCTCTGTCTCTTTCCCTCCACTCTCTCTAAAAATCAATGGAAAAATATCCTTGGGTGAGGATTAATAATGTAAAATCAAATCAAATCAAATCTGTGTTTATTGATATTTACAGGTTGCTGACTGCTTCAGCTTCAAGGCTGGGGGATATGAAGACAAAAGAAAACATGCTGAATTCATCATTATGTCATTTTGGGGGTCTTGACATTCCTACTTGGCTTGCCTTCTTCTCTCCACCATATATATATATATATATATATAATTTCAGAGAGGAAGGAAAAGAAGGGAGAGAGAGATTGAAACATCCATGATGAGAATCATTGATTGGCTGCCTCCTGCAAGCCTCCTACTGGGAACCAAACTCACAACCCAGGCATGTGCCCTTGAGCAGAATCGAACCCGGGACCCACCCTTCAGTCCCCAGGCCAATGCTCTATCCACTGAGCCATGCTAGCTAGGGCTTCTCTCCACCTTTCAATTGTTTTATGTTTTATATGTAATATCCAGGACCTCTAGTTATACTTAGTGGAAGTAATGGGGAAATGTATGTCTATTCCATCTTCCCAGAAACAGAAGTCCTACTATATACCTTTCATAATTAGAAAAAGCTATGAGAGAAAGAGAAAGAGAGAGGGAGAGGGAGAGGGAGAGGGAGAGAGAGAGAGAGAGAGTTAGTTAGTTAGTTACTTAGTTTTGGGGAGCATTAGATACAGGCACATTGTGTCTCAGTCTCAGCCTTTGGTTAAGTGCCAGGCACTATACTGGCACTGCAGGGACAGAACAAAATAAGGCACAACTCCAGCCTCAAGGAGCTTGTGGAGAGGTGAAGCAGGCACATAGGTAAATAAGTGCAATCATACTTATTTGTCACACTTGCTGTGACAGAAATAGGCCCAGGTAAGAAGGCCTGGTCAGACCCTCCTGGGGCCTGGCTTCATGAAGAAGATGCTTGGGCTGAGTCCGCTGGAGCTCCTAACCCACCCCCAGAAAAGGCCCTTTTTGGCAGGTCAAGGTAGGGACACCAAACTGGCGAGCAGGAGAGAGTGGCTATAGTGTGGTGGTTTAGAGCAGCGTTTCTTAAACTTTAATGAGCACACGAATCACCTGGGCATCTTGTTCTGCTTCTGTAGGTCCAACAAGCTCCCAGGTGATGCCCATGATGCTACTGGTCCGTGCACCACACTTTGAGTAGCAAAGGTAGACGTTAACGTTAGAGCGTGTTCAAATCCCAGCTCAGGCACCAACTAGCTGGGCAAGTCACTTACCCACCCCCTACTCAGGTTCTGCATTTGTAGAATGAAGACAATAATAGCTCCTGCCCCATGAGGGTGCAGAGAGGACTGAAGAGCCAAGGCATGAGCAGTGTCTGGCACAGATCAGCACAAGGTCAAGTTGAGAGGCCCAGGCTCATTGCTCTGCGGTTCTCCAGCCGCCCCGGCCCTGCTCACAGGCCGCACGTGGCTTTGTGGACGATATGGGCCTGCTGATGGCACACACTGGGTTAACGCTCCTGCTCTTGGCCAGAGAAGAATGTTTTGTGTTGAGTTGCTGCTGGGAAGGAAAGGGAGGGGGGAAAGAAGGCCCCTTTTTTATTATTCTGAGGTGCATTTTAATTTGCACAAGCCACGTTGTGTCTGTGATGGATGACACAGAGGGAAAAATTACAGCCCAGGAAGCCCAGCAAAGGAGGAAAAAAATAAAAGAGATCCAGCAAGGATTAAAAACAGCCCATTGTGATGCTGCATCCTGATCAGGGGCTGGGGGCTGGGGCGGCTGGAAGGGGACCTGGGAAGGAAGTTGCCAGACAGGGAGAGCTTGTCTTTGGCAAACTGAGAATTGGTGGGAAGTTTGCTTCCCTTGCTTGGCCTCCCCGTTCTGCCTTTGATGCCCTCCTCCCTGGCATCACCACCATCTCTGGGTCAACCAACTGCTAATGCTCTGGGCCACCTCTAGGTCTCTTCTCTCATTAACAAAACTCAGGAACCTTGGAGCTCCGCTCCCCCCCGGGGCACTGTGTGTCATAGCAATCGATGCGAAGGCAGAATCAGAAGAGCCGAGAGTTAGGCATCTCAATGAGGCTGCACATGTCCTGCTTGCTCTTGCACAGACCACTGAAGGCCGAGAGGGAGCCACCGATGTTCTCCCTTGGCCGGGGTTAGCTGTAGTTCAGAGCAGAGGCTCTGGAATCCGGTGCACAGACCTGGGTTTGCAGCCTGACTGGTCTACTTAATCGCTGTGTGACCTCAGGCAAGTTACTCAACCTCTGTGCTTTCGCTTCTTTAACTCTAGAAAAGAGATAAAATAGTACCTACCTCATGAGGGTCAGTGAGATCCCTCTTCTGCCCTGGAAGGACACAGGCCGAGCAGGATTCAGGAGGATGCGCAGGGTCAGGAAGGGTGGTAGTCCCAGCAGTGTGACCGGTTGAATACTGGGCAGGTAGGCGGCCTCCGTGCTCATCTGCCAGACTCTCAGGGGAGGAGACCTGGAAACGTGTCTGATCGAGTTGTTAACCTAGGTCCTGACCTCCACCCAGGGCCGTTTCCTCTTACTGAGTTCTTGGAGGTGAGGGAGCAGCTGCCCTGTTTTCTGCCTAATGACCCAGCTGATCTACAGGAGGCTGCCCATCCCCTTTCCATTGAACAGTGAGATTTAAGCAGGTCTAAAACTTCTCTACACAAGACATGCACTCCACAGCCTGCGTCTCTCAGCCACAGCTGGACAGGAAAACTGCAATGAAATGATCTTTCATTGCAGTCAACTGACGCGACGTTGATGGTGCAGGAATAAAAACAACTGACGTCTTAAGAAACCCTCATGGGACCCCCTTCCTGCGAATAGCAGCTCTCTCCTAGTCTAATGATGCTTTTTGGGGACACTTTCACATGTTCACTCATTAATAATCCAAATAGCTAGCACCTATTGAATACCCATGTGACAGTTTCAAGCACTTTGTATGTTTCCATTCATTTAATCCACAAAACAGTCCAAAAAGTAGGTACTGCTATCTGCTTTTTACAGATAAAAAGACAAAGGCACGAGATCATAAACCTGGGAAGCTCCTGGGCCAGGATTCATGCTCAGACAGTCTGGCCATGGAGCCACGTTCACTGATCTCCACGACAACACCCACAGGCACATGAGACGATGGGGGAGGGGGCTGTGTTTCTCTTCTCTGAGGTGGTCTGTACTCTGAACACCAACGTTGGAGAACTGACCGGGCTGTTTAAGTTTGAGGGTGGGGCACAGTTTTCTTCCGTGAGTGCCTAGAGGTGCAGCCGTTACCAAGGAAGACCCTGCTTTCTGGGGCATGCGGGAACTTTGCCTTGTGCATCTATAAGAGGGCACAGATAGAGCAGAGATGCTCAATCAAATGACTACAAAATCAATACGTGGACACTTTTAGAGACTCCGTGAGACATTTGTCCTGCCTGCCTTGTGACTGGGTTGCCGTGATTCCCAAGAATCTCTCCCCTGTGAACAATTCTCGTGGAGCCTGAAACTCTACCATTAGCGGTGTACTTGTTTGGCTCTATCATCATCCTTTATTAGTATGAATCTTTTGGGAGGGATGACTGTGGCGAGCCGGCACGGCCATGGCATACTCAGCCCCAGGGCGCCTTATGTGCCATGCCAGCTCAGCCTGGTTCAGTGACCCTGAGTGGGGGCGATGAAAGGCTTAGAAAAGACAGACATGAGAATGAAAGTTGGGTCTCGGTGGGATGCTGCCCCTCTGATGGACAGTGCCAGCACCCACAAGCCGTGTCTTTATTTTATAGCAGATGTCACAAGGCAAAGTAAGGGCGTGATCAAGATGTTTACAACATTCTCATGGGTTTCAATCCTACTCAACTACATGCACCTGAACTCTATCAAGCCCACATCACTCAGGCACGTGGGGCCTCGTGTTCGGACCACAGGTTCAAGCTTACAACTATAGCTGTTGGCTATAATTGTGCTGGGAGGGCTCTGCCCTCCAAGCTGGGACTTGCACGTGGCAATGAGAGGACTGTGTCCTCTCCTCAGTCCAAGGCTTGAACCTGGCCAAACACTGTAGCCGCGCCCCACAGATGACACCTTTGGTTTTATCAGGTTATCAGATTCCTGACATCCCGAAAGCACCCAGACTCTAGCGCAGCCTGAAGCCACACCTACTCATGGACCTCTCAGTAACATGAACCAATAAAGCCCTTAGTTGGCTTATAACAGTGGTTCTCAACCTTGGCTGCACATTAGAATCACCTGGGAATCTTTTTAAAATCCTGATTTCTGGGCCTCATCCTCCGGAAATTCTGTTTCTTTGTTATGGGGTGGGGCCACAACATTAGTAACAAAGAAACAGAATTTCCAGAGGATGAGGTCCAGAAATCAGGATTTTAAAAAGATTCCCAGGTGATTCTAATGTGCAGCCAAGGTTGAGAACCACTGGCTTATAACTTTGTGCCTCTCATTGGAACCATACATTCCTACCCCAATGGAAATAATGTTCTCTGAAGGACACCTAGGAGCTTCCCATGCTATCTCACCAGGTCTGCCACTTCCAAGGTGGCTCTGTACACAAAACCATGACAGGCTCTTCAGCTGCCTTGAGAGAGAAGCATACCCTTCATCATCACCTCTGGTCAGGGCTGACCTCCCTGGATTGTGATCCTGGAGCAATGGGCCTGCTATCCCCCAGGCCCATCTCCTCCCCAGTGGGTCACCAGCCTACAGAACATGCTCAGCAGAGTTCAGGGCAACTCTCCTCTGCAGGCCAGGGCTTGCAGGGGAGTGCTACGAAGGCAAAGCAGAGGTGCTCCAGGCCAGGGCACTGGGCTGCCTTTTTGGTGTTAACCCGTGTTGGACCTTCATTGGCCCTTTAGACTTAGCCCTAACCCTGCTTTCCACAGGATATGAAGATAGAGCACTCAGCACAGTCCCCGGCTCATATGAGGCTTTAATAAAGGGTAGCTATACTACCACTTACTAGTACTGCTACTATGATCATTCTTTTCATTGCTCCTCTTTGGGTCAGGTCCTCATCATTCTTGCTTGGATTTGGGCAGCAGCTTCCTAAATTTATCTTGTCACCTGTATTCTTTTTCCTCACATCCCAACGCTGTACAGGGGAGCCTCTGTCCCTCCCTGACTGGACCCTACTCTTCCTTTTTAGCATTTGTTTCCTCATTCCCAGCCACTGCCCTGAACACACTGTCCCTGCATCTCCTGCTCATGCATTTGGCCTGTCTGGACTATATCTTCCTGTCAAAATCCTGCCTGTCCTTCCAAATGACGTCAATGATCTTCCCATCTGTATTAGTCAGGTAGGTCTCACTAACAAACAGCCCCAGACCACAGTGGTACAGAGGAAAGGGTCCTTTCTCACTCATGTTTCATGTTTATCATGGAGGCTGGTCATCTCTGCTCCTCTTCACCCTCACAGGAGATCCAGGCTGTAAGGCTCCACTATCTAGAACAGGGCTGGGGAATGTCTAGCCTGCAGGGCCTAGAAGGCCCAAGAAATCATTTGGTCTGGCCCTGCCAAGGAATTAGGGGTGAGGTAATTAAATGTTTGACCAAATAGAGCAGGCTAATTTTTAAGTTGATAATTTTTTATGGCCCTCAAATGATGATATTAATATCCCTTGATAGAAAAAAGGTTCCCCACCCCTGACCTAGAAGGTAGCCAGTGGTTGTCACCTAGGTGATGAGTGGAAGCCATGCAGTATGGTCTCAGCTGCCTTGCCCAGGGAAGGCTGGACTAATGTTAGCCAATGGAATGTGAAGAGAGGCTCGCTTGGGGCTGATGGAAAAGCAACTTCTTCACTCTCACCAGGGAGCCATGCAAAGCTGATCTGCTGGAGAGCAAGGAAGCACGCAGCTCCCTAACAGGCACTGTGTCCGTTTCCCGAGACTTCGGTAACACATCACCACAGATGGGCCACTTAAAAGAACAGGTATCTATTCTCTGACAGTGTGGAGGCCCACAGTCCAACAAGGTGTTGGCAGGGCTCTGCTGTCCCTGCAGGCTCGAGGGAGAACCCTTCCTTGCTCCTTCCAGCTCCTGGGGGCTCCAGGCACCCCTGGGCTTGAGGCCTCATGGTTCCTACCTCTGCCTCTGTCTTGCATGGCCTTCTCCTCTATGTCTTCTCTTATGATTCATATAAGGATGCTTGTCATTGGCTTGAGGGCCCCCTGAGCCAGTCCAGGGTGATCTCTTCTCAAGATCCTTAACTTAATTACATCGAAAGACCCTCTTTCCAGATAAGATCCTATTCACATTTCCTGGGGCCTGGATATTTTGTGGAGCCACCGTGCATCCCACTACTCCCATCTTGCAGTCTTGAAAAAAGCCAGCGAGAGGACAACGCTAACAAGGGGGAGAGGGCAGAGCCAGTAAATGGCAGAGCAGTGAAGCCACACCCCTGATCATTCTGTTCCTGAAGTGAACCCTACCTCTGTAATGCCCCTATGTGAGATAAGTTGCTTCGTTGCTTAAGGCAGGTTTTCTGTTCCTTGCAGCCCCTTCCAACTGTGACTATCTGTGTATGCCCTGTCCCTTGAGGATTTTGCTACACTTACCGGGACTCAGATTTCTCCTGCCAGGTGGACCTCGGTTCTTCAGCTCTCAGGCACCTGCCACACAGCGCACACTGCTCCCTGGGAGTAATTCTGTCCTTTTTATGTCTCCCAGGTTTCCTACCCTCCCTTGTCTGTGTCACTCTGGTTAAATTATACATGCAGATTTAATTGATCAGTCATTAGCCTCACCTTCATGGAGCCCGTCAGTGTGATCAGGCACCCGCTTCCGCTCAATTCACCCTTGAGAGCCGCGGCCCAGGCCCGCCCCCTCGCCCCTCCAGTTTGTGGCTCTCATTCATCACACCTTTGTTTATAGCCTTGCAGCGGCGCCCCATCCCTGGATGGTCCCTGTCCATGCCCATTTAAATTAATTTTGCCAGTCAGGTTTCATGAGACACTGAATCAAAGGCTTTTCTGAAAATCAAAAAGCACTAAATCTTCCGTGGACCCTCTTCCCACTAATATTACAAATTAGTCAGAATAAAAAAGCCTGACGGCTTCCCGGCATGACTTCTGCGTAAACCTGCCAGTTCGGTTTATGGCTCAGGCCCCTGTTGCCCTCCAGCTGCTTACTGGATTTTCTACTCGTAAAATTTATCGTAAATTTTTCATCATAAAATTTGCTCTATGGCTTGCCTACAAAACGGGACGTGTGGCTGCCCTGGGGGAAAACGGCTGGAATCGGTTTCTTCCTGTTTTTCAAGTTTAGTCCCACGTTGCTGTTGTTTTCTCCCTACGCCATCTCCCGCCGCTCACCCTCACTTTTTGAAAGCAGATGTCAAGAGTTCCTGAAGTTCATTAGCTAATTCTGGCCAGACCGTTCGGTTTGATGCGGCCGGACCCCCTGATTTATGTATCTCCCCGGCATTTAATTTTTCTAAGTGACCGTTTACCTGTTTTTTATTAGGACTTCCTAATTGCACCCATCTCCTAACTTTATTTTTCTTAGGTTTTAACAGGTAGTTCATTTCTCAGCCACTTAAGGACCCTGATTAAATTCACTCACCTCCTAGCCATTCAGGAATGGATCTGCCTTTCTCGCTAATATTTCTTTATCCCTGACCTGACAGGTCTGGAGTTGGCACTTGACAGGCAGGTAGATGCCAGGGGAAATGTGTGGGCTCTGGTTCAAGTCCTGCCTGCACCACTACTCAGTGGCATGATGTCACTTCAACTCTTTGTGCCTCAGTTTCCTCGTCTGTGGGAGGACGATGATGGAGCCTACGCTGAAACCTCCTGGTGGGACTCAGCGAGACGATGCAAGCAGACTAGGTCCTGGCACACTATGCTTTGGGGGTGTTCTCATGTAATTCATTATTTTCTGAGCAACTTTTATGTTTATAGCATTGAGCCTGTTTGAAGAGGGGATGGTTACAGACCTGAATACTATTACATGGTCCTCTTCCATGCTCCAGGCATAAAGAAGGAGGAAAGAGCAAGGGGCAAAGGCCTGTGCCAGCTGACTCTTTTTTTTTCTTTTTAAAAATTTTTTATTAAGTTATTACATATGTGTCCTTATCCCCACATTACCCGCCAGCTGACTCTTGTTGGAAGTCTTCCAGGTACACACAGTCTTCCTGGAGCCCTATCCTGTAGTTTATTTCTCGTTACTCAGAAACAGGTCACTCTAGCTGCAAAGGAGTCTGGGGAAATGGGTATTTTTAATGGGATAAGTTGCAGTCCTAAGTGAAGCCAGGAAGAAATGGAGACTAGATGCCAGGTGGACAGCTCTCAGTGACTGCGACACCCCATTCCAAGCGTGTTGCAGGAAGTTGCCTGTGGTGAAAATGAAAGGCTGGTTGAAGGAGGTTTGGTAGAGTGGTTAAAAATTAAGCTCCACTCGGCTGGCGTGGCTCAGTGGTTGAGCATCGACCTATGGACCAGGAGGTCACGGTTCAATTCCCAGTCAGAGCACATGCCCAGGTTGTAGGCTCGATCCCCAGTAGGGGGCATACAGGAGGCAGCCAATCAATGATTCTATCCCATAATTAATGTTCCTACCTCTCTCCCCTCTCCCTTCCTGCCTGAAATCAATAAAAATATATTTTTTAAAAAATCTTCCTTTAAAAAAAGAAAAATTAAGCTCCAAAGCTAGACAGTCTAATTTGAATCTCTGCTTTGCCCAGGTCTGAAATCCTAGGCAAGTTATTTAATCTCTCTGTGCCTCAGTTTCCTCATCTATAATATAGGCATAATAACAGTACCTATGCCTCAAGGAAAACTGTAAGGATTAAGTGAGTTAATAGACGTAAAGCCGGTAGAATAAATCCAGGCTTGCAGTGAACTTGAAAATATATAACAGGGAGATGATACCCATAAAGGTTATTGAACAGGTCATTAAAGAAGTGATGAGAGCTTGAGCTTAGACATCAGACCTGGGAATGGACAGAAGGGGGCAAGAGAGTGTGTGACAAGTGTCACCTAATATTTCTCTGCTCTCCCTCCTCCCACTAAGCACTGGGAAGATGTCAGGGGTCTGACTCTTTCCCTAGTATGTGGTCTCGTATGAACTCAGCCTCCTGACCCATCAAATCAGAATCTCTCTGGGTAGGACCCAGGCATTCTTACAGCTTCCCAGGTGACACAATGCGCACCCATAGTCAGAAACTACTGACTTAAACCATGGTCCCCAAAGTTTGGTGGGTGTCAGAATCACTCAAACTGCTGGGCCCACCCCAGTTTCCAATTCAGTAGGTCTGGGATGAGGCCCAAGCATTAGATTATTAGATAATTACTTATCTATATATATAAAATCCTAAGTGACCGTTGGACCATTGGACCGTTGGACCATTGGCCTGTTCGACCGGTAACTATGATGCACACTGACCACCAAGGGGCAGATGCTCAATGCACAGGCATGGAAACATGGAACAGACTGATGAATCTCAGAGGGAAGAGGGGAGAGGGGAGGGTGGGAAGAGATTAACCAAAGATCTTGCTAGTATATGCATACTAGAGGCCCAGTGCATGGATTCATGCACTGGTGGGGTCCCTTGGCCTGGCTTGCAGGGATTGGGCCGAAACCAGCAGTCCAACATCCCCCAAGGGGTCCCGGATTGCGAGAGAGCACAAGCCAGGCCGAGGGACCCCCACTGGAGCACCGGGCCTCTAGTTAGATAATAAGCTCCCAGCTCAGTGGTTCTCAACTTGTGGGTCGCGGACCCTTTGGGGGTCGAAACGACCCTTTCACAGGGGTCGCCTAAGACCATCGGAAAACACATATATAATTACATATTGTTTTTGTGATTAATCACTATGCTTTAATTATGTTCCATTTGTAACAATGAAAATACATTCTGCATATCAGATATTTACATTACAATTCATAACAGTAGCAAAATTACAGTTATGAAGTAGCAACGAAAATAATTTTATGGTTGGGGGTCACCACAACATGAGGAACTGTATTAAAGGGTCTCGGCATTAGGAAGGTTGAGAACCACTTCCCAGCTGCTGCTGCTGCTGGACCACACTTTGAGAGCCTCTGCTCAAGACAGCCTCCCTCATCTCACCCAATCATGCAGATGGCACCACATACTCTGTCTCTCTCCACTGTGTCACCACACTCCCTACCCCTTGTTCATGCAGGAAGAGAGGACTTTAATAAAATAGGAAACATTAGGAAATTTGGCCTCAGATCAACAGGGTCGATTATGAAATGAAAGGGCAGAGGGCAAGATAGTTAATTAACTTGAACGTCTGTGTCACTTATTTAATGTCCCTTCAGTAGTGAGAGGTGATTTCGCCCTGTGACCAGCAGCTGTGGTCTTACAGATGGAGCAGCTGAGGGGCGGAAGCCACGTAGGGAAACCTGCTCCTGATCAGACCCACCCTTTGGACTGCGGGATTGTGACCAAGTTGCCTGATGTCTCGGTTTTCCACTCTGAAAAGGGAGGGTTATAATAATACTTGCTTCATGGTATCATTGTGAGGACTGGGTTAAGTACCATTTGAAAGCGCCTACTTAATAAATGGTAGCTATTATTATTTTTAATCCTCACCAGAGGACATACTTATTGATTTTAAGAGAGGGGGAGGATGGGGGAGGATGAGGGAGAGAGAGAGAAAGAGAGGAGAGAGAGAGAGAGAGAGAGAGAGAGAGAGAGAGAGAGAGAGAGAAAGAGAGAAGAGAGAGAGAGAGAGAGAGAGAGAGAGAGAGAGAACATAGAGGTAAGGGAAACATCTATCAGCTGCCTTTCAGTATTCGCCATGATGGGGATGGAGCCTGAACCCTTTCAATGTACAGGATGACACTCCAACCAACTGAGCCACACCGGCCAGGGTGGTAGCTCTTATTTTTATTGTTACTACTATAATATTATTCTTGCTGTCAGGGCCTCTCTTAAAAAGATTCCCAGCAACAAATTATGCTTAGAGTTTAGCAGTTTATTTGTGTGTGTGTTTTTTTTAAGGGGGGGGGGGCTTTTTATTGATTAGAAGTAGTTGCCATATTTACCAGGGAAGTTCAGGGCTAAATTCTATGAAATTTTGACAATCCTCTTTAGCCTAAACGTTCTGATATAAGTGACTCTCCCCTTGATTATACACGAGACACTCCTTTCTTTACTTACCTCAGTCTCATTCATGACCACTAGCTCATTTTGTCTCCCCACTGGCTTCTAAGATCCCCAGAAGAAGGCCTGCCATTCTCTGCTGTGTCAGAGCGGATGCCTCCCCAGCCATGTTGGATGGGGGATGGAAGTGAGGGCTCTACATGAATACGAGTGATCTGAAGTCCTTTGGGCAATGCATGATTTCTACTAGTAAATGCATAGAAAACATGAGGGCTCTGGGTCTTGCTGGCCTCATCTGTGAGGTGGAGTCAATTCCATTTTAACTAACACTCGTTGAGAAAGAGAAAGTCACTTCAATAGAAAGAACATAGGTGGTCCTGAGCTCAGATTCCAGATCGGCCAGTTCCTTCCTTCCCTTTTTTCATTGGGAAGGTTCCCTAACCTCGCTAGGCCTGGCCGTCCTCGGGTGTAAAATGAAATTAATGATGTCTCCACTGTGGCGTCTGTGAAACTAGAGGATCTGACGTGTGTGGACACACCTGGTATAGGACCTTTCCCCTTGGATGTTCGGTTAACTTTTGGTTCTTTCTCTTGACTTCACCCTGCCTTGCAAGGATTTAGACATGACACTGGCTTCTACAGAGCCAGGCCTGGAGGGAGGCAAACAAAAATGGGCAGGGGGCAGCATTTAAGGAGGCCCTCACTCTCAGGATTGTGCAAGTGCAGGTCTGGGCCTGACAGGAAGGACTTGCGTAAATGTTGCTCTGTAAATACTCTGCTTGCAGCACCCTTGCCCCACCCTGGGCTTCTGGGTGACTTTTGATATAGCCACACCCCATACACAATTGTATTTAAATGACCATCATGAAACTGGCTGGACACCCACTTTGGGGGTTTTCAAACCTATAGGAATCTGTAGTTTCAAATCCGATCACAACAGATGGCTTGTGGTGATTCAAGGCCAGCAAGCAAAAGCCAACTGGCAGGTGGGAAAAAGTTCCTGCCGGTGTGGCTCAGTGGATAGAGAGTTGGCCTGTGGACTGAAGGGTCCCAGGTTAGATTCTAGTCAAGAGCACATGCCTGGGTTGTGGGCTCGATCCCCAGTAAGGGGCGTGTAGGAGTCAGCCGATCAATGATTCTCATCATTGATGTTTCTATCTCTCTCTCCCTCTCCCTTCCTCTCTGAAATCAATAAAAATATATTTATAAAATAAAAAAAAAAAGAGGCCCTAACCGGTTTGGCCAGTGGATAGAGAGTTGGCCTTCGGACTCAAGGGTCCAAGGTTCGATTCCAAGGTCAAGGACATGTACCTTGGTTGTGGGCACATCCACAGTAGGGAGTGTGCAGGAGGCAGCTGATCGATGTTTCACTCTCATTGATGTTTCTAACTCTCTATCCTTCTCCTTTCCTCTCTGTAAAAAATCAATAAAAATATTTTTTTAAAAATAAAATAAAAAAAGAGGGTAAAGGAAGCAAGCCATGCCTCCCAGACCCACTTGAACAGGGCTTTTAAATCCATCCCATAATTAGCTCATCAAGTTTCAACTTTCTCTGACCTCCATGAAGTAGCAACATTTAAACAATTCAGAGACAGAGAAATAAGTGATTTTCCTAAGGTCATAAAGCAACTTAGGTTTGATGCACAGGCTAAACCAGGCATTCTCAAAGCAGGGTCAAGAGTCCAGCTCCTGACTTCTGGGCTGTGTCCCAGACCTCCGGAATCAGTCTCAGGAGGTGGGGCTGGCATGGGCAGTGAAGTCCTCGGAGACCCATATTCTCTGACTTCTGTGCCATGGTCCCATGTCAGCCTCACACCACATCTCTGAATGTACAGGAGAGAGGATGCTTTAGCCCAAGTGTGGTAGGCGTGCCTCGGTGCTGCTCGGTATACGATGAAGTCCGCTGGCAGAGTAGCTCAGCCCTTATTCTCACAGGCATTGGGAAGCATATAACGATCACTTCAAACGCATGAGTTCCTGAAGTTTTGCTTAGGACAAAGTTAAGCTCTGAAAGGTAAACCAATTTGAAGTTGACTTAAGGAAAAGATAGTACCCATAAGCACTCACATGTGGCAAACATTGTGCAAGTGATACAGTAATGAGTGAAGTTCGGGGCACACAGCTTTGGGTGATTCTGTCAAGAGCAGAAGCTGGGCTGGAAGGCGGGGCTTCTTCCAAAGGGCTTCTTAGACCCTGCAGAGACCCCCACCTCTGTGCAGCGAACACAGCCAGCAGCCAATAAATATTGTGCTAAACACAGTCATTGCTGCCTAACGACTGGGATATGTGTCGTTAGGCAATCTGGCTGTTGAGCGAGCATCATACAGCTACTACACACCTAGGCTAGGTGATATAGCAACATCGTCTACGACAGTGGTCGGCAAACTCATTAGTCAACAGAGCCAAATATCAACAGTACAACGACTGAAATTTCTTTTGGGAGCCAAATATTTTAAACTTAAACTATATAGGTAGGTACATTGTTATTAACTTAATTAGGGTACTCCTAAGCTGGCCTTTGCTAAAAACGTCCTCAATCTGATTGAGGTACGTTCGCTGAGGTCGACCCCTTCCAACTCTCCCATCCACACTCGTCTTGTATACTTGTTTCGTCTATCTCCTTTCTGAAAACCGACTTCTGCGCATGGGCCACGAAGTTTCAATCGCATTGTACGTGCGTCCGCACGTGGTATTTTGTGGAAGAGCCACACTCAAGGGGCCAAAGAGCAGCATGTGGCTCGAGAGCCGTGGTTTGCCAACCACTGGTCTATGAGGTGCATTGTTGACCAGAACACTGTTAAGCCACGCGTGACTGTATTTGCAATGACTTGTCATCATGCAAGGGGTGGGGGGCGGGGAGGCGGGGGGAACTCAAAGCTCTCCTCTAAAGAACCACCAATAGCCCTTTCCAACAGGTTGTCAGAACTCTAGACTCAAACTCCATCGAGGTCTGCAGACCAAAAAGCAGGCTGGGGATGGATGCCTGTTGGGGCAGGTTCGAGAGCCTTCCAGGTGCGGTCACTACCCCAGGTGGCTTTTCCCTCCCCTTCCCCAGGGACCAGGTTGGTAGAGGTCTAGGGGAGTCAGAGGGGCTTTATGCAAATAAAAGAGGGAGAGAATGAAAGGCTGGGGGAGGGGAGAGACTGGAGGAGAAAGAAGCAAACGTGGAGAAAAAAGGCATTTGTAAAATTAAAAGGCAGGGCCCCATCAGATGGTGTTGGGCAAGGAAAGCGTGTTACAGGCAGGAGTAATTGGTAATCGGAGCTGATGTGAAGAAGGGATGATTTATGGGAGCGTGCAGACAGGGGTGGAATAATTTTTGGAGCAGAACGGGGAACTTACTGAACGCCTGAAACTCAGCTACTTATCCACGCGTTCTTGTGATGAATTAGCTCTTGTTTAAAGTAACTGCGGCTCCATTTTTCATTCTGATTACTACACTTGATATCTTTCTCTCCCTCTGTTTCCCTCTGACCACTGCCCCTTACCAGGTTCTGGGTGCAGAGGCACTGGGTCTGTAAGAACTCATCACCCCTCCTCTTTACCTCTCTCCCCTCCTACCCCCAGCCACATTCACTGTAAATGGCCCCGTCTAATGTGCGGCAGCTTGAAATATTGCAAAGATTAGGAATGTGCGGAATTAGCTTAGACTTTAGATGCAAGACCGGCCTGCTTATGCATCCTGAATGATTGCAATTCCTGGGATCTGATGTGGGAAGTCTCTCTGCAGACCGGTCTATGCATCCTTAAAGGTGTGAGGTAGAGAGCACCTTTTCTGCCTGCCTGCAGCACTCCCTTGGGAGATGGAAAAGCCTTTGGGGACCCTAGCAAGCCCTAAGGAGAGGCAAATTCAAGATAATCAATGCCTGGTACTGTGTACCCCTCTACCAACATTTAAAAAATAAATTTTAAAATTATATTGTGCAGAAAGGGGAGATGGTCTAGGCCAGGGGTGGGCAAACTTTTTGACTTGAGGGCCACAATGGGTTCTTAAACTGGACCGGAGGGCCGGAACAAAAGCATGGATGGAGTGTTTGTGTGAACTAATATAAATTCAAAGTAAACATCATTACATAAAAGGGTATGGTCTTTTTTTTTTTTAGTTTTATTCATTTCAAACGGGCCGGATCCGGCCCGCGGGCCGTAGTTTGCCCACGCCTGGTCTAGGCACAGGTGTAGGTAGGTATACAAGAATTACGTCCTTTTATTATTTTTCACAAAATGTTTCTTGACTAGAAATACATCCCACAAAAAGTCAAGTTCCCATGTGGTCTAGTCTCATCATAAATTTCCATTCCCAAAATACAATCTTAAAAAAAAAAAGACGAAAACAAGTTAAGTGTTTATAGCAGGTACTTGTAAAAATAACAAAGAGAAAACAATTATCTGATGCTCAGAGAAAACCTTCTAAGATGCTCTTGGCATCATTTTCTTTCCCCGAGTATCAACCCCAAACCAAGAAGCCCTCCAGGCCCCAGCCGCGGGGCTCTCGGTCAGGGTCAGGTTGCTATAGACACCCCAGCCGGTCATGCAACACAGTGCCTGGGCTCTTCACTTCTTGTCGCTGCCTGCCACCCCTTGCACTTGGCTGCTGCTTTATCTCCTGTTGGTAATCAGAACACTCACCTTCTCCCCACGAGGTCTCTCTGCCTTTGCCTGTCTCTGGCACTTTCTCACATCCCTTTGGTGGCTCTGTCTCAAGGCTATTGGGACTCCCCCTGCCTCAGCAGATCCCTGGTTCTGCCGGCTCCTGTCTCAAAGTGTCCTCAACATCGGGGATCCAGGGCCGACGTCTTCACTGATTTCTTGAACCCCGACGCAGGTAGCTGCATACTCTGCTGGAAGCCCGTCCATCCTTGCTGCTTGACACAGTCGCTGCAGGGAAGAAACATCTGCACAGCATATGTTTCAAGGGACCTGGCGTATATGGCATACTGTTCTTAATATGTTTGCTCCCCTTCTTAGCGCTATGTGTTTTAACCAAGGTCACCTCTCCGAGAAAGACTGTTTCCCCAGGTGAGAATTTTTTCCCTGGAGTTAGGGATTAACAGGACTAAGGAAGAGAATAAATCAGTAAAACCCCCTAGTGTTACAGAAATACCATGTACTACTTATGAAGAACTTGGACTAAGACTGTTGGCAATAAATTTGGGCCCACACCCCCAGGGGTCTGCCCACCAGGGAAAGCACCAAAGCCTATACCCCTGGAGACCCACTGACACAGGGCAGTCCCAGGGAAGGCAAGCAGCGAGGCTGGGAGAATATAACCTTTACTGGATAGGATAATCTCCTTCAGTCACTTCCTTGTAGCTTATCAGTAGAGCAGTGACCTTGGAATAGCCCTTATAACGAACACAGAGATTAACCTAGACAGGATTAAACTCAATAGAACTAGATTAACAAACGCCCTAACCTTTGGAATAGAATGGATAGGATTAAAATCAACTGGTATAAATACAGATGTAACAGGACAATAAAGACAGAACCTGGCTGGAGAACCTGGCGAGAGAACCTGGCTAGGCTGCTGATCAACTGAACGCTGTCTCTGTGATTCCTTCTTCACCGACTCCGTCCACACCTTTGGGAACCCCTGGACTGCTGGAGCTGGACCCTGGCAATACTCCGTACCTCCAGCTGCTCCTTTGGCTTCTGACTCCGTCTTCCACTTTTAAAACTAGCTTCATAGAGCTCGCCGGGATGCAGGCCTAAGCCTGTTGGTTAGTTTGGCAATGTCTGGCCAACCCCTAGCTCTCCTGACTCTGACTCCCTCTCTGCCTTTATGATCTCCCTCAGCCTTGGGGGGCCCGGGAGAGGATGGGAGAGCCCTGTTCCTAGTGGACAGTGTGGTTCAGTAGAGTAAAGCTTTGAGTCTGGACTTAGGACACTTAGAATCCAGTTCCAGCTCTGCCACGAATTCTCAGCAATGGGCTCCCACTCTGGGCCTTGGCTTTTCTCATGAAGAAATAAGAAGGTGGAGAGGCCAGTCTGGAAGATGCTTTGCAGTGGGTCAGTTAAGAGCATGTGGTCTAGAGTCAGTTTCAGGGTCAAATCCTATTTCGGCTCCTCACAGTTGATGTCTCTGAGCCTCTGTAATACAGACTTCCTGGGGGTTTGTGGAGATTAAAGGAGACTAACACAAAGTGCTTATCACGGTGCCTGGCATATGTGGACACTCAGTAGGTGTTAGCTGCTCGTGTTCTTGTTATTATTGTTACGTATCACTCTGCCATTGAACTAATCTCAGAAGGCTTTTCCTTTCACGCTGGTTCACACAATCCATGTTTTAGAGCATCAGTCTACTCCATGCATGTGGAGTAGACCCACTCTCAGCAGTAAACGGCGATGCCTCCCAGCCCAGTCGGTGGAATTGAAGTTGATTGTTCAACTTCCTGGGGAAGAAGAGAAAACAGCCAGCCTGCAGTAGAGGTGGAGATTTTAGATGCGAGCTTCTTCCTCCCCTTAAGAAAATGGCCACCAAGAAGGAGCTGGGTTGGCCCTGTTATGCCCAGATTTCAGGATCCCCAAAAGACCACCAGGGAGCCAGCCGTGTCCGATGCAAAAGCAGAGAGTCTTTATTCAAGCTAGCTTGAGCTCCCCCCACACTCGCCAATGCAGCGGCTGGGGCAGAGAGAGAGAGAGAGCTTTGTGGGGAGAGGGGTTTTATAGGGGGAGGAGAGAGGACTGTGGGCCCTGCCAATTGGCCAGGCGCAAGTCGGTGTCTTGTTACACAGGATGTGGTCGTATCTATGGTGCACACTTCCCTTGATTATCATTGGTTAGTTTAAAGAAATCCTAGGTGTGGCTAGCAGAGGCTTGGGCTTCCGGGAAGAAGCTCCTTGCTGAGCACATGGCTGCTGCCCAAAATGAAGGATTCGGGGCAAGATGGAGGGCTTAGCCCTCGCCCTTTCAGCCCCACAACTGAATTCTCAACGTGGCCAAACAGGTGCCTGTTCTCTTGGAGATGCCCATCGTCAGCGTCCAGGCGTCCTTCCTGGGCTTCAGGGAGCTGGGTTGGATGCAGGGTAGAGGGGGGCTGGTCCTGACTGGCAGAGAATGGAACCAGATGCCTGGGAAGACAGCAGGCAGGCTGAAGCAGGACTTAGAGGCAGTCAGATGGTCCTGCCCAAGTTCACAGGGGCTGGCCAGAGAGGTGGAGACGAAGAGGTGCCATGGGCTTGCAGAGTGTGACTGCAGTGACAAACTTCATCCAGGCCTCCCCCAGCACCTGCCTGTCCTGCAGGCCCAGGAAAGTTGGGCCAGAGCGAGTGTGAGCCCCTTATACTGTAACTTTCCCTCCTCCTGCCGGTCGGTGGGTCCCAGGGATGTCTGGTCCTTACGTAGAAATTCCAGGAAGCGCACAGTCACTCTGGCTCTGCTGACAGCGGGGAGGACGTCAGTGCCCAGCTCACATCCAGCCACAATGGGCACTTTCCCTTTGCTGCGGGTCCTCTTGCCTGCCTGGGGCTCGGGGATGGGCAGGTCCCCTGAGCTGAGCTGGCAGCCTCTGTTGGTGAGAAAGAAGGACTGAGGTCCAGTGAGGCTCAAAGACCACATCTGTCCACCTGTGACTCTACATTCCTCACTCCAGTCGGCCATCCCTCCAGCCCAAGACAGTTACTGACCACGGATTCTGTGCCAAACTGGATGGGAGTTGGAGCTGGCACAGAGCCAGGGATGGGAGGTCAGTGAGCTAGCCTGCCCCTGGGGACAAAGCCATCCAGAGCACCTGCTTCTCTCCTCTAGGGACTGAGGGTCAATTCCACCAGATGTGAGCAGCCGGGGAGCAGGACCTAGTCTGTTATGTTCATTCACATCCAGACTGCACTTAGCACAGTGCCTACAAAATAGAGGGCACTCGGGAAACATTTCTGTAGGGAATGCTTCTTCCAAAAGGGGTTGTGGAGCAATGCCCCCCAAGGACCCCAAACCAAAGTGGCCCCCTTGGGCTGTTCCTCCCCATGGCGTTGCCCCCATGCATGCCTTGGCATTGCATCTGTGCATGTGTGTCAGTCAGCCCACACCCTCACACACCCCACCCATGGGGCTCTGCACAGATGCCCAGCCATTCCAGATGTGACCCTTTATTCCAGGGAACCCTAGAGGCTGGCAGCATGTTAAGATGCTCCTACTACAATTGAGAAAATAGAGACTCAGAAAGTTTAAATAACTTGCCTACAATTAAAACCAGGCTCCAAAGGCTGTCTTTTCCTTGAACTGTCAGCACAGAGGACATTATTGACCAGTTTCGAGGAGGGTGTTGAGGTTGGACAGGGAGGGGGAAGCAGAGCAGGAGGCTTGGGACTCCGAAGCAGTTTCTAACCTAGATTCTCAGTGCTTTCGGTGTGTGTTGTGTGTGTGTGTGTGTGTGTGTGTGTGTGTGTGTGTGTGTTGCTGGGAGAAGCCAGCATGGTAAACACCTCCAAACCCTCCTCCCTTTGCAGAACATTCATCAATTCTGATTGGCTGCCGGCTTGTGGACCATGTGTGGAGGGCATGGGGGGTGGCGAGAGGGAAGTGGGCACTAGCTGAGAGGATTTCATCCCAGGTGAAGTGCGCAGGTTGGGGACAGACCTGGGTTCAGATCTACCAGGTGGGACCCAGATGGGTTCAGGGGCCCAGCCTGTGATTGCTCAATAACTGAACTTCCCTCTTCCCCAGGAGCCCCTCCCCCTTTGTAGGGGAAATGCATATCTTTACTTAAGAATTAACTTGTCACAAGTCCATCAAGGGAGTGACTGGAGAAGGAGGGGAGGTGGGGAAGGAGACCGAGGCCCAGCCCCGCACCCCGGCACCCCAGCGGCCACAGCCCCATGCTCACCTGGCCCATAATAAATAAGATGAAAGGCTCTCCTGATAAATGCTCGTGTCAGGGAGAGATTTTACCTTCACTCAGAAACAATGTAATATCTCGGCTATTACCCAAAATAATTTATCAATGTGTAATAGCTTTGTGCAGACCTCAGATAGGAGGGGAGCTGCGCCATCCGAGATGGATGTAGCCTACCTTCGGCTTTTAATTTTTAATGTTCGCAGCCAGCTTTGCATTAAAGGCCAGGTGTCATATAAAGACTTAATGTAAGAGGGGAGTTCATGAATTCTAATCAAGGGAGGAGTGCTCCCTGGCTGGCTGCTGTCACCTCCCGACTGTTCTTATTGATCTTTTGTTTTCTCCCCTCCTGTTCTTCCAGCTCTTCCATCTCCTCTCCACCCCCTGCCCCACCTCACTCCACCCATCCCACCTCACCCTCCCTGCCAGCGGACCCATGCCCACCCCTCCCAGGGCTCTCCCCTTCCCAAGTCACAGCCTTTTCTTCCCGCCACAAGAAGGAGGGTCCCTGGGTGAGTCAGGGCAGCAAAGATTCTATAACATCTGGGCCAGCTGCCCCAGCTCAAGATGAGTGGACGGCAGGATCCCTTTTCATTTATTCATTCCATTTCTGTTAATGTATTCTTTTCCTTTTCATGCATTCATTCAGGAAGCATTTTTGTGTTTTTTTTTTTGTTTGTTTGTTTTTTTTTAATATTTTAATAATTATTATTTCTTAAAGTATTACAAAGAGTATTACATATGTCTCCTTTTTCCCCCGCCTTGACATTCCCCCGGCCCCTACCCCCCGCCCCCCCCCGCCCCGTGTCTTGTGTCCATTGGTTAATCTTATATGCATGCATATAAGTCCTTCAGTTGGTCTCTTAATCCCCCCCCCCAACCCTCCCCCAGCTTCCCACTGTAGTTTAACATTCTGTTCAATGTTGCTCTGCTTCTGTATCTACCCCTGTTCATCAGTCCATACTGATCCCCTTTATTTGTCCCAACCTCACTGGAGTAGTCTCAACCTCACCAGGGCCGTTTCAACCTCACCAGGGCCGTCCCTACCTCACGGGGGCCGTTTCAACCTCACCGGGGTCGTCCCTACCTCACGGGGGCCGTTTCAACCTGACCGGGGTTGTCCCTACCACACCGGGGCTGTTTCAACCTGACCGGGGTTGTCCCTACCACACCCGGGCCATTTCGACCTGACTGGGGTCGTCCCTACCTCACGGGGGCTGTTTCAACCTCACCGGGGTCGTCCCTACCACACCGGGGCCGTTTCAACCTGACCGGGGTCATCCCTACCTCACGGGGGCCGTTTCAACCTCACCGGGGTCGTCCCTACCACACCGGGGCCATTTCGACCTGACCAGGGTCGTCCCTACCTCACGGGGGCCGTTTCAACCTGACCAGGGTCGTCCCTACCTCACGATGGCCGTTTCAACCTCACCGGGGTCGTCCCTACCACACTGGGGCCATTTCGACCTGACTGGGGTCGTCCCTACCTCACGGGGGCTGTTTCAACCTCACCAGGGTCGTCCCTACCACACCGGGGCCGTTTTGACCTGACCGGGGTCGTCCCTACCTCACGGGGGCCGTTTCAACCTCACCAGGGTCGTCCCTACCACACCGGGGCCGTTTTGACCTGACCGGGGTCGTCCCTACCTCACGGGGGCCGTTTCAACCTCACCGGGGTCGTCCCTACCTCACGGGGGCCGTTTCAACCTGACCAGGGTTGTCCCTACCACACCGGGGCTGTTTCAACCTGACCGGGGTTGTCCCTACCACACCGGGGCCGTTTCGACCTGACTGGGGGTCATCCCTACCTCACGGGGGCTGTTTCAACCTCACCGGGGTCGTCCCTACCACACCGGGGCCGTTTTGACCTGACCGGGGTCGTCCCTACCTCACGGGGGCCGTTTCAACCTCACAGGGGTCGTCCCTACCTCGCGGGGGCCGTTTCAACCTGACCAGGGTTGTCCCTACCACACCGGGGCTGTTTCAACCTGACCGGGGTCGTCCCTACCTCACGGGGGCCATTTCAACCTCACCGGGGTTGTCCCTACCACACCGGGGCCGTTTCAACCTGACCGGGGTTGTCCCTACCACACCGGGGCCGTTTCGACCTGACTGGGGTCGTCCCTACCTCACGGGGGCCGTTTCAACCTCACCGGGGTCGTCCCTACCTCACGGGGGCCGTTTCGACCTGACCAGGGTCGTCCCTACCTCACGGGGGCCATTTCAACCTGACTGGGGTCATCCCTACCTCACGGGGGCTGTTTCAACCTCACCGGGGTCGTCCCTACCTCACGGGGGCCGTTTCAACCTCCCGGGGTTGTCCCTACCACACCGGGGCTGATTCAACCTGACCGAGGTTGTCCCTACCACACCGGGGCCGTTTCGACCTGACCGGGGTCGTCCCTACCTCGCGGGGGCCGTTTCAACCTGACCTGGGTCGTCCCTACCTCACGCGGGCCGTTTCAACCTGACCGGGGTCGTCCCTACCACACCGGGGCCGTTTCGACCTGACCGGGGTCGTCCCTACCACACCGGGGCCGTTTCGATCTGACCGGGGTCGTCCCTACCACACCGGGGCCGTTTCGACCTGACCGGGGTCGTCCCTACCACACCGGGGCCGTTTCAACCTCACCGGGGCCATCCCGACCTCACCGGGGCCATCCCAGCCTTACCAGGGAAACAGGAAGTTTGGCCCTCTGTCCCCTGCCGGCGGCTCCCCACCAGACAAAATCTCCAGGCGTTCCTGGTGGTTGAACATCCAGCACTCCTGCCCTCCACCAAGTGCACAGACTGCCTGTCTGCTGTCCCCCAGCGCCCCACAAGAGACTGGGACCAGTGGGCATGTTTGTGCGCTTGCTGGTACAGCAGTTCCACAGTGCCGGCCCAGTCAGGCCCAGCCCTGGCCGGCCCCGGACCCGACTCTGCCCCCCGATTGCGTCCCTCCCAGATGCAAGGAGCTGAAATCTGCAGCCTGCTGGGATGGGCTCTGTACTTGGTGCCTCTGCACATCCTACTCAGTCTCAATGTTCTTTCTCTCCTTCCAGTTGTAGAACTTCCACTGGGCCAACTTTCCCATGGTTCTGTATGATAGGTGTTTGTCTGATATTTGGTAGTTTCGATGTTGTTGTGTGAGGTAGCACGCACAGGTCTCTTCCTTATGCCGCCATCCTGGTTCTCCTGGGTCTGCTTCTTGAGTGTGTCTCCCATGGCTGCGAGCAGTTGAAGTCTGCAATTTGTTGGGATAGGCTGCAAAAGCGCAGGTGGGTCTTTTTGTGCACCTGGCACAGCTTGGATGGGGATGTAAATTGATTAGGGCTGAGTCTCAAGGAGTCGCCATGGCGGAGCAAATAGCACTGGCTGAGTCTCCGCGGCCCCTTGAATCTCTGCCAGGGCTTTGTGTCCCCCAGTGCCGGCGAGCAGCTGTGCAACAGAGTCTCCCTCGCTTTCTGATGGCTGCAAGGCCGTGCTGCCTCTCCCCGTAGGGTCTGGTGCCTCATGATCCCGCCTGAACCAGCTCAGTGGATTTGAAAGTTTGCAGAAGCAAAGGCGTTTCTACTTGTGAGTCTGGCACAGCCCAGATGGGAATGTAAATTGCGTAGGGCGGGGTCACAGGGAGTCGCCGGGGCGGAGACTCAGCGGCCCCTTGCCTATCCAGGACACCAGGACTTTGCGTCCCCCAGTGCCGGCGAGCAGCCAAGCGCCAGAGCCTCCCTCGCTTTCTGACCACTGGAAGGCCGTGCCGTCTCTTGCCTTGGGGCCTGGGGCCTCAGAGACCCGCCAGAACAAGCTCAGTGGATTTGAGAGTTTGTAAAAGCACAGCCATTCCCTCTTGTGCCTCTGGCACAGCCCTGAGGGTAGGGCGGGGTCACAGGGAGTCGCCAGCGTGGAGGAAATAGCGATGGGGGCGTCTCCGCGCCCCTCGCCTCCCCGGGACGCCAGGACTTCTTGTCCCTCGGTGCCAGCGAGCAGCCGAGTGTCAGAGCTTCCCTCGCTCTCCGACCACTGCAAGGCTGTGGCTGCCTCTCCCTGTGGGATCTGGGGCCTCAGAGACCCGCCCCGAGCAAGCCCAGAGGATTCGAGGGTTCGTAAAAAACCGAGAATCCATTTGCAGCCCGCGTGGCGTGTGACTGCGTACCTCTGGTTTTGGTGCCTCCGTAGCTCCCACTCAGTCTCACTGCGCTTCTTTCTTTTCTTCCAGTTGTAGATCTCCCACTGGGCCAACTTCCCCATGGTTCTGAGTGGCGGTTGTTTACTTCATAGTTGATAGTTTCAATGATGCTGTGAGAGAGCAGCACACACAGGTCCGCTCCCTACGCCGCCATCTTGGTTCTCTCAGGAAGCATTTTTGAATACCCATAAGGGGTCCAACTCTGTGCTAGGCCCTGAGGGTAATGCTAGAGATAATCGAGACAGTTTCTGCCCCTGGGGTGTTACAATCTGGCTGGCAAAATAAAATACTCCTGCAATGTACACACATAAATGTGAGATTTCAAAGAAACCCTCCAATGTCCTATTCTCAGTGAGACCTTCCCTGATGACCTTTTAACATTTTCTAACCTAAGCATGTGTGTCCACACACACACACACACACACACACACATACACACACACACCAGCATTCCCCTTCTCTGCTATATTTTCCTCCAGTGCACCAACCATCCTCTGCTACACTATGTAAATTGACTGTTTCTTTTGCTTGTGATTTGTCTCCTCCTACAAGAATGCAAGATCCAGAGGGCAGGAATTCTCGCCTATCTGTTCTCGGATATGGTCCAGAGCTGCACACTGTAGGAGCTCAGTAAATATTTATGATGAGTTCAGGACCAAGAATCACGCTCAGAGGATGAGAGCAGTGGTGCTGCGGTGCAGTGGGAAGGGAAGGAGCAACTGTGGCCTCCAGCGCAGGCCACTGCAACTCCCCTTCAATGCAATTCTTTACAACGTAGGCATAGAGCCCTGGCTCAGTAGGTCAGTTGGTTGGAGCATCATCCCAATATGCCAAGGTTTCGGGTTTGATCCCCAGTTAGGGCACCTACAAGAATCAACCAATGAATGCATAAATGAGTGGAACAACAAAGTTGATCTTTCTCAAAATAAAATCAATAAATGTTTAAAAGTTTAAAATTTTAAATGCCGGTGTAGAGGTGTACATCCCAAAGCAATCCACTGCCCTCCTGGTCTGGCCTCAGCTAGACTTGGGGCCCCTTCCTCTGCCCGCCCTTCCACCAGCCTGGCTCAGATGGAAGGTTGCCACAGGGAGGGAGGGGACAGGGGAGGTGCACCTGGCTGCGAGCTCCTCCAGGGTGGGCTGGGCCTGAGCCTCTCTAACCAGAGCACAGGTGAGTGCAGGCCGTAGGTGCTCCATTCCTGGCAGGCCAGTTTTTATGTGAGAGGTGTATTCCTGAAACTTCTCCTCAGTCAGACTCACAAAACTCAAGACTGATTTTCTCATAGAAATAGATATAAAGTAGAACCTGCAAATTTTAGACAAAGGAGACTTTGTTCATATTGCTTGTATTGCCCAGTTTCAGATTTGCTTGAAAACTGAGTGGAACTATAATGCTGCTGCATCAAATGTTGGGTCGAGAGAGAGAGCGAGTTTCCTCTAGTCTCCTTTGGGCCTGCTGCGTATCCTCCGCTGAGGGGCCCCCTTCTGAGTCTGCAGTCAAGAATGCAGGATTTCCTCCCTGCTGCTTCATCTTCATCCTTTAAGACCCAATTCAAAAGTCAGCTTCCTCCTTGCCCCGGCCGGTGTGCTCAGTGGTTGGAGCATGGCCTCTACAACAAAGGGTCTCGGGTTCGATTCTCTGTTAAGGGCACATGCCTGGGTTGCAGATTCAATCCCCGCCCAGGTCAGGACACATTTGGGAGGCAACTAATGGATGTGTCTCTCTCACATCAATGTTTCTCTCTCTGTCTGTCCCCCTCCCTGCCTCCCTCCTTTCCCCTCTCTCTTAAAGAAAAAAAAAAAAAAAGGAAAAAATAGCCTCCAGGGAGGATTAAGTCAGCCTCCTCCAAGAAGTCCTCAGGCACTATGGGTCCTTTCCTCCTCAGTTCTCTCAAAGAATTTTGTTCTGCTTTTGTCACAGGCAGTTGAATTGTTGAGAAATCATTTGATAATCTAATGGGAGATCCCTTGTATGTAACTTTCCATCTCTCTCTTGCAGCCTGTAAGATTCTGTCTTTGTCCTGAACATTTGCCATGGTAATTATGATGTGTCTTGGTGTGGGTCTTTTCGGGTTCACCTTGTTTGGGACTCTCTGGGCTTGTGTGACTTTTTTCTTCCCCATCTCAGGGAAGTTTTCTGATATTATTTCTTCGAATAGGTTTTCTAATCCATGTTCATCTTTCTGTTGTTCTGGCACCCCTATTATTCGTATGTTGTTTCGTTTCATGTTGTCCCAAAGCTCCCTTAGGCTCTCCTCCTGTCTTTTAATTTTTTTCTCCAATTGCAGTACAGTTTGAGTGTGTTTTGCTTCCTTGTCTTCTTATTCACTAATTCGGTCCTCCGCTTCTCCTAGTCTACTGTTGATACTTTCAATGGTGTTTTTTATTGCAGCTATGTCGCTCTTCATTTCTTCTTGGGACTTACTTAAGTTGTTGATTTTTTCATCTGTTTCCTCTAGCTTCTTGCATATGGTATTGATTTTTTCCTCCATCCGGTGCATGTACTGTAGGACCCTTATTCTGAATTCTTTTTCTGTCATGTTGCATGCCTCTGTCTCACTTAGCTGCTTTTCTGGCGAGTCCTCCTTTTCTTTCCTTTGGGGGTTTCTTTGTCTACCTATGTTTGATCTCATTGACATATCTAGTTGTTGAGTCATTCAGTGGCTGCTCCCTGGGTGGCAGTGGCTGCTCCCTGGGTGGCAGTGGCTCCTCGGACTGTGGTTGCTCCTTGGGGGGTTGTGGTAGCAGCGGCTCCTCCGTTGATAGCAGGGCCTCTGGTGGGTGCTGTTCACAGCTGTGGTGGCTCTTCTGGCTGGTGGAGGGAGGCTTCACACACAGTAACTGTTCCCCAGACAGCGTGTGTGGTGATCAGGAGGCCGCTGTTGCTTGAATCTGCTTTCCGTGTCTGTACTCTTATCCTGCAGGTTTAGGCCCTCTCCTCGGGTGGCAGATGGCAGGCCTGATCCCCGGCAGTTGAATTGTTAACAAATTGCTAATAGATCCCTTTTCTTATTAAATCTATGTCTAGGCATCTCTTTAATCCTAGCACCATGTATATGAATAAATGAATGAATGAGTGCCCAGGTAACTCCCACAGATATCCCCCCAAAGCTGATGTAACTTTTAAGATGGTTTCATCAGAATTACCTTTGGAACTTGAACAACAAAACCTCCCAGATTACTGGACCCCACCCCAAACCTTGCTAAGAAAGCCTCCAGGGAATTCTGATGGTCAGGGAGGTGGGAACACTGCTCTAACCTGTTTGCTTGCTTTTTTTTAAAAAAATATGTTTTTATTGATTTCAGAGAGGAAGGGAGAGGGAGAGAGAGAGATAGAAACATCAATAATGAAAGAGAATCATTGATCGGCTGCCTCCTGCACACCTCGGGCCGCAACCCAGGCATGTGCCCTTGAGCGGAATTGAACCCAGGACCCTTCAGTCCTCAGGCCGATGCTCTATCCACTGCGCCAAACCAGCTAGGGCTAACCTGGCTTTCATTAGACTCACCTGGGGCACTGGTTATAGGCAGAGATCCCACCCCCCTCCCCGCTCTGGCCCATTCTTTTCTAGGGCTCCCAGTGAGGGGTGGGGACTGGTCCTCCAGCCATGTCCAGACCAAAAGCCCCTCTAGAAGTCCTCAGAAATTTCAGGGCAGGAAGGGACATTTAGGGACACTTTTCCAGGGCTTTTCAGCACTAATGATATTTTCAGAAAACTCTGCTGTGAGGGCTGTGCTGTGTGCGGTGGGATGTTTAGCAGCTTCCCCACCCTCTAGCCACCAAATGCCTAGGCACCTCTCCCTCCCGGAGACATTGCAGCTTGCCCCTGGGAACTACATTGCCTCCCGTAGATGCATGGTGGGAAGGCGTTACTGTAGGTAGCTAACTATGAATAAGAAGGCGTCAGACATTGTTGAGCCTAATGGGTTGGGACACAGCCTGTTTGCTTCACTAGGAAGCTACAGCGTCACACTCCCCACCTAATCCCCCTCCCCAATCCCCCACTCTGCCCCAACCAGGGGCCTGTTCCCCACAGTCACGGGGGAAAGGGATGGAACAGTGCAGATCCCGGGAAAGGGATGGAATAGTGGAGAGGTAGATAAGCACAAGCTCAATAGAAGTTAAAATGGCAGGGATGGGGGATGGGGGTGGGGTGGTGCTTGACCCTGGAGGCCTGTCAGGGATCATTGGCATTGGCTAGGGAGTGGACCCATCAGATGCCTGATTGGTTATTTAAAAAAACTCCTGGAACAAAGAAGCTTGCTCCTCCTCTCCGTCCACCTCCCTCTACTCTGTGACCTGTACTCACCCATTCCTTTGCCTGCTCTCCCCCAGGAGCATGCATAGACCATGTGGGTCTAACAGTAACCGAGGTCTACAGACCCAGCTGGCCCCAAAGGATTAAGCTTGCATATGAAACAGAAACTGTGGACACTGGCCTTGGTCTAGACCAGTGATGGCAAACCTATGACACGCGTGTCAGAGGTGACACGCAAACTCATTATTTTGGTTGACTTTTCTTTGTTAAATGGCATTTAAATATATAAAATAAATATCAAAAATATAAATCTTTGTTTTACTATGGTTGCAAATATCAAAAAATTTCTATATGTGACACGGCACCAGAGTTAAGTTAGGGTTTTTCAAAATGCTGACACGCCGAGCTCAAAAGGCTCGCCATCACTGCTCTAGACCTTGATGAAGACAAGGTTGGACTTTTTCCATTGTCGATGGTCAAAGATGGGAACCCAGGAGGGGAACTCCTTTGATTTTGCATCACAAATAATCTTGCCACACCCCAGCAAGGCAGCAGAAGGGCTTTGTGCACGACTCCCGCTTCATCAGACAGAGCACTAAAAAGTCAGGGGCTCTGGGCTCAAGATTTGTAAAAACAGAGAAAGGGCAGCGGGCTGTCCCACGCTGCAACAGCCTTGAATGGAGGCTCGAGTCCTTCACCAAGACCCAAGGCACCGACCAACACTTGCTGACGGAAGCCATACCTGCACCAACGCACGCCTTCTGCCATCCCCTCAGGACAAGGGAGCTGGCCCAGCAGCTTGACCTCGGGAGATGACCCCAACTCTTGTCGGTGCTGCTTTTGGCCTCTCATGCCCTCCCCAACTCTGTCCCTCTGGAACAGGCTCCAAGCACCTGTTTCACAACTTCTTCATCACTTCAGTTGGGAGAGTGGGGCGGGGGCAAGGGGAGGACTCCCGGTCAAGAGCAGCAGCATTCCTGTTCTGGAACAATGTTCTGGAACCATCCCACACCTTCCACTCTCAGCTGGCAAGGACACCACCAGAAAACCAAGGCTTTAATTTTTTTTTCAATCCTCACAGGAGGATATTCTTCTATTGATTTTTAGAGAGAGTGGAAGGGAGGAGGAAAGACAGAGAGAGAAACATCGATGTAAGAGAGACACATCAATTGGTTGCTTCCTGCACAGGCCCCAACAGGGGCCTGAAATCGAGCCTGCAACCAAGGTACATGCCCTTGTCTGGGAATCGAACCCAGGACTCTTCAGTCTGCAGGCTGATGCTCTATCCACTGAGTCAAACTGGCTAAGTCAAAATCAAGGTCCCGCCCCCCCGCCCCCCCCCCCACCCCACACACAAAAGTTATTTCAGCTATTAAACCATTGATTGCTAGAAAAAAAAAAAGATTTGTAAAAACCAAAAGTTGTACGGCTCCATCAAGAATATTCGTATGTAAAACTGTTTTTCTCCCTCCGAGCTGCATGGTGGTGCAGAATATAATAACGACTGGTATGGCTGGGGCCCACCACCTTGATTCATGCTCAGCTGCCAGCTGTCTTATCCACGGTTGCTTTTACACCATCAGTACAAACGTCAACACAGCAGAAAAGACACATGACATCTTAGTTTATTTGTGCAAATAGTTTTGACCTTGCTGGTCCCCTGGAAGCACCTCAAGGACCCCCAGAGGTCTGGGATCACACTGGATAGGGTATCTAAGGTATCTAACCGGAAGCTCTATTTCTGGGTGGTTGAGTGTATGCATCTTACCTTTACTATCACTCCCATCACCCCTCCAAGTGGGTTTATTAATTTTACTCCCACCAGCCATTCTCCACTCCCCATATTCTGGTCATCACGTAGTGCAATCCAACTTATCTTTTACCAGTCCAGTGGGTATGAAATAGTATCTTATTGCTGTGTTAATCCAATCATAGACAGCATTTCAAACATATTTGAAATGGTCTTTCAAATCAGTTTGAGGTTTTTTAACCCTCACTCGAGGATATTTTTCTCATTGATTTTTAGAAAGAGGGGAAGGGAAGGGGAGAAATACAGAGAGAGAAACATGGATGTGAGACACATGGATTTGGTTGCCTCCCTCATGCGCCCCAACCATTGGGGGAATTGAGTCTGTAACCAAGGCACATGCTCTTGACCAGAATCAAACCTGTGACCCTTCCATCCAAGGGCCGACACTCTGACCACTGGGCAAAGGCGGCTAAGGCTCAAATCAATTTTTTAATGACTCCAAGTTGGATGGTATTTTTGCACGGAGGTAATTTGCAAAGATATAGATATAAAACATAAAGTCTCTTTCAACATATGTATAAGAGGGTTTTTTTTGTTTTTTTTTTTTCCCTAGCTTTCATGTTGGTAAAACATTTTCCACTTTTCTTCAATTTCCTTTTGCAATTTTCCAAATGAGAGAGCTTCTGGGGAGGTTATTCCAGGGTTTTTAATCATTTATTCCCTGTAAACATCGCCAGCCCGTGTGTGATCTGGTTTCAGAATTACACTTGATTACACTGCAGATCGGACCCGCTGGTCCAGGGCCGGTGATGTTGCTCCACACTCCTCGCGTGTATCTCCTGATGAAATGCTGAACATGGATTTGTAGGTGCTGGTAAACCTGAATGTGCTGGACTTGGTGAACAATAGCATATCCGTCTCCAACACAGCGATTTTCAGGAGATTTTCCAGGATAAGTTTGATTGTGTGGGATTTTTGGTTTCTGTGTTGACTTCCCATGTAAGAAGCAGGGCCATTCTAAGTCATTGCTGTGGGAGCCTAAATTACTAGGCATCGAGTTTCTTGTTTGTTTCAGTAACACTTAGCTCCCCTTATTGGCTTGGGTTCTCGGCATCTCTTCATCTAGACTAGGGGCTCAGACATTTTCCATAAAAATCCAGATAATAAATATTTTAGGCTTCTTGGGCCACACTGTGTGGCAACTGCTTCTCTCTGGAGTAGGGTGAACGCGGCCATAGATAAATGGTAAACCTACAGGTGTGGCTGAGTCCTAGTCAAACTTGATTTACAAAAACGGGAGGAGGCTGTCTATAGTTTGCTGATCCCTGGTCTAAACTGCTTGTTCGCTTGGTTCTCTGGAAAAAGCCGTTGTCAATGCCATTGTGTCTATTCTTCCCATGTGATGGCCAGTCGTTTATGTTTCCAATAACTGTGCATGTGTGTTGTTAGAACTTTAATGGAAAAGTAAATACAAGAAGTTGAAAATAAAAATAATGTGGATAATAAAAGTGATGATTATTACTATAAATTATTAAACCACAAAGACTCTGAGAGAACGTAATAAAACGCATGCCAACTGGACCATGATGATGATGACACTGCATGGCAACTGTCCTTGGAGGCTCTCACTGCTCTCCAGAGAGGGAAGTCGAACTGGGCCTGGACGGCTCCCATAGAAAAGCTGATTCCGGGTCCGGGACAAGGGAAGTCCAAGAGGAGTCCAAATGTCCGGTTGTACCAGTCAGTTAGTTGTGCTCAAAGAGTAATGGAGCCCGGCAGGCATGGTTGAGCATCACCCTATGAACCAGGAGGTCACGGTTCGATTCCTGGTCAGAGCACATGCCTGGGTTGCAGGCTTGATCCCCAGTGTGGGGTGTGCAGGAGACAGCCGATCAGTGATTCGCTATCATCATTGGTGTTTCTATGTCTCTCTCCCTCTCATTTCTTCTCTGAAATCAATAAAAATATAAAAATAAAAAGAATAATGGAGACACAGAAGCAACCTGAGGGGATTTCTCTGGCCAAATCTGGGTTAATCTGAGCATCAAAATAAATAATACTAGTAATAAATTATAACTCAATGAATAAATAAACAGATAAATAAGTAAATGATGGAGGAAGGATAATTCTTCTTTACAGTAGAATGCCAAGTAATAAATATAGAAGGGATATGGAGTTAGAAAATGATCGATGGATGCAAACACCAGTGGATGAAATTTTGATGAGGAGTAGGATATTTTCATAGCCTCAAAGTATCTTTCCACAAGTTACTGGTTCTTTACAGAGGGAATCTGAGTAACTTTACAATGGAGAAACCTTACCAAATGGTTGAATAAACCAATATCACAGGCCTGCTAGTGTGAGGCACTGAGAACACAGCACCACTTCTGTGAGACTCCTGTCCAAATGCATCGACCAAATCTAACCGAGAAAAAACATCAGACAAAACCCAACTGATGGAATTACTACGGAGTAACTGGCCTGCTCTCTCAGAGAAGCACTGTGAAGACCAAGAAATGCAAGAAAAAGCTGAAGAATGTCCCAGATCAAAGAAACATGAACACTGAGTGCACTGTGCATCCTGGTAGGTCCTGGACCACGGAGGAAAAAATAACCACAAAGGACCCTAACAGAGCCATTGGTGAAATTTGAATATAAACTGTAGATGAAAGAATGGAATTATATTGATGTTAAATGATTTGATAATTACTATGCTATCTGATTTTGATCATTATACTAAGGCTATGTGAGAGAACAAATATTTAGGATTAAAAAGAAAAAGTGGTTCTGGTAATTTGAAGAAATACCTCAAAGCCAAAGTTGAACTTTAAAATCCAACTCCTCCTCAGGTCAAATTCTAAAATGATGTTAACTGCGGCTTTGGGGGCATTTTCTGGCTAACAGCATGCCTCGGATTAACAGACCTCATAGATTGTGTTGTCCATTTAGTCTAATGACTGAAAAGGTAGTTTTGGTCTGATTACAAGGGACCTAAAAGGCTATTGTAAGGAGCATGCAAGGGGGAAAGGGGAAGCCACTGTGAGCTATGGAGCAGGAAAGGGACATAGAGCTGAAGTTTGGGGAAATGACTCTGGCTACATGTTATGTCAGACTAGAGGCCCAGTGCACGAAATTCGTGCACGGGGGTGTGTGTGTGTCCCTCAGCCCAGCCTGCACCCTCTCCAATCTGGGACTCCTTGAGGGAATCTGGTGGGATCGGGCCTAAACGGGTAGTCGGACATCCCTCTCACAATCCAGGACCGCTGGCTCCAAACCGCTCACCTGCCTGCCTGCCTGATCACCCCTAACTACTCCCCTGTCAGCCTGATCGATGCCTAACTGCTCCCCTGCTGGCCCGGTCACCCCTAACTGCTCTCCCCTGCCAGCCTGGTCGCCCCCAACTACCTTCCCCTGCAGGCCTGGTCCCTCCCAAATACCCTCCCCTGCTAGCCTGATCGCCCCCAACTGCCCTCCCCTGCCAGCCATCTTGTGGCCATCTTTGACCACATGGGGGTGGCCATCTTGTGTGTTGGAGTGATGGTCAATTTGCATATTGCCTCTTTATTATATAGGATTAGAAGCAGCAGACCCTGGAGTTGGAAAGATTTTTGCAAAAATAAGGTGGGAGGTAATGAGTGTTCCCCTCATCGTTCAACACGTTTTTCTGAATCTGGGTCCAGGGCCATTTACTGGACCAAAGAGGACTCACCAGTTCCCATCCTCACCACCAGGAGGGGAGCTGGAGATGATAAGGTACATCTCGATGGGCCCCTGAACTCTGAGCTCACCCACCAGCATGGCGACTATAGGACCTCATGGGAGGGGGAGGTGGGGGCCACCAGAGAAGACGAGGGGCAGGAAGAGACTCCAGGCCCTGGTCCCAGGACCTGCTGAGCTCAGGGTGCAGTTCTGCCTGGGGGCCCTTGAGATGCAGCTGTCTTCATAATCAAGCCTCCATTATTTTTTGTGTGTTTAAACTAGCACACACTTTACTTATAAAGAAAGAATCCTTTCAGCTATACATGCTACAGCTTGGATGCGCCTGGAAAACATTATGCTAAGTAGAGGAAGCCGGACAGAAAAGGTCACCCATTGTCTGATTCCTTTTATATGAAATATCCAGAATAGGCAAATCCATTCTGAATCAGAAAGTGGAAGAGGAGAGTGGGGAAGGATTAAAGGGTAGCAGGTGATCTGCGGTGATAAAAAAGCTTTGAACCTGGAGGGAGGTGGTGGTGGCACAACACTGTGGATGCACTAAATGCCACTAGATTGTACACTTTAAAATGCTCATTGTATGCTATGTGGATTTTACCTCAATTAAAAATAAAATAGCCCAGCCAGTGTGGCGCAGTGGTTGAGCGTTAACCTATGAACCAGGAGGTCATAGCTCCATTCCCTGTCAGGGCACATGCCCAGGTTGTGGGTTCGATCCCAAGTGGAGGGTGTGCAGGAGGCAGCCAATCAATGATTCTAATAGTTGATGTTTCTATCTCTCTCTCCCTCTCCCTTCCTCTCTGAAATCAATAAAAAGATTTAAAAATAAAATAAAATAAAATAAAATAAAATAAAATAAAATAGAATCCTAATTAACACTCAGAGGGAGTGGAGGGCTTCTGTCCTTCCTGGTGCCCTAGGGTTACCCTAGCTGACCTGCGAAGACCATGCCCTTGAGGACACCTGGCCCTGCTCCAGTCAAAAGGAGTCAATAGAAGGTCCTGTTTGCAGAGAGAGAGCACAAGGCCTTACCACCCTCTCCCAGCTCCAGGCACAAGGCCTCTGGTCTGACTGTGTGCCAGCCAGGGCCCCCCTCCCCTGGGGCAGGTGCTCCAGTCCTGGAGAGAGGTTAATGGGCTTCATGGTCCTGTGCTCAGCAAAGGTCCCCAGTGTTCCTATGATCCCTGCCCAGGTCAAGCCCACAGGGAAAGTACCTCCCAGGTCCCCGCTGATGCCCAATGGCCCCAGCTCCTTTAATCAGGGTGTGTGGCTGTTGGTCCACCACTAACTCCGTGACTCTAACTGCCGTGTACTACAAATTAATTCATTCCTTTAGGCCTTGCTATTCGGTAACTGGCTGTCACAGCGGTCGCCCCAGGAGCTAATTGAGAGTTGTGATCCGTGGCAGTATTTCTATTAGCAGCATAATGACAGCAGCCACCGTGCACACACAAATACACACAGAAGCAAAAAAACATAGGTTCACGTCCTCTCTCTCTCTCTCTCTCTCTCTCTCTCTCAGCTGATTAGCCCCAGTTCATTAGCACAGAGACAACGGGAAGGCCATGCTGCCAGGGACACAAGAGCCCTGCTCCCCTGGGGCATCCACTGGGCATGGGGACCTGGCTCTGCAGTTGGCTCCCTCTGACCAGGGGGGGGACGGGTGGTGCCATGGCAGAGGCTCTGAGTGTGTGTGCACACAGGACAGGGTGGATCAGTGACAGGGTCAAGTGTTCTCATTCCAAGCAAAGTTCATCGGGCCGCCTCTTTGTGCCAGAAAGTGCAGATGCGTCCATTCATTCCTCGTTTGGCTCTGAGCCAGGCACCGTTCGGGGCACTTAGTGGCTGTCCTTTGGTTTACAGAGCGCTTCCCCATCGATCGCAATCAGGGACGACTGTGTCCCCCAAAGGGCATTTGGTAATGTCTGGGAACATTTTTTTTCTAATCCACATCCTCATCAATATTTTTATTGATCTGAGAGAGAGAGTAAGGAAGACAGAGTGAGAGAAACATTGATGCGAGAGAAAAACATTGATCAGTTGCCTCCCTTACGCACCCTGACTGGGGATTGAACTGGCAGCCTGGGTATGTGCCCCGACTGGGAATCAAACCCACAGACTTTTGGTGTATGGGATGATGCTCCAACCAACTAAGCCACACTGGCCAGGCCTGGAAACATGTTTGGTTGTCATGACTAGACGTTGCTATTGGCATCTAGTGGGTAGAGGCCGGAGATGCTGCTACATGCTACACAGTCCAGAACAATGCCCACACAATGAACTATCCAGCTTAAAAGGTCAGCAGTGGAGTGGCTGAGAAGCACTGCCATGGATCATTCATTCAGTCCTCCTGACAACCTTCCGAAGCAGAACTTGCCGACTCAAGTGCCAGGAGTACACACAGTGGGCTGCCTTCTTCACGCTGAGCCAGCCAGTCTCTGCTACCAGCAAAAGTGGCCAGAGCTGAGCATAAACATGCTTAGCAAGCATTCCGTTAGTCTCCAAGCTGGGCAATGTTATCCCCATTACAAAGGTAAGTAAACCGAGACTCAGGAAGCCTTCGTTTTAGTCACACAATTAGGCACTGGTTCCAAGACTAGGGAAAAAATAAAGCAGATCTCTCTCTCTCTCTCTCTCTCTCTCTCTTCCCCCCCCCCCCCCCCCCCCGCCCAAAGCTCACCATGTAATGTAGAGAATTAATGGCACTTACTATTTTATGAATGAAGAAATTATCATAGAGATTAATTTTCCCAGGGTCATATAGTTAGTAAGTAAAAGAACTAGACTCAAACTCAGGCCTGTCCTATTCAAAAGCTTGTGCCTCTTTTCCATCATGTGATGTGCCCCTCCCATGAATCTGTCCTCTAAGTGAATGGTGGGTCTTAGTCCTCTGTGGCTGCCCTCAGCACAACAGGCGCTAATAAATGCTGTAAACTGAACAGAACCATCATTCCTCCCATCCTTGGCTTAGGTGTCTGGATCTAGGACTATCAGAAACTCCCCAGTGAACTAACATTTCCCAATGGCTCCCCTTGCTAGAACTCTGCTGCCACCAAGCTCCGCCCTCTCACTCCTTCCAGGATTCACCCACATCTCACCTCTTTCAGGATGGCTCCTCAGGTGAACCCTCGTTATTTGTTTTCTAATGTACCTTGAGCACTTAAACAAGTGGGGATGGTAGGTAGGATGGAAAGAGCATGGGGCTGCATGCCAGGAGACCTCTTTGGACCTCTGTTTCTTTTACTATAATATTAAGAAACTTGAAAAGATTATTTATAAGATTCCTTCTGTGGTAGGCTGAATAACAGCACCCCAAAGATATCCATGTGCTAATCCTCAGGAGATAACTAAGTCCTCTAACAGCTAGCTATGGAGCCCCCACCATGGCTGGGTCTGATCTAGACAGAATAGGATTAGTGGTGAACAATGTAAGATAAACACTGGTCCTGTGACAACAACACAAACATAAGCACATCTGCACAGGGCTTCATGGTCTTTGGAGTCCTTGAGTAACCACATGGAGCAGCTGCCACTCCCTGGGGAGATGCCGAGGCCCTGGCACGGAGTCACCTATTCCCTCACTGGACTCCGTGGGTCAGGTCCCCCTCTGCAGGGACACATCCTCTATCCAATCAATGGAGGATCTCCACACATAAAGCCACACTGAAGATGAACTCACAGTCCAAAATTACAAAACACGTAAGGAAATAATCCACCATGAGTGAAAGTTGACAGGCATAAGAGACCTAAGATCAGATCCTTAAGATAAAAAGACTATAGGCACAACTCTGTGACTATACTAAAATCCACTGAACTGTCCTCTCTAAAAGGGTGAATTTTATGGCATGTGAATTATCCTATATAATAAGGAGCTAATATGCTAACTAGACAGAACAGCAGAATGACCGTCCAGACGACCTTCTGGACCACCATCCGGACGAAGCCAGGGCTGCGAGGGCCAAGCCCCTGGCATGAATTTCATGCATCAGGCCTCTAGTATGTCAATAAAATTGTTATTGAAGAAAAAGACCACAGGATGAAGACCTATGTTTAAAATGATTAAAGTCACATTATCTTCCCATAGGATTATTTAAGAATTAGAGAAAATGTCTAATTGGCATAAAAATAAGCACTCGATAAGTAGTATTATTCAGTGATTATTAATTTATCCTGATTTCCACACTTCCTAAGCTCCTTATCGTCAATCAAAATGTACCTGTGCTATGTCCTATTCTATTAGAGCCTGAATACCATTTCCCTCAATTCTAAGACGCCATCAATTGTAACACACACCATCAATCCAATAAGTATTTTTTAAATTAAGCAATCTACCAAATGTACTTATCTATAAGTTGCAGTCTGATTTTGGAAATATTAAAATGAGGAAAGCACATTTACATTCATAGTACCTGATAAAGTTATTTGTGGTGATGTGATAATACGTGCCAACAGAGTAGCTGACAATGTTTTATGACTCTAAATTCTAGATCATCTGAAGGCTGGCAGCTAGAGACTGGTAATATCAGAGGCTGGAGCATGAGACCAGTGTCACAGCCAGGCCTGTTTGCCCCCATGGCCCTGGTCCTACGCATCTGAAGCAGGAAGGGAGGGGCCACACACTGGCTCAATAAGGGGCATTGCTTTCCTAGTGTGCAGCATTAGCTGACCCAGTACTTCTCAGTGTTGGTGTCACCAGCCTACATGAGATTTCTGCTCGCTCCTGGGCCTCCATTTCTCCAGCTGTAAAATGGAAATGAAGGAATACAACGCTATTTTCCAATGGCCCACAAGTAAAGGCTGATTTGGATCAAAGTTTAGAAGGATGGGGTTCTCTTTCTTCTCCACCCACTTTGTTCCTCCCCATGAGAGGGGATTAACTCTTTAAGAAGAGAGTGTTGTGGCCAAGGATAGTGCCCAACCTGAAGACTGCAAGGATGCACTATTGACCGGGACGGCAAGGCTTGGATCTACCTGCAGGGAGGGCAGAGGGAGAAAAAGGGAAGGGGCAGAAGACAAAGGGAGAAAGGATTTGTGGGTGCCCATTCACGCCTGATTCAGATAGCCCCCAAAGACCATCTAATGGTGGTGATTTAACAATGGGATTTAATGAAGTGGGGCATAAAGCACCATCACTGAGTAGATGTGAAGTGCAACCTCTTTCAGCCATGATGAAAAAGCAGGACAGCCTGGGCCATTCAGACAAAGGGTCTTATATCTGTGCTGATATCTCTCAAGCTTCAGCACGCACACGAGGAGCACAGAGGAGCTTGTTGAAATGCAGATCCCGATTTAGGAGGTCTGAGGCACCTGTATTCCTAGCAAGGTCCGAAGTGATGCCAACGCCAAAGGTCTAGGAACCACACTTCAGTAGCCAATACTCCACCAGCTTAGACTGGACCAATATTTGTTGATGCATTCAGCCATTCAACAAATATTTATTGAATACCTACTATATGCCAGACAGTGTTCTAAATGCTAGAGATACTGAATTAAAAAAACAAAACAAAAACAGAACATAGAGCTTATATTCATATATATATATATATATATATATATATATATATATACACTTTATCGATTTTTTTACAGAGAGGAAGGGAGAGGGATAGAGAGTTAGAAACATCGATGAGGGAGTAACATCGATCAACTGCCTCCTGCACACTCCCTACTGGGGATGTGCCCGCAACCAAGGTACATGCCCTTGACTGGAATAGAACCTGGGACCCTTCAGTCTGCAGGTTGACACTCTATCCACTGAGCCAAACCAGTTAGGGCAGAGCTTATATTCTAAATGGGAACTTATATGATTAAATTAATGGTGGAAGCTTGTGGTTTAGTGCAACAGAGTAATGAAGATGCAGCAAAACCTAAGTTCTCCCATGACAATTGATCTTGCAAACCCAAACTCCAGTATTTGTTCATTGAAGAGGGAAGGAAGGGATGGGAGGACAGGGAATCCTGGCCTCTCTCCAGCAGTGTGGTCTTGGGAACGTTCCTTAACCTCTGACCTTCAGGTTCTCCCTTCCTTCCTTCCTTCCTTCCTTCCTTCCTTCCTTCCTTCCTTCCTTCCTTCCTTCCGTTAAGAATAGTTTATTGATTTTTAGAGAAAGAGGAAGGGAGAAGAGAGAAACATCATCAAGGTGAGAGCGTAACATCCATCAGCTGCCTCCTGCCCGCCCCCTACCTGGGATCAAGCCTGAAACCCAGGCATGTGCCCTGATCAGAAATCAAACCAGCAACCTTTCGGTGCACGGGACAACGCCCAACCAACTGAGCCACACTGGCCTGGGCTGCCCTTCAGGTTATTTTGAAGGAGGAGCCTATTCTAACTTTACATGATCATCGTGAGGATTAAATTAGAAAATGTACCAAAACCACCTGGTCGTCACAGTGTAGGCACTTGATATACGGTGACTTATATGGTCATTTTATTATTACTGACCAAAGTGTGGAAGTGCAGCTGCCTGGGCCTGTGTCTCCCTGCCACCCTAATCTGGAGTTCTCCATCCCCCATCACCCTTGCCTCTTGGCGCCACAAGGCTACCCTGATGAGCTGTGCAGCTTACTGTGAAATGCGTTGCATTTTCTCCCCAGCTGCCTCCTGATTGCAGTATTTACTTTTAATCTCCTGTGCCTCAATGCCCGATAAAAACTTTGTCACATTAGATGGTGACAGATGGGGGAGAGTAGGGGGGTAGCTCTGCGAGGGAGCGTCTGGCCCGCTCAACAATCCTTCACCGCGCCAATTACGTCCTTCGGTGCTCCCCGGCGTGGGCACCCATGTCAGCGCAGAGGGAAATGGAAAAGCATAAATAAAGACAAAACCAGGCTTGGCGAAGCTTTAATCTGCAGAATAACATTTCTCATTTGTGTGAAATATCACTGGATTCTCTCCCTATGCTGCAGAGGGCACACATGAGTGCACACGCACATGCCGGAGGGAGACAGGGGTTCCCAGGCCCCTGCAGGTAGAGTTCACTGTGTGTGGCTTGCCTTGGAGCTGGGTTAACCCGTCCCCTTACCCTACCTGGGCTGTCAGGGACGATTGCTTCTTTGTGTTTGTGAGGCATTAAAGGGGAAGAAGGGAGATGGGAACTGACAGACAGAGGAATGTAAAAGGTTAAGAAATGACCAGATGTGTGTACAAGGGACAAGAGAGGCCGGTGATCATGATTTCTTCTGCTTTCACAGTAATGGAATAATTATTTCATTATAATATAAGTGATGGGTGCTTAACACTTTCCAAACCTCTTTCTTTCCCAGGTAAACTTCCTGAACAGCAATAATTCTGTAAAGCAATTAAAAACACACTCTCATATGTGGAGAGCTTTTCCATTTCCAAAATATGTCTGTTATCTCTCTCCATCTGAGGTGTGGGGTGGAAGAGTGTATTTGTGTGCAAATTATCACAAGAAAGGTGGCCCAAAACAACAGAAATTTCTTCTCTCTGGGGTCTAGAAGCCAGAAGTCTGCAATGAAGATGTGTGCAGGGCCTTGCTCCCTCTGAAGGCCCTGGGGACATCCTTCCCTGCTTCTCTCAGCTCCCAGGAGCCCCAGGCATCCCTTGACATGTATCAGACTAACTCCAATTTCTGTCTCCCTCTTCACAGGGCCCTCTCTCTGCATTTGTGTCCAAATTGCCTTCTTTTATTTTTAAAAAAAATATTTTTATTGATTTCAGAGAGGAAGGGAGAGGGAGGGGAGATAGAGATAGAAACCTCAATGATGAGAGAGAATCATTGATCGCCTGTCTCCTGCACATCCACACTAGGGATCCAGCCTGAAACCTGGGCATGTGCCCCCACCGAGAATGGAACCGTGACCTCCTGGTTCATAGGTCGACGCTCAACCACTGAGCCACGCCAGCCGGGCCAAATTTCCTTCTTTTATAAGGACACCAGTCCCATTGGAGTTAGGGCCCACCCTCATGACCTCAACTTAGTTATATGTGAAAAAAGGTCACACTCATAGGTGTGGGGTTTAGGACTTAGACGGGTCTTTCTAGGAAACAGGGTTCAACCCATAAGGTAGATGGGAAAGCATGTGTTTTGAAATCAGACAAGCTTGTGTTTGACACCAGCCCTCGGGTCAGCTGCTGCGTTCCTGGATTAAAGCGGGGGAGCCCCTCGAGACCACACTCCCCCACCTGAGGCTGCGGGGTCCACCACAGCCTGGCGCGCAGCTGCAGTTGGGAGGCTTCGCAGAGGAGCATGTGCACATGCTCAGGAGCTTCCACAAGCACCCCCCCCCCCAAATCTCCTGCGCATCCGCAGTGTTACAGGGCAAGAGGAGGGGCCTGAGCGCAACCAAAGGAGTCCACAGAGTCCAGCAGCAAAGGCAGAGGCTGTGTCTGAGCAACCCCGGGATGGGAGCTGCAGGGGCAGGTCCCGGGGTGCTTTGAGGATAGTAGGAGTCCCTAAAGCAGGACTGACCCGATGTACCAGGACTGGGTGGCCTGCAGTGGCCATGGCCCCCACTTGAAGTAGAACTGGATGACAGAGAGCCAGAGGAGTTCATCCAAACACCAGCCCCCTAGCAGGACAGAATTGGTGGTTAACCCCTGAACCTTCAGGCTTCATGCTCAACTGCCCTGGGTGGAGATGGGCTCAAGGTGCAGGAAAGGAGCTGCGGAGGCGTGGCCACTGCACGGGCAGGAGTGGGCAGAGGGAACAGGAAATTACAGAGCCTGGCGGAGAAAGCCCCAATGAGAGAGAGCCCTGGAAGCAGAATTCTAGCAATACCTTATGGTGAGACGTTGAGGGAAAAGTCAAGTGAGGGCACGGTGGGGTTACCCCCAAATTGTAAAGCAAGCCCTTGAGACTGTCATGGTCCTCACAGATGGAGGACGGGGTGCAGAGAGGCTGCCACCTGGCACTGTGACAAGATTACACATCATCGATGTAATCTTTTGTAAAAAATTAAGGTGAAATTCACATAACATAAAACTAACTATTTGAAGGTATACAATTCAGTGGCTTTTGGTACATTCACAGTGTTATGCAATCATCCCTCCTGTCTAGTTCTAAATATTTTCATTACTCCCGAGAGAGACTCCACATCCATTAAGAAGTCACTCACCATTGCTCCCTCCTCCCCTACCCTGGCAACCACTAATCTGCTTTCATTCTGTATTGCTGTGCCTAGTCTGTGTATTTTATGTGAATGTAATTATAAAATAGGTGACTTTTTGTGTCTGGCTTCTTCCACTTAGCATTTTGAGGTTCATCCATGTTGTGGGAGTATCAGTATGTCATTCCTTTTCATGCTAAATAATATCCCATTGTATGGTCTACCACATGTTGTTTATCCACCATTCATTGATGGGCATTTGAGCTGTTTCTACCTTTTAGCTATTGTGCATGCAATGTAATTTTCATAGGAAGTTTGTTAAAGTAGCTTCTTATCCTAGCCAAGTAGAAGTTGAAAGAATAGTCACTATGGTTATTATGCTTATATTCTACATGAACATTTATAAGGGTGATTGTGTGAAATAAATGGAATAAAAGACTTCTTTAAATCTCATGCCCTCCCTCCCAAAGGTAGGAAAGGAGGCAATGAGAGATCTCTCTCAGTCTTTATCCCTCCTACCCTCTCCCCTTCTTCTTCTCCCTCTGTCTCTGTTCTCATCCATTCATTTAACCAACAAATATTTTTGAGGACCAACTGTGGGGGGTCCTGGGGAGCATTGCTAATTCCCAGCTCTAGGTCTCAGGAGATCATAGGGTGGCCCCAAACCACAGATGCTGCTCAAGCTTCTGGTAGCAGCTTCCCATTGGCCCTTCAGAACAGGAGAGAGAATGGCTCATCTGAATGGGGCCTAGATCCACAGGGAGGAGCAGGCCCACTTCCAAAGGCATGGAACCCTAGGGCTCTTCCAAAGGCCTCACTGCTCACACCCAGGCCTCCCCGTGAAGACAGGATGCCTGTCCTCAGGTTCCTAAGGGCCCCTTGGCCTTGATCACCCATGGAAACAATGAGATTTTCACTTGTTCTGAGATTGGGGTGAGGGGACAATGGAGAGCTCCTAGGATGGGGCCCCTCTTTGTTCTTTATAACTTGGGTGTCTGCCTGAAGCTGAGAACTGGAGAGAGAGAGAAAGAGAAAGACAGAGAGACAGAGAGAAAGACAAAGAGACAGAGAGAGAGCCTGCCTATTCAGCAAGTTGACAAGACCTCAAGTGAGAGAGTAAGCTGAAAAAAGTTGGGGTGACTCCAAAATATTATTTTTAATGAACTATATATTTTTATGCTTAACAAAACTACCCAGTTTATTCTCATGTAGGTTCAAGTCTTTCCAAATAATCCTTTTCTTGCCTTCACAAGCTCCTGAGCTAAAAGCCACCTTGGGGATTGGTATTTGAGTCCACATTTGTGGGGTTCAGATTGAGAGTCCAGATCAACGACACCCGTGCGTGTTTCTCAAAGTGTGACCAGTGGAACATGCAGCACAGCCAGCTGGGGTACTTGGTCATATTCAGATTCCCGGGTCCTCCGGAGAAGAGTGCTTCTTTCTCTCCAGTTCTCCTCCCACAAAGTCCAAGAACTGGGTCTCCCTGGCTCCAGTTTTCCTGGCTTGAGTCACGGGCCATCCTGAACCAATTTGCTGTGGCCAGGTAGGGGCAGGGATGAGCCCCTTTGACATCCAGGGGGACTGGAGAGCAAGGGAAGGTGTTTCCCAAGGAAAAAGGGAAAGTGACAGGCCATGGGGTTTTGAGCCATGGAGGAAACTTTTCCCAACAATGACAGCTGATCATTATCAGATAGGCCAGGTCCTAAGGAGTGAGTTCCCTGTTTCCCGAAGTCCTGGACCAGAGGATGGATGACCCTATATCGGGTTTGCTGCAGAGGTTTCTATATCAAGTAAGAGGCTGGAATAGACGACGGACCTGCCTCAGTTATCTGTGGCTGCTGTAACAAATTGCCACAAACTTAGTGGCTTAAAACAACACAGATGTATTATCTGACAGCTCTGTAGGTTAGACACCCAACATGAATCCCACTGGACTCAAATGCAGGTGTCAGCAGGGCTGTGTTCTTTCTGGAAGCTCGAGGAAAGTCTGTTCTCTTGCCTCTTCCACCTGCTAGAGGCCTCCCACAGTTCTTGGTGTGTGGTTCCCTTCCTCCATCTTTAAACCTCGTAACAGCAGGTTGAAAACTTCTCCATCTCCCATCACATCACTCTGACCTTCTCTCTGCCTCTGTCTTCCACGTTTAAGAACCTTGTGATAATAGGGGGTACCTCCAGGTAATCCAGGGCAATTGACATATTCTAAGACCAGCAACCTTCACTCCATCTGCAACCTTTGTTCCCTTTCACCATGAATTGTAATGTATCCCCAGGTCTGGGGGACATGGACATGGACATCTTTGGAAGCCACTGCTCTGCTCACCATAGGACCTCAATGTCCCCTCCCAGCCAGAGATTCATCAATCTTATAATTGACTAGAGGCCTGGTGCATGAAATTTGTGCACGGGGGTGGGGGGGGTCCCTCAGCCCAGCCTGCACTCTCTAATCCGGGACCCCTCAGGGGATGTCCGACTGCCAGTTTAGGCCCCATCCCTGCAGTCAGACATCCCTCTCACAATCTGGGAGTGCTGGCTTCTAACCATTCACCTGCCTGATTGCCCCTAACTGCCTCTGCTTGCCGGCCTGGTTGCCCCCTAACTGTCCGGAAGGAAGTCGGAAATCCGGAAGATGTCCAGTCGACCTGGTCTAATTAGCATATTACCCTTTTATTAGTATAGATTGGATCACTGGGTCTCTTTAAGCTGGGCAGAGACTGGGGCACAATTGGGCACAATAGCAACACTCTTCGGATCCCCCAAGAGCACAGCACATGTGATTGTTTGCTTTGAAACCAGAAGGCAGGTTACACAGTAATTACCTCTTTGTCTATTAGCAGCAATTACGCTCATGTCAGTAGGAGGTCTAGAATGACTGTGGACTCAGACGCTTTCTCAGAAAAATTCTATTAAGTGTGTAACCAAGAAATCATTACAAAACACTTGAAATTATAGCGTTACCAGGGAGGGGAGGAAGGATGGAGAAGCGGGCCGACTGTGGGGGAGGGGAGCTTTCCTCCCCTTGTGTCCTCATGGCCCGTGGAAGTCGGAGGGCACAAAAATGGTGAGAAGTAATAACAGCAGCTATTTGTTGCTACTTCCTGGGTGAAAGGCATGGAGCTGGGGCTTTACATACCCCAGAGCCAAATTCCTGAGTGATGCTCCGTCCTTCAGGGTCTTCCCAGGCTGAGAGGAGCACACAGATTCTCTGTTTCAAGGACAGGGAGGCCGAGGTGTCCAGGGAGGAAGCTAAGAGGTCCAAGCCTGAGCTGGGAAAGAGTTCAGGTCTCAACCTGCCACAACCATTTCAAACCAGCCAGGGTGGGCTGAAGCCAGGCCATGGGCCTTGCCTTCCGTGTTATAGCTTTTACTCTGTCACCAACAGGAACCACTGAAGGGGTGAGTAGAGACATGGCTGTTGATCCTTCTGTTGACTGGATAGACGAGGCATTGGCAAACTTTTTCTGTAAAAGACCAGGTAATAAATATTTGAGGCTTTGCAGGGCATCTGCTCTCTGTCACGACTGCTCAACTCCACTGTTGTAGGGCAAAAACAGGCCAAGACAGTATGTAACAAAATGAGCATGGCTCTATCCCAATAAAACTTTATTTACAAAGCAGGCTGTGGGCCAGGTTTTCCCATAGGCTGTAGTTTGCCAAGCCCTCGTCTAGATGCTGGATTTGAAGAGTGTGTGTATTCTAGGTTTCTATAAGTCAGATTCTCACCTATTTATCCTATTTATTTTTCTTTTATTCACTGGCATATTTAAATGAATCATTGGACTAGTTAAATAACAATTAGCAGTGATAGCAATTATCATATTAATATAAGTTTTTAGAGCTACAGAGTTATTTCATATAAATTATTTCACATGATCCTTACATAATTTGAGGACATAAAGCAGTGGTTCTCAACCTTCCTAATGCCGCAACCCTTTAATACAGTTCCTCATGTTGTGGTGATCCCCAACCATAAAATTATTTTCATTGCTACTTCATAACTGTAATTTTGCTACTGTTATGAATCGTAATGGTCTGATATGCAGGATGTATTTTCATTGTTACAAATGGAACACAATTAAAGCATAGTGATTAATCACAAAAACAATATTTAATTATATATGTGTTTTCCGATGGTCTTAGGCAACCCCTATGAAAGGGTCGTCCGACCCCCAAAGGGTTTGCGACCCACAGGTTGAGAACCGCTGACATAAAGACTTAGATTAGGGGACTTGCTCAGGGTTGCAGAGCTCATAAGCATTTTTGGTTCTGTTTGAGATCAGTTTTGCCAAGGGTTAAACTTCTTTCCCAGTTCCATGCCCTCCTCCCCCGACCCCGCTCTTTTCTTGTTTTGTTTGTTTGTTAATCCTCACCCAAGGATATTTTTCCATTGATTTTTTTTTTTTTTAAAGAGAGTGGAAGGGAGGAGGAAAGACAGAAAGAGAAAAACATTGATGTGACAGAGACTCATTGATTGGTTGCCTCCTGCATGTGCCCTGACTGTGCCTGGGATCAAGTCTGCAACTGAGATCTGTGCCCTTGACCAGAATCAAACCTGGGACCCTTCAGTCTGAGGGCCAATGTTCTATCCACTGAGCCAAACCAGTTAGGGCCATGTTTTCCTTTTTTGAATAGAAACACGTGAAGGCTGATTGTCCAGTTGATTCTTTGAGGATGTATCAGTGCACATGAGACCAGAGAGGTTATACAAATTGTCCGTAGCTGCACAGCCAGGAAGTGGTAGAGTGAGGATTCCAACCAGGTGGTCCTGCACCACAGCTCACGGCCTCCACCCACACACCATGCTGCCTCCTTGGATTCACCCTGTCTTTCTCTGGTTTCAAATTGTGTTTCCACCATAATCTCGTAAGACCTGCCCCTATACCCAGGTAATGGGGTCCCTCCCTGCCCCACTGCCACTCCTTCAGCTGTGCTCCTCCCCATGGGACAAGGATTCCCACAGCCATGCCCGTGCCCCTTTGCAGACCACACTCTGCACCCCAGAATTCCCTGTCCACAAAGCACCTACCTGTGTGGGCCTCCTTCCTGGGCCCACTTTCAGGAGGTGGAACAAGCTACCGACATGTTCACCCCTGCCCCAAGGGCTGGTCAGGAGGCAGCCAGCTGTGTGGCATAGAGGGTCAAAGCTTGGGGTGAGCACTGGGTGTCCTGTGGGAAGAGAGGTGAGAGAGACACAGGTGGGGAACCACTTGGACCCTCTTGTTCCGCCCACACAGGTGAGGGGCGGCCTCGTCTTAGGCCTTGCCCTCCAGCTCTGTCCCGCAGGTAAGTCCTAGCTCCACACTTGGGCCTGGAGGTCCTGGCGGAGGAGCAATGTGACTTATGCTCCTCTTGGCCCTGGCGCCCAGGGCCTCTGCAAGCGCACTGAGCCAACAGGAAGCCGAGCCTCCTGTTGATTCAGCCGGGTCTTCCATCCCAGGCATGAACAGGGTGGGAGACAAGGGCATCCCCACTTGGCCACAGGCCCCCAGTCCAGCCGGTGGGTAGACAGACTGAGTGAGACGCACTAAGGCCACGCTGAGGCCGGCCCTCAGCCCCCCAGGGCCCTGGCTAGGCGGGAGGGAGGCGAGGGCACAGCTTGTCAGGATGTGTGAACAATGCCGGGTGGGCACAGGGGGGGCCACTCAGAAAGATTATCTCACAGTTCAAACTCGTTAATGAAAGAAATAAATTAACCAAGCTCATTTTTCAGGGAATTCTTGTGTAAACTGGAAATTTTCCAGTCTGTGAGCCCTGTGCCAGGTCCTCCCATAAATCACAGCAAGTAGGCTGTCGGCTTGGCAGAGGGGGAAGGGCCCGAGGGGGAGCAGCCAAACAGAGGATCCAGCCCCTGGTCGGGTGGCTCGGCAGGGAGGACCACGCTGGCCTGGCGCCTTCCCCTCCACGGAGCGCTGGGGAAAGAAAAGGAAAGAGCAGCCACAACCACAGGGCTTCCCCGGCGTGTCTGCGAACACCCCCACGCCCCCAACCTGGAGAGGCCCCCGAAACAGGTCATTTTTTAATTGAATACGGTATTAATTACCGTGTGCACCATTAACGGTTTGTGGGATTTGACTAATTAATGTAATAGTTTTTGAGTCACGCTCATTAAATATGAAAATTACGCTGGTGAAAGGTATTGGTTTCATTATCAATCTTGTATGGACAGGATGGGGGCAGGGACCAGCAGAAGGGATGGCCTCCTCCCTGCCTGTCTTTCCTGGCTGCGAAGAGCTATATTAGGGTTCCAAATCGAGGGGGGCCTGCAAGAGAGCCGGAAAGATGGCCTGAGGGAAAGTTGGGAGCAAACTCTCATCAGACCTGACCCAGTGACCACACAGGACTCTGAAACCAGATTTCTTTCTATCCCAGACTTGTCCAGGTGGGAGCCCTCTCTTAGATTCATTCATTCACTCATTCATTCATTCATTCATTCAGGTGTGGTTCAGTGGACACTGGTGGCTGGCTATCTAATACAACGTCCAGCCCCAGCCCTAGCCCCCTTATTCCAAGCCTACCTTCACCTCAGAGGCTGAAAAAGGAAAATATTTAGATTCTCAACCTCCTTTGCAGCTAAGAATAGGCATGTGACACCGTTGTGGCCAATAAGATTTAAGCGGGAGAGCAAGAGTGAAGGGACAGTTACTGCTGGTGACACTGTGCCTATTCTTCTGTTTGGAGCCATGGTGACTGTTTTTTTAAACATGAGGGAAAAGCATGAGGGAGAGGCTAGTCCTGACAGTCATCTATCCCAGGCTCCTTGTTTTTTGGGAAAACAACCTTTTATTTGTCTAAAACACTGATAGTTGTTTCTTCTGTTACTTGCATCTAAAAATGTTCTGACTAGATACACATGCTAAAGGCACTAGGCCAGGTGCTGTGAGAAATTCAAACAAGTTTACAATTGGGTCACCGAGAAAGAGCAAAAGGACGACACAGTTAAAAATTCCGACCATTGAAGGCAGTCAATGCCATGTACCATTTGAGTGACCTCCAAGGGTTGCCCTTCAACTAGGAAGTGTCGGAGAGCCCTATGGTTACTTACAGCTGGGGTGTGTCCTGACCCACCAGTGCCCCTGACATACTGGTTCTCGAATATTTAGATCCACCCCGGGGCATAGCAACCTGAGTTGTTTGAAGGAAGATCAGGTGGGCTGATCCAGGAAGCCCTTGTGGTCAGCGGGGACTTGTCTTAAGCCTTGAAGGCTGGATGGGGGTTTCTAAAGGCAGAAATGGAGTCGGGGAGGAGAGGGAATGCGTCCTAGGGCAGCTGAGAATGTGGCAGCGGGCGAGGCCCAGGGGTGGAACAGGGAAAGTCCATTTCGAGGGATGAAAGTAGCACCAACAGGTTAAGGTGGAGGATCCCTGCTCTCTGCCCTGCTGTGCCCTGTTTCTGCCCCTGTGGATGGGCTGCACCATGCAACTGATTTACAGAAACGTAAGTGGTTGAAGAGGGCTCCGAACACAGGGTGACAGATAGACTGTGCTCTTCCTGCTGCGGACAGGGCTTGACACATACATGGCCGGCACTCAGTACATATTAATGGAACAAATCAGGGTGGTAGAAACAATAAAAAGAATGACCATTTATGTGCCAGGCACTCTTCTCAGCACTTTACATGTGTTATTTCCTTTGATTAACCAGACAGAGTTGGAGTCCAAGTCTAACCTTGCCTTACCAAGCTCCATAATCTCAAGCAAGTTCATTGCAAAATGGTGAGAGTAATACCTATTTGATACATTTATTGTGGTGAATAATAATACCACCACCACTAATAGCTGATATGTACTGACTTGTCTGCTACATGTCAGATACTAGGCTAAATATTTAATACTAAGTATTTCACTTATTTCTTATAATAAGCCTGTGAAGTAAGTACATTTATTATCTGCTTTTTATAGACAAACTAGAGGCCCAATGCACAAAATTTGTGCAAGGGTAGGCCTTCCTTCCCCTGGCTGCCGGCACTTGCTTCCCTCTGGCTGCTGGCACCCAGGCTTCCCTTCAGCTGCTGGCCCGGCACCCAGGACCTGGTCTTCCCCTGGCTGCTGGCAGCTGGTCCCATCCCACGCCTGCACCCACCTTGGCCTGGCACTGCCCACATCCGCCGCCACTTCCCCTCTTCCCCCTCGATTGATCACCCCACCAGCCAGTGGCCTGGGCCTCCCTCTGTGGGGCAATCGTGGGGCGATGGCTGGGCCCCCCTGACCAATGGCATCACACCTCCCATGGCTGGTCTGGTGCCAGTGCATGTCACAGCGTGGTCATCCAGAAGGTCATCTGGACAGTCGTTCTGCTGTTTGGTAGTTCGGTCAATTTGCATGTTACACTTGAGGCCCAGAGAAGTTAAGTAGCTTGTTCAATCACAGCTAGTAATAGAAAAGCTGGTTCATGCGGTGGGTGCTGTGGAAGATGTAAGGGAAAGAGAAGGCATGGCCCCTTTCCTTGAGGAGCTTAGCATGTGGCTAGGGAGCCTCAAAGGCAATTGTCAACAAACAGGTCCCACATCCTGGAGGGGCCATTGTAAATCCTGCGGAGGGAGAACTTCTTAAGGGAGCGATGGAACACCCTGAGTAGGTAGGTTTAGAGCCCAGGACGGGCCGGACCGAAACAGGCCCAGGGTGCTCCAGTCTGCAGCCCCGACCCATTCCTGCCACTACCAGAGGTGAAGAAAGTCCAGAGGGGTAAAGTGATATTCCCAAGTGACCATTAGGTGTGCTTTTGGCTGCAAGTACCTAAAAACCCCGCCTGAACCAACAGTGGCTGTATTCCTTTCCTATTATCGCTATAACAAACTCCTACAGGCTCAGTGGCTTAAAACAACTCGTATGTATCATCTTACAGTTCTGGAGGCCAGAAGTCCCAAATGGGTCTTATTAGGCTAAAATCAAGGTGTCAGCAGGGCCACGGTGCTTTCTAGGGTTCTAGAGGAGAACCCATTTCTTGCCCTTTTCAGCTTCTAGAGCAGTGGTTCTCAACCTTCCTAATGCCTCGACCCTTTAATACAGTTCCTCATGTTGTGGTGACCCCCAATTTCATTGTTACAAATTGAACATAATTAAAGCATAGTGATTAATCACTACAACAATATGTAATTATATATGTGTTTTCCCATGGTCTTAGGCCACCCCTGTGAAAGGGTCGTTCGACCCTCAAAGGGGTCGAGACCCACAGGTTGAGAACCGCTGCTCTAGAGGCTGCCCTCATTCCTGGGCATATTCCTTAGAAGGGCTCCTGGGCCCCCTGCATCTTCAAAGCCAGCGATGGCCAGTCAAGTCTTTATCACATAGAATCCCTCTGACACTCCCTCGTCTGCCTTTCTCTGCCTCAATTTCAGCAACCTCATGATTACTGTGATGGTCAATTTGATGTGGCAGCTTGGCCAGGCTATGATGCCCAGTTCTTTGGTCAAATACCAGTGACCATGTTGCTGTGAAGATACTCTTATTTATTTTTTTATTATTTTTTTTTCAGCATATGCATTTATTTTGGGGTTGAGGTGACACAAACATTCAGACCATAGCAACTGGCTAGAGAAGCTTCTGTATTAAACAAACCTGGCCAACATGCCTTATATGTCTAAAGGTGTCTTGATTCTACTGTAAGACATAAGGGTTTGATTGAGAATATAATTCTAATTTGGAAATAATTTTCCTCAAAAATTAGCATTTCTCATGGTCTTTGGTGTCTGGTGCTGTTGCTGAGAAGTCTGAAGCCATTCTTTTTCCTGAGTGTATATGCTGATTTACTTCTATCCAAAGCTTTTTTTTAAAATCACAAAGTAGCATTTGTTCTTAAATTTTTTTATACTTTATATTATTAAATCTACAAATGGTTATATTTTAAAGAGCCAAACAGTTCTATCTGTTGTCTTATGAAAAATAACCGTTTTCTGACTTTGTTCCCTCCCCCCGAGAAGATACTTTTAGATGTGATTAACATTTACACCAGTAGACTTTGAGTAAAGCAGATTACTCTCCGTGATGTGGGTGGGCCTCATCCAATCAGTTGAAGACCTTAAGGGCACAAAGACCGAGATTTCCCAAAGAAGAAGCAATTCTGTCTCCAGAAGGCACCAGGAATCTCTGCCTCAGTTTCCAGCCTGAAGGTTTCAGACTCAAGACTGCAACTTCGACTCTCCCCTGAATCTCCAGCCTGCTGGCCTGCTCTGTACATTCAACACTTGCCAGGCCCACAATCCTGTGAGCACATTCCTTATACATATCCCACAGGATTCGGTTTCTTTGAAGAATCCCGACTCATACAATTATATTGCATCCACCCAGATAATCAGGATAATTCGCCTGTTTTAAGGTCAGCTGATTAGCAACCTTAATTCCATCTGCTACCTTTATTCCCTGTTGCCATATAACCTAATGTATCCACTGGTTCTGGGAATAAGACATGAACATCTGAGGGGTTGAGAGGCGTTATTCTGCCTTTGGTAACCATGTAAGGAAACAGGTTTATTTTCCTCCCACAATAATTCTGGAAGCGGGGTTGGGGTTTGGGGGCAGTGCTCTATGATTCGGGCTCTTTAAATCCTTCAAAATATTAGCTCTGGTCCTTGTGTGCCACCTTGTGCTCACGAAACGGCTGCCTCAGCTCCCAACCTTACATCTCATACCACCATGCCAAGTGAAGGAGGAAAATAGGCAGAAAAACCCTTCCTTTCTATCCAGAATGACAACCCTTCCCCAGAGCATGTACTCGTAGGACCTGATGACATGGCTATCTCGAGCGGCAGAAGACACTGGAAAAGTGGGCATGTGGCTTTCTGTCCTGTAGACAGAGAGGCAGGCGAGGCAGAGGGGGCTTTGAAATGACGTCGGGTAGCCAGGCATTAGTATCTGCCACACAAAGTCACACAGCTTTACAAACAGAGCTGGGACTGAGCACGGTCCTGCCTGTGGCTGGTGGCCCCTCCTCTCCTCCCGGTGCTACGGAGTCAGGCAGAAGTCTGCACACATCCGAGCATCCTGGTGGCAGGAGCATGGCTCTCACTGTGTGAACTGGGCACTGCCTCGTGAGTGAAGCAGGGATGATCTGAGGACGAATGAGAGAAGTTAGGTCAGTGGTTCTCAACCTTCCTAATGCCGAGACCCTTTAATACAGCTCCTCCTGTGGTGGTGACCCCCAACCATAAATTTATTTTCGTTGCTACTTCATAACTGTAATTTTGCTACTGTTATGAATCGTAATGTAAATATCTGATATGCAGGATGTATTTTCATTGTTACAAATGGAACATAATTAAAGCATAGTGATTAATCACAAAAACAATATGTAATTATATATGTGTTTTCCGATGGTCTTAGGCGACCCCTGTGAAAGGGTCGTTCGATCCCCAAAGGGGTCGCGACCCACAGGTTGAGAACCGCTGAGTTAGGTGAATTTGTTTGGTTACTTTTACCCAGAAATCACAGCGTTGGGGTTGAGGAGGTGCAGGGGGGAAGACAGGAGACCCACCCTGGGGCTCCAGCCCACCCATGGCAGAGCGTGCAGCCTCCATTCCCCAAATGCCGTAGTCACCTCGCAGGCCAGCCTTGCAAGTTCTTCAGAGGTACTACTGATTATTCTTGTTAATTAATTAGTGTTGGCTAAGTGAAGGAGAGAGACCTATTTGGGCCAAAAACCCAAGCTGCCAGCAGGCCTGGAGCAGGGCAGGAGGCCTGCAGCAGGAACGTGGAAGGCAAAGCTCCCAGAGGAAATGTTTTTGAGAAAAACAGAGGGAAAATTGGGAAAGAGGGGAAAACAGAATAATAGAAAGAAGGAGAGGGAAGGACAGGATAGAGGACTAGGAATTAATGAGGCCGGGCACTGGGGATGGAGAGGCAGTGAGCCTTGGAGGTGGGGAGCTCTCCCAGGTCTCCAGGCATGACTTTGAACCTGGCTTCCCTGACCCACAGGCCACGCTCTTCCACCAGGGCCATCAGCTGTGACTTGGAGACTGTGGATTTGGGGTTTGGGAAGGGGTTCTGGGGACCTGAAGTCCAAGCACAGTCAGACTGACAAGCTGAGGGCCCAAGTGGAAAACAGCCTGAGCTGGGGAGAAACTCGGTGCCCAGCAGCACTCAGGTTGTCCCTCATCAAACAATGTCAGTGGTTCCTTTTTATCTTGAGGCAGGACCTGGCCTGCCTCCCTGCTTCCCTGCATTGCATTGCCTAGAGGTGAAGGGCTCCGGCTCTAGAGACACACTGTCTCAGTCCAAATCCTGGCTCTGCCATTTGAGAAAATCATTTAACTCCTATGCCTCAGTTTCCCCTTATGGAAAACAAAAATAATCAACATTCCGTCTTATGGAGTTGTTATGCGTGTTCAATGAGGCAACGTATGTAAAGTGCTTAGCACCAGCGTCGAATAAGTGCTCAATACAGATTAGGTGATGTTAGAGCATTCTTTACTAACAAAGTCCTCACAGTGTTAAGGATGGCAAGATGCCCGGCTAAGAAACTACATTTCCCAGCTTCCCTTGCAGCTGGGAGAGCCATGAGATATCAGAAGAGGTCATCTGTGTGGGGCTTCCAGGAAATCTCTTTCAAAGGGACTGACCTTTCTGGCAAGCTCATCCTTTCCCTCTGTGTGCTGGTGAGTTTGAAGGAAGGACACCAGATTGGAAAGAAGGTAGCACTGAGGTTTCCTAGCGATGAGCTGGGGCCTGAGGCCGAGAGACAAGCGCTGGGTGGAGGGCAGCGGGAAGGTCAGGAGGTCCGGGCTCCCTGTGAGTGCACGTGGAGACCTGGAGAAGCCCAGCTCCTAGAACCAGGGACCTTTGGTATAAAAGGACCTCTCATATGAGGGCAAAATAAAGATGGCATCAGCTCTGCAGAGAGCACCAAGGAGGGATCCAAACCAAGTTGGCCAAGATGAAGCTATGGACTGAACCTCCTCATAAGTATAGGTTTGAGGCTGTTTCTACTTAGAGGAGCAATCTAAGAACTATAGTACTAGGATGGCCACGGCCACCTCCAGCGCAGCCTCTCACCATTTGGCTCCTCAAGTCTTCCGTTCACTCATTCAGCCATTCATTTATTAAGCTCACGAGATGTTGATCTGTGTGCAGGAGGCTCAGGGGCACACAGAGCCAGCTAGAGCCGCCCCCCTTACTTTGCTTCAAAGTCTCCGATGCCACGCAGTCCTGGCCACTAGGTTATCATTGCACAAAAGGTCAATTTTTGCCATTTTTTACTCGCGGTCCCAGGATTTTTGCTACACTATTTGAATCTGCTCAAGTGTCTAAAGTTGACCTGGTGTTGTTAAGAGCCTTCATTTATTTAACATATATTTTTTAATGTGTTTTCCACACACCAAGCTCTTCACTACATGTAGCTTTTCTTTTTTTTTTTTTTTTTTTTTTTTAAATATATTTTATTGATTTTCCACAGAGAGGAAGGGAGAGAGATAGAGAGCCAGAAACATCGATGAGAGAGAAACATCGATCAGCTGCCTCCTGCACATCCCCCACTGGGGATGTGCCCGCAACCAAGGTACATGCCCTTGACCGGAATCGAACCTGGGACCCTCCAGTCCGCAGGCCGACGCTCTATCCACTGAGCCAAACCAGTTTCGGCATGTAGCTTTTCTTGCTGGCAGTTAAACACCAGAAAATTCACAAGAACGGCTATATTTCTGAGATACACACAGAGGCAAGGTTTCAAAATAAAAATGGAACGATGGCACCAGTGTCAGCATAGGTTTGGATCTTCCTGAACTCTCCTAGGAAATAGAGAAAGGAACTAGGATGGAAATACAAAAAAATCTGCCTGGCTGGCGTGGCTCAGTGGTTGAGCGTCGACCTATGAACCAGGAGGTCACAGTTCGATTCCCAGTGAGGGCACATGCTCAGGGGCTTGCAGGAGGCAGCGATCAATGATTCTTTCTCATCATTGTTGTTTCTATCTCTCTCTCCCTTCCTCTTTGAAATCAATTAAAAATATTTTTTAAAAATACTATTAAGAAATACAAAAAATCTGTAGGCAACATCCATAAGAAAATTGGTGAGGAGAAATCCCATGAACCCCCAAATAAGAGAGGGTGAGAACAAGCACCCAGTAGCAGTAAGACCTGAATGGCATCAGCAACTGTGCCAGAGGGAACAGAGACAGGCCAAGTTGCTTCTGATGGTTGTGAGAGCTAGAGACCCTCCCACCCACCAGCAGGCGCCACAGGCCAATGTGAAAGGAGCAGCTAAGCTGGAAGGGATCTAGCAGGCCCTGAACTGCAGGTGAGGGCACCCTGGAGCCGCCTAGACACGATAACTATTAAAACCAAAGACGAGTGCTCCCTTTCAGATCAGAGCCCCACACAGAGGGAGGACTCCTGGTTGGAGACTTCCAACTGAGGAGGACTAGGACTGCCGGGGGAAAAGAGAGAAGATCTAGAATTCTGCCCCGTCCACGATGGAAGCCACTAGCCACATATGGCTTTGGACACTTAAACTAATGAGAATTAAATTTTATTACTTAGTTCTTTTGTTGCATTCATCGCAGTCCACACTCCTGATGGTCACACGTGGCTGGTGGATTCCAGGGTGTGGCTCCAGTGTTGGACAGTGCAGATATAGAACGTGTCCACCATCATGGCTCTATTGGAGGGTCTGGAGATCAAAGGGGGAGGAAGCAGAGGTCTCAGAAAGAAACAGCTCCTGTTTTGTTTTTATCACTTCAACAAAACAACAAAGAGCAAGATCTGTAGCAGAGAACTAGGAAAGGTATCTTGCCTGTATCCCCATCCTAACAGTCCAGGAACACACATCTCCCTTAAACAAGAACAAGGGAACAGACCTGCAGTCAAATGCACCCCCCACCACCCCCCAAAAAGACCAAGTCACAAATAAGGGGGGAAACATCACATTATCATCAGGCTTTTCAACAGCAATGCTTTGTGCAAAAAAAAAAATTAGATCAATATATAAAAGCTATTCCAGGAAAGTAAGAGTGAAGGATGTTACATCCATACTAACTGGTAATCAAGTATAAAGGCTGCAGACAGACTTTTCAACATCCACGTAATCCCCATGAACCCCTCCTGAGGAATCCACTAAAATGAACCAAGGATCAAAATTACTGGAGTAACTGACTAGGACTGGAGGTGAGCATTAAATACACAAGTATTTTTAGTATATAGAGACCTGTGCTTAATATATGAATGTATTTTTACGTTTCTATAAATATATAATAAGTACAGGTAGATTATCAAAAGGGGGGGAGTAATGAAGAGTATTTGAAAACTAGAATAAGCTTTCTGGTTGTCCGATAAATATTAACCAGGAGTAAAACACGATGGCAAAAAATGACCCTGCCCTCCCTAATATGTGACCTTGACCATGTAGCTCAATTTCCCAACTGGTAGATGGTAGGTGGGTGGGGGAATAAAACTTTCCTTGTCTATCCTAGAGGGTATGAAAAAGTGGTTGGCAATCCATCAATATCACATTTTATTATTCTGGGACTTGGGAAAAACATCCCATTTTAGGGCTGAGGAGGCTAGAGGTGTTAGCCAAGGTGTGTGAGCGGGAGGAGGTGGAGACGCAGCAGCGACTCAAACCTTTGCTTCCCTGTGGAAGAGGTGAGCTCTGAATGCTCCTTAGGCTGGGCTGGGAAGCAGGAGGCAATCGCACTACACCAGAAATGGGGAGACACACAGTAGGGAAGTGAGCCCCCCAGGGACCACCAAGGAAGCATGCTGCTCTGGAGGGACAGGAAACAAGACAAGCTGCGGGCCAAGGAGTCGGGGAGAGCAAAGCAAAGTCAGAAAAACAGACACTCAGCTGGCAGGCTTCACACCATGGGCTAGAAAAGGAAAAATCACATAGGGAGGTAGTCATTTGTTAGGGGGCATACATAGGAGTCAAATGGTCAAGTTGCCCCCACAGGGACAGAGGAGCCAAAGCTAGCTCTGTGGGTATCTCAGAGACACCCCTCCTCCTTTCCTAACAGGAGGGGAGGGTGACTCATATAGGCACCAGCCAAGTCACATTTGCCCAGTGCACACCCAAGACATCCCGAAAAGGTTGGAAGCTGGGTTCTCACCCTCAGGGGCCTGGTGGATTCTGGGAACCTCTGGGGCTGAGCTGGTCCCTGACACTTGGTCAAATAAAGTTTGCCCGTGGTCCCATCCCCACTGCTGTGTCCCTGACTCCCTCTCCAAGGAACCCTGCTCTCCATTTGTCAATTTTAAGTGATAATTTCTATTCAATCTGATACATATTATAAGAATATAAACAAATGCCTCTCCCCCTATCGGCACCATAATCGCTTTCTTTTATAGCTATCATTTATTACAGGCGGACAGATGGCCAGTTCACAGAATTCCAAAGAGGCTGCCCACCGGCCATCCACCTGGGAGCACGGGTGCACTTACATCTCTCCAAAACAGATGGGAGCGGGAGGGGGCAGGAGGCAGATTCCTGTCAAAACTTTGGCGCTTTCCAAAATGTGTTTCTTTTGCTTCTCCCTCTCTCCCTCTGCCTTTCTTGCAGATGATACATGTATCATCTGCCCCCTTCCAAACCTCCTCATGGCCCTCCCACTTATCCGTTTCCCATCCGTGGCAACTGAACGCACCAATATGGCGGCCTCGATGGGTGAAGACTGGGCGGGCTCTTGACAGGCCACCTTCTGGGGACTTCTGGAGCCGGAGGCTCAGTATCCCAGGGATCCCTCCTGGCTGGTTATTTGGGCCTGGGGCTGTGGTGAGAGGGTGAGAAGTGGGTCTGCTTTGCAGAGGGCAGATGCTGGAGCCTGACTTTTTCACAAAACCACAGAGTAGTTTTGGCTCCTCTGTCCCTGTGGGGGCGACTTGACCTTGTGACTCCTACGTGTGCCTCCTCACAAATTACTACTGGCTTGTTATGCTGGAGCCTGACTTCCACAAAGCTACTCGTACAGAGCAGTGGTTCTCAAACCCTGACCGCACAGGAGAGCATCGGGAGAGCTTTTTAAAAAACACGAATACCAGGGCCCACCCAGAATGATTAAATCAGAAAGCCTGGTGAGGGGCCTGACAAGGTGTGCAGGTCTGGTTAAGAACCCACTGCTTCAGGCAAAGGAAAAAGAGGTAAGAAGTCAAAAGATGAAGAAGCTGTAGAGACGAGAGACTCGCGTGCCAGGCACTACAAGAGCCGCAAAGTTAGAACTCAGTGATCTCAAGTCCCCGCTCGTGGCCCAGCGGGGTGAATGCAGTAACTGATCACAGCGGGAGAGGAGGTTCAGGGCTACGAAGGCGGTATGTTCAGCTTGAGATGGGAGAGAACCCACTGGGGAGAGAACCCACCGTGGCAGCCTCGGGACATCTTCCCACCAGAAGATGACATCCTGAGTGAAGAAACCAGGAGAAATAAGAGACTATCTATATGCCCCCAGTGTAGGGAATGGTTTCCTTAGACCAAGGAGCACAAACCTTAAGGGAAATGATTGTTCTATTCACATCAGGACCTTTTGTTCACCAAAAGATACCTTTGTGAGAAAGAAAAGATGAGCCACAAACCAGAAGACCCTCGCAGTGGCTGGGAAGTTCAGTGCTGTTCTCACAACCATTTCACAGAGGAGACATTCTACTGAAGCACATGGTGTGGCTGGAGGCAGAGCTGGCTGTGACCTTGTGGTCTGACTCCAGCACCTACTCACTCACCCTGCTCTGTTCTTACTGGAATCACCATAATGACTGGAGGGTCGTTGTAAGAGGAGAACACTTTCCAATATCCACCTGCTAGATGACGAAGCTGAGGGGCAGGCTGAGTAGCTGGCTCTGCCCACACAGCTAGGCAGTGACAGAGGTGAGAACCACCACCAGATTTCAACTCCTCTGTTCATGTCCTGCTGGGTTGCCACTGCGAGGGTGCTGCGTGCGAAGGGCTTAGCCTGGTGTCTGAGAGTAAGCTCTCAGTATATGTACGATTAAACCAGCATTGATCTGTGTTGGTGTTGGTGGGCATTTGGATTATTTCTCATTTTTGCTGTAATGACCAGTGTTGCTATGAAGATTCATATCACGTGCCTCTCTGGGACAATGTGCAAGTTTCTTTACAGTACGTACCGACCGTGGGATGCTGGGTGGCAGAGCGTGTATGTGTTCGGCCTTAGTAGTCATCACCGAATGGCTTTTCCAAAGTGGGTTGCTGGGTGGGAGATACTCCTGGTAGGCTCAGGCATCTGTCAGGAAAGCTGGGAGACTCCTCCTACAAGGCCATTGCCCTGAGGGCATCTACAGCAAGAGAGGGAAGGGCATGGAACCACCCTCACCACTCCTGATCTGGGCTCTGCAGTGGGTTAGGCAGGTTGCTGCTCATTTAAAGCCTCCACTGGCTCCATGCATTCTAGCCCCTGTTTACAAGAGAAGAACCTGAGGCAGGGAGAGTCTCACACCGGGTTTGGGCAGCCAGGCCTGACTTTGGAGCCTGTGTCCTCCCTGGCACCAGGGCTCCTTCTGCAGGCTCCACAGAGTGGGTGGAGGTGGGGCTGGGGGAGTGATAAGCTGGCAGACCTGTTTCGTACACCTGCTACGTCAGTTGTTTTCCTGTCTCACGTGGTGCGTTTAGTTCTAGACAAGCCTGCCTTGGGGAGGGACGAGCAGGAGGAAGACAGACCATCTGGGTGCACGCGCCCCAGTCCAGTTAGACCTGAGGAAAACCTGATACTCTCTGCTGCCCCAGGCCCTCCAGAGAGTGCCCGGTGGGTGGGAGGTAGTGATGGGACCATTGCTCTGGGTGCCACTTGACTCACGGCTGGGAGGCAGCACTGCTCTGGGCAACACTGAGTTCTCTGAATATTTTCCTCCAATTTATTCCATCCACACTCCTAAGCCCATTTTCTTCCTCTGACCCCATCTCTCTCTCATCCCTTCCCGCCAACCTTGCACTGTCCTGTTCTGCTGTCTCAGCCCTGTCCTGAGAGATACTGAGCGTTAGTCTTCACATTGGTGCGATGAGGGGGTTCTGACACGCTATGCCCCAGCAGAGGAACTGGGGGCCGGCATCCCAGCGCCCTGGCTGCTGCTGAGCCCAGGATGAGTTAGTGACTCACTCCGGAGCTCCGGCTGCCAGATAATAACAGCGCTCTCCTCTGTGAGTAAGTGCGAGAGTGAATGGCATACAGGACGTCACCTGCTGCGCAGGGTTGGCGGAGCCTAAGTGCTCTTAACGATGCTCGATGCTCGGTGCCAGGAAGAGCCCGCATGCCACGGGGAGAAGCCTAAGGGAGACTTCTTCCAGAGTTCAAGACCAACAGGTGGAATCTCGACTGGGGAATTTCAACTCAGTAGGCAGGCAACTAGGAAGCGACTGATGCCCGGTCACACTAGTGAGCATCCCTGGCCAGGCATGTATAACATGGGTAGCTCTTAAGAAGCACTTCCTATCTGCCAGCCACTGTTCTAAGTCAAGGCTCAGCAAATTTCAGCTCATGGGAAAATGGGCCCACCTCCTGTTTTTGTAACTCAAGTTTCACTGAAACACAGTCACTCCCGTTTGTTCGAGTACTGTCTACAGCGGCTTCCCCACTACTGGGTGGATGCGAAAGAGGCTGGCTGGCTGGCAAAGCCTACTATATATATATATATGTACTGAGTGGCCAGATTATTATGACCACCCCATCAGTACTTCGTTGGACCACCTTTTGCCTTCAATACTGCGGCGATTCTTCTTGGCATTGACTCCATGAGATGTTGAAAGGTGATGCGAGGAATCTGACACCATGCCTGATGAATAGCACTGTCCAGTTCTGTGAGATTTGATGGTTGTGGAACCAGCTGCCTGATGGCTCTTTTAACTTCGTCCCACAAATGCTCAATTGGATTGAGATCTGGTGATTGTGGGGGCCACCTAAGCAAGGTAAAGTCTCCCTCATGTTCTTGAAACCACTCCTGCACAACATGAGCACCGTGGCATGGCGCATTGTCTTGTTGGAAGAAGCCATCTCCATTGGGATACGCCATCAACATGATAGGATGAACTTGATCAGCAACGATACTTAGGTATGTTGTGCTATTCAGACATTGTTCCACACGAATTAAAGGGCCCAAATCATGCCAGGAAAACATGCCCTAAACCATAACACTGCCCCCACCAGCTTGAAGGGTTGTACTCATGCATGTGGGGTGCATGCTTTCATGCTGTTTCCGCCAAATTCTCACTCTGCCATCTGCATGATGCAACTGGAAACGTGATTCATCGGACCACATGACTTTTTTCCAATGCTCGACTTGTCCAATCCTTGTGTTCCTGTGTGAATTGGAGACGTTTTATCTTGGTAACTGCAGACAGCAAAGGTGTTCAAACAGGCCTTTGGCTTCCATATCCCATACGATGCAGTGTACAGCTAATTTGCCTACAAATGTCAGGTGGTCATAATAATCTGGCCACTCATGGTCATAATAATCTGGCCACTCTGTTAAATTGCATTGTTTACCCATATCTTCAGAAAAAAATCACTTCTACTGTTGTGGTAAACAACCTGCTTCCCTATTTATAATGGTCTGGCTCTCTAGCAACTTCAACACGAAATTATAGCTAATTTGCCTACAAACATCAGGTGGTCATAATAGCCACTCTATCTATCTATATCTATATATCTATATCTATATCTAATCACCTGAGGATATTTTTCCATTGATTTTTAGAGAGAGGGAAAGACAGAGAGAAATATTGATGTGAGAGAAACATATTGTGGTTGCCTCCTGCACGCACCCTGACCAGGGCCCTGGCCCAGGAGGAGCCTACAACCGAGATACATGCTCTTGACCAGAATGGAACCTGGAACCCTTCAGTCCACAGTCCGAGGCTCTATCCACTGAGCAAAACTGGCTAGGGCAAGCCTAAAATATTTACTATGATCTGGCCATACCATTGTTCTAAGTACTTGGCACACTTAATTTAAGATAATCCTTATCCTGTCCCTACAAATATATAATGTTGCTGTGCCCATTTAATAGATGAAAAAAACTGAGGTCAGAAAGGCAAAATAACTAGCAATTCAATTCTGAACATAGGTGATACAGTGCCCAAATCTGGGATCATAACAATTCCACTGGCTGGGGATTCTCTCCCTGAGAGGGTTGCCAAACAGCAAATGAAAATACAGGACACCAGTTAAAATTGAACTTTAGATAAACAACAAATAACCTTTTTGGGATAAGTATGTCCCATGAGATTTTTAGGACATATATATATATATACTAAAAAAAATATCCCTTGTTTACCTGAAGTTCTAATGTAACTGGGCATTCTTAACTAGGCAGGAGGGCTCAGCCAGCAGGCGGTCACAGCAGGCCCTGGTAGAAGCTGGTGTCGCTGGGGCCTGTCCGGGGAAGGTCTCCTCCCACAGCCAGACCTCTTCCGGAAGCGTCAGGGACAGGTCCTCCTATGCATCTCAACCCCTTTGAAAGCTGACTGTCACAGGTTCTCGGGATGGGGTGGGGTGGGGTGGAGGGGGAGGATCTTGGGGCCCATTGCCATGTAGCTTCAGACCTCAGCAGCCAGGAGCCCAGAGGAAAGCTCTGGGGGAGCACGAAGCCCCTCTCCCCAGGCCAAAGCCAAGTACCATCTCCCTTCTCTTAGTGACCTCTGACATCCTCCTCTCCTCCTTCTCTCTTCCATCCTCCTGGTCCAAGGCCCACCAGGTCCTCTCTCCTTAAGATTGCACAAGAGTTTAAGAAAGAAGAAAAAAATATGGTAAGCCAGGGTCACAGCAACCCAGGGCCAGAGGGGGTGGGGATGGGGTAGAAAGAGAAAGAGAAAGAGAGAGGTGATAGGTGGGGGATGGGAGTCGGCCATCTAATTTTTAATAGACTGAGACATAAATGCAACATGATTCACTTTGAACAGGCCACCTGGATTAGATGGAAGTTAATTAAAACAAGCCCTCATTTCTCAGCGTTTGAAACTTCTTCAGTCTCACTTGGGGAAGAGTGCGGCAGGACTTTTTATTACTCTTAGATGGTGTTCAGAAGGCCCATAAATACATCTCCTCTTCCTGTGATCCCATTAATCTTGCCGCCTCTCCTGCTCCTCTCTGCCAACAATCAGATCCCAGTAAACAACCTCAAGTGAAATTTGCAACTGTCAGATAAACATTAAAAATGCTTCTCTTGTCCTTTCCCATTGATAGTCCCATTAATATTGTAATGGAACAAAAAGTTATGAAAATGAATGCATGCTGGTTTTGGAAATGAATGATGCCGGCCACTGCTGGGATATAGATGCACATGCATATGGATGGGTTTGGAAGATCGCGGATGCTGCCCACATCGACAGCAGGCTGCCTGGCCATGCACATCCCTGGAACCAAGGACAGCCTCACACAATGCTGGGTACACGCGTGTACACATGTGTCCGGATGGGGAGGGCTTGTAAGTGGAAAAAAGGAATTCCACCCCAGAAAGCATTGTAGACACACACTCACCACCCAGCTTTATACAGAGTAAAATATTACAAGGTTTTCTACTTTATCATTGCTTCTCTCCTACCTTATCTGCTTGCAGTCAGTGGTTGGATTCTCTCTACAGATACTCAGATACCCCAATTGATAAGGCTCTCTTGACATTTCTTCCTCATTTGTTTTCCATGCAGAGGCCTTATTAATACACATGCATGCTCTTTGTGTGTGTGTTTATCTATCTGACGAATGAGGCCTTAAAATCTGAAGGTATAATACATGGGAACTTCATAAGAAGAAACTTCTTAAGGAGTATTTGAGGTCAAAGATTCCTATTTGATGCAGGAAATAAGTACAAGTGTTATGATATTTAAATTCACTAGGCTAGCCCCTAACTGGTTTGGCTCAGTAGATAGAGCATCAGCCTGCGGACGGAAGGGTCCCAGGTTTGATTCTGGTCAAGGGCATATACCTTGGTTGCGGGCACATCCCCAATACAGAATGTGCAGGAGGCAGCTGATTGATGTTTCTCTCTCATCGATGTTTCTAAGTCTCTATCCTTCTCCCTTCCTCTCTGTAAAAAATCAATAAAATATATTTTTAATAAATAAATAAATAAATAAATAAATAAATTCCCTAGGCTAATGCTTGGCACTTAGTAGAAGCTCAAGAAAGGTGATGTCCAAGAAAGAGGAGGGAGAAAGAAAGGAAGGGAGGCAAGAATGGCCATTTTGCTTTTCTTCTGTGGGGAAGTCTGTGGCACCTGCCAATCAGAGGCAGGAGGCGGGTTTTAGCATTTTAACATCTGGGAAGGTCAACTTGAAGGCGGAGTGGAGGGGGAGCAGGACCTGGCTTGCCGTGGCAGGGGAATGAGCGCATTAAAAAGGACTCCCATTTGATTAGCTCCTCTCTGTATCTGGTTTTTGTGCCCTTTCTTCTAACATTACTTTATCATGATCTTAACTGTCCTATCAACATATTATCTGAAAAGTAGAAAAGTGTCACAGAGAACAAAGCTTCCACAGACTTCCCCCCACCCCTCTCCTGGGATGCTTGGACTCCCATACTTAGGCTTAGTAAATTTCCTTCAGGCCCACTCTGGAAAGCCCCCGTGACCTCTCAGAGTGGGTTAAGTCACCTCATAGTTTTCCTCCAGGCTATAAACTCCACCAGGGCAGAAGCTTGACTCATACACAAGCTTAATAAATATTTGCTGATGGACTGACAGTGTAGTTCTTTTTATTTTTTGACTCAAGAATATGTCTTACTGTTTTGAGAGAGAGAGAGAGAGAGAGAGACATCAATCGATTGCCTCTCATATGCACCCCCACCAGGGATTAAACCCACAACCTAATTTGTGTACTGGTGAGGAATCAAATAGGCAACCTTTTGGTGCATGGGATGACGCTCCAATTAACTGACCCACCTGGTCAGGGCAGAGAGTATCTATATATATAAAAGGCTAATATGCTAAGTGTCCGACTGTCTGACCCGTCACTATGATGCACACTGACCACCAGGGGGCAGATGCTCAACACAGAAGCTGCCATGATGCACATTGGCCATTTACAGAGAAATGGCACCGTGGACCTGGTGCCCACAAAGCAACACTCAGCTTCCCCCAAGTGGGGCACAGGCCCTGCCACCACCCCAGAGTGACACCCCACCAAATCACAGCCGATGCGGCCGAGACCCCATGGCACAAAATGTGGCCCACAGCCCAGCCCAGCCCAGAAATGGTGGCTGTGGGCACCGGATAATGACGTCACATAGCAACACTCAGCTTCCTCTCCCTAGCGACTAGCCTTCTTGAAGTTTCTTCAGCTCAGGAGCACGACTTGCTTTATAGCCAGGTACAAACATTTTACACTTTAACCAAATGTCTATGAAGCATTTTCGCGTGCCTCATCTCATTTGATCCTCACAGAAGTCCTGGAGTAAGTAGATAGGAGACTCGGTGGAATCCTATTTTCTTTTCATTAGCTGGAAAATGGAGATTTATAAAGCTAAGAAACTTAACCCTATTGAAAAGAAGTAAGAAGTGGTGGACCTTGAAAATTACTTCAGGTTTTCTCACTGCACAGAATATAGTCAAACACTGCTGCAATTAAATATTTTACCCTTTGTTCTCCCTGCGTGATCTACAATAATAATCTGCTTTGTGTTGATATTTACTGCTGTGTTGCTGACAATTACCTGAAAGAGAGGTTGGGGTGCTTCACTGGGCTGGAAAAAGTTTAGCTAAGTCAGAAAGCAGGTCTAATTAAGCAAATTTATTCTATCTCTATAAAAGGCTAAGTTGACTCACGCATGTGTGATACATATAAAGCTCTCACTGGCGCCAATCGCACATGTGTGTTTCCATCTGTCATTGTTGATCGTGAATTTGGTTGACTTCTATTATAGAGAAAGAGCGAATAGCGATATTAAAATATTTCTTCTAATTAATTTCCTTTCAATGTGCATGAATTCATGCACTGGGCCACTAGTGGTCATATAAACTCTCTAGCCTAACTTATGAGTGCCTAACTTATGTAATTTGCAATGTGGCAATAGAGAGACCACTAGCATCTTAGTCCACATACTCAATTCTGGCCACTTCCCTGATTCATATCAAGAACTAGAGGAGTTCATTTAAGCTTTCTATGCCTCAGTTTCCTTACCTGTGTCAATACAATGACCTCACATAATGTAACTGCAAATCAGACAAAACCAAGTGGGGTATCCAAAATACCCAACACTCAATCCAATATTATATCAATATACTTAACAACTGTATGCACATTAAAGAGGTAGGAATGATATAAAAGAATGCAGAATTTAATTAAGCTCTTGCCTAAAAAAAAAAAAAAAGACACACACAAAACTTGAGAGACAAAAAAAAGAAAGGAAGGTGTAATACTGGAACACCTAATTGGGAGTTGCTGGCTTCCAGGAATGCAAGTAATATGGATATATGGGTACTGGACTTCATCTCCACCTCTTTTGGAGTTGTGAAGCCATCAACCTTATAGCAACCATAAATAAGAGTTAGTATCTCCCCAAAGGGGCATGAACTGGAATCCAGGTAGAATCCTGGAGAAATCTCAGACATCAGTAACCTCCGGTAACTGCATGTCATTACCTTCCAAGGGACATACACCATTCAACTCTGGGGAAATTGGTAACTCAAAATTCTATTTTAATATTTGTTGAATTAGTGAATCTGTAAAATTTTATACCCTATACACTTGCAAAGGTTAAGGGATTTTGACCTTTGGCATAACAACTTTCTAGTCCAATTTAAAATGTATACAGTAATTAATAATTGATTTAAGACCTGAAATTTTACATTGCATGGTGTTGGAACATTTAAGAGAAACTTATACTCACTTTATTAGTTTAATTTCATAGATTTTTGAGAATTATTTAAGTAGTTGGGAACTTTTATTGTTAGGAAATGGAAGTATTTAAGGGAATAAAATATAGTACATTTACAAATGCTGTATAAAATATTCGAAAGTATTTAATGAACTGGATTTTGTAATGGGGCAAAATAGAATTCAAGCGCCCTTTAAAATGATTGTTAAAATAAGAATAACAACATTTGTAAACAGACTTATAAACAGAATAATAAGATGTATAAGTTGGTCTTAAAAGTCTATGGAGAAATCCTGTCACAAAACATGAGTGAACCTGAGGAAATAAGCCAGTCACAAAAGACAAACATTGTAGGATTCCTCTTATATAAGGTACCCAGAATAGTCAATGTCATAGAAACTGGAAGCAGAACGGTGGTTACCGGGGCTGGGAGGTGGGGAAGGAGACTTGTTTAATGGGTACAGAGTGGCAGATTTGCACAATGAAAAAGTCTGCACATCTATTTTACATCAACGTGAATCTACTTAATACAAATTAAATGTACACTTTAAAATGGTTAAGACAGTAAATTTTATGTTATGTGGGGTTTTATAATCACAATAAAAACAATGGGGGGGAAAGCCTATGGAGGAACTGGGGCTTTTGATGTATAATTTTAGTTTATTGCGCATGGGTGTTTAAAACCCTAAATAACTATTTCCTGCATACAGAAGCCACCCTCAAAGGCATAAAAACCTCACCTCATCTATAATTATATAGATTGTCATAGGGTAATCATGCATGACAAAATTACTGTAAGGACTAAGGGAGAGGTTTAAAAAAAAAAAAAAAGAGGTCCCTACCAACCAAACCAAAATAAGTCTCTCGGATGAACTTGAGTCACATGGGCACCCTGAGCCAGTCACTGATGGCAGGATGAAATATGCTGACTACCACCTGGGATTCACTCAGCTCCTTCCCCTGGAGCTGGAGTGGGAGGGGTGGTTTCCCAGAGGAAAATCAGGCGCTGTTACCAGAAGAATGGGGGGAGTTGGCAGGGAAGACAAATGCCGCTGATCCCATGCTTGCCCTTCTCTGTCACTCATTCACTCACCCCGTATAACACGGGCTCATCAGGGCCTCCCATCCCACCTCGAGCCACCTCCCTGGTGTGTTTTAGGCGATTCCTGCCTTTCTGTTCCACTGGACCCCTCTCAGACCTCACATGCATAAAAGAGAAAATGAGGAGGTGCATTACCGGGGAGGGGAGGGAACACCTATAAAACACTCCCAGGCTGGAGGCTCACAGGCTGCTAATTTACCACTTCGCCGTCAAGGCAAAAGGAACAATATTCTGGGTATATGTGATCAGGCAAGGCCAACAGCACAGATATTTCCTTACCCATAAAATTTTGTTTGTAAATGCATATTTATTGCCTATTGGAACAATTGGACAAATAAAAGATTGGTGCCCAGAGAGAGGAAGTGCTCTTTATCAGAGTGTGGAGGGAGGGAGATGTACCCAGGCAGGTCCAGCAGGGGTCAGGGGAATTATGACTGACTGGCTAACACTTGCTCTGGGCCAGGTATTGTTCTAAGTGCTTTACGTGTAGCAATCTGCTTAATCCTCACGACAGCGCTTTGAGTTTTATTATCCCGATTTTGCAGATGAGAAAGCCTCGTCTCAGAGTAGCTAAGGGACTTGCCCGGTGACCTGGCTGTAAGTGGCAGAACCACCTGGTCCCAGGACCCCACACACTCTCAACTATTGGGCTAGACAACTGTGATGCTCCTTCACTGGATGCTAAAACAAATAAAGGCTTAGAGAGACTCCGTGTCTTGACCTGGCTACACAGCTGACAAATTAAAAAGCTGAAACCAGCTCAGGTCTCCTGATGCCAGGCTCTTGGCAAGAATGGAAACCCAATGTCCTAGCCATTTTGGTTCAGTGGACAGAGCGTCGGCCCTCACACTGAAGGGTCCTGGGTTCAATTCCGGTCAAGGGCACGTGCCTGGGCTGCAGGCTGGATCCTGGCCCTGGTCGGGGCTCGTGTGGGAGGCAACCAATCAATGTGCCTCTCTCACATTGATGTTCTCTCTCTGTCTCTCCCTCTCCCTTCCCCTCTCTCTAAAAATCAATGGAAAATATCCTTGGGTGAGGATTAACAGGGATGAGGAGGGTAAAATAGACAAAGAACACCACCCTGCCACACTGAGGAGGAAATGTGAGAGCTTTGTGAGCAACTGACAACAGCACCCTGGGGGCTGAAAGGCCTTCAGCTCCTTTCTTGGTTATTATTTCTTTCTATGCAACACCTCGCCACATGTCTTAGCTTGGTGGACACCACCGAAGTCACTGAAAATTTCCTCAGTCCCCTCCTCTGCCCCATCTGCTCACACGCTCTTTGCCACGCGTTGGTGCTGGTTCTCCCAGCTGTGGAGAAGTTTCTATACAATCTATAAAAGGCTCTGACTTGGGGAAAGGTTTTAGAACACAGTCATCTTTAAGATAAGTAGGCAAACAGAAACAGACTCAGAGGTGCCGAGAACAAACTGAGGGTCACCAGCTAGGAGGGGAGTTGGGGGACTGAGCGAAAAAGATAAAGGGATTAAAAGTGCAAATTGGTAGTTACCGAATGGTCATGGGGATGCAAAGCTCAGCACAGGGAATGTAGTCAGTGATGTTATAGTAACTACGTGTGGTGCCAGGTGGGCATTCGGATGATCAGGGGATCACTTTATCCATTATGTAACTGTCTAACCACTATGTGTACACCTGAAACTACTACACAATAATATTGAATGTCAACTGTGATTGAAAAATAAAACATTTAAAAAGATAAAGTAGGCAAGAATTATGCTCCCTCTGAAACCTGCAGGGGGAGGTCCTTCCTTGCCCCTCCAGCCTCTGTAGCCCCCAGGCACTCCTGGGCCGGTGGCAGCATCGCTCCAATCTCTGCTTCCGTCTTCACAGGGCCTCCTTCTGTGTCTGTGTCCCTTCTCCTCTTTTTATGAGGACACCAGTTACATTGGACGAGGGCTCACCCTAATTCAGTATGATCTCAACTTTATTACACCCACAAGGGCATGACCTTTGGGAGAGATGTAGAAAATAATACAATCTGCGTTTTTTTAAGTCTGTACTTGGGATCAGGCACAATGACAGAGGGAAGACACTGGATCTGGGCCCCGACACACATCCTATAGAACAATAATTCCCAAATTCTGTTTTTGGGGCTGCCATGGTCCAGGTAGACTGGTCCGCTAAAGTAGCAAGGACTGTGAAACGCTAGAACCTACACTCCCGCTTCTGGCATGGATGACAACCTGGCCCTTCACAGGAAACGGTGCCTTTCCTCCCATCTCTTCTGTTAAACTCCTTTCTCAGTAACTGGAAATATGCAGAGTCGACAGATGGGCCCTGCAACTGCTTGTCAACTAAAGTAGTGAGGGCCCTGCAAAGCTGGAGACATATTTCTGCGTTACATCCTCAAGCGGGGCCTTCACAGATCTCCATGAAAACTCTAGTGACTTCTGCCACGTTCTCATTTCTGATCCTCCCAGAGGTGGAGCTGGAGAAGTTGCAGGCTCACCTTGCACAGCTTTTGGAAGTCAGGAGGTTAGATGAGGGGCATTCATGTCCTAGGGAAAGGACCGAAATCCCTACACCAGAATCTGCAGCTTCTGATAGGTAATGAGAAACCCAGGGAGCTATTGGCACCCTGGTAAGAATTACTTTACAAGCCACGAAGAGCCCATGTACATGCCTAAAGTCTGAGAGAAAAGCACACGGGACAGATACTCAGAAGACCCAGGTTTGGGAACCAGTGTTCCAGCAGTCATAGTGAGGGCTGCCCCAGGCAAGCTTGGATCCAGGTTACACTCAGCGTTGCATTTGCCCTGTGTGACGCCAGGACGTGCTGCCCACCGCACTCTCCTTGCAATTAATTATCTGTAAAGGGCTGATGGCAGCTTACGACACATTTTCTGCACTTTAACAGAGATCAAAATCTTAAGTTGAAAAAAAAAAATCTTAAGTTGAAGAAGCGTCAGCCAGCAATTAAAAGGGGTTCAGACCCACTCAGGCTTTTTCCAAGGGCTGCCATGCCAAATTACCACAACCTGAGTGGCTGGAATGTCGGAAATTGATTCTCACAGTTCTGGAATCTGAAAGTCCATAAGCAGGGTGTTGGCAGGGCCAGGCTCCCTCTGAAACCTGCAGGGGAAGGTCCCTCCTTGCCCCTCCAGCACCCTTTGGCTCGTGACAGCATCCCTCCAATCTCTGCTTCAGTCTTCACATGGCCTTCTTCCCTGTGTATCTGTGTCTATGTCCCTTCTCCTCTTTTCATAAGGACACCAGGCATGTTTGGACCAGGGCTCACCCTAATTCAGTTTATTACATCCATGAAGACCCTTTCTCCAAATGAGGTCATACTCACAGGTTCCAGGGGTTGGGACTTCAACGTAACTTTCTGGGGCACACACTTCAACCCGTAATACCAGGCCTCTCAGCCCTGGGACGTCGTGGAAGACATGCTTGTCAACTCAGGTGAAGCCATCCCGGGAGACCTCAACCTGCCAAGAACAGTGCTCCCGACACCTGCCTCCTCCATCTGCCTCTTCTCCCTTCCCTTTCCCCCACAGGAAGATCCTTCCCAATGGGCCTGTGCCAGGATGTCACAGCTCCTCCCTAGAATGGAAGTCACCGGGACCAGACAGGCAACCCCTGATCCCAAAGCCTTCTCCCTGTAACTCTACAATTAAATCGCAAGGGGAACAATGACGCATGCTCCTTGAGAACCTCACTGGCCTGGGAGTCAGGGGCCCGGTGGGAAGCCTGGATCTCGGCTCTCCAGCTGTGAAACCCTGGACAAGTGACCAAACATCTCGGAGCCTCCGCTGTCGCCTCTGTAAAAGGGGGCCTCGCTGCGTTGTTACCAGGAATTAACAGGCACCTTGAAGTTGCTTAGCTCAGAGTCTGGAATAAAGCAGGTGCATGTAGGGTGAGGCACTGGGCCCATCCCTCTGCTTCTTCAACACCAAATAAAGAGCCCAGAAACGGAAACGCCTTTGGAGGCGATGTGCCCAGTTTCACCCCCACCACCAGGGAGAAAAGGGAAGACAAATAAAACGGCCATTTTAACGTATATCCTCTGCATTAATTTTCACAGCTAACTGCTGAACTGACTAAATTCTTTTCTTTTCTTAAGGACCTTTATAAATTCCATCATTAATAAAATCAGACATTCAATTAGCAGGAAACTCTGATTGGGAGCTGATGGCTTCCGCGATACCTTTCTCTCCCCTCCCTCTCCGCAGACTGGCTGGCTTGTCCCAGGCTGGGTCCTGCCGATGCTCCGTTTCCGTCTTCCCCTTTCTTCCCCGGGCCTGTCAGGACCGACCGTAACAAAAGCCAGAGAAGAACAGGGGCTGATTCCATTAACCTCTGTCATTGCTTAAATCTCTCTCTTAATTAACATGAGTTAATATGATTAATCAAAATAATGAGACAAACCTATTAAATTGGGGGGGGGGGGTGAAATGGCAGAACTCGGCAGAAAAAGTAAAAGCAAGAGGAGGCATGAGGGGAAACGAGAGGGAGGTGGTGAGTCCAGAGGTGAGGAGGGCAGGAGCGGGCAGCCGGCCCAGTCCAGCCAGTCCAGCCCAGGGCTCAGGCAGGGGAAGGGGGCTTGGAGGAATTGCTTTGGGGCATGTTCAGTGTTTGTGCCCATCTCGGCTAATTATAACTAGTCCTCGGACTTTTCTGGGGCCCATCCAGCTCCGTAGCTTCCCCAGCTTCAGAATTTTCGGTAGCCCTTTGAGGGTGTTAGGGTTTTTTGATACCCTCAGCCTCCCCTCCCAAGCCCAGGCTCTTAGAAACAGCAGCATTTTCTTTTTCTTTTTCTTCTTAGATATATTTTTATTGCTTTCAGAGAGGAAGGGAGAGGAAGAGAGAGATAGAAACATCAATGATGAGAGAGAATCATAGATTGGCTGTCTCCTGCACACCCCACACTAAGGATGGAACCCACAACCTGGGCCTGTGCCCTGACCAGGAATTGAACTGTGACCTTCTGGTTCAGAGGTCGACACTCACCCGGCCGGGCTAGAAACGACTGCTTTTTCTGAGGCAGGGTGACTCACCCCGCAGCTCTGCCCCTCACAGGGGCTGAGACTTGGGGAGAGTCACTTCACCTCTCTGAAACCCAGCAAACACATCTACAGGAATGGGAATTACATTCCTGAGTTGGAATGGTTACTGTAAGAATTTAGAGAGAGGCTGTGTGAAAATGCCTGGGGTGGTGCCAAGTCCCAGTAAAATTTCCCTTCTTTCTTCTCTGCTATGACTATAACATGTGGAGATTCTAAAGTGCTTTTTAATTCTGAACATATTTCCATGTATATCATTCTACCAGAAACTCAGCCGATGCGCAGGACAGGTGTGCTTTTGCAGAGCCGTGAGGTTCTGGCAGCATTACTGAGCGCCTTCTGGGTGTCAGCCCCTAGGGGCCACTCAGATCCAACAAGGCAAAGTGACTCATCGAGGACGTCCAGAACCTGGTCCCTAATCCTAGGCCAGTGGGATTTCCATGGCCCCTGACTCTGAGGAACCAGGAATTCCCGCAGTGCCCTTCTTTCTCTCCTGGTCACCTCACGCCGTGACAGAGTCCACACAGGCCCGTGGCTCCTCTGCCTCCAGCTGCTGAGTTGCCCGGCAGGAAGTCCATTCAAAAGAGAACAGTGCTTACCCTGGCTGGTGTTGCTCAGTGGTCTTCAAATCCCAGTCAAGGGCACATACCTGAGTTGCAGGTTCAATCCCTGGCTCTGGTCAGGGTGTGTGGGGGAGGCTACCAATTGATGTGTCTCTCTCACATAGATGTTTCTATCTATCTCTATCTCTCTCTCTACCTTTATCTCTTTCCTCCCTTCCTTCTTCCCTCCCTTCCACTGTCTCTAAAAAATCAATGGAAAAAAATATCCTCAGGTGCAGATTAAGAGAGAGAGAGAGAGAGAGAGAGAGAGAGAGAGAGAGAGAGAGAGAAACAGTGGCTCTCCAGTGCAGGCCATCTGACATCTGACAGGTCACTTTGGCTCATCATCAGGATGTTTTCTTCCAGTGAAGCCATCGTTTTGGTGCCAAAGAGTCCTACAGACATTCTTGGCCATCCAAAGTCTGGCTATTTGAATTCAGGAACTGAATGAAATCCAAAAAAAATTTTTAAATCGGGCTAATATCCCTTGCTCTCTGAACTCTCTGTATTTGTTATCCAAAGTATAGGAGCTAATTGCTGTGGCTAGTTCAGTATCCCTTGCTACGTGCTCTCTCACCACCTGGATGTGAGCACCATGTAGCTTTGGAGCATGAGGAACACTGCACTTCATCTCAGGTTGATGAAAATAGAACAGTGACTAATTTAATATGTAAATGATACGCTCATCTAAGTAAAGGTCAAATCCTGTGCCTGGACTGTGTCCAAACATAGACGTCATAGAAACTGGGATAGGAAAGGGATGGGACAACTGAGTTAGCACAGCACACCTGGGAGAACAGGCATGATGAGGTCAAAGGCTCCTTCAAAGCAAGCGTGTGCTGGGACCAGCCTGTTTGGGCTCATAAGAGCCAATTGTTCAATTTTTCAGGTATATTGAGAGCCAATGAATAGAGCAATTATGATAGCTACTAGAGGCCCGGTGCACGAAATTCATGCACGGGGGTTGGGGGGAGGTGTTCCTAAGCCCAGCCTGCACCCTCTCAAATATGGGACCCCTCAAGGGATGTCCAACTGCCTCAGACATCCCTCTCACAATCCAGGACTGCTGGTTCCCAACCACTCGCCTGCCTGCCTGCCTGCCTGATTGATCCTAACCACTCCCCTGCTAGCCTGATAGATGCCTAACTGCTCCCCTGCCAGTCAGATTGCCCCTAACTGCCCTCCCTTGCAGGCCTGGTCACCCCTAACTGTCCTCCCCTGCAGGCCTGGTCACCCCCAACTGCCCTTCACTGCTGGCTCGGTCACCCCTAACTGCCCTCCCCTGCTGGCCTGGTCGCTCCCAACTGCCCCCCCCCTGCAGGCCTGATTGCCCACAACTGCCCTCCCCTGCTGGCCATCTTGTGTCCACATGGGGGTGGCCATCTTTGACCACATGGGGGTAGCCATCTTGTGTGTTGGAGTGATGGTCATTTTGCATATTACTCTTTTATTAGATAGGATGAGCCATGCTAAGACTATTTACACCATGGAAATTGGCACATGCTAGGAAACAGCTTCTTCTTTTCTTTTTTTTTTTCCCCTGAAGAGCCCATTTATTAACCCGTAGCTCTCTGTAACAGTCAAGGCCGCATTTGCCTTGTGAGCGGCAATTTAGTTTCTGCAAATAACATCATCTAGTCAGTCCACTTAATGTAAAATTTTCTTAGTGCTATGCCTTTTTTGCATTTAAATAGGTTTGGTTTTGTGATTCATATAAGAGATATAAAGCATAAGGAGTGTACACTTAGTTTTATGTCTATTTATATTCCACTGTTATTAAAAATAATAATTTTAAATCAAAGTTGGGTGCTAGCAAGAATGTTTTTATTTATTCAAGTCTGAGAAACACCAATCTAAGTCCATTCCAGCCGATAATCCCAGCCTGGCACATAAGACCCTCTAGGATCTGACCTCACCCTGACTTTTCCCATCTTGCTGGAGCCAAACTGGTCTCTCCCTGTCCTTTCAATACATTTCTCAGGAATGTAGCATTTAAATGAGATCATAGAAATGGAAGTACAGTAGCTACACTATACCTTTCCACACTCTATCCCAAGTAAACCCATCCTTCGAGGCTGACTCAGATTCCTCCCCCACTATGGATGTCTCTGGGGTGGGGGGTAGGGGTGGTGGGGGGAGTTGGGGGGGCGCGAGGGCAGGGCGATCCTTCTCTGCACACACCACCTGGGTTGCTTGATTTTACCAACTGACGTCACTCATCCCCTTGACTAGTGGGGAAGCAGTTGCTGGCAGGAGAGTTCTAAGGGTCCTTATAGATTGCTTTATCAATTTGCCTTTACCTCCAAATTTACTTGTATTCTCATTATCTTTTTGCCTTCTGTGCATGAGAAAGAAGTTTGCTTATTTCTTTACAAGCCAGTTCTTCCACCAATGGTCTTAACCACAATCATTCCTATTTCTCCTGGGAATTTAATCCATCAACTCTCTCCTTTCTCTGTCTTATGTCTTTAATTTCTTCTCTTCTCTGAACTTTCTCTCTTAACCTTATGTATCCTCCATCCCTTCAATAAAATAAAATCCACTGATAAGCACCAATGGTGTTTTCACCTCTCTGAAACATCTGACATGTAACAGAAACCTAACTCATTAAGTGTATTATCTCACATGAATGAGAAGCCTGGATGTCGGGCCATCCCAGGCACCATGACAGTCAGAATTCTGCTCTCTATATCCAGACTGGCTTCTCTCATGGTGACTTGTTTGCCAGTAACCCACATTTTCCTCAGTCTTATAGGGCCATAAAGTCAAGTGCCCTGGACAATAAATAATTCTTGCCAGGAGAATGCCCTGAACAGATGGACTAAAGCGTATATTCTGGCGCCAATCAATGACAAAGAGGCATGAGATTACCATGGTTGGTTTAGATTAATCAGTGCCCATTCTGGGGATTCTGAGTTCAAGGTGTGGTGGAAACCTTAACGAACTTGGGGATTCTGTTAGGGAGCAAGAAGTGGGGCAACAGAAGCTTGAAAGAAAGCCAATAGTCCCAGTGTTCCACTTTTCCTATTCTCAGCTACTACCATCTCCCCTTTTCTTAACCCATCCCCAGACTCATAACCTTCTAACCTTCAGATGATCAGTCCTTCCTCTCCAACATGTTCCCCATCATTCAACAACATTTATTCCACAAACATTTTTTTGAGCACTTACCGTATACTAATTTAATATATCCAGCACATAATATGCTGCAAAGTATTCCTGAATATAGTTTAGCCTCATTTTTCACCTCCACAATTACAGTAACTTCCCAACTAGTCCCTCTGCCTCCAATACCACCCCCTTAGCAATCTGTCTTCCTTGCTCACAGGTGTGATCTTACTAAATGTTAGTCTGATTATCATCACTCCTGCTTTTATTTCTCCTGCAAGAAAAGGCTCCAAATCCTTAGCGTGGCATTTGAGACTTTGTCAACCAGGTCCCACCAACCTCTTCGAGTCTAGCCCATCCCTTCTCCACTTATATTTTAAGTTGTAGGCATACTTCCCAACCACATCATGAACTTTCTTAATTTGAAGTTTTCTTCTTCTTCTTCTTCTTCTTCTAATTATTATTATTATTATTATTATTAAAACGCCCTCTTCTGATTTTTCTGCTAGGAAAAAACCCTACTCATTTTTCAAGATCCAGTCTCCATGTCCCCTCCCCAGTGAAGTCTTCTCCAAGGCCAAGTCAAGCAAACCTCTGTGGTCCCAGAGCGCTCTGTCCATATTAATAATAAACCCTTCTCAGAGTGTATTGTAGTTAGGTTTATGCTTGTGAAGTCTTGCAGGAGAAGGACTGGATCTCAATCATCATTCTGTACTAAGCACAAACACTTGGCAATGCAAGCTCAATCTCTGTTTGGAGAATTAGACTGAACTAATTATTTCAACCATCTCATTTTACAAATGGGAAAATTGAGGGCTAGTGAAGAAGTGACTTGCAACGGTCATTCTGTGTATTTGATCAGCATTCTTTTTTAATTTTTTATTTTTTTAATTTAATAAATATTGCCTGTTTTTAATATATTTTATTTATTTTTTACAGAGAAGAAGGGAGAGGGATAGAGAGTTAGAAACATCGGTGAGAGAGATCGATCAGTTGCCTCCTGCACGCCCCCCAGTGGGGATGTGCCCGCAACCAAGATACATGCCCTTGACCGGAATCGAACCTGGGACCCTTCAGTCCGCAGGCCGATGCTCTATCCACTGAGCCAAAACGGTTCGGCATGATCAGCATTCTTTTGCTGCAAGTAGAAAAAAAATGGCTTAAACAAAAAAGGAAAATTATATGGCTCACTGAATTGAAAACTCTCTCTTCAAGCACAACAAGTATCATCCAGGCCTGACTTCAGCCCTGCTTCCTTCTCTGTTGGCTTCATCCCCTGGGTTTCTGGCAGAACAAAACAGACAACAGCTCCAGCCTAAACTACTCCACACTTAGGTTCCCATCAGTGGAAAAGAGAATGCCTTTGGTGGTCATGTAAGTAAAACTTCCGACATTTGTTTGAGTCACACGCAATACCATAACTGGAGTTCTATGCCACATGTCCACCCACAGAGCTGTGGGTAGAGTCAGCTCCACCAAAGCATGTGGACTGAGAATGGGAGAGGAGTAATTCCCTCTCCAGTAACATCGTCCAATAGAACTTTCATGGGTGATGAAAATACTCGTACCTGTGTTGCCCAGTATGGCAACCATTAGCCACATATGGCTATGGACCACTTTAAATGTGGTTAGTGTGATTAAAGAACTGAATGTTTAACTTTAATTAATTTAGATTTAAGTTTATACTATAACATAGCTAGTGGCCACTGTATTGGACATTACAATTAAAGGAGAGAGAAGGTCTAGAATTCTACACATATGACTGTTGAGTCACAAAGAATATGTATACCCAGGTCACTCTAAGTGTGAAGTTCTCAAAAGCCCTCCAAGATGGACTGCATCTGCATGGCCTAGAAGTGTGTGTGTTTTAAAATCCAGATTTCCAAGTTTATGCCAGTCACTCATATTCTGATTATTGTGGATTCAGTGCTATTTGGGATGGGAGCTTATTGAAGAACATAGAGGGCAGTGGGTGGTATCTTTGTGACCATATCATTATTTCTAGTCTTAGAGATCCCAAAGCTAGAAATTACAGAAGTCTTCCTTTCTTCCTTCCTTCCTACTTCCTTTCTTCCCTTCCTTCCTCCCTTCCTCCCTCTCTTCCTTCAATCCTTCCTTCCTTCCTTCCTTCCTCCCTCTTTCCTTCCTTCATTACCTCCATTAGTCATATTCTGAGCATCTCCTAGATATAATTTGCTATGCTAGATACCTTACATCATTGATTCATTGATTCATACATTCATTAAATATCTTCTATGTGCCAAGTACTCCACTCAATAATTTAAAAGTTGAACAAGAAAGACAGGGTCCCTTTGTCATGTGGAAAGTAAAAAACATTGATGAACTATTGAACAGTATGGTGGGCATTTAGAAAAGGGGAATACAAAGCAGGGGCTCCAATACGTCTAGAGGAGGCCTCGCTGACATTAAGCTGAATGAGGAAGAGCAAGGGGTCTGTGGTGAATTATCTGAAATCACTGACCAGGCAAAGAAGGAGAACAGGAACTCTCCACACCCATTCTGGCTTTGTTTTCTGATGAGAGGGAAGGAAACTCTTTCAGAAGAATAAAGACGGAGGACTAACACTATCTTACCTTAAGACTCATCATAAAGCTATGTTAATTAAGACAGTGTGGTACTGGCATCAATACAGACAAACAGATCAATGAAACAGAAGAGAGAATCCATAAATAGATCCACACACATGAGCAGCTGAATTTTTTAAAAAGGTATAAATGCAATTCAGTGGAGAGAATATAGTCTTTGCAACAAATGGTGCTGGAACAATCGAATATTGAGCTAAAAAAAAAAAAAAAAAAAAACTTCAATCCATACCTCACATCATATTTTAAAAATTAACTCAAAATAGATCATAGCCCTAAATGTAAAACCTATCTATAAAATTCCTAAAAGAAAATAGGTGAAAAACCTCTGTGATCCTGGGTTGGCAAAGAATTTTTGGATAAGACACCAAAAGCATGATGTATTTTTTTTTTTTTTAAAAAGAACTTTGACTTTTTCAAAATAAAAAACTTCTGGTCTTTGAAAGACACCGTGAAGCAAATGAAAAGGCAAGCCACAGATGCGAAGAAAAGATTCGTAATCATATATCTAATCAAGAACATGCATCCAGAATAAAGACTTTTCAAAACTCCATAATTAAAAACAAAGACCTCAATAAAAAAAAATGAGCAAAAGACTTGAACAGACACTTTAGCAAAGAAGATATAGGGATGGCAAATAAGCACATGAAAAGATGTTCACCTCCCTATAGTTGAAAAACAAACTATCATTAGTCACTAATGACAATTAATGAAGCCTAAACTATCACTAGCCATTAGGAAAATGCCAAGCCTAAGCCAACATCAGTTATTAAGATAACGCAAGGTAAAACCGTATACCTTTTAGAATATCTAAATCTAAAGGAATGATTATATCAAATGTTGGCAAAAAATGTGGAGCAAATGTAATTCTCAACCAGTTCGGCTGTTCATTTCTAAAATAAAAACCTAACAAACAAAGAAACCATATACCCAACATATGACCCAGCCATTCCATTCTTAAATACTTATACAAGAGAAATGAAAACACATGTTTACATAAAGACTTGTACATGAATGACCACAGAAACGTTATTTACAATAACCCAAAACTGGAAACAACCCAAATGTCAACAGGTGAACGGGTAAAGAAATTCTGGTATGTCCATGCAATAGACAACTATGCAGCAATGAAAAGGAATGAAATTTTTATACAAACTAGAATGGATCAAAAGACAATTATGGTGAGTAAAAAAAAAGACAAAAAATGTATACTGTACAATTCAAATTATACAGAATTCTAGAAAATGCAAATTAACTTATAGTGACAAAAAGCAGGTCGGTGGTTGCCTGGGGATGGGGTAAGGAGAAGAGGGGTGGGAAGGAGTGATTACCAGAGGCACAAGGAAACCTTGGTGAAGGGACAATGAATATGTTCATTATCTTGATCATGGGTGTATATGTTGAAACATCAAATTGTACATGTATAAATATGTTCTATTTTTGTATGTCAAGTATGCCTCGATAAAATTATTTTTAAAAGAAAGAATCCGGGCCCTAGCCAGTTTGGCTCACTGGATAGAGCGTCGACCTGGGGACTGAAGGGTCCCAGGTTTGATTCTGGTCAAGGGCATGTACCTTGGTTGCAGGCACATCCCCAGTGGGGAGTGTGCAGGAGGCAGCTGATCGATGCTTCTCTCTCATTGATGTTTCTAACTCTCTATACCTCTCCCTTCCTCTCTGTGAAAAATCAATAAAATATATATTTAAAAAAAAATAAAAAGAAAGAATCCGGGGCGGGGGGGGGGGGGCCTTTCTTCCCTGTGTTCTCTCTGTCACTCTATCCATCCATCACAGAGCTGACTGCCACTGAAAGGGGGGGGCCATGTTTTCTGCCCCCACAAGCCAGTCACTTTTCATTAAAGAACAGTCTTTTTTTTTTTTTAATATATTTTATTGATTTTTTACAGAGAGGAAGGGAGAGAGATAGAGAGTTAGAAACATCGATGAGAGAGAAACATCGATCAGCCGCCTCCTGCACACCCCCCACTGGGGATGTGCCCGCAAACAAGGTACATGCCCTTGACCGGAATCGAACCCGGGACCCCTCAGTCCGAAGGCCGACGCTCTATCCACTGAGCCAAACCGGCCACGGCTAAAGAACAGTCTTGTGGAGGGTAAGCCTGGATGTTGTGAGCAAACACAGGCAAAGGATTCTTCATCAAAGTCAGGGCAATCCTTAGCAAAGCCACTGTTCAAACGTGCCCAAAGAAACAGGAAAGAACCACAAATTATAATGTAGAGAGCAAGTCCTGGGTATAAATTCTGAATCCATGATCTAGCAGCTAATTTCTAACCTCTCTAAACCTCTGCATCTTTACCTTAAAAATGGGGCGATAACATCACACAAAGGCTGTGGGGAAGACTAGATAAGGTTCTATTTGCAAAGAGACCTACATCAGGGCTGGCGCAGTTAACGCTTCCTCCATCCAGGGAGGCAGCATCTAGAGAGGAGAAGGGGCTGAAGTTTGAACCTGGAAATGTGGGCTCTAGCCCTGAGTCTGCCCTTGACATGACCTTGCTGCTGGTCCGTGAAGCCCTTCTGCACTGGGGCTGGAGAGGGGAGAACAACGGACGGAACATAGTCCTGCACTCCACTAGGCTCTCTAAGCCCTGGCTGAGGGTTCAGTTAGATTAGGAGCCAGCAAACTGCCACCCACAGGGAACTCTAGTTTACTGCCTGTTTTTATACAGCCCGTGAGCTAAAAATGGTTTTTACATTTTTAAATGGTTTTTAAAAATTCCAAAAAAAGAATAATATATTGTAAGGTGTGAGAGTTATATGAAATTCAAATTTCATTGTTCCTTAATAAGTTTTATTTTAATACAGACACACCTGTTCTTTTATATGTCTGTGGTATCCTTGTGATAAAAAGTCAGAACAGAGTAGTTGCAAATGTGACCATACAGGCTGCCAAGCCTAATCTTTCTTCTTCTTTTTTTAAAAAAGAAGTGTTTTTATTGATTTCAGAGAGAGGAAGGGAGAGGGAGACAGACAGACAGAAATATCAATGATGAGCATCATTGATCGGCTGCCTCCTGCACGCCCCCTACTGGGGATGGAGCCTGAGACCCTGAGCATGTGCCCTGACCCGGAAGTGAACAGCGACCTCCTAATTCATGGACTGATGTTCAACCACTGAGCCACACTGGCTGGGCAAAGCCTAAATGTTTCACCACCTGGCCCTTTAACAGAAAAAGTTTGTGGACTCCTGAGTTAGGTCATCAGAAGCAACAAGCTTATCTTGCTATTTGCTCAGCTCCCCATAGAAAAGTATTGGGTGTACTAAGACTTAATACAATGTCCTTAACTTTGATAGGGTTCATAAGAAACATCCATTTCAATGGAATTTCTGTGTCTTCTGCAATAAATGCTTTCTAGAATTTTATGCCAGAAAAGAAGCTTGTCTTCAATTGACCTCGCATACGTCATTTTATTACCCAGTGTAGCTGGCATATGGTAAGTGGTGCAGAATAATTTTAGATTATTTTAAATTATATTAACAGATGATTCTTTTTAAAAATATATATTTTTGTTGATTTTAGAGATGAAGATAGAGGGAGAGAGAGATAGAAACATCAATGATGAGAGAGAATCATTGATTGGCTGCCTCCTGCATGCCCCTACTGGGGATGGAGCCCACAACCCGGGCATGTGCCCTGACCGGGAATTGAACTCTGACCTCCTGGTTCAACCACTGAGCCACACCGCTGGGCATGATGTATCTCTTAATATCCTCGCCCTCTCCAGGAGCTTCCCAGACCTTCTAGCTGCTTCCCCAGACCTGGCACTGCTTCCCTCTCTTCACGTCTACCTGCTCCAGTCCTGCTCCCTGTGGCTGCCGGTTAACTTTCTAAAACAGCAGCCAGCAGGGAAAGGTCAAAAACTAAGGTGGGCCAAGCCTGCCCATCACCTGTTTCTATATTTTTAAATGATTACATAAGTACTTACACGGTCTCCTCCATTTTTCTCTTCGCCCCAAATGCTTATTCTCTGGCCCTTTCCCGAAAAAGTTTGCCAACCTCTGTCACAAATGAGAACTGGTTGCTGCCCCGCTTTCCTCACCTGCACCAAACCTCAGTGCCACCCTAGGGGCACTGGGAGAAATGCAGATTGTGGGGCCCCAGGAACTAAGGATCCTGGTGCAGCCTGGAATCTGTATCCTAACAACCACTCGTCGCACACACCCAGCGGTCCTCACACAGATGGCCCACAGCCACGCCTGTGGAATCTATTCTAACTGGAGAGACGACCTGAAGCTCCTGAGATACCCAGACAGCTCGTGCCTTTACCACAGTCTTGTCTGCCCGGAAAGCCTGGGAAATGCCTTTCTCTTTCGAGGCTCAATACAAAGGCCACATCTTATTCGCAGGCCCCCACCGCTACCTCAGACCAGCCCGTTGCCCCTCCCCTGTCCGCTCCACAGAGCACCTGTCCTCCTATAACCCTGATGACGCGCTGATGTAGCTTTCCCAGGAGCCACACGTGAGCTCCCCATTGTGTCCCCAGCCCTCGCAGAGAAGGCACTTGATTAACATTCAATGACTCGGGGAATGAACAGATGGACTTGCTCCAAAATGCCGCATAATGCAGCACAGAGTCAGAGCTGGAGTCCCCACACCAGACCCCCGTGGGTGACCCCCATGCCCAGCCATCAGCTGCCGGAGCAGAGGGTTCTGAGAAGGGCTGGCCTGGGTGTGAATCCAGCGCTGTACCTGCTAGCTCGGTGACCTTGGCGACTTGGACCAGCTCTCGGAGCCTCATTACATCATCTCTAAAATGAGAAAGATGATACGAACAGCACTTACCTCATCGAGTTGCTCTGAGGCTGAAGTGAAACAATCCACGGAACGCTCGTCAGCACATAGGAAGCATTCGATCCCGGTTAATTATAGTTGTGATTCCGTCATCTTCCTTGGTCCACACCAGGTATTTCCCCAGGGAGCCTGGGAGGAAGCCTCGGCCTTTCTCTGTGAAGGGGACAGTGGGGACTGTTCAGATTTGAGTCTCGGTCGGCCAGTGCCATCCCTCGTGTCTGTGTCTTTAAGATCTTATGGGAAATCACCAACCAGGCTAAAGCCCTGTCAAGTGACCCGGTGCCCTAGGAATACGCAGACCCTGGAGCTGCTAAAGCACATGAAGCCCAGCTCCCAGCCAAACTCAAGAAATCCACCCACAGAGACCCTGCTCCCTGGAGGTTTGAGGCAGAGTCGTTTCAGGAAACAGGACACTCAGCACCAAGGGCTGGGACACTCGGAGGCTGCCGGCCGCATCCCCGCCCGGCGCAGCTACACTGCAAGTTTGTCGAGTCCTCATCACACACAGGCAGATGCCACCAGCCCCGGGAGAGGGAACGAAGCAGGAGCCTCAGTCGCCCACAGCGTGGACCTGCCATGCGATGTGGCGGATCCAGGACGGGGCTTCCTGCAGCAGGGTAGCCTCTGGGGATGAGGAGCCCGGATTACAGGCCTGCCTGCCGCCCCCGAGGTGACAGGACACTGTCAGAGAGCTCACAGGCTACAGAACCAGGAAGGCTTGAGTAATGTTTGGTAGCCTAATACACTCTTTTAAAATCATTCTTCAGTCACACAAACCAGAAGCCTAGGAGTTGACCTTGACACCTCTCTCTCCCTCAATCCCCCGCACCTAGCCCTCCATTGTGGAATGACACCATTTTATCTCCCAATGATCTCGGCCACCAACCATCCCCATTCCCAATCTCACTTATTCTGTTTGATTTCTTTTTCCATTGCACATAATGCTTCCCATCACACCAGCTTATTTATTTATTATGTTCTGTCTCCCCCCCGCCCCCACCCACGAAAATATCAGCTCTATGAGGATAGGGTTCTTTGCCTGTTTTGCTCACAGAGTAGGTGCTCAGAAATACTCATGGACGAATTCTTCGTGTCTACCATCTCCGATCTAAATGACTACACTAGCTTCCTGCCTGGCCCTCTGATGCCCACTCTGGTCCATTTCCAATCCATTCCCCCATGTGGTATCTTCTCAAAATCCAAGCTGATCATATGTCCGTCTGCTCTCTGCTGCTCACACCTGCTCTCACACCTGCACTCACAGACTCCAGACACAGCAATGGCTCCCCGCAGCTCTTGGGATGACGTCCAAAGCCCCAACTCAGCTCACAAGGTCCTGTGTGGCCTGCTCTGGCCTCCTCTGGCCTCTGTGCTCCCCACCCTCCTCATTCTCCTTTCTCTGGTCCCATTGGCCTCTCTTCAGCTACCAAATGCCTGTTTGCCACATCATTCCCTCCACAGGGCATGAATCCAAGAAGATTCCCATGCTTGGAATACTTTCTCCCTTCCTACTCATCCTTTAGATCCCTGCTCTGAGCAGTCTTCTCTGACATGGCTCACACCCTCACTAGGTCAGACCCTCATGGCAGGATCTCATACACCACCCGGGACTTCCCCTCCACAGTGCTGTCAGGAATGCATTTTTATACCCGTCTGTGGGTTGTTTGTTAACATCTTTCTTCTTGACTGTCAACTCCAGGAGGGCAGGGCTGTCTTTCTTGCTCACTATTTTATTATAGGTGGGCAGGTCTGTAATGCCTAACAGAATGCCAGACACCTCGTAGGCACTCAATAAACCTTTGTTGGGTGAATGAATGAAACCAAGGCCCAAAGGCCAGAAGTGACTTACTCACAGTGGAGCAGCCTGGAGTTGGCTGCACTGGGCTGAGGACACAGAATTCAGGACTCTTCCCCGAACTCATTCACATGTCTTTGGCAGGGCAGTGATGATGGCCCCCCAGCCAGCGGAGAACACAGCTGGTCAGCACAACCAGACAGGGGGATGGACCCAGGCCTGTGGAGGTCCTTTCTGGAACAACGGCTCCAGGCAGTCAAGACAGAAGGTCTCTATGTTGGGGACTATTACACACTAAATTCCCCTCATGGAGACTGCAATTCACATGTACAGACTGAAGGTTCTCAAAGTCCCAGGTCGGAAAGAAACGGTGAACACCATGCAGAGGATTTTCCTTCCCCAGAAGAAAACATTTCTGCACAAGGCCAGTCCACAGGTCAGCTCCGAGCACAACCAAGTGGACACTCAATCTTTCAAAGAACACGTATCAAAGGCCTACTCAGTTTCAGGTATGCGCCGGGTGCTGGGGCAACCACAGAAGGAAAGACAGCAAGGCCCTATCCTCAGGCAGCGTACGTTCTAGGAGGGGAAAAGCCAAACTCAAAACCAACTAAAGGATGGAATGACCAACCGGCCGTGAATTGAAATCACATAAGTTCAATGAAAGGAACGCCAGCCATGATTGGCTGCTGGGCTAAGCTCTGAGGGGGTGACCACACAGCTGATAGCGTGAGGCACTGAGGCCAGCCTGACGAACGGCCAGGGCCAGCATGCCAGGCTCCCGGTAATCCTGTCCCTTAGCTGTGAATTCTCTAGAGACAAATTCTACTTCCACACACCTCTCAGTAACACCCAAGTAGGAAACCACAGGTCCTCTAGGTTGTGACTTAGGCAGAGCTGACACGGGGGCTCGGTGTTGCCAAATTCCCAGCACACTGGTGCTGAATGGAAAAGCACACAGAAAGGAATGTCCCCCTTCCAGGGTATAATCACGAAAACCGAGCCAGATTAATGTATAATATCTCACTGAATGTGCTAAAAATGGTTCTGGAGCGCAAAGGAATTGCTTAAATGGAAAATAATTGTTGAGGAGCCATTACTGTTAATTCAAGATGTGGCCGATGACATTGAGGTGTTCCATTTAATGTGCGGCCATAACTATCCTCTTTTAGAGACTATAAAGCTAAGCGTTCATCTGATGACCTGGATGCCCATACCTCGTTTTCTCATAATACCTTATGGCCATCCACCTGGAATTCTCCAACCTTGGGGGTTTCCAAGAACTATAGCCCTCATAGCTGAGGAGGTATGTGCCGTCAACATTCGGGTCCTAGATGTGTCGGAGGCTATCAAAACGTTAGGTTTCTCCAATGGTTTGGCCGAGTGAGCTGTGCCAACGGAGGAGATGCTTGTCACTTGCTCTCCCCCTATTCTTTTCTTCCTCCTCCTCTCCTCCTCCTCCTCCTCTAACAGCTTGCCCTGGCTGACTCTCACAGTGGAGTGGAGAGCATTTCCCAACATGAGAACATTCCTGGGTGCTGTAGGGAATGAGCAGCAGAAAAATGAGGTTTGCCTGACCTCTTGTGGTGCCTGGCTCTCAAAGCCTGCTCTTGGCTGTGCAGACTGGACAGGCGGAAGACTGGGTTTGGTCCCCTGTGAATGTGGGTGGCTGTAGTGGATTGAATGGTGGATCCCCAGAAAACATGTTCTCCCAGTGTGACCCCGTTTGGAAAGGGTCTTTGCAGAAGGATTAAATGATGTCTTTTAAGATGAAACCACTTTAGATGACCTGAGTGGGCCCTACATTGAGTGATAAGAAGACGCAGACCCAGACTAGGCCATGAGAAGATGGACGCAGAAACGAGTCACATGACCACAAGCCAGGGCATGCGGAGGATTGCCGCAGTCATCAGAAGCTGGGAGCGAGTCATGGGAGGGATCTGCCCTCAGAACCTCCAAAAAGAACTAACCTTGCCGACGACACCTTCATCTGGGACTTCTGGCTTCTGGAATGGTAGGAAAATAAATTTCTGTTGTTCGAAGCCACCAAGTTTGGGGTTATTTGCTAAGGCAGCTCTGGGCAACGAATACGGTGTCTTTTATAGCCGAGGTGGGGTTGTGGGGTAGAAGGGCTCAAAGCCAGTGGTTTCCAAATGCTTGTCTATGGAGGGAGTGAATCCGATTAGCCCGGGCCCTTGTTAGAACCAAGTCCCGATTGTGGGTTTGAGTCCCTGCGCTGTGCAGGGGGATATGGAATCTGTACCTTTAATACGCTGTCCCTATCAATTCTCCTGAACACCAGTCCTGGGAGCCGCTGCTCTGAACACCTCAGGAGTAGCTGCTGTGGTCGTGGTAGTGCTATTCACTGAATGATTTCTTCCTCTTCACCTTCCAAGCACACTTCCTGCCCTGCAACCAGTGGTCAGGTAAAGTCAAGACACTAGTTTGGGTCAAAGGAACTGTGAGTGAAAGTGCGGTGTGTGTCGCTCCTGGGCTGAACCTTAACTGCCAGCGTGAGACCCTCCGAGCTCTTTTCCTGCAACGTGTGGGATGGTGGCAGCCCCATCAGCCGGGTTCCCTGAGTGGCTGAGCAGAGCTCCTTGCCCCCCTCGAAGGCCCATGTGGCCCTGGGGTTTGAAAGCCTCTGAAATGTCCGGTTGTTTGTTACTGCAGCACAACCTAGCCTATCCTCACTGACTGGAAAGTTTTATTTCAACTTCAAGTCACCCTCTCTAAGGCACAACTTGGATATGGAAACATTTCTGCACTTTGGGGACAATTTGTTAACCATGGCTTCAGCTCATCATTGCAGCCACTGCTCATGTTAGGGGAGGGACTGAACTGAACTCAGTATTAACTCCCAAACAAACTCCAAAACTTTTTTTTCTTGCTATCTTCTTAATTCACTAAAACTGGTGATTTTCTAGCCAGTGTCAAACTTTAGTGTGCATACAAATCACCCCGGATCTTGTTAACACACGCAGTATTAGAACTCAGTAGTCTAGAATGAGTTACATTCTGTATTTCTGACAAACTCTTGGGTGATGCCAGTTCTGCTGGCCTGTAGACCACACTTCGAGTAGCAAGGTTTTAAACAATGCTTTTCTACAAAATTACTTCTAAACCAACAGTTAAATTAACTTCATAACCTCCATAATGACACTAGTGCATATCTGTAAAGCCATCTGTAGTTTCACATGCGTCCAATTTCAGCCTCATAATGGTCCTGTCTGTGAGGGAGACCAAGCAGGTATTCTCAGACCCACTTTGCAGGCGAGAAAAATAAAAGCTGGGAGAGGTTAAGAGACTTTCTCAGGGTCATATAGCTTAGAAACGCCAAAAGTCTGGCTGAGGGCACAAATCCCATTATACTGATGCTCTACCAGTGCCCAAGTAATAGCTCTCAAGACTTCATCAGTGTTTAAACACTTGGCAGGATTGTAAACTGAGAGAGAGAGAGAGAGAGAGAGAGAGAGAGAGAGAGAGATTGATTGATTCAGATTTCAATTCTTTGGTGGCCTCAACCTAGCCTCTGAATTACAGTCTACACTGGCTTTGGAATGTCCTTTTTCATGGGGGAAAACACTGCCCTCTGGTGGGCTTCCAGAGCATTACTTTTTAGGACAATCTGAGTTCCATTCTTGCAACTCTGGGCTTCCTAGCTCCAGTTCTTTGAGTCAACACAAGGGCTAGGCCCTGTGTACCGGGTCCAGACGTGGCATAAGCCATGGTCCTTACCTTCTAGGAGCTCTGGAGGCAGGCGCAGAGACAAGACTTTTCGCATGACACAATCTGTTCTAAAGCAGAGTTTGTGACCGCTTTGGTCCTCAGCTCCCTCGTCTATAAAAAGAGGATACAATAGGCTTGCCAAGATAGGTCACTGGATAAAGATGAGAGATTTGCCCTAAAAATCAACAGGCCTTGGAAATTGTGGTGTTACAGGGAAGGAGAAGGTCACGATGCCAAGACGACACCATGATGTTGAGCCTCATTGGCAGCGAGAACAATCACGCCTCCGGGAGCGATAAGGTGAACAGTTAATCTGGGGGAAACGATGACAAGTTTCAATTTACCTGTGAGTCTGAAATGACACCAGGACACGGTGTGGCAATATCCAAAGCACTTGAAAGGAGACAAGGGATGAAAATGCAGCTTTAGGAAGGAGAAGGCAGCGGCCAGGGCCACAAGTCTGGAGTCTAACGGCCTGGGTTTAAGTCTTAACTCCACTACTTGCCAGCGGTGATCTCAGCAAGTGTTTAACTTCCCAGTGTCTCCAGCTGGGCACCTAGGACATGAAACAATAGTTGCCATGAGAATGAAATAAGTTAGTGCAGGTAGTGGGTTATACTATCTCTTGAGTGCCTCCTGTTCACTGGAATATAACCTCCATGAGAGCAAGAGTTTTTGTTTATTTCTAAGTCTCCTAGTGCAGAATGTGCACTCAATCAATAGTCACTGGATAAAGGAGTGAGTGAATGAATGAATGAATGAATGAATAATGGAATTGCCACAGGATCGATGGACTGAGACGCTGTTTGAGGGACAGGCTGAAAGAGAAACTGGACGTCTGAGCTCAGATATTGCCCAGAATTGGGAGCTGAGGGTCACTATCTAACACTGTTCTTTTTAGAAGCGTGAACTGGAGGGTCTCCCATGGGAAGGGCTAGGTCAGTGATGGCGAACCTATGACACGCGTGTCAGAGGTGACACGCAAACTCATTCTTTTGGTTGATTTTTCTTTGTTAGATGGCATTTAAATATATAAAATAAATATCAAAAATATGAGTCTTTGTTTTACTATGGTTGCAAATATCAAAAAATTTCTATATGTGACATGGCACCAGAGTTAAGTTAGGGTTTTTCAAAATGCTGACACGCCAAGCTCAAAAGGTTCACCATCACTGGGCTAGGTTCTCAACTGGAGCAATGTCTAGAGATCTCTGGTTTCTGCAGTTGGTGGGAGGGGAGAAAATGCTCCCTGCATCCAGCCAGGGAATCCACTAACCAGCCCACAATGCCTGGGACAACCCCACAACAGAGTTATCTATTCCCCAATGTCAACAGGCCCAGGGCTGCGAAACCCGACAGTAGAGGGGAGAGTCCAAAAGATGGCCCTGAACCCAGCTAGTGTGCTTCTCTCTAGCTCTGTGACCTTCTCAGTCAAATCCTTGCTCTTTCTGAGTTTGCTTCCTAATCTGCAAAATGGGAACCATAGTAATACCAACTGAGGTTGTGGTGAGGAGAACAGTCCTGTGTTCCCAGCCCCTGGCACATGGTGGGCCCACGTTAAACCCCAGCATTCCTATTAGTTACTACTCTCGTGCAAGGGGATGCATAACACAGACAACGCCTCGGCTCCTGGGGAATCACTAAGGCTGAATCCCGCTCCCACAGCTTGAAGAGGTCAATTCACGCCCGCTTAGCTCCCCGCATCCTACACACAAAAGCCATCACACTAATATTGGTCTGGCTCCTCCTTTCATGTTGCTGAGGGCACCGAAGGGGGTGCACGGCCAGGAATGGCTTCAGACTTGCCACCAAAGTGAAAGTGGGCGGAGGCTCCTCTACTTTTACACATCTTAGAATCAGCTCATAACCTTGACCCAGGCCTGACCCAGGCAAACGTTAGCCAGACCGACCGCCATCTCGATGATCTGGCCAGTGCAGCAGTTCTGGCAGGTAACCTGAGTATGAGAGAAGTTGCCAAACGCCACCAGAAGCTTACAAAAGACCTACCTTCCCGGCAAAGAAAATAAAAAAGAAATCTGGGTAAACTCTCCTGGAGGCCATGTTTACTTACTAGTAGACATTGCTGTCAGTGAGTGTGCAGATGGTGGGCGAGCACGTTACATACACTGAGGTTCCCACGTCTCTGAATGCACCCACATGCCCCTCATAACACTCAGGGTGCCGCTCCTGCCTGGCCTTTCCCTGGCTTGCTCCGGCTGTGGCTTACAGGTGACTCTGGACAGAGCAATGGCACCTTTATTTCTTGAAGACAGAGACTCAAGCATCAGTTCTGTCCTCTGTCTTGGAGGTCTCATGGAGGATGGATGGGGCCCAGGGGCAGGAAAGATGGAAGAGAGAAAATGGGGAAGAAATAGATTTCTGAGCAAGGACAGAGCTCCTTAATGAATAATAATAGTTAAAAATTTCTGAGCATTTACTGTATTCCAGGCACTGTGCTGCCTTCGTGTTCATTATTCAGTCCTCCAAGTCCCCTATGAATTCAGTTTAAGGTTGTTCATTTTACGTAGGTCAAGTAAACTGCTCCAAGAGTTACACTGCCCACACCAGTTCATTCCCAGTCCAATCAATGCCTATGACCCTGGGAGGCAGGTGTGAAGTAACTTAAAAGGAAGATCTGCCTTATAGGGCATCCTCCCACCCGGCACTTGCAGGCATGTGGTAGGGGAGGGGGAGACGGTTTTCCTTCTGGTGGGAGGGCTAATTAGTTGTCACATGACTGGGGGAGGGCGATGCCACTGGTATGTAGGAAGGGAAGCCAAGGGCATGAAACACTCTGTGTTGTAAAGAATAACACTCTGGTTGAGAAACACCGGAACCTTCTGGCCCTCAGCTCCCCCACCTCCACAGTATAGACCATATCGTCAGCATTATCATGAGGATGAAATGACATGTCATCGCGAAGGCACTGTCTCCCACAGGGCAGCAGACACTGTCAGAGCCCCAGCATACCCTGGGGCCTGTACCACTTCCCTCCACCTGCCACATCTGCCCCTCGTCCTCTAAGAGCTTCTGCTGCTGGGAAAGCTTGCTGTACCCTCTCATGACAAGGCACATCGAGGCACCCCAGACCCTCAGCCAACAACTACTGGTGGGAGCTGCCTCGCTCCTGGGAGGGAGAACACTGAGGCGCATGCGCTGCACAGTTTCCGCAGCGGGACTAGCAGGCTCCTTCCATGCTAACCAGCATCCTCTCCTCTGTCACCGCCCCCTCTCTTTCTCACGCTTCTTGGGATCAACTCCCAATGAAACCATGTGCTGTCAAATCCTTATCTCCCGGTTGCTTCTTGAGAAACCCAATCTAAGACACACACTGACTAGTTCAATGTTGGTCCTCTTTCCTCTGTGCCCTTGTTGGCTTGTATGTGTGTGTTTTTAGCCTAGAGCTGCCCTTATAAAAGCATGCGTGTCTTCCTGTGCGAGTCCTGCGCATGTTAATAACTGTGTACTGTGAATTATGTCAGTTCTTCTCTCTGGCTCGTTAGCAACATTATTAAAAATTGGGTGGGGAGGGTAGTCCATTAAATTCCACAAAATGAAAATAATTCTTTCCCACACAATGTGAGCACTACCATTTCTGCTTTGGGGACTGAGGGACAGCTCCCCACTTTCCCCCGTCCGCCCCCCCGCCCAACACACACACACACACTGCCAGCCAAGGAGAAGAGTGGGCCCTTGAGGGACAATAGCTAGAGACAGTTCATGTCCCAGGCAGCCGCAAGGCTGTGCCCAGGGAGGCACCCGCTGCCTTGTCCATATAAACGGCAGAGCTGCCCTGGCCGCATGGCCCCTCCTGAGCTCAGCAGTGCTAGAGGGGCCCCACCCTTGTCCAATCCCTGCACCGGGCCTCTAGTGTAATTATAAGATATTCCTCCATGAGCATGTTCAAGTTTATCCTGATTGGCTCTGTTATTACTTCTTTCGTTTATTTCCCGATGCTCTCACGATGACATGGGTTTCTGACCCCTTTCATTTTCCAGATGACTTGTTGACACTGTCGTGTACCAGCACCTTGAGCAGGAAGGGATGTGCCCTTGTTTCCTTCCTAGCCATCTCTCCTTCCACGCATTGGTAACCCTTCACATATGCTCCACTCCGCTGGGTGTCTACAGTGGCAAGGAATTTAGAGTCTGGAAGGGACTCTGCCTCCTCATTCTCCTCTCCCTCCCTTTCCTCTTCCTTCTACTTCTTTCCCATACAACAACCCAGTTTCCTGCATCTGAAATATAGTGCCTGGTTGTAAACACCAAGAACTTGAAACCTAAGGAGACCCTATTTCTCTAATATTATAGGTGAGGAATTAAGGCCCAGAGAAGTTAAGGGACTTGCCTAGGATCACACAGCAAACAAGTAGCTGAGCCAAACTAATTTTCAGTCTCCTGACTCTCAATATAGCTCATCCCACAGAATCCCATTTGGTTAAATTGATCCACCAAGATTATAGTCTTGACTTAAGGACCACATAATTGAGTGAAGCAAACCCATCCCATGCCCTAGCCTATAGAAAGCCAAGCTCTGTTGGATCTGTTCTGTCAGGGTCTGACCTCATCTCTTGCACCTCTGCCCTTTGCTCACGTTTCTTACAATTGTGCAAAGTTGGTTCCTGCTCTGGGGCCTTGACATTGGCTGTCCCCTTATACTAAACACTCTTCCCAGATCTTTGCATAGTTCAGGTCTCTGCCCAAGTTTCCCCATCTGTGAACCCTAAAATGCCCTTGAGGCTGCCCAATGCTGCCCATTCCTTAAAGATGGCTTCAGTACCTATGCTTTATGTTATGATCTTTATTATAATTATTTTAATCAATGTCCAGTAATAGCATTATGTGCTAGGGACTGTTTTAAATATACTACTTGTATAAATTAATTCTCATAATAGGACTCCATGAGGTAAATACTATTATAGCATCCATTTTCAGATGTAGAAATTGAGACACAAAATTAATTTGCACAAGTATGTGTAGCTAATGAGTGGGAGAAAAGGAATTTTAACTAGGCCAACTGGCTGTAGAACCCTATACTCTACGTTTTTAAAGTTATTAATTTTCCTCTTAGTATAACTTCAGCTATATCTCTCTCTAACGTTCCCCAAGTGGCCATTCAGCCATGTTTGAACTCTGCTAGTGTTGGAAGTTGGGAGCATGTGTCTCCCCCCCCCGCCCCCCCCCCCAGGAGCCTACTCCATTGTTGGGCTGCTCAGGAAGTTCTTTCTCAATGAACTGGACTCTGCCTTCCTGCCACTTCTTGGTCTTGGTTCTTACATTGAGCACACTTTCCCATACAGCATCCCTTCACATTTTTCAGATCGGTTTCTAGAAACACCAAACCAGAAACCCTCTTTCCGAATGCCTTCTCTGATATCTTCAATTGTACTAAATATATCACAAACTCTGAAATGCCAGTTGGAAAAGAAATATTTCAATCCTAAGTCTTCAGAAGCCCCTCACTTTATGAGGGATCCTTAAAAAACTTAGGCTATGTCTTCTTTGCCTCAGTTGCCCCCGACTTCATCAGAGGTTCTAGAGACAAGTGTACAAATAGCAATTCTGCATGGGACAGGGTGAGAGAGAAAGTGAGAGAGAGAAGAATGTGGTGTTTATGTGCAGAAAGATGCCTTCAGAGCCTTGGTAGGGCAGGCAGTGTTCTGGGAAACAGAGCCATTTGGAGAGATCACTGACCATCAGTGGAGAATTGTTTGTGCTGTATCAGTGGACAAAGCTTTTGGAGTCAGAAGCAGCTGTCAGAGGGAGGGCTACTGTTGTCCAGGTTGCCCATCTCAGCATCACCATTAGAGGTAGGCATTCTGTTTGTGTATGTCTCCCCCAACCAGGAGGTAAGCCCCATATAACCAGAATTTCCCCCCTATCGTGTTCACCGCTGCATCCTCAGTGCCTAGAACAGTGCCTGGCACTCAGTAGGCACTCACATATCTGTTGAATGAATACAGGATTCATGCAGCTCAGCCTGTTAATTATTGTGCGCCCCACCTCCACTTCTGTCAAGTCATCATCGGTTCTTTTTCTTCCCTTTGATGCAAGAGGAGAACCCACTTCAACCTACCCATTCCCGCTGGATTCTTATCTCAGCCACACCAGCAGGAGGTTGGACTAGCCTGGGTTCTGAGGTCACAGAACCCTCTGCTTTTGCTAAGTTCCCAGGAGGAATTTCATGAAACAGTCCAGAACTGGAGGGGAGACCCAGACTCAGCTCTAATTTTCACTGTGGCCCAGCGGTTTGTCCCTTATGGAGAGTCATGGGCCTCTCTGACAATTTGATTGATTAAATCTGAATGCTCGCCCCAGAAAAATTCTCACAAGTGTGCACATTGTGGTATACTATAAAGCCCACACATGGTCACCAGGTTAACAATCCATGGTGTAGACTCACAGTGGTTCTCAACCTTCTGGCCCTTTAAATACAGTTCCTCATGTTGTGACCCAACCATAAAATTATGTTCGTTGCTACTTCATAACTGTAATGTTGCTACTTTTATGAATGGTAATGTAAATATCTGATATGCAGGATGGTCTTAGGTGACCCCTGTGAAAGGGTCGTTCGACCGTCAAAGGGGTCGCGACCCACAGGTTGAGAACCGCTGGTAGAGGGTAAACTCTCTGATTAGAGTTGATCCAGGAAGAAATCAACCTTGAGAGCTGAGGAAAAGGTCAATGTTACTAAGTAGTCACTTTATTTTCTGATCATCTCATGTGAGGGGAGGGAAAGGAGGAGAGAAAAAGAGAGAGAGAGAGAGAGAGAGAGGAGAGGGGTAACATTTAAAACTCCTCTGCATGCAATTCTCAACCAGGTATTTTATTTTCTTTATATTTGCCTTGCTATCTGGAAAATCTAACAGTATTTCCATTTCCTCGGAGACAGGAAGTTTATAATAAATCTAAGAAAAATATTGGTTGGCAAATCTCAAGAAATGTCCTCTCTCTCCCAGGATGGTTGTCCCTCCCATCCATCTGGCAGCCACGTTCCTTGACCCACATACACAGGAATAGACTACTGAGTTCAGTCCAGAATCAGAGCCAGCCAGGATGTGGGAAGTCCACCCAGCACTGCAATGCCAACTTTTAGATACCATAGGATTCAGCTCTGCGAATTTTGACATTTTTCTACAAATTCTTTGGGGATCACTAATGCTTTAAAAAATCTTATAAAGCTATGTAAGCCCCTCATTTAAAAATGCACAATGTGCACAGAAACAAACATTTGCAACCAATTTTAAGGAGCACACAACCTCCCTCGAGTTTACCCCTGAACGCTCTAGAGTAGCACCATCCAAGATGGCAGCCACAAGCCACATGTGGCTGCTGAGCCCTTGAAATGTGGTTAGTTGGAATTGAGTTATGCTGTAAGTGTAACAAAATTGATGGACTTACTATGAGCAAAAGGATGTCCATTATCTCAAATTTTTATATGATTACAAGTTGCAATGATAATCTTTGGATATCTTGAATTAAACAAAACATGCTATTAAAGTTCATTCCACCTATTTCACAAGCCTGAGGAGACCCTTGGTTCCTGAATTACAGGTATTTGCTTCAGCTCCTGTCCCACCATATTCTCCACTGCCCTATTCCTCATGTCTTCACGGGGCTGTGCTAGGAGAGTGCCCCAAGACACACCTCCCCCCTCCCCTTCCCCAGCAGCTGCCCCAGGGCTGAACGGAAGCTTGGGGCCACAGAGGGGCCTTCCTGAGAAAGGCCTCTGGTCAGGCTCTAGGGAGATGTTGCAGCCGCTCAGCTGAGACAGAACACTAAGCCTCCAGGTGTGACCAGGGACCTCTCAGTGTGAGAAATGCCCCGAGGTGAGTTTTTGCTCTTCCTGCCCATCCACCAGCCTCAGCTAGAAATCCTCAGGCCCAGGTTCTGGGGTCTGCAGCTCCTAGGACCCAGCTGGACATATAAAGAGCTTCCATGTCCCCAAGGATATGAGGAGACCTTCGGTGATTTAAAGCACAGCCCCTGGATGTATTCAGCTAAAAGGACCCCAAATGCCACCTAGTCCATCCCTCATCTTATGATGGAAAAATTGAGTTCAGGTGGGCCAAGTGACTTCCCTAGCCACTCAGCTGCTTAGTAACATGACCAGGGTCTAGCACAGAGCCTGGCTCAGTAATGACATGAATGAGTAATAACTGATCCAGGGAGGAATGCAGATTCCTAGCGCGCAGGCCAGTGCTCATCTTGCTACCTCCACTGACAGCCTACCCTCACCCCTCCTTTATCCTGTTGGTGACCCAGGGGAAAGATGCAGGATAAAAACATAAGAAATGGAACAGGATTTGAAAGGAGAGATTTGACTTGACAGTGACTATTGGTTCTAGTCATCCTTCCCTCCTCAGTGGGGATTGTAGGGTCTCTGAAAATCCCAGGTACTTTCGCTTCTGGAGACCCCATTCCCCTGCTGATCAAGCATAGTCAAAGCCTCCCATAGCCTACTTTCAAGAGAATTTATATTTAACTACTTGGGAGTTGATTTGCAATAACAATTTGCTATTGACATAATGTTATGATTTAGAAGCATTTAGTTAAGACATTGTTAACTTTAATATTTGGGCTTTTGTTGTTGTTGTTAAGTCTCAAGCATTTCCATAGAACTTTGCAAAACTCTCAGCCCAAAGGCAGGGCAGATATCCCGCTGGTGCACTCCAGTGCCCTGTACCTCTAATTGGCCAAAGCCCACACCCTCCAGAGGTTAAGTCTTTGAACATCACCCTTGCCCAAAGGATAAGATGGCTCTGTCTCCCATGGGCCATCTTCAATAAGCAACAGCCTTAATGAACAACCTCTGCTTGTTCTTTTGCAGGAGGAAAGAACAAATCATGGAGGCTCTAAAACTCAGAGGTCCACTTGGGCCCCATCCTCACTATGGATAACTCACATGCCCACAGCACGATCCCACCGCCACCGACCACACAAACACTGACATCATTCACTAAAAACAGGAAGTTATGGACACATACAGAGCACTTCAGAGTTTGCAATGCTGCATATATATTTTTGCTGGAGGGGGATGGAGGACATGAGAGTGCAACTGAGGCCACCTGCCTGTCTCACCACCCAGAAACTTGAGTCCTGCTGCCAACATCTGGGCCCCTCATCGGCTGCCTGGAGGATCACATAATCCCGCCCCCACACAGGTGCACACATCCAGCTCATCTGAGTCGTGGGCCTATGGACCCCATCCCCGTCAGAGCATCTCACTGCTGTGTGTCTGGCTGGTGCCGTAAAGTCGTTCAGGGGTAACGGGTGGAGCATGGGCTTTGGAGTCAGTCCCTCCTCAGTTGGAACCTTGGCTCCATTGCTTGGTAACTGTGAGACTTGGGAAAGGTGACGAGATAGCGCTTCCATGTCCCCTCCTGCCTCACAGGGTGGTTGTGAGGATTAGGGGGATGTTGCTTATGGCGGCCAATCAAATCACCTGCTTCCCGGTCCCGTGGCACATGCTCCTTTGAACCCTCCCAGGAGTAAGTCCAGCCCAGGAGTAAGTCACACAGCTGGAGGGTTGAGATCCTGGAGTCGGGGAGTCTGGATCTGAACCCATGCTCTGCCACTGACTAACCGTGTGACTTTCGGCCAGTTAATCCATTGCTCTGGGCCTCCTCGTCTATACAAAAAAGAAATAAAAATACAACGTAATTCTAAGGGTTGTTTGGGAGATTGAATGAATTAGTAGACGAAAGTGTATGAAACAGTGCCAGGCACATAGGAAACCCTCATTAGCTACCCACTGTTGTTCCTATTACAGTGGGTGCTCAGTAAATGCTAATTGAATTCAAATGTATCCACAAGATATCCTGGGGAAGAGATGGGGCCTCCTCTCCACTAAGATGCCCAGAATATTTTCCTTTGCAACATCCACACTTCCCTAGTAGAAAACCCACAGGAGGGGGTGGAGGCCAGAACCTGCCGGATTCTGATTTTCCTTTTTGTTCTCTGGTATCCCTGAAAGGAACTTGCAAGGTGGCATGGCAGACAAGGAAATGGCATAAAAACTAGAAGCAGTCTTCTTTATCTTCCATAATTCTTTCCTACTAAGTTCTCATCTCCATTGTACTGAAAAAGAAGCCCAAACAACATGACAGACAGAGAACTAGGAGGGGCTATGGAGGGGTGTGACCCGTTAGGGAGTCACAGTCTTATAGGGATAGTCAGTGCCACCCCAAGGTGCCATGGTCTAGAAGAACTTCACTGATCAAAGTGTGGCCTGTAGCCCAGCGGCATGGGCATCATCTGAGAGCTTATTAGCAATCTCAGGCCCCAACCCAGGTCTACTGAACCAGGATCTGCACTTTAACAAGATGCCCAGGTGACTCATTTACATTTTCAAGTTGAGAAGCAGGGGTCTCATAGATGTAGTGGGGGGGTTGAGGTCTGAAGAACTGGATTTGCATCCTGGCTCCACTCACTGGCTGCATCACCTTGGAAACTTACATATCTGAGCCTCAGCATCCTCATCTAACAACTAAGAACTATAATGCCCCCTCCAACCTATCATGAGGACTAGTGAGCATGCGTGTGGAAGTGTTTTATAATGTAGTAGGTACTAGATAAATAGACACTTTTATTTCTTTCCACTGTACGCGTTTTTAAGTAGCTCCCACAGTCTATGGGCAAGAGAACTCCAGCCTATTCCGCTTTGGATGTGAGGGTAGAGCACACTCACGTTGAAATGATGGCGCTGCACCCAGAGCTGCTCCTGCTTGGGCAGGATCCTTTGCCACCGTTTCCCAAGGCTCCCACTTGGGAAGTGGACTTACCAGCCCAGGCAGCCTCCCTGTGAGGGGAGGCCAAGCTGTCCACACAGCTCCTGGGAGAGCTGACACATTAACACTTATGAAGCCATAAAGAGGGTCTCCCTGGAGTATTGCAAAGAATATGGGCTTCAGGGACTAAAAGATATGGCTTTACATCCTGGTTCTGCCACTTCATAGCTGTGACCTTGAACAAGTCAGCTTAGCTTTCTGAGCCTCAATTTCTTCATCTATACACGAAGCTAAAAATACAGACTCTCCCGGATTATCGTGAGATAACATAAGTGAAGCATCTAATACAGCACCTGGCACATAGGTGTTCAATAAATGACGCTGCAGCAGTAGTTACTATTATAACCAATAGGTTTATTATTTCACCCACTATCTGTTTTCCCAATGACCATGAGGAACTTGTTTTAGGCAAACCTTTTGGGCCCGGAATAGCCTAGAAAAAATATTCAGTCGTTGGCTCATTGTGCAAGCATGTATTAAGCTGCAGCTGTACGTGCAAAAAGAGCACAGACTGTGGTCAGAAGAGCCAGGTTTGAGTCTCCACCACTCCTCCCCGCTCATGGATTCTAGAATGTGTCAGCTTTCAGACGAGGATCAATTCCGAGAGTCACCAAATCAGGGGAGAATATATGACTGAGGGCAAAAGGGGTGATAGAAGAGGGCACAGCCGACAGCCCACTTCACAGGGAGTTGGGGCAGTCCCACCCCCAGGACAGAGCCCATAGAGCAGTCCCCATATCAAACCAGAGTCATGCTAGACTTCCTGTTCTCTGAGTAGCTCAGGACACACTGGAAGTCAGGATAATGCTTTAGAGCTACAATCCTCATATTTATGTGTGTATCGATGTCACCGAGAAAGCTTGTTAAATATATAGGTTATGGGCTGTAGCCCCGGAGAATCTAATTCAGTAGGTCTTGGAATCACATGTATAACACATGTTTCTGATGCAAGCGAAAGAAAACCTGCCTTAGGGACAAAAAAACACTTCTTTTGACTCAAAATTCTGCTCTTTTTTTTTTTTTATCACACTAATGTCCTTTGGAAGGAAGGATAGACAGATGAATGGGTGGATGGGTGGATGGATGGACAGATGGACAAAGAAAATGAATAAGTTTCCCCCACAGGCTGTAAATGAATAACAGATACTGGGGTCCTGATCTTGTTTGTCTCTACTGTCTGCTGATCACGGTTCAAGGACCCCTGAGCTCTGGACGCTGGCCAGGTGATTCGGGGACACTGATCAGAGCCAGCCCGGTATGGCCCGGAGGGTCTGATCTGGGCAGTTAGAATACACACGTTCAAGTCTCAGCACTGGTCCTCCCTCATAGTATGACCACATGGAATTCACACCTTTACTGAACCCTGATTTTTCTCATTTGTAAAAAGAGGATAAAAATGCCCAGCCCAAGATTGTTAACTACTAACGTATAATATGAGCTGGCTACTTCCCCCAGATAAGGACACCACTGCCAGTCTCCCCTCCCTTTTCCCACCTGATCTGAAACACCCACTAGGGATCTACCTAGTATTTACCTCTCACATTTATGGGCACACCGCTCTCCGGTTCGTAGTGCCACCAGAGTCTCGACAGTGTGTTGCCTCTTGTGAGGTGGTTGAGTTTCTGGTTGCTAACTGACAGGTGACTGAGGCAGTCAGAATGCACAGAACGTACAGCCTCTTCTTCAAGGTCACCTGACAGCAGTTGGGGAGCTACAGATCTCAAGGTTCTCTTTCTCCTGCTCCCCACTGCCTCCTCCCGAGCAGGAGCTCTCATGCCCAACCCTAAAATCGCCTTGGCTAGCTCGGTCACAGCTAAAATTAAAGAGGTCCCTTACATTTGCTACTAGATTAGAACTGGGCGCATTTGAATTTTAAATTCCTGCACATCTGCGTCTTGCTGCTTCAGATTGGTAGGCTGAAGGCATTCCCTGGAACTCCCTTGAAATCTTTTCTTTCTTTGTTTTTGTTGTTGTTGTTAATCCTCACCCAAGGATATTTTTTCAACTGATATTAGGGAGAGTGGAAGAGAGAGGAAAAAAGAGAGAGAAACATCAATTGGTTGCCTCTTGCATGAGCCCCGACCAGGGCCCAGGCCAGGGAGATGCCTGCAACCAAGGTATGTGCCCTTGACCAGAATCGAACCTGGAACCCTTTGGTCCTCAGGCCAACGCTCTATCCACTGAGCCGAACCATCTAGGGCTGAAATCTTTGCAAGTCTGTTTCATGGGCCCTTCTCCTCTGGCCTTCAGAAGACATTTGCGTCCTGGTCCCTGATAGAGGAGGCGCTGCCAGGGGACAGTCTATTTATTCTAACTTGCTCTGTCGCCTCTAATGTTCTGTCACACAAGTGACTTGCTGTGCGGTGCCAGCAAGGAAACAATAAAATGCACGATTAAGAATGTGGCTAATGCCTCCCAGGGAGTCGGCTCTCTGGAGGTCACATGTCCCCATGAATTCATTGCCGTGGATGGCTTCCCCGTGGCCTTCAAGGGGGTCCTGCAGGGGGAGCCTCGCTTGCCCTTTTCCCACTTCTCCATGCTGAGTTGGGGATTCGGTGGGAAGTGGGGAGGGAGAAACAGAGCAAAACCCACTCTCCCCAGGGGCCCTCCAAGGTGACAATGGGCCTGTCTCACCCTCTCCATGGGAGGTGTCTCCCTCACCCTTGAATTCAACCCCTGCTTCAAAGAGTCTGTCCAGCTCTGGCTCTTATGACTCGAATGACCTAGAACAAATACACCCCTTGTGCTATTATTTTTCTGAGTTTTTAAGTAAGACCAAGTCTTCCTGGTTCTTTTGTTTTATGGAGAAACTGAAGGATTAGAGTCTTCCTTGGATTCTTTTAACAAAGCTAATTGGCTTGCCAAGAATGTCACTTCCCTCCCACCGCACAGTCCCAGATATCAGGACAACATTACCCCCATATTGTCAACAGATGGGGTGGCAGGGACCCAGAAATAAGCTCCAAGAAGGGAACAAATGTGCATTGCGTGCTGGACATTTACATGCCTGTCTCTAATCTCCCACAGTCAGATGTGGTGGCCCCTTCGTCCAGCGGACTCCAAGGCAGTGTTCCTCCTCCGATGACCCTAACTGTGGCCTTCTCTCAGGCAGCCCATCGGGCAAGAGAAAGTCAGTGGAATCATTTGCAACAGGCGTATGTGACACAGCCCTGCTGGGCCTGTAATAGGGAAATTAGACCTCACTCAAGAGGCTGTACCCAAGCAGCTGTCCAGCTGTCCTTGACCCCACTTTTGGGGGAACCCATACACAGAATTCCATGTCAAGGGCACATGAGGACAACACAGGGACTTGGTAAATTGTGAAGTGGGAAAGCTGGTTTTTATTCCCTTTGCTCTCTAAAGCCTGGGAGCCTGTCTGGCTTATACCCTATTGTCACGCCTGTCCTGTCCCTCAGGCCCCCAGGATACCAGGTGCCACATGGTCGACCTTATAAAGTGACCCGCCCTCCTGACAGTCAGCAAGAAAGCCAGGGAAGCAGCCTTCACTGGGGCTCGGGAGCTGAGATCAGTGCCTGGCATGCAGCCCTCATTGACTCTCCATCCTGGCAACTCCGAGGGGCATGAGCTCCCGCGCATCAGAAGGGGCCATTTGGCATCCTTCAAGTCATGTCCTGGCAGCACAGGGAGCCACACCCTTCAGGCTCCTGAGACTCCAATCTGTGGGCTGCTTCCCTAAAAGAATTCCCTCCGACACAGGCTCCTGCGGTCTGAACAGAGGGCTGGTGTCTCTACCTCCTCCTGCAGCCAGTCACAGCTGTGCCAGATCCCAGGACAATCGCCTGCAAGATTCTGCCCTTCTTGGGAGCCTCCCCGTCTATCTCCGCCCCAGCCCTTGCTACTCCCATTATATCCAGCCGGGGGGGGCGGGGGGGGGACGGGGGCGTGTCAGGGAGGTGGTAAAAACTCAACTCTGCTCACCCTCCCAGCCTCCCAGCCAAGGAAGGTCTCCTTCAGGAACTCATCTGGCCCCTTGAGTGCTGGGCTGGAAAGGGGCCCATCCCTGGGAGGGCTGATGCTGAGTGGAGCCAAGGCCAGCCCACCTGGGGGTAGGAGAGGCTTGGCTCTGGGGTAAAGAGTTCCAGCACAGCAGCTGCTCGGCCCCCCGCTGCTCAGAAGGAGGGGCAGGACTTCAGAGCCGGGCACACTCCCCCTGGACATCACAGGTATCCTTTGCTTCAAGAGAGACATCAATTAGGGATTGTCTTCTGCAGAATAAAAGGAACCTACACCTGATTAAAAAAGAATAGTGTGGCCAGTGTGGCTCAGGGGTTGAGCATTGGCCCATGAACCAGGAGGTCACGGTTCGATTCCTGGTCAGGGTAACGATTCTCTCTCATCATTGATGTTTCTATCTCTCCCTCTCCCTGAAATCAATAACAAAATATTTTTTTTTAAAAAGCGTGACCACAGGGTTGTCTGACTAGTGACCACCCCCACTGCTTCCGGACCCACCCCCAGTGAAAGCACACTTGAGTTTGGGGCAGCTCTCCCGGCATCGCGTTCGGGCCCAGGCCTTTGGCAGCGGGCACCCAGGAAGCCGAGGACAGCAAGAAGGCTTCCAGGAAAGCCAGGCGGTGTGGGTCTCCAGACTTGGGCTCCGCTAAACAAACTCAGAAGGCACCTTCCAGAACGGAAAGCAGAAATGCGATGGTACAGACTGTGACGAATCAGACCGGCTAGTGTAAGACTAGGGGCAGAGCATTATTCTTCCCTTTGTGTATGTAATTTGGGGCATCTCAGTCAGCCCAGGGCTGGAGCTGGCCGTCAGGGGTGGGGGGGCGCAGAAGACGGGGTGGATGGACTAACAGCTCAGAGCAGAAGGCAGAAAGGCCAGAGGAAGAAGCTGAATGAGAACCAGCCAGGAGGAAACAGAAACGCAGGGGGCTCCGTGGGCCTTGCTGCTCCGGAGCTGAACTTGTAGCTCCGACAACGCTGACTTTAAGCCGACCTTCAGCGGCGCTTCTTAGCAATGTACACCGGGCAATCGCTGGTAAATCTTTATTAATTTTAATTGGCGGCACCCATTTATAAGAACCATTAAAAAGGATAAATTGAGCCCATCCGGCGTAATGTCTTTTGTTAATTAGTTTGTCAGCACTGTTTTAATATCCCCTAATGACTTCATATTTCAGACCTGACATTAAAGGAGACGCTGTGAGAAAGGAAATGGTCTTATCACAGTGTACTGTAACGTTTTTCTTTTCTGAACAAAAAGTGTCCTTCCAAACGCTGACCAAGGTTAGATGTCATTTAATTCTCAAAGGTGGGTGCTCGGGGACTCCCGAGGCCCCCAATTCTGTTTCCAGGCCCGCCTGCCCGTCATCTCTCAACTTGCCTTTCTGCCAACCACCTCACGCAGCCCCCAAACAGTCATTCATTTCTTCCTCCCTTCATTTATTCAACAAACATTGAGTCTCTCAGAATCAGGGAAATAGGTTGGAGGGAAGTCAAGCAAGACACAAATGCCTCCTAGAAAAAGACATAAATGCGTCGCCTTCTCCATCCCAAGAAGGGCATGTCTCACGAATCCAGGGCCATTGATTGTTTGGGCAGAAAACAAGTTATGGGAAAGAAGGAAAGACAAATAGTTCAGACGGGCCTTGACTCCTGCTGCCGAAGATTCTGCTCTAAAATCAAATGGAAAGCAAAACGGGCACCAAGGTGGTCTCCCTTGGCAGGAGCACAGGTGTGTGTGTGTGTGTGTGTGTGTGTGTGTGTGTGTGTGTGATAGAGAGAGAGAAAGAGAGAGAGAGAGAATGAATGAATCAATGAGAACACCAGTAGCATGCTGGATGTTAGCACCACCTTTAACCACACTGTGCCATGGAGTTCAAAGGAGAGGGCACTTGAGTGCTGGAAGCCTTTAGAACGATTGACACCCTTCTAAAGTCTAAACACAAAGAAGGAAAAGAAGCCTTGCTAAGGCGAATGAAAGGTTTCACACCCCCACTCCGCCTTGGTCTGCATGTCCCAGGGCCTCTGTGACTTAGAGCGAGGGTAAGAGGTGGCGTAGAGGGAGGAATGGCCGTCGCATCCCACGCGGGCTTGGCAGCCTTCCGCGTGTGGTCCCTGCAGCTCACCTTCGCCTCGTTCAGTGAATTTACAGGTCCTATCATCTGGGCTGGACTGAACAGCTCTCACAAAAAGCACAGTTAGAAAGCGTAGCTGGAACCTCAAGTTGACATGAAAAATGACAGAGCTGAAACTTCTCCCAGTCCTGGTACAAGCTCTTTGTCAACCGTCTTATGAGGTAAAAATAATGTTGATCTAATCACATCTGACAAGCAATTGGCAAAAAAAAAAAAAAGTATGAAAAATTATCAAGAAGACTATTTGAAATGTGGATTTACTAACTAATGATAGTGAGACTAATTTATGGATAAATACATAAATGGAGGTGCATGCATGTTTAGAAACATTCTTACTGATAGGGAATGAGACCATAAAAGTCTAGAGACCACCCAAGTGTGGGACTATTGGCAAGTACTTAACCCCCTGAATCCTCAGTTTTCTCATCTGTAAAATGGTAATAATTCCACCTACTTTGTAGGATTGTTGTAATGACTAAAGATGAAGCATTTAAAGTGCCCATCACAGCCATGGCCAGTGCGGCTCAGTTGGTTGGGCATCATCCTGTGCACCCAGAGGTCACCAGTTCAATTCCTGGTCTGGGCACCTGCCTGGGTGTGGGCTCGCTCCCCAGTGGGAGGCCTTCAGGAGACAGCTGATCTATGTTTCACTCTCACATCAATGTTTCTCTCTCTCTCTCTCTCTCTCTCTCTCTCCCTCACCTTTTCTCTCTCTCTAAAATCAAAAGCATATTTAAAAATAAAAAAATAAAGTCCTATCACAAAGCCTGACACTGGATGTGTAGGTACATCACAGAAAAGGCTATATATCTTCATGCTCACCATCAAGCAACATTCCATGGTCCCTTTCAACACCGTCTATAGAAATTATTGAATCACTGAAGATTTAAAAAGAAAAGAAAAACTCAAGTCCCCTTTAAAGAGGCAATAAGAGTTTCTTGCAGGAGAGACATATGAAAACATGCTCAAAGTCACTAATCATCCGAGAGATGCAAATCAAAACAACAATGAGGTACCATCTCACACCTGTCAGAATGGCCATCATCAACAAATCAACAAACGACAAGTGCTGGAGAGGATGTGGAGAAAAAGGAACACTTGTGCACTGCTGGTGGGAATGCAGACTGGTGCAGCCACTATGGAAGGCAGTATGGAGGTTCCTCAAAAAATTGGAAATGGAACTCCCATTTGACCCTGTGATCCCACTACTAGGAATATATCCCAAGAAACCAGAAACACCTATCAGAAAGGATATATGCACCCAGATGTTCATAGCAGCACAATTCACCATAGCTAAGATCTGGAAACAGCCTAAGTGCCCATCAGTAGATGAATGGATTAGAAAACTGTGGTACATCTACACGATGGAATACTATGCTGCTGTTAAAAAGAAGGAACTCCTACCATTTGCAACATCATGGATGGAACTGGAGAGCATTATGCTAAGTGAAACAAGCCAGTCAATGAAGGAAAAATACCACATGATCTCACTCATTCATGGATAATAAAGACCATTACAAACTTTTGAACAATAATAGATACAGAGGCAGAGCTGCCTCAAACTGATTGTCAAACTGCAGTGGGAAGGCCAGAGAGAGTTGGGGGGCAGGAGGGAGGGGAGTAAGAGATCAACCGAAGGACTTGTATGCATGCATATAAGCATAACTAATGGACATAAGACACTGGGGGGTAAGGGAGGGTAGTGGTTTGTCAAGGGCGGGGGGGGGGGGAAAGGATACTTATGTAATACCCTTTGTAATACTTTAAGAGGAAAATTAAAAAAAAAAAAAAAAAAAAAAAAAAAAAAAAAAAGAGTTTCTTGCAGGGCTTGAAGCTTTCTGGATTCCCTTTCTCGGAACCCCCTCCTCTCTCCTCCAGCTTACGGGTGCTGTGGAGAGGGCTCAGCAACTCCAGCAGACAGACACTGGCAATGCATACGGACGAAGACAGCCTGGGTGGACCACCCCATACTGTACTTTTCAACTCTAGACATCCATTTGATTCATTTTTCTATCATTAATTTCTCCCATCATTACCTCATGTTTTCCTTAAACCCATGAGTATTGGGCATATTTTTTCTTTCAAATATTATTTTTAGAGCAGTTTTAGGCTCACAGCAAAACGGAGCAGAAAGCACAGAGGTCCCATAAACTGCCTGCTCCCACTCTCAACATCCCACACCAAAGTGGTCCATTTGTTACTATTGATGAGCCTACACTGGCACCTCATTAGCACCCAACGTCCACGGTTTACATCAGGGTTCACTCCGGATGCTGCCCATTCTATGCGTTTGGACAAACGTCTAATGACATGGATCACACAGGCTAGTTCCAATGCCCTGAAAGTATCCTCTGGATCCAACTTACCAGGAAACCGTAAGCCAATTGATCCATTCCCTCCTCCCTCATTCCTGGCAACCACTGACCTTTTTACTGTCTACACAGTTATGGCCTTTTTCAGAATGTTATAGAGTTGGAATCATACAGTATGTAGCCTTTTCGGGGTCCTTAACTTAGAAATATCCATTTAGGTTTCCTCCATGTCCTTGTGTGGCTGGGTAGCCAATTTCTTTTGAGCTCTGAACAACTACAGGTCATTTATCCATTTATTTACCCATTTGTAAATCTTGAGTGTCTAAGCTAGGTTTTCCCACAACAACCAGATGCCATTCCGGGGTGAACTCACAGAAAACTCCAGAGATGGAAAACTGCTGGCAAAAGGTAGAGGTCACTTCTCCAATTTCAGAAAACAAAAAAACCTTTTAGAAGCGTTTTTGTTAGGTCATACTTACAATCATGTTTCCACCGAACCACCCTCTCTGTCACAGAGCAGCAAGTTTTAACTGGCACGTCTGCCCATTGACCAACTGCACATTCACAGCTCCCACCCCACAACAGACACAGACCTGACACCTACGCACCTGTCAGTGCTGACGTGGGGGGCTTCCCCCACAGACGTCTGACAGCTATTTTTGCGGGTAGCAGGCCTGCCTCCTGCCATGGAGGCTGGGACAAGGACCTGTGACCTCATCTTGGGGCCCACGATGATGTAGAGGAGTGGGGACTGAGAGGATCCTGCCTTACTGGCAACAACCCCCAGTTTTCAGGGCCAGCAGGATGGCCGTGCCTGCAGCCTCATGCCCGTGTCTGACAGCCAGACCAGGAGAACAGAGTGTCCCATGTTTGCCAGCAGCGGTGGCAGCTCTGTCATCATCGGGCTGGTCCATGGTAGCATCTCTGCACTTCTAGGTGCCTGGTCTCCATATCTGCCTACACGGACTCCCCACCCTTCCCTGGAGGCTGGAGGCTTCCCAACATCTATTCCAAAAGACCTACTTTCTGTAACTTAGAACGAAAGCATTCCTTCCCTACATCAGACCTACAACAAAACTTCAATGTAAGTTCAAGGTTGAGTGAGTGAATTCATAAGAACCAAGAACCCTAACTAACTGTCATCATCGCCAATTAAGGGCTGTTTTTCATGACCTGTGCAATGTTGTAGGCAATGTAATACCCCAGAAATGATTAATGTTTTTAAAGTGTAACCTTCTTTTTCAGAAGAAATAACAGGTACACAGGTGAAGGCTTGGGGAGACAAAAACCAGAGAACCAAAGCAAAAAATAAAAAAGAAACATAATTTATGAAGTGAGTACATAAAAGGCACAGAAAAACAGTCTTCAAAGATATTCAAAAAAAGAGGACACTAAAGAGAAATGTTGCTACTTTATTAAATGGGGCCAGAGAGGAATGAGTAGCAGATGATAGAAAATAAATAAATAACATTTTATCTGGTTTGATCTTGATCAATATCAAAAAATGATAAGGTGCAGAAAAGCCTAGTTAACACATGGACTTGGAAAAAGGAAAGACAAAGTTGTAGTCAGCTCGAAATTAGGTAAGAAACAAAGACAATGCAGGTAAATGAGCCTGCAGACAGGGATCTTAGGAAACGAAGCAAAGTCATTGCCAGCACTTCCAAACTCGACACATAGGTATGGAATATCATTACGCTCACAGTGCCAGTGATTTCAGACGCATCCCAGTGATCCACACAACAGTGCTCTCCAGTAAGACTTCTTATCCCCAATCTAGAGGTAAAGAAACTGGAGCGGGGGGTTGGGGGGGAATGGGAGTGGGGGCAAAAGTCACATGATAGAAGTGGTAGAGTTGTGGCTGAAATGCCATGTCCTACCTAGTGCATCCTTCCCATAGCTACCTTCCCGGGTGGGGATACGGAGAGATGGAGAGAGAGAGGAAGACGCCGAGAGAGCCAGCCTTGACCCTGGGCCAGACTCAAGTTAGCAGACACTGGGGGGTAGGTAGAATGCTACCTGCTGGCAGAGACAGAAAAGCTGAAAGTGCTCTGGGCCACAGTCAGATCTAGGTCCTGCCTCAGCTCTGCAGTATTAGCTGTGTGACCTTGAGAACATTCATCGGCTCTAGGCCTCCATTTCCTAGTAAGTTGGATCCAGGTGGCCTTTTCCATTGATCCAGATTCTAAGTCTATGGTCCTGGCCATGATTCCAACATTCAGAGACAGATTCTGGAAGAGCTGAAGAAGCCTGAGAAAGACTATAGTTTTCCATGTACGGAGCAAATATATATTTATCTGGATTTTTGTTGCTTTGCCCAACATCTCTTTCATCCTCTTTCTGAGGATAACACCCTGCTCTCACCTTCCTGTCTTTGCTTTGATGCACTACCCTTCCCATATTCCATGGAATTCTGAAAGCCTGCAGTCACAGTACTGAGTCCCACCCCTGGACACAGCAACTGGCCCAAAGGTTAGGCATCTGACCTAAGATGACCAATCAGAATCTTTCCCTGGATGTTTATATGTGGACACAGGAGAAAAAAAGGTACTCACTTTTGGGGTTGTAGGACGGATACACTGGACATATCCTCTCCCCACCCTCATCCCTACCACTACCACCCTTCCATATAGGCACTTTCTCACTTTCACCTCACTGAGGAGGCTTAGCTAGGGTAGAAGAGAGAAGCAATGGCAGCAGATAGCAGGAAGGAGGGACGACGGGCTCTGTGGGACCATATTGCTTGAGCACCTCAGATGTCAGCTCCATTCAAGGCTCCTTAGTGTATAAACCACCAAATTCCACATATTTGGGGGATATTAGTTTCCTATGGCTGTTGTAATAAATTGCCACAAACTTGGAGGCTTGAATACAATATTTTGAAACAATAAAAATGTATTATCTTACAGTTTTGGAGGCCAAGAGTCTGAAATCAGCATCATGGGGCCAAAATCAAGGAGTCAGGAGGGCAGTGCTCCCTCCAGAGGCTCCAGGGGAGAATGTGGTCCTCGCTTCTAGCTCCTGGTGGCTGCCGGCATCGCTCCAATCTCTGCCTCTGTGCTCACACTGCCCCCTCTTCTGTCTGCATCAGATCTGCCCCTGCCCCTCTCTTAGACAACACCTGTGATGGCATTTAGGGCCCACCTGAACAATCCCCATCACAGGATCCTTAATTTAGTTGCACCTATATGGTCAAATGATCTACGACAAAGGAGGCAAGAATATACAATGGGATGAAGACGGTCTCTTCAATAACTGATTCTGGGAAAACTGGACAGAATACATGCAAAGAAATAAAACTAGACCACTTTATTCCACTATATACAAAACAAACTGAAAACAGATGAAAGACTTAAATGTAAGACCTGGAGCCATGAAACTCCTAGAAGAAAACATAGGCAATAAGCTCTTTGGCATAGGTCTTAGCGATATGTTTTCGGATTGTCTTCGGGGGAAAGACAACAAAAGCAAAAATAAACAAGTGGGACTATACCAAACTGGGAAACTTTTGTGCTGCAAAAGAAATCACTGACAAAACAAAAAGGCAACCTACTGAATGGTAGAAGATATTTGCAAGTGATATACCCAATAAAGGGGTCAATATCCAAAATATATAAAGAAGAACTTATACAGTTCAACGTAAAAATAAAACACATCCAACTAAAAGATGGAGATGACATGAATATTCATTTCCCCAAAGAGAACAGACGGACGGACAGCAGACACATAAAAAGACACTCAACATCACTATGGGAAATGCAAACCAAAACCACAATGGGCTATCGCCTCACACCTGTCAGGATGGCTACCAGCAATAAGTCCACAAACAGTAAGTATTGTTGAGGTTGTGGAGGAAAGGGAACCCTTGAGCACTGTTGGTGGGGTTGTGAATTAGTGCAGCCACTGTCTCCATACTTATGGAAGACAGTATGGAAGTTCCTAAGAAATTAAAAATAGAACTACCATATAACACAACAATCCCACTTCTGACCATTTATCTGAAGAAACCCAAAATACTAATTTGAAAAGATATATGCACCCCTATTTTCACTGCAACGTTAGTTACAATAGCCAAGACATGGAAGCAACCTGAGTGTTCATCCATAGACAAACGGACAAAGAAGATATGGTACATATATATATATGCAAGGGACTATTACTCAGCCATAAAAAAGAATGAAATCTTGCCGTTTGCAACAACATGGGTGAACCTACAGGGCATCATACCAGGTGGAATGTCAGACAGAGAAAGACAAACACTGTGTGATTTCACTTATATATGTAGAATCTAAAAAACAAAATAAACAAAGCAGAAACAAACTCATAGATACAGAGAACAAACTGATGGTCACCAGATGGGAGGGGGTTGCGGGGTGGGCACAAAGGTGAAAGGGATTAAGAAGTACAAATTGCCAGTCATAACAATAGTCACAGGAATTTAGAGTTCAGCAAAGGGAATGTAGTCGATAATATTGCCATAACTATGCATGGTGCCAAATGGGTTCCAGACTTATCAAGATGATCACTTCATAAGATATATAAACGTCCAGTCACTATATTACATACCTGAAACTAATATAAGATTGTAAATCGACTAGAACTGAAAAATACATTTTAAAAAATCATCTATGAAAAGAAAAACTAGAAGGAATTAGACCAAAAGGTTAACAATCACAGTCTCAGTAAAATAGAATTGTGGGTAATGCGAGGATGTGAAAATATGGGCCATTTTTATGTTTTTTACATTTTCCAAATTTCCCTGGCGTGTGATGCACTGGGTGGGTGCGGGGAATTGAAGGGAAAGTGTCATTTTCTTCAATTCCCAATTCAGGAAAACACCAACATGAACATAGAATATTTTTAAAGTCTCAACAGTGAGCATTCAATGTGTTTATAGAGATAGCCGTGTGGAACTTATTAAACTATTGTAGCTGCCAATTAATTAATGGTGATAAAAGAAAAATAATTTATGATTAGCAAGTTGATTGCTTTGAAAAGAGTCCTTCTAAAATTCTTGAACTTCTTTCACCCTAGCCTGTTGGGCTCAGTGGATAGAGTGTCAGCCCTCAGACTGAAGGTTCCAGGGTTCAATTCTTGTCAAGGGCACATACCTTGGTTGCAGGCTCGGTCCCTGGCCCTGGTCAGGGTGTGTGCAGAAGGCAGCCAACCAATGTGTCTCTCTCACATCGATGTTTCTCTCTCTCTGTCTCTTCTCTTCCCTTCCACACTCTCTAAAAATCAATGGGAAAATATCCTCGGGTAAGATTAACAACAACAACAACAAAAAGTTCTTGAACTTCTTTCAAATGGACTAATCATTTCCCATACAATCCTGTTTATATTCCACTAGAGGCCCATTGCATGAAGAAATTCATGCAATAGGCCTTCCTTCCCCTGGCTGCCGGCACTGGTTTTCCTCTGGCACCTGGGACCCAGGCCTTTGGTCCAGCTGCAGCGGAGAAGCCAAGCCTCTTCAGTCTTCAGTCGTCAGTCTTCAGTCTTCAGTCTGGCCGGAGCCGTCAGTCTTCGCTCTGTGCCTGTGTATGCAAATTAACCGCCATCTTTGTTGGCTTAATTTGCATACTCATCCAATTGGCTGGTTGGTGTAGCATAGTGACACCAATTTGCATGTTTCTCTTTTATTAGTGTAGATACCATTTTGGGGCTACTTTAATAGGTTAAAAGGAAAACCTGCCTAATCCTCACCTAAAGTAGCACAAATTCATGGAATCCATGTACATCTTACTTGGGCCTGTAGCAAAGGAGAGACCGCCCTGAAGAAAAAGGCCAGGAGGCTCTCATCCAGTGGTTCTGAACCTTCTGGCTCTTTAAATACAGTTCCTCATGTTGTGACCCAACCATAAAATTATTTTCGTTGCTACTTCATAACTGTAATGTTGCTACTGTTATGAATCGTAATGTAAATATCTGGTATGCAGGATGGTCTTAGGCAACCCCTGTGAAAGGGTCGTTCGACCGCCAAAGGGGTTGCAACCCACAGGTTGAGAACCACTGCTCTCATCCCAGCTGTCCCCGATCCCTGGGACCTTGTTGGGGGTCAGTCCCTGTCTCCTCTTGGACTCAGTTTCCTGCCGTGTAAAAGGAGGAGTGTGGCCCAGATGTGTCGAAGATCTCTCCACGTCATTCATTGACTCATTTTTGCTTAGTGAGCACCCATGGGCATGGGGATATCACTGAACAAAGCAAAACCCTGGTTTTGTTGGCATTTGTTCTTCCCACACAGGCAGCTCTGACCTCCTCTAACCTCTGTTACAGGCCAGGCCCCTCTGCACTTAATCAGACACTGCCTTGTGTCATGTGAGTTTCACTGGCCTGCCGACTCGATTATGAACCTCAGGGGAGCAGAGACCAGGATTTCTCCTGTATTACATAGTCCTTAGCACAACCCTAGGCACCCTTCACTTTTCACTAGAAAAAACATAGTACAAGGACATGGTCAGGACTTTTGCTGAGTGACTAATAAGTATCATACAATATGTTAAACATTTACAGGCATTATCTCATGGAGTCCTCACAGCAGCCCTAAAAGGTGGCAATTTACAGAGAGAGAAAGAGAGGTTAAGGGACCTGCTCAAGACACACAGTTCAGAACTGGTGGATCCTGAACGCAAGCCCAGATCTCTCCGTTCATGAAATACACGCAATATGAAACAGGGCCATTTCTGAGACATGTCACATGCACCGTGGGGACAATAAGTTCCTCGGAGAAGAGAAGGGTTTGTGAGGGCTGAGCAGGCAGGGAAGAAGTTTCGGCAGAAGTGGCAAAAATCACACGGCATGAATCCGTGAGGCCGACTCAAAGTATCTTACCCAACCGATCAGTCGGTGCGTGTTTCTCTAACAGCTGGAAAGTGATGAGAAAATAATTGTTCAATATGTGCAGGAGATCACTCACCTAACCAAGCATGTGGCCTCGCTTGAAACGGAGCCAGATGCTCCCTGGTGTGGACCCCAGACTGCATGGCAGAGCTGGTGGTGCTGCAGCACCTGGGCCTGACCCCAAGCAAGGTGCCCTGGAGGGGCCAGGAGTCCCCCAGGGGGTCTTCAGTGAGGTAAAGGGCACTTTAATGAACTGCTTTAGCACAGCCTTGACCTCTGCCCTGTGCACTCTGACCCAATGCCCTCCCGGGAAGAAGTTATTTGCCAGATGCGAAGACATACCCACAGGCCTCGCAGGATGACGTGGGCAGAGCACCCGGGACTTCGGTCCTGGCGGCCAGGGTTCTAGAGCCAGCTCTGCCATCTACGGACATGTGACTCTGAACAGCTCACACCAGCACTCGGGGTCTCTAAACAGCAGTCTAGAGCAAGAGCGGTGCCTGCCTCGAGCAGGGCAGGGTCCTCACCTAAGTCAAGATCAATGTAGAGCATCAAGACCAGGACTTCTTGGAATGGCATGAAATAGAATAGAAGTGAAAATATCTACATGGATCCCATGTTGTGGAAACTAGAGGATAATGCTAGTATACAATATGAACAGCATCATATACATTTACATATTCAGTATGTATGTCATATACACTAATTTGTAAAGATTGTGAGTAAACCTATTTCCTTACAGCTTCGCCAGCATTGGATTCTACTATTTTATATTTTCAAATTTAAAAAGCATGTAGGGGTCCCTATTCTAATGTACTTCTCTTTAAATACAGTATAAGGAAGCTGACTCCCCACCCCAGGCATTCACTATTCTTCCTTCCTAACATGAAACCCTTGTGACCTTCCAGTCAGTAATACATATTAGAGAGACCAAACCTACTGACACCTTGATCTTGGACTTCTAGCATCCAGAACTGTGAGAAAACAAGTTTCTCTTGTGTAAGCCACCCAAGGCTCTGGTATGCTGTTATAGCAGATTATTACTACAATGACCCAATAGGAACCCAAGGTTCGGGACGCCAAATAATGGGACACCCCTAAAATAAAGTTTTGAGGTCCCCCTCTCAAAGTTTTCTCCATCCAAGATGGAGTGGCCACTGGTCAACTTCCTTCCTTCCATCACTCCCTCCTCAACACCTTGAGAACACCTGCTGGGGGCCAGCACCACGTCCACAGCTGTGCACTGTCTATGAACCCTGCCACACCCCTCAGGGCTCTGTGCCAACCTCAGCCAGACTTTTGTTCTCCATGCCATCCCCTCAAAAAATGGAGGCTGAAGGAAGAGCCCCTACCTGGAACCAGGCCAGAGTGTATTGTATTAGAGCATCATGCAGTCTTCCCCTCCCATCCTTAGCCATTCTATATACAAGGACTACACCAAATTAAATAGCTCACTGCTGCCGTCTCCACAGGCCTGTCAGTTCAAGGCCATGGCTCTGGGATGGTCATGACAGAACCAGCTTTACTACAACTGTATCAACTCCAAAAGCAGGGACCAGGTGAATGTCACGTCTAACAAGGTCCAGGCCAGCTGCTGACAAATCTATACTAATAAAAGGGTAATATGCTAATTGACCAGATAGACTGTATGTCTTCCAGACGTCCTTCCAGACAAAGCCACAGTAGTGGGGGCCAAGGCAGAGGCGGTTAGGGGCTATCAGGCAGGCAGGGGAGCAGTTAGGGGCGATCAGGCAGGCAGGCAGAGGCAGTTAGGGGCAATCAGGCAGGCAGGCAGAGGCAGTTAGGGGCAACCAGGCAGGCAGGGGAGCAGTCAGGAGCCAGTGGTCCCAGATTGCGAGAGGGTACAGGCCGGGCTGAGGTACAGTGCCAAATTTCGTGCACTGGGCCTCTAGTGCAGTGTATAATAGTCGTGTTGCCTACAGTTCCCCACCCAGGACGTTACCGAGGTCCTGACAATCATCATAGCCCTTCACTCCAGGAGCCTACCCTCCCCCAGAGCTGTGGTTCTGGGCAGGCCTCCCGACCCCAGCTCTCTCTCCACTCCTTTCACTTCTCTGTCTCCTTCACTCAGGCTGCCATCCACTTGCTCTGGAGTTATTACAGTGGCCTCCCAACCGGACTCCCTTTATCTCCTTCTGCCCTCTCTGGTGCCCTCGTGCAATCTGTCCAGCACACTGCAGCCAGAGTTCGCTTTCAAAATGCAAATCTGATCATGTCCCTCTTCTTTATTCCCACTTTTCTGAGGATAAAGGAGCCAGCCCATGTGAGCTGGCCCCTGCCCACTCTCCAGCCCTCTCAGGAAGCACAACCATCTTTCAGTTCCCTGGGTGCACCCTGCCCCTTTCTGTCCCAGCAGTCTCACACCCACCTTCATTTCTGCCTGGGACATCCCACCTTTGTGCACATCCTCTCTCCCCGCACCCCCCCACCCCGCCCCAACTCAGATGCATCACCAGTGCCATCAACTCCCACATGTATTTGTTGTCATGTGTTGTTGAATCAGCTCCGACTCCTGGTGACCCTGGGAGTGAGTGATGCCCACAACATTCCATCCTCAGCAGCCCTGCTCCGCTCCTGTAGACTCGTGTCCACGGCTCCTTTCACAGAGTCAGTCTAGCTCATAGTTGCTCTTCCTCTTTCCTGCTGCCTTCTGTTTCCCAGCATTGCTGTCTTGTCCAAAGACCCCTGCCTGCTCAGGCTGTGCCCAAAGTGGGACACCTCCATTTTGTCTGTTTTGTCTCCAGTGATGTTTCAGGCTTCATCTACTCTGGGACCCACTTTGGTTGTCTTTCTGGGTCCAGGGAATCTGCAGAGCTCCCCTCCAACACCATATTTCAGATGAATCAGTGGTTTTCTTATCAGCCTGTGTCGTTATTCGGCTTTCGAATCTGCATGTGGTAATTGGGAATGTGAGGGTGTGGATGACCTTAGCCTTAGCTCTGATGACACATCTTGGATCTTGGCGACCTTTCCTGATTCTTCCATTGTTGCCCTTGCCCTTCCCTCCGAGTCTCAGCCTTCTCTTGACTTCTCGGCTGCATCTCCATTTGAGTTCACGGCCGAGACAAAGTGAGCAAAATCTCTAACAATTTGCATGTCTTCACTGTCTGTGCTAAAGTTGTGTATTTCTTCTGTAGCCATGCTCTGGTCTTCTTGATGTGCAAATGCAGTCCTGCTTTGGCACTTGGTTCCTTCACTTTCATCAGAAGTCATTTCAAATCAGGTGTATACTGTCCAATTATTTGTTCAATGTCTTCATCTCTAGACTGTAAATTCCATCAGGGTAGGGACTGTGCATGTCTGCCACCCTTAACCTCAAGAAATAGTCAATAATTATTTTTAAATAATAATCAGTCAGACCAGTGGTGATCAGCCTTTCATGTTTCATAAACATCAATTCCTGTTTTATCCTCCTAAGAGGTGGGTGGATATAAAAGTGCCTTTTACTGGAAACATTAAGTACAAGTAAACAATGCAGATTTCTCTGGAAATTTGATTATGTGTTACAAAGCTATGGTAATACATATCTTTTAAGATTTTTTTTAAAAAGTGCCTTTTATTCTTGCTTGGTCAGTGTAGCTCAGTGGTTGAGTGTCAACCTATGAACCAGGAGGTCACAGTTCGATTCCTAGTCAGGGCACATGCCCAAGTTTCGGGCTCAATCCCCAGTGGGGGGCATGCAGGAGGCAGCCAATCAATGATTCTCTCTCATCATTGGTGTTTCTATCTCTCTCTCCCTTCCCCTTCCTCTCTAAAACCAATAAAAATATTTTTTAAAGTGCCTTTTATTCTTACTTTAAAAATATTTTTTGACTAGGCATATAGAATGATAGATTAGTTTCTTTCTAGTCTCAAGGCTGGGGGTCATGCTCGTGAGGTTCCCCTGCCAAGCCTTGACCATGGCATGCAGTTTCCTGTCCTCTCCCAGGCAGAAATAGGCGATAGCTGAGATTTCCACCCCTCCCTGACTCTCCGCAGCAAGGCTTTGAGTGGGGACACGTGAAGGAGATGCACAGAATGTGCCTGCTGGTGCCCAGAACCTGCATACACTCATCTCCCACAGCCCAGCCACCTCTTCCATTGAAACCCAGCCCTCACTGCTCCCCAACATGACTCCCTCCACACCCAGACCCTCTGCCCAGGCTTTTGTTCTTTACTGTATCCCATCTAATGAGTAATCACCCAGGAATCCAAGGGCTGGAGGTAGAGCTCCAACAATCCCCCCTTTAAAGATACTCTGAAAGGCAGAACTCCAGCTGGCATCCCTCCCTGGAGCCGGAAGTTCTGAGGCAGAGACAGTATCTTATGGGTACTTATCATTTTAGCCTTCCTGTTAGTCTGCCCAAGTGCACATTGAGGGCATGGCAAAGCCTGCAGGCAGAGTTCTGTAGCAATTCACTATGAATGCAAGACGCCTCCCTTCTCATGTGTTCAGCCAAACTACAAGTGTATTCCTTTCATTCACTATAATCTAGTAAGACAATGAAGCATTGTAACTGTGGCACAATTAAAACCCTTGTAATTAAAGGAGGTGGCGGTAGGGAGCAAAGGACTCTGGTTCTGAAAGATCAGCCCGAGGTTGAGCAAAGAGCAATATATATATTCACCACTAGATGGCAGGCGGACGCTCAATTTTAAATCTAGACATGATCCCCCAACCAGCACTCGAACAAACCAGCATTCCAAAGTACCCAAACACACTGAGGCTCACAGATTACCAAGGGTGGGCCAAAATTTGATGAACATTACTTTTGGCCAAACCTTACATTTACAACAAAAAGAAAGAGAGCCCAGAGGTCAGGAGACCAGGTTTACAAATTCTCCCAGGACAACTTACTAACAAATTCTCCCAGCCCTTTAACAAAAAGTCATCCAAAAATCTCATTAAAAAGAGATATGGTACAGGCATTTTTCTGTGTGTATGTAATACTGAGAAACAGAGAGAGAGAGAGAGAGAGAGAGAGACAGAGAGAGATTCTATGACTAAAGGAATGAGATGTTTTCCTTCTTTTGGTCTTATAATTAATTATCTGTGAGTTTGGCTAAACTATGGCTAGTGAGCAATCTACAATAGCAAAGAAAAAAAGAAAGAGACAAGCTGAATGTCTAATATCAGGGGAAAGTTTTAATAATAATAAATATGCCCCACTAACCCCATGGAATTATATGTTATTGGGTTATATAATAATAAAATGACTATATGATATAATGTTAAGGGAAAAGATATAAATTGGTACTGCCAGGAATTGTAAACATGTGAGATTAGGACCTAACTGTAAAAATGAAAACATTGAACACCTATTACGTTATGCTTGGATGTTGAGATTATGGGTGGTGTTTGCCTTTCATTAAACTACATATTTTTCACCATTTCACTACATATTTTTAAAGCAGCATTTTTCAGCTAGCATTTTAAGACCTCCCCCCCCCGCCCCACCACCACACACACACATACAACTCCCCAGATCTCACACACTAGGGCCAAGAGGCCCAACTGTCTTTTTTCACTTAACAAGCCAAAAAGCTTTCTGATTTTGAAAAGCCAACTTCCTCCAGCAGACCCCGGCAGAAGTCATTGTCTCGCAGGCCTCCGGGAACAACCCTGACAAATGGCAAATCCACATAAACACACAACTGCCCTGGCTGCCGCGGCACTTGCGAGAGCAGACACTGAGGGGACGTGGTCCCAGCTTTCAGCCTGCCACCCAGCAACAAGGGGCCTTTGTGAGAGGGATAAAACTTCCCCCGACTACCCGGGAGGTTCTCCAGCACCCCACCTCTCCTGCATGGACCGCCCCCGCACCCCCCCCCCCCCCCACACACACACACAGTGAGGATTTATGTTTTGCTTCTTAGACATATAATCAACTCCCTCTTAAGCTAACTGCTTCTGAGGTTTTGAAGTGAAAACCATGGCCGGACGGGGGATGCATGCTTCAAGGACTCCTTGCCTTCAGCCCATTAAGTAGTCCTGTGCACATCTCTCCCATCTAGGACAGGGGTAGGGGGCTTTTTTCTGCCAAGGGCCATTTGGATATTTATAACATCACTCAAGGGCCATACAAAATTATCAACTTAAAAATCAGCCTGCTCTATTTGGTCAAACATTTAATCAACCCACCCCTAATGCCTTGGCAGGGCCAGACCCATTGATTTTGTTGCCATGTACACCCGTGAACGTTATATGGCCCTCAGGCTGGACGTTCCCCACCCCTGATCTAGGGTAATTCCCCTTCATAACTCTGAATACGGTGATGGTACTATTTCAGACACCCAGGGCACAGCACAGTGTGAAAGAAAGGCAGCGGATCATTGAGATGGTTTTATTCAGGCTATTGCAATAGGGAGGACATTCACTGATGCAGAGGAACACCTCAGAAAAGGAAGGAGCGCCTGGGGCTCGACAGAGACAAGAGAGAGAGGAGGAGAGTGGGCAAGTCTTATGTGAGGGTGGGTGGCTCCTGTTTGGAGGGGATGGGAATGTGCTGAATGTGTGAAGGCGGGAGGGTCATTTGAAGGTTCTCTGCTCCTGGATCTCCAGCTCTCGGGGAGCACAGGGCTCAGATATAGACTTCAACATGGTCACCAGGTACCTAAATCTGGCCTCCCTTGTAGCTGAGAGGGGAGGAGACACGTGGTGAGAGTGAGGTCCCAGATGCACCCAGGGGCGGTGGGAGGGGACTGTGGGCTGAGGAGCAAGGGTGGCAGACACATCTCCAGGAGCTTTTCTGGCCACTGAAATTTTACTCCTCAAATTCAGAAATTTCCCATGCTATTCTCTCTCTCTTCTCTCCTCTCTCTCTCTCTCTCTCTCTCTCTTTCTCAAATGGCAGGCAGGTATGGATATTGTTGAAAGAAAACTAGTTCTATTCCTTTTATTCCCCCAAACACACACACATGAAGGAAACTGGCCACCGCCAGAGACTCCAGCCAAACACTGGGTTCCTTAAGGATGTCTTTTGGAGAGGGGGCAAAAAATGCTGAGATGGTCGAATAGCTACAATCACAATGGAAAGTTATAATTTCCCCTGCAGTAAGAATAGCCTTTTTCCTAATGTCTTCCTCGGTAAAGGCCAGCCCTCCCCAGCTCTCTGCCCCAGCACCCTCCCTTCCACCAGGCCAGGCAGATGTGTGAATTTTTTCCATTCACACGGCACAGGGTTTAAGGATGGAAGAAAAGGTGAGCTGTTTCCCCCATTAGTGGCTCTTTTCAGCCCTACAGCGACTGGGAGATTTCGTGCTGCTGGCTGCAGATGAAACAATGGATGGGGGCCGCTCTGGAAACCGGGGGAGCGCTGGGCGTTTTTCCATCTGGAATCCCAAGGCTCTTGGTGGCGGGGCCAGATGGAACCACGGTCTGTCTACGGAGACAAAGCTTCTCTTTCAACCGGTCGTGCAAACAAGAATATGAGTTTTTTGACATGATGGCCAAGCGATAGGAAACTGAGACTGGTTATGAAATGCCAAGGACAGATCGCTCGGCTTTGGTGAATTACGCCCCGCATGTGATGCAGCGAGGAGCTTCCTTGAGCTGATGAAAACAGGGGATTGCAAAGCTTCGCATTCAAACTGAGACGTAGGAAAAACAGCCCGCCGTCAGCCAGTTTCCGTCCTGGGAACTTAAGTCATCTTTCAGCTGGGCGAGAGCGTGCTTCCGCCAGGCCCCGGAACAATGCTGGGACTGTGGGGAGCTTCAGAAAGGCCCTGTCGACACCATTAATGAACATCCTCCTCTAGGCTGCACCTGAGCCAAATTCCAAGGCAGAATCAGGGATACAGGACGACGACAGAATGGAGATTGCAAGTTTGCTGGAAGCTCCCAGCTCCCAATTAGAGGGATGGTAGCAGATGTCGCAGAGCACAGGAGTTGAAAACCATCTGTCACGGCCTGCTTCCTGAGTCCTTCCTCCCAGGGAGCTCTGTGTCACCTAATAATGACAAAAGGAAGGCCTTCTTGGCTCTCAAAGCCCCTTCCAACCAGAGATGAGCTAACAAGCTGTGTGCCCTCAAGCAGGTCACTTCCCCTCTCTGAGCCTTAATTTTTTCTTCTATAAAATGCAGCAGTTGGACATGGATCGATGGTTGTTGGTTTTTTCCACCTTTTATTTAAAGTCCTTTCCCCCAAACAAAAACTTTATAATGGAACCCAATTTGTAAATATCTTCTGTCACTTAAGTGTAACCAGCCACGGATCAGACTGATGGAGGAAAATGGCTCAGCGCTTTGTGTCTTAAACCCCCACGTAGACTAGCAGTTCCAATGTACTGGATCGCTCCCTGCAAGTATTAAGTGCTTTATGAAGACTGTGCAGGGGGGAGGAGGGATGTGTGATTCGATGGAAAACTATGCATCCTTTAGAATGCACTCTTCTGGTTTATGTGATTGTGATGCCAGAGGGCCCTTTCATTGCCTTTGAGCTATTTTACAACCCTGTGAATTGTAGAAAATGGCAGCAATAGGAATAATTACTGTTTATAGGCATACAAATAAATTCTGTCCCGCGCGCGGAGCTTTGATTGACACCCCTCCCTGCCCTCCAAGGGAAAAGCCAGTTTCCTTCTATTTAAAAATGTGTTGTCTCATTCCTTTACGCCACATAAGTGTGTGCTTTGCTTCTCATGTGAACTGGATGTGACGCCTCACCAGCTCTCATTAGCAACGAGCGAAGTAAAGTCTTTCATGCGTTCATTTATATTGGCATGAGAGTCATGATGTAGGCTTTCTCTGGTAATTACCTCATTCTGAAAACGGATTTGTATTTTATCGTGATTCTTGCCAATCCTAATCAAACATGCCACCTCCACCTTACACCTGGCTGTAAAATCTCATAGACACCCCAACTTTGCTTTCCTGCTTTGGGAGGTTCTGGGCCCCATGGAGAGGTTCTCCCCCACTCAGCCTTGCCTTATCCACACATTGCTGTGGTGACTGGGGGGGATGATATTTGACAGGAGGGGAAAGTGGTGGAGGCCAGGGTGTGTGAGCCTGGATGATCGAGGAGGGTTCTTCTCTGCTCAAGTCCAGTGGGATGATGGCAGAAACATTCTTTCTTTTTCCTATGTGGATACAAAATCTGGAGTTGGAGGGGCTGGAAGGAACCCAGGAGATGATCTGATCCCGCCCCTCCTTTACAGATGAGGTCACTGGGACCCACAAAGGTGGGTCAGCAAGGGGCTGGGATTTGAGTTCAAGTCCTGCAGCTGTAGGCCAGGTGTCCTGCATTTATTCATTGTCTCCCTCGCTCATTCATTTTATTTTTTAAATTTTTATTTATTGATTTGAGAGAGAGAGAGAGAGAGAGACAGACACATCCGTTTGTTGTTCCACTCATGTATGCACCCATTGGTTGCCTCCCATACGTGCCCTGCCCTGGGCTTGAACCCACAACCCCAGCACATCGGGACAAAGCGCCAACCAATGGAGCCACAGCCAGGGCGCGTGTTCATTTTTAACACTCACTCACTGCACGCTGGGCACCGTGCCACGGACAAGTGCTCAGAAGCGGGGTCACATTTTTGAGATATCTGTCTCCTTTGCCCTCTGCCTTTAGTAAACAGATCCATATTCCTTTCCTCTAGAACAGTGGTTCTCAACCTGTGGGTCGCGACCCCTTTGGCGGTCGAACAACCCTTTCACAGGGGTCGCCTAAGACCATCCTGCATATCAGATATTTACATTAGGATTCATAACAGTAGCAACATTACAGTTATGAAGTAGCAACGAAAATAATTTTATGGTTGGGTCACAACATGAGGAACTGTATTTAAAGGGCCAGAAGGTTGAGAACCACTGCTCTAGAAAGTAGTGGAAGGGCAGAAAGCTGAGAACAGTCTGTGAGAACTCCCAGCCTCCAATTCCTGAAATCTAAACACTTGCAGAGAACAAGACTGAGGGATGACTCAGATAGTTGACCTGTAGGCCAAGAACCAGGACCAAATGCCCTGGCATCATTAGGATCTCGGAACCATAAGACTGAAACTTTAAAAAAAAATGTCCACATTTTGGTGCTGCAGGCAGAGGGGCAGACCCCCAGAGCACAGAAAGCTGCAGGATTTCTCCCCAAAAAAGTGTCTCTTCCCACAAGGCCCAGACCAACCAAACGCTGCGTGGGGGCTGTAAGGAGCTTCTCAACAGAGCGATCCTGAGCAAAACGATGCTGGGAAGCCCTGACCTCTGAGCATTCCCTCAGCCCAGGAACAGGGCTGGAGGGGATGAGGTGGGGAGGTCTGCCTGGGAGGGTCCCCGAAGCACAGGCAGCCCCGCTTCCTCTCTGTGGGATGTGACCCTGCTGCGACACCACAGGTGTTCCCCTTCCCCCGCTGGCTGCCGGCCAGAGCTCAGCTTACAGTTTTTCCCACTGCTCCAGAGAACCAGACTTTTCAAAAGGGGGAAGGAAGGAAGGAAGGAAGGAAAGACAGGGAGGGAAACAAGGGATCATAAGATAATGGGGAGTTGGGGGGGGGGGGGAGTACTGATGCAGGGGGGCGGGTACTGACCCGGGAGGGAGAATCAGACAGGTGGGGAGAAACAAGTGAGTAATTCATTGTGAAACTGGCCCCCGAGGCCTGGGCCCTTTGGGTCAGCTCTTGCCCAGGTGCTGATCACAGAGGCTCAGAGGACTGTGTGCTGGGCCTCGGTCATGCAGCACCTCAAATTCAGATTTGCAGAGCCCTCCAAAGGAGCTACTGAGAAGCACAGACCTTCGTTTTACGAAGCCGATGCTCGACTTTCCACTTGAGCTTGTCCCCGCCTGGTCACTCCGTGGCAGTGCGCTGCGGGGGAGTCAGTTTGTTCGCAAATCCAGTGATGCTCCCGTCGAGCTGCACTGCAGTTCCCTTCGTACTTAACGGGCTAATCTGCTGGAGGCAAACATTGAAAATACATCACCATTTTTAGAAGCTGTTAGGGTTCTGCTCTTCATTTTTTAATTTACAAGGAACCTTTGAAAGCAGAGGGGACCCAAGTCTCCCCCAATCTCTGTGAGGCCCTGATGCCACCTCCCACAGCCCAAGGCCTCGGTAAGGCCAGAGTTTCCCCTGGAGGACACCCCCAGGAGCCAGGAGAGTCCCAGAAAATGCTCAGGAAGGAAGTAGTCATGGCACTGTAACTGTTACAGGAAAAATTGTTCTGACCCTTGTCAAAAGGGTAAGGGAGACTTGATTCAGAACAGTCACAATGGGTGTTAAGACTATTGCAATAGAGGTGATTGGGGTCAACGCCAAGTACAAGAAGGAATGGGCATTTATAGCCAAGAGGCAGGTTTGGGGGAGGGTCAGTGAGTGGGAAATTATTAAGAGGAAATGCCAAGGGTAGGGGTGTTGCTGCTAAACTGACTTCCCAGGATTCCTGCTGAAGGCAGCCAGGTGATCAGGTATCAGGGGTGAGAGGATTCTTTCTAAACTGACTTAGGATTCTTGCCCTCACTGGCCTGTGCAGGCCCAGCAAGGATGGGGCCAAGCCTAGAGGAGAAGGAGGCTCAGGGAGCCTGACTCAAGTTTGGTGGGGGAGACAGTCTTTGTCCGTCTCAGCCACTTTATCCCAGAGGGTCCCACAGCTACTGTGACACACAGTTAGTTTTCCTTCGTGAGGGACTAAGAGGAGGGGAGCAAGGAGATCACCTGGATACCAACTCAGGGCATATTCCTAGCCCTGGCACTGTGCCCCCACAGGTTGGTGGCCCACCCAACAGCCTTTCCTTGACTCCTTCTACCCACGAGCAACAATCTCATGGGAGGAGATGACAATGCCAAAGACACCTTCCCAGCCTCCTCTGCCGCTAGAGGTAGCCTTGCACCCGTTCTGGTTACCAAGAGAGAAGAAAAATCCTCCGGAGTGACTTCTGGGAAATATTCCTGGGGGGTGGGAAGACAAGATGCCTGGTGCTAAAGCAGCCATCCCCCCCATCGTGAGATGGCAAGCCCAAGGACAGGACGCGTGCTGGAGATGGATGAGAGAAGGAGCCTGGGCCCTCAGCGACATTGCTGTGCTGGGGCGCCAACCTCTGGACAGTCCACACCTGGGCTTCTCAGTGATGTGAGATCATGAAGTGGCTTTTTCATTTAAGCTGCTCTTGTGTGGGTGCTCTTGCAGCCCAAAGCATTTCTGACACCCAGGGCCGTGCTAGGATTTTTAAGGGCACAGAGGCATCCAGCCTGGGGCTGCTCCTTCTAGTCTAGAAGTTTACAGCTAAGGTGAGGAACCTAGTCAAATGCACATCGTTCACTGTCCTTCAAAATTAACTAATAATATAATCAAGTTTTAAACTAAAATAAACAGAGCAATCCCACTCCTTCGCATTGTCCCAAGAGAGTGTGTTTAAAGATAGCCACTGAACTGCAACATATAATGGAGAAAATGTAGACATACCCAAGTGTTCGATAGTAGGGGTTGAAATTACAGCCCAGACATAGATATTATGAAGTCATTAAAGAAGATGTTGACCTATACTTAGTAAAGGGAATTCTTTAGATAATAATGAGAAAAAAAAACACCCTGTTATTAACTGTGTGTTATGTAAGTCTACCCTTAGGCAGAGCTACATCTCTGAGTCTGGGTTAAATGTGAAGCTGTCTGCAGTGATTACTGTAAAATGGTCAAATTATCATTGATTTTTATTTTCTTTACACTTTTCTGTACTTTTGCATTTGTTGTAATGAACACTTATTTTTATAATGGTTCCAGTACTAATATTTACAGACACAACTGATTAGCAAGACTATGTATGCTAACAGAGCACAGTAAAGAGCTTTAAAATAAGCTACCATTTGCAGAATAACAAGATAATGGAGGGGATGGGAGTGGAAAATACCAAAAACAGACCCACGGCCCATGGCTTCAAAGAACCAAGTACCTTCTTGGGAAGCTAAGACATAGAAAGGGGAACTGGTTCCATCCAGTTCTATGGGCTGTAGCATATTTGTGACATATCCCAACTCCCCAATGATATGACATAGACAGAAGCAAAACACTGAATTGAAGTATCTGGCCTATGAAAAAACTCTAAACAAAACGTTTTGTGTTATACATGGTATGAGTATGTGTAATTCAGGCGTTGTGAATGGCTTTTAGGAAATGTCTTCAGGCTTTGTAAGTGTGCCTAAGAATTGTTTAAAAATTCTGATTTGACACCCTATTTATAATCCAGAAACCTAATTCATACCAAAGCCCTTTGTATTTCTTAGAGGCAGGATCTCCCAATTTTTAGAATACTTCCAAATCATAAATAGTGTTTTCAGCTTAAATTCTGTGATAAACTTACTGGGTGTGACCTGGATGCTGCCACCAGCACAGCTCAATTCCTGAGTCTGACTCTGTTTCCCAGTATATTCTAGCAAAATCAGTAGCATCCCAACATTCCTTACACTAGAACAGGATTAAGACAACTGTGATTACTAGTACGTTAACACTTGAGTACAGGAAAATATACTCGACAGGGGAGGGGGACTGAATGCATCACCCCAAAATATGTTCTTGGCATAAGGACTATGTTGAGCTAAAGACACTTGAAGAAGCAGATGCAAAGATGTCATTCTGACCTATCTTTTATTTCCTGAAAGCAGAAGTTAATGATGCCCTCCCTACACCAAGAGGAAAGAAACATCATTATCACCAAGATGGAGTCAAGGCCGAGAGAGAAATCTGTACAAACAGACCTTGTTAAGATAACTCCTACCTTACTCTACTTCCCCATATATCTTAGTTACTTTACCACAATTGCTACACTTTGTTCAACCTAGTATATGAGCACTTGGTCCTATCTGCTTTTGGAGTCTTCATTTTCCCATGGTGGCTCCCAAGCACATATGAAAGTCTGTATGCTTTTCTCCTGTTAATGTCTTATGTCAATTTCATTCTCAGGACCAGCCAGAGACCCTCAGAGGATAGAAGTAATGTTTTGCCTCTCTTACAACGGTCTATGTCGATTTACTAAAACTATTGTCTGGGCTTATTGAACCACCCAAGATTTGGATTATATCCATTCATCTCACATTCTCATGGTCCCTTCCAGTTCTGAGCTGCTTCCGCTAAATTATTTAACGTTAGGAATCACCTTGCCATCCCTTCATGTAGCCATTTGTCTACATACCATGGACCCAGGCATTGGGCTCAAGTCACTTCCCCAATTGTGCATGTGTGCGTGCATGCGTGTGTGTGTGTGTGTGTGTGTGAGTGTGTGTGTGTGCGTGCATGTGTTTGTTGAAGGCTCCACTAAAAATCAGTGCACAGTCCTCTCACCTCTTTCTTCCCGCCCACCCCCAAATGCAAGAACTGGTTTGTCTCTTTTGTTGCTTAGGCACCTGCTGGCCAGTGCCTTCAGTATCTCAACTTCTTTATTCATTCAGTCAACAAATATTTATTGAAGGCCTACTCTGTGCCAGGCATTGTGCTAGGTGCTGGGGGGAAATAGTCATGATCCCTAACTTCAGAGATCCTACAGTCTCATGTCAAAGACAAGCATGGTTCATACCTGGCAGGTGTAGCTCAGTGGCTGAGCATCACCCTATGAACCAGGAGGTCAAGGTTCGATTTCTGGTCAGGACACATGCCTGGTTTGCAAGCTCGATCGCTAGTAGGGAGCATGCAGGAGGCAGCCGATCAATGATTGTCTCTCATCATTGATGTTTCTATCTCTCTCTCCTTCTCCCTTCCTTTCTGAAATCAATAAAAATATATTAATATATATATGTATATATATATATATATTAATATATTTTTTAAAAGACAAGAATGATTCAAAGAATCACACAAATAGTTCCTCTAAATGCTCTTAACTTCTTACTTTAAAATAACTTCAGACTTACATAGAAATAGTACAAAATTCCCATGTACCCTTTGCCCAACTTCCTTCAATGATAATATCCTACATAATCACAGTACAGTTATCGAAACCAGAAAATTTACATGGATACCATACTATTAACTAAGGACTCTTATTAGACTTCTCTAAGTGCTTTTTATCACACTAATTCTTTAGTAATTATAACATCTATCACCCTTATGTTATAGATGCAGAAACTGAGATTCGGACCAGTTACATAATGTGCCAAAGATTACAGCTTGCAAGTTGCAGAGTGAGGACTTTGAACCCTGGCCATAAGGCACCTGGCCTCACCGCTGAACATACTGCCTCCACACATTAGCTGCACTGCCAGAGCTGGTTTTCTTGTTGAACCAAAAAAAACCTTACTGTCATAGCAGAACAATCAATGGCTGGATAACTATTAGAAGAACTTGTAACATTTGGATACCATCTTTACAGCCAGTGCATTTTCTTCCAGAATCAAAGTTTGTTTCAGCGGCAGAGGCTCCCAAAGGAAGTTGCTCTTTAAATCACTGTTGATGAAACAATGCTCTTTGGGCTGAGCTTTCAGACATTTCCCTCTCATTGAAAACAACTTTAGCTGAAACATGTTGACTCTCAAAAGGAAGTTGCTTTGTAAGAAACTGCAAGAAATGCAGGTGCAGTTAAGGCACACCCAAAACAAAAGTTTCAGAAAACACTGGCTTCCTCTCAAAGTCATACCCTGTTTCCCACCGTCTCATTCCCACATAACTCAAGCCAAATGAAATCTGCAAGAATACATATGTGGTTTGATCTGCTTTGTGTTGGAGAATATCAACCCCCAGGTCAGTTGGAGACAAATAGAAAAAAACTAAACAAGGAAAAACACATATTTTGCCCAATTATGCCTCTGTGGCATGTGTACTTTTTACCAAAATGCAGAAATTACTTAAATGATGGCGGAGCCCCACTCTGATGCAGCACAACGGAGCATGTCCCAAACGTAGCTTGATGACTTCCATGGGGATTCTCACTCTCTTTTTTTTTCTATGACTTCATCTACAGCAGAATCATTTGAGATTACAATTTGGGTTTATTCTCTGCTATGGTCATCCTTCCTGTGATTTTGAGCAGGTAGCCAGGCCCTTTGGAATTGCTTACCTTCTGGGTTTTGAAAAGCAGAAAGCAAAAGAGCTTCAAGTCAGTGCCTCCTTTGCTTTTTGTAGGGGGTGGGGTGGGGGTGGGAGACAGGCAAGAACTAATGAGATGTGTCCTCATAGGGGAGTAAGAGCTGCAAAGGGCAGAGGAGCGAATCCCTCGCCTGCAGTGGGGAACCATGCATCTCTTTCTGGAAAGATATGAAGGGACCAATGGCTCTCTGGTGCACACAGGGCCGCTGAGTCCCAGACACCAAGGCTTCAAGTCTTCTCAGAGACCTTTGCCCCCAAATGTGGCATTGATGCAGCCGGGGCCTAACGGGAACCTGCAGCTGAGACTCAGGGGTCTCAGAGTGGCCAGTGGGACTCGGACTGGCAGAGTCTTTCGGAGGAGGCTTTGGTGATTAAGCTTTTAGGATTTTAAGGTGGGGTGCTAACGGGGAGACCCAATAATCACTGAAATGTAACTTTCCACCAATCCAACAGGAGGAGTAAACCCAAGTTGATTTAAAGAATCTAAGAAGTGTGATTATTCTTGAACATCTGAGTTTGTGTACCAACATTCACAACGATTACATATTCATCCATTTGTTCATTTCAGGAATAGTTACTGAGCCTCCATCATGAGCCAGACCCTGGGACAGGACCTGAGGACACAGCGGTTCCCCAGGCTCCCAGTGGTCACACACAGAGATGTCCACCCTAAACCAAGGACAGGCTGCTGCAGAGTAGCCGATGGAAGGACGAGGCCCCAGGACACCTCACAGATATCATCATATAGGACCCATGTTGCACTCAAACTCTTCAAGGTTAAATTGTGCATAATATATCAAGTTTCAAAGTTTTACACCCAGGAACTTATGCAGCAGATGCAGAGGATAAACTGCAATGATTTAACTGGGAGAAAGTTCATCTTACTGTCATTTATAATAGCAAAATCCCGGAAACAGCAAAAACAGGTTAGTTAAATATACTACCATATAGCCACTCATTGGAACACAATGCAGGCATTAAGAATGAGGCTGTATATGTTACATTTATAATAAAGAAATAAAACATTAAAGAAAATACTTTAGAAGAACATTGGGTAACATGGAAAGGCATGCACAATATACTGTTGTGCAAAATTTATAGGACACCAACGAAAGATGGCAGTGTAGATAAACACCTGTACTCGCCACCTCCCACAACCACATCAAAATTACAACTAAAATACACAAGAACTATCATCCAGAACTGCTGGAAAGCTGGCTGAATGGAAGTCCTATAATCAGAGAAGTAAAGAAGAAAGCACACTGAGACTGGTAGGAGGGGCAGAGGCACAGAACGGGCTGGCCTGGCACCATGCGTGCCACTTTATTAATTGGGAGGAGATCGCCTCTGTGGAGGCTGCCAGGAGGAGCAAGGGGTACCAGCACCACACCAGATACCTAGCCCAGGGTCCCAGAGCTGGGAAAAGAAGTCCCTGCTGGTAGTGAGAACTACAGGCTGTAAACACCTGTTGGATTGGGGCTCAGCAACACAGAGGCTGCTGGAGACCCAGCTGTTCCTCTTAAAAGGCCGGCACCACAAAATGAATTTACAAGGTCCCACTTCCTCTGAGCTCCAGCATCAGGGCAAGGCTCTGGGGAACACAGACACATATGAGGAACTGGATTGTCTGGCATCAGAGCAGGAACTCAGGGTCAGCTTTCTCCCAGATGGAGGTGTTTGCAGGAATCATTGTTCCTATGCTGGGACTTCCCTGGTCGCAGGGCTGACTGGCAGCCATTTCTATTTGCTCCACCCTTGTGATTTCTTAAGACCCCACCTCCTCCAATTTACAAGCCACCCAAGCTGTGTGCAGCAGCTTTTACATATGAATGGCCTGTCCTTGCTCAGGCTAGAATCTCTCAAACAAGCTGCAGCTGGGTCAGGGAGCCCCAAACCCATTAATAAAAGGACCAAGACCTGGCACCAGCACCAGCCTGCCTTCCTTCACAGCTGGGCCTTGTCTAGGCACTTCCAAACCCAATACAAAGAAGAGGAATCTGCAGATCTCTCTGTAGTTCCTGCTGGTTGGCCCCAGACAGTGGTTGACTTTGTACCTCCCTGGAGACCCAAGAGCCAGTGTACCCAGTGGTCAGTGTGAGACCATACCAGATTACAAGTCTACACATCCATAAGTGACACACTCAAGGGGCAGACTCAGTGAGCACCAAAGCCCCACTGAAGCAAGAACTGCTCCACAGGGGTGTCTATTGCACAGCAGCTTTCCCATTGTAGTCGCAGCCAGTTGGCCTGGAAGTCAATTCCTCCCAGTGACACCAACAGCAATCAAGTCTCAACTACAACAAGGCTGTGCTTACTGCCCACAAAGGGGTGCACCTAGAGCTCCCAGCTCAGGTGACTGGGGAGACTGAGCCACTGGGCCCTGTAGAACACCTACTACACAAGGCTACTCTACCAAGTCAAGGAGACATAGCAGCTCTACCCAATACATAGAAACAAACACAGGGAAGCAGCCAAAATGCAGAGACAAAGAAACATGTCACAAATGAAAGAAATGGAAGAAAGCGAACTACTGGATATAGAGTTCATAACCATGGTTATAAGGTTACTTAAGAATCTTCTAGAAACCTCCAAAAAAAATGGAAAAAGACCTGTCAGAAATTAAGCATACACTGACTGAAATAAAGAATAATATACAGGGATTCAACAGTAGAGTAGAGGATTCTGAGAATCAAATCAACCATTTGAAATATGAAGAAGCAAAAAACACCCAACCAGAAGAGCAAAAAGCAAAAAGAATTTTAAAATATGAAGATAGTGTAAGGAGCCTCTGGGACAACTTCAAGTATGCCAACCTTCACATTATGGGGGTGCTAGAAGAAGAGAGAGAGCAAGATATTGAAAACCTATTTGAAGAAATAATGACAGAAAACTTCCCCTACCTTGTGAAAGAAATAGATTTATAAATCCAGGAAGCACAGAGAGTCCTAAACAAAAGGAACCCAAAGAGGACCACTCCAAGACATATCATAACTAAAATGCCAAGGGCTAAAGACAAAGAGAGAATCTTAAAAGCAGCAAGAGAAAAGCAATTAGTCACCTATAAGGGAATGCCCATAAGTCTGTCAGCTGATTTTTCAACAGAAACTATGCAGGCCAGAAGGGAGTGGCAAGAAATATTCAAAGTGATGAATAGTAAGGACCTACAATCAAGATTACTATCATTTAGAATTGAAGGTCAGATAAAGAGCTTCACAGACAAAAAAAAGCTAAAGGAGTTCATCACCACCAAACCAGTATTATATGAAGTACTGAAGGGTATTCTTTAAGAAGAGAAAGAAGAAGAAGAAAAAGAAAAAGATAAAAAATATGAACAACAAAATGGCAACAAATCCATACCTATCAACAATTGAATCTAAAAATCAAAATAAATGAATAAGAAATCTAATGAACAGAATAAATTGGTGAGTAAAATAGAATCAGAAACATGGAAATGGAACAGACTGACGATTCTCAGAGGGAAGGGGTGGGGGGAAGGAAGAGATTAAACAAATGGATATCCATTACCTATGGACACAGACAATAGGACGGTGAAGGCCTGAGGCTGGATGGGAACCAGGTAGAGGAGGGCAATGGGGGGAAAAAAGAGGGACATCTGTAATAATCTCAACAATAAAGATGAAAGAAAGGAAGAAAGAAAGAAAGAAAGAAAGAAAGAAAGAAAGAAAGAAAGAACCTTTTACTATCAAAGAAGAAAATCCACCCACACACAAAAAAACTGTAAAACTCTGAGCAAAGCCCCGGATGGAATGGCTCAGTGCTTAGAGCATTAGTCTGAGCACCGGAGGGTCTAGGGTTCAATTCCTGGTCAAGGGCACCTACCTGGGTTGCAGGTTTGACCCTTGCCCCAAGTTGGGGCACTTGTGGGACATTGATGTGTCTCTCATATCAATGTTTCTCTCTTCTCTCTTTTCTTTTCTTTTCTCTTCTTCTTCTTCTTCTTCTTCTTCTTCTTCTTCTTCTTCTCTCTCTCTCTCTCTCTCTCTCTCTCTCTCCCCTCTCTTCCCTTCCACTCTCTCTAAAGTTCAATGGAAAAAAATGTCCTTTCTCCTCAGTTGAGGAGTAATTTTAAAAAAACACCTCAGAGAAAATATGATATTTTTCTAAAAACTATATGCATGTGTGTTGTGTACACAGGATATAGGGGGAACAGGAGGATTCACAACAAAATATTAAAAGTGGTTATTTCTGCCAGGGTTGCATTATGACTTTTGTAGGCAATAGGCACTTTGCCTTCATGGATCCTTTCCTCCATGAAAAAGAAAAATAGTTGAAAACCAGCCCTCAGGGGGAGCTGAGGCCCTGTCTCCATTCTCTGCCCTCCTCCCACCTTCACGGGAATTCTCATCTGCAGAACAGACCAAGTAAGGCCAGACCTGGCTTCCTCCCGGGAACAGTCGTTGGTATAAAGATGGATACAAGCCAGGCTAGATGCACTATTATATGTTCATTACTATGATAGTCATTTTCCCCTTCTTATTTGAAGATGAATTAAAATTAAAACATTGTGGGCCCTAGGCTCAGTACCTCCTGGGCCTATTAGGAAAGTCAGCCCTGATTTCTAAGTAGTGAGATTATTTGATCTTTATTTCCTTCTTTTTGCCCATCTGCATTTTCTACATTTTCGATACCAAAGATTTTTTTTTTATTATTATAATGAAAAACTATTTGAACAAATAAAATGGTGAACATAAACTAATGGCCCATTGTATGCAATGCCACCACACACAACTGACAGCCAAGGCAGACTCTGGGGCAACACCCTCGGGGACTTTAAAGCACCCCATTGGGTACAGCTTGGCACCCACATGGTGCTGCTGACCTGGCCCACCAGGTGACTCCCTGCTTTAACCAACCAACAAGACAAAACCTCTGGTTTTCAGAACAAAGTAGCTCTCTGGCTGACCAAAGAGAATGGTCCCATGCCCTGTCCTTTACCACCCACCCACACTGGCCTTATTTCTCCAGGGTGGAGATGGTTTGCCAGATGCCAACACACTTTCGGACCCAGTCCGACAGGCATTTAAACAGGAAGGGCGGCTTCTTCATTATGGAACGGCACTACCAGCCCTTCCAGGGTCACTCATGGCACCTATGCACCGTAGCTGGTCATCTTTGCCACCCTGTGACATTTGTCAAGACTTAATAGGTTTGATTTTTACAAACTCAGCCTTTCCAGTACGGATTTGTAATGTGTACCTTCCCTTATTTATCGGTGTGTTTAATAAATATCGGTAAAGTATCTACTCTATGCCAGGCACTGTTCTAGGAGCAGGAGACACAGTGGTGAACAAGACAGACACAGACCCTGTTCCCATGTCACTGGAAGGAGAGACACAGAACAAGGTGCAGGGTGCTTTGAAAAGGGAGAAGCAATGGGTGCCCGGAGTGTGTGGGGCAAGGGGACTGCACCCATTTGAAGAACTCAAGGACCGGTCTCCCCAAGCAATGAAAGTCTACACCCAGACTGGAAGGTAAGTAGGAATGGGCCAAGCAGGAAGGGGAGGAAGAGGAAGGCACCAGGCAGAAGAATGTGAGAATGCCCAGAATCTGTGCCTGGAGTTTGTGAATCACTGAGAACTGAAGACGTCCCAAAGGGCTGGGTGTAAGGAACGACTGGGAAGGCAGAGAGGAGCCAGAACGTGAAGGGTTGTTCATCCATTTAAGGAGCTGGGACTGCTGCCCTTACTCCCGTGGGAAGCCTTCACAGAGTCTTAAGCAAAGGGGTGCTTTACTCCTGGGTGAAGAATGGATTGCCTTGAATTCCAGTCGTGGCCCTTTAATCACTGGTGATGGCTGTTGTGCAGCACAAGCCCCACGGCCTGGTTTAGACAACTGAACAAAGGATGCGTAGCAGAGATGTGCAGGGGATCTCTATGCTTCCTAGACCCTCCGTCCCAGGCTTCAGAACCATACAGACAAGTAAAACTGAAACTCAAGTGGGGCGAAGGAAGGAGTGCCGTGCCGTCCTCCGTCTGCAGGTTTAGAACGCGTCTTGATTCTTCTGGCATACATCTCCCAGCTTTCTTTTTCTTCTTCCAGATTATCGTCACTCTTCCTGGCTCTTTGAACTTCCATATGAAGTTTAGAATCAGCTTGTCAATTTCCACAAAATAAAATCTGCTAGTATTTTGACTTGGATTGCACTGAACCCAAAGATTAATTCGAGGAAAAATGACACCTTTGCAGTATGGAAGGTTCAAATCTATGAATGTGGGCTAGCCCTCCATTTATGTAGGTTTTCTTTCGTTTCTTTCAATGATGATACACTGTTTTCTGTAAAGAAGTCTTGCACATGTCTTGTTAAATTTATTCCAAGATATGTGATGTTTTAGGTGATTATAATAGGCAAATACTAAAGATATTAATTAAATGAAATAACACCTTGAGAAAGTATTTTACAACATGTAAAACTTGACACAAATTTGAGACATTCTTTTCCTCAAACACCACTGAACACATCATTTTGGAAAGCCAGTCTGCACATTCTTAAGGCATTTTTCCCAGTAGCTATTAATGAACCAAGATGCTGAAGCTATACAACCAGGACAGCCAAAAAGTGACATCAGGGGTCAAGAAGAGAATTGCTGACCTGGAATAAACCCTAAGGAAAAGCAAGTTCTCACTCTGAGTTTGGATTTTACCCAACAGCACCAGATGGCCGGGCGGGGAGGAAGGGGCGGATCTCAAAAAGGACACCATGCAATCAAAACTCAGGGACTTGCTATGCTTGATACAAGGTTTCATTCAATCCATGAGTTCCTGAAACTGTTGCTGAAAATTAGCCTAAACCAGCCCTCAGGGGGAGCTGAGGCCCTGCCTCCGTTCTCTGCCCTCCTCCCACCTTCACGGGGAATTCTCATCTGCAGAACAGACCAAGTAAGGCCAGACCTGGCTTCCTCCCGGGAACAGTCCCTGGCAATACTGATGCGAGGCTGACCCAGTGACTCACACCACCTTCTCTGAGCCCAGCCTCACAGGCAGCCTCCTCCACCTGCCAAGCCCTGCCTGCCACAGACCCAGCTCTGGGTCTCACCTCCTTCCTCTTCCCACCAGGCTGGATGAGAAAATGGCCAGGAATGATCATTATTCATTGAATCAACAAATATTTACTGAGCACCTACCATGAATCAACAACTATTTTAGGCCCCTGAGATACAGGAATGAACCGCACAGTAAATTCCCTTCCTTCCTGTAGCTACACTGTTGGGAGGAGGGGTGAGCGGGCCCCTGGGGAAAGCCGACAGGGGCAGGGAACAGGACCATCAGTTGCAAACCAAAAGGATTTCAGGGCCTGGCTGCTGTGGCTCCGTGGTTGAGCACTGACCTATGAACCAGCAGGTCACGGTCCAATCCTCCGTCAGGGCACATGCCCAGATTGCGGGCTTGATCCCCAGTAGGGGGTGTGCAGGAGGTAGCTGATCCATGATTCTCCCTCATCATTGATGTTTCTTTCTCTCGCTCCCTCTCTCTTCCTCTCTGAAATCAATAAAAATATATTTTAAAAAGCCCGGGGTCTTAGTTTGGGATCCCCCCAAAAGTAGATGCTAGGAGGATTTGAGCGTCAGTTGCTTATTGAGGGTTAGTGAGAGGGTTACCACGATGGGCAACTGAGTGAGGTTCAGTCCTTGGAGGACCCTCAAGCAACAGCACCCAGTGTGCCTCAACAGTATCCCACTGAAGGGCAAGGAAGCTCAGGGGTTCCCCCACCAACCCCCATCCTCACCTGTGGAGGGTCGCTCCTAGGGTCTGCACTCCCTGGCACCTCAGGCTGTACCCATGAGCATGTACAGGAACTGTCTGCAGGTGCCCTCGGGGATGGATTATGGGGATGTGGGTGCCACTGGCAGCATCTGCCACTCCCAATCATCTTGTCCCCTGTTATATGCCCAGCACCTCATGGGGTTTCAGGTGCATAGCAGGCACTCGATAATATTTGCTGAATGATTAGGTGTTTTCTCATCTGGAGATGTCTTTACAGCTATTTCAGAGTCAGCAGGAGACTTAGACATAGAGGGTTCAAGGCACACTAGGCTGGGTGACTAGGGAAATTCTCTCCTCCTTCCCCATCTCTGTCTTCACAGTCACAGAACAGGGACTCGCACAACTGCCCTGCCAGCCTCGTGGGTTGTGATGGGGAGTTAGTGAGAGACACGCAGGGAGAGTGCTCCGGGACACCAGGACATGCCAGGCTACTTCCTTGTAGAAAGAGCCTGGAATATGAAGTGAGATCTGAAAAAGCAGATTCTTGGTTAAGTAAATTCCCTGAGTCTGTTTCCTCACTTGTAGAACAGACACAATGACAATCAGGCCACAGCATGTCTCAGGTTGCTATTCCGGGGCTCAAGAGGCAAGAGGATGCACGTCGCGTATGCTGGTCCTTCTGGAACTCTATCAAAATGGCAACGAAGGGATGTGGGTTTTTAAAGGGGGATCCTAAACCCACGATGACAAAGCAACAGGAGAGGAAATGAGAGCAGCAACATGTTGGAAGCCAGAAAACAGATGGCCGATGAATACATGGCTTAGTTAGAAGAGAAAGTTAAATATGAAAACAGCCAAGAAGTGGAGCTTGCCCCAAATATTAGCCACCAGACAGACACCTCTAGAAGTGAGGGTGAAGGTGGGGCAAAGAACAGGAAGATTGCCTGTAAGTCCTTTTATGAGATTAAAGTCCTAAATCCTCGCCCACCCCCACCCCACCCCATAGCAGAAACTCTGGGGCAGGGCCCTGGAATCTGGATTTTACAAGCCCTCCACATGCCCGAGGGACTCTCTGGGATTTATCTGATTCCTCTGGCTTGCACATGCACACGATGGTTGTCTTTCTATGGACTCGGCTATTTTACATCCTTGTAAGGTTACAAGTTTAGTTGTAGAAAAACTGGTAGTAATGCAATTTTTTATTGTCCATAGAAATGCAAGTGAATTTTGCCCAGTAGAGATGCATTGGTTTTTCAGGAAAGAAAACCTCATTCCAGTTCGTTGTCCTATAGGATATTAACCAGGTTTACATCCACTGGCAAATTCATTCCAGTATGACCGATGATATATGGCTATTCAGATTTTCCCCTTAACTGGTGTTAACAACTTCCTGTTCCCCTCAGTAATTAAGAAGCTAAATAAATGCAATCTTTAATACAAATCCATTTATCTATAGCAGTGATTCCCAAAGTGGGCACTACCGCCCCCTGGTGGGCGCTGCAGCGATCCAGGGGGAGGCGGTGATGGCCACAGGTGCATTTGTTTTAACTTTTTTTGTATTACCTTTCTATTCTGAGTTCAATAAATAGTTTCATAATTTCAAACTTCAATGTTTCTAATTTACACCTTTCTTTACTATATTTTACGAAAAAGGTAGAAACATTAATACATATATCTTTCTGTTTAATTGCTATTAAAATTTTAAAAAAATTAATTTCCAGGGGGCGCTGAGTAATATTTTTTCTGGAAAGGGGGCGGTAGGCCAAATAAGTTTGGGAACCACAGATCTGTATGAATGAAAGCCATACTTTACCTTTTAGAAAAGTATAGTTTAGCACAGTGATTCTCACAATCAAGTCCTCCACCAGTGGCAGCATCACCTGGGGACATGTTAGAGATGCAAATCCTCAGACCCCGCCCAGACCAGCAGAATCAGCATCTCTGGGGGTGGGGCCCAGCCCTTCACTGTGGGGAGCCCCCAGCTTCTGCTGCACGCCGGAGTTTGAGAAGCACTGGGTTAGCATATCCATCACAGGTGATTATTCCTGACTTGGGTTGAAACTTGGAACCTGACCATCTATGTCAGTGGTTCTCAACCTTGGCTGCACATTAGAATCACCTGGGAATCTTTTTTAAATCCTGATTTCTGGGCCTCATCCTCTGGAAATTCTGTTTCTTTGTTACTAATGTTGTGGCCCCACCCCATAAGAAAGAAACAGAATTTCCGGAGAATGAGGCCCAGAAATCAGGATTTTAAAAAGATTCCCAGGTGATTCTAATGTGCAGCCAAGATTGAGAACCACTGATCTATGTGGTCTCTGTCACAGCCTGTCTGTGACGGAAGAGAACAAGCCAGGCCACCCTCTCTCATCGCCAGAGACACCTCGGCTGTCCCATCACCCACTCCCCGTCTCTCCCTGCAGCGTGAAAGGATGGAACAAGGGTTCTTTGTGAGTCAGACAGAACATGAATGTCAAGACACCCTTGAGGGGGTTCGGGCCTGTTTGCACCTGCTGGCCTGGCTCCGTGGCAACCAGAACCCCCAAGCTTCAGAACTACTGGTCCCAAAGGGGTCACAACCCCAGAGAGAAGTGAGGACAGAGAAAAGCCTATCTCAGCACCCAGCTCTGAATGTTGTGTTTATTTATTCTCTGCCTCTTGCAATAATAGAGTGTTATTCCGTTGCTGGCAGATGCAAACGAACAAGCCCATTGTGTGCTGATCTGGAGCACACATGCCACCCATTTGTCCCGCAGCCTGGCTGGGAGCTCTGCCCTGTTCACAGGAAGCCACCCCCTGACAGCCACACAGCCTCATAACTGCCCTTCACCAGGGAGGACCAGCAGGAAGTCTTCCCTTCCTCGCACAACTGATAGGATGGGCAGGCCATGGTAGCCGCTCCTCTCTCCCACAGCCTAACATCCCTGCCAGGGGGCTGCTGCCCATCGCTCTCCTGGGCCTCATCACAGGGATACCTAAAGCCCAGTGGGCAGCACAATGGGGGAAGGGCACCCTTGGGAGACAGCAGAGCACACTGCTTAAGAGAGGAGATTCAGCAAATCTTGCCTCTACCACTTAGCAGAGGAGTGAACTCGGGTGTGTTGCCTCCCTTCTTCCAGCCCCCATCCCCCCAGTAGAATTGGGGTGACAACACCTTCCTCTAGGGGTGCTGTGAGGACTAAATGAGTTGATGATCATAACTACAGCCCTTAACACAGAGCCACTCCCCCAGTAAGTACTGGGCGGGCGTTTGTACTTGGTGGTGGCGGCTGATGATGAAGCAGATTCCCTAAAAGCACCAGGAGGATGAAAACAGGTATCAAGTGCAGGCTGAGCTAAGAGGCCAGGAAGGAGCTGGTCACAGAGGAACCGTACAACCCATGAGTAGCACCACCCCCCCTTCCCCCCCCCCCCGCCCCCCCGGCACCGCAATCCTGGGCTGTCATTGACCTTGTACGGGGACACGAGCTAGCCTCTGCGCCAGTGGAAAGACCAGATGGGAAAACTCTAAGTGGAAGCTCTTTGTCAAGTGGAAACACACGAAACAAATGAATGCCTTCCTCCTTTCTTCAGTTACCAAAATCCTTGTCTTGTCTCTAAGATCCTTAGAGATCTTCCCCGGGTGGAAGACTGCTTCTCACCTAAAACCAGTGGTTCCCAATTGAGAGTGATTCTCCCAGGGGGGGACTTACTACTGGCGTCTAGTGGGTAGAGGCCCTGGATGCTGCTGAACATCCTACAGTGCACAGGACAGGCCCCCTCACCAAAGCATGGTGCGACCCCGAATAGCGACGGTGCCTAAAGCCAAACATTGTTGCCTGGATTACAATAATCCCGACCTCCTGAACGCTCTTCAGACACCTTGTCTGAGCCAGTGTTGGGGCACTGGCCTGACCCTGCAGGTGTTGCAGTTAGCCGGTGGCCTCCTGGCCCAGCAGAAAGGGTGCAGGCTCTGAATCCTGGCTCAGCCCCTCACTGTCTAGGACCCAGAAACAGTCATTTAGCTTCTCTGAGACCTTTCCCTCATCTGAAAAAGGGAAATTAGAGTCCCTATTTACAAGGTTATGGTAAGGATTGCATAAAATAATCTATATGGAACACCTGGCACATGGTGAGTGCTCAATAAGTTATCGGGGCATATCACTAGAGGCAGCCCGGAAGGCCATAATGCCTTGCATATCTTTGCAGCACCTGCAGCATCTTAGGCTATGCCCTGCACATAGTAGGCACTCAGAAGTTGTTGTTGAACTAAAGTGAAGTCTTCCCTGGAGGCCAGGGCTTGAGAAATAAGCCCAGCCCATTGCATGATCTATAGTCCTGCAACTTTAAATGGTTTTGATCTCGTCCTCAGGATGAACTGACATCTCACAACAGCCTCTGTTTCTCCCTATCTCCATGTCTCGGGCCCTTCTGGTGAGTAGGGAGGTTGAGATGTGCCTTTTGGTTACTTCTGGGCCTGCCAGAGCATTGGCCACTGCCTGGGAGCCACTAAAGCAGCCTGGCCATTTCTCACTGACCGACTTGATAATCCACTACTAGCCAAACACCTGCTACTGTGTATGGAGAAAACAGTCAATGGAAAGGCCAGCTTCCTGATAGGAGGGACACAGACCTGCTGAATGTCAAACAGACAAGCCCTGATCCATTCCAACTCCATTACTGCTCTCCGAGGCTGGATCTCCTATTACTGTGCGAGGTGGCCCCCTGAGAATGGCAGGCGAGAGATCGCTCCCTGACTGTTAAAGTTCTCTGGAATGGACACAATGAGTCCTGCCCCTTCTCAGCCCGCCCAGGCCAGGCCAGGCTGCCCAGGAAGTATCAGGTGGGGACTCAGATTGCAAAGATACATGGCGACACAGACATCCTGCCAGCCCACAGGAATCCAGCCAAGAATAGACAATGCTTATACTGAGCATGCACCGTAATTGCTAGGTGTCTAAGAGCTAACTTCTCCAGGCACAACACTGCTGTGAGCTGCTTCCCCCAAATCCTTGGTAAAAGGAATCCAGGCACAACCACTAACTAAAAGGAGAAACTCTGCTCCCAAACCCCTCACCTTTCTGACCCCCGAGACCCCCTTTCCTCCTGGCCCCCAGCGCTATCACTGAGCATAGTATTGGGGTCATATCCACTCCGGTGCTTTCCCTGACACTTACCTTCACGGAGCTTTCTCTCCTACGCCATCCAGAGCACAACCCCGCTGCCTGCCAGCTGCCCTGCACTCTCTGCTAAGGGCTAGGCACAGGGTGGTGAAGAGGAAAGAACACAGATGCTGCAGTTGGAACCCCAGCTGTGCCAACTTGGGCAATCAGAGTCCTTAACCCTTTGACAATCTGGTGTGTTCATCTGCAAACTGGTGTCAGCCAAACTCATCTTCTAAGAGTGTTGTGGCCCTCAAACAAAACTGTGTGTGAAGTGCCTGGCCTGCGCAGAAAGGGTATATTTTTATAGGCATTTCACCCACTGGGCTGGAGAGTGCATTGTCAGGCCTGAGACACACCGTTTGAGAAAGAAGCGACTTCAACCAGCAGTTCCTTTGGCACTTTGTTCTTAGTGGATTGGATTCCCTTTGGATTAAGGAAGAACAGATGTGTTCTCCCCTAAGAATCATGCTTCCATTCACACAGGTGCCGAGTCCATGGAGAACACCGATTATGTCATAAGAACCCAAAGCAGAGGTTAGGCCCACATGGATTCGGATTTGCAGGTTATCGGAGGCAAATCACTTCACTGGTCCGACCAGATTGTGGTGGTTTTCAAGCCTGGCTACATATTAGCATCACCTGGGAGCTTTCCAACCCATGGGTGTGCAAGCCCCACCCCAAACCAATCTCAGCGGAATCTCTGCTGGGTGGGGCCCGGGTATCAGTACTTTTAAGATGATTCTACTGGGAGAGGCACTGGACAGAGCTCTCCAACATCCCTCCACCTACCACAGTGTATATGGTTCAGAGTGTATACTTATTATATGTGCTAAATAAATGAATACAGATTCTGACTCACCTCTTTTGCTATTTCCACCTTCGCAGTGTCTGAGGTAAGAGAAGAAAGAATTGAACTCTAAGTAAGAATCCCAGAGCAGTGCTGACCGATAGAAATTCCTGCAATGATGGAAATGTTCTATAATCTATGCTGTCAACACAGTAGCCACAGCCGTGTGTGGCCCTTGAGTATTTGAAATGTGGCCAGTGTGAAATTTTCATTTTATTTCATGTTGATTCAAGTTAAGGAGCCACCTATGACTCTGGCTGCCCCGTTGGACAGTGCCGACACAGTGTCTGCCTTTTATAAACACATCTCTATCTGTGTGCCCCCATGTCCCCCTTTTACTAACTGTGCCCATTTGCATCTAAGAGAGCCCTTTGCCCCCACTGGAGGGTAGTCTTTGGAGGGCAGCTTATGAAGTTGCTTTGCCCTTCTCCAGCCAAAGGGTGGGCCCAGGACCCAAGCTAAGTCAACCAGACTCTCCTCCCTGGGAACTTGGTTCTAGCTTCTGTCTTGTAAGACTAGACAATGAGCTGGAGCAGATTAATACCAATGTTGATGCCCTGAGACTCTGTGTGAGTTCCCAGAACATTAGTCTCAGTCCAGAGTTGAAGATAACAACCATGACAGATGAGGAGCCAGGCATCATTAGCATCACCATCCCTGTCGTCGTCAAAGGCACTTGTACCCAGCAGCTCTGACGTGCTAGCCCCTGAACTAGGTGCTTAAGTTGCCTAGCTTCCTGTGCCTCATTTCTTCACCTGTAAGATGGGAATTAACTTCTCCTCATTTCTTCCAGGGTCCTTGTGAAGACAGGCAATGATCATAAGAGCTCTGAGCCAACAAGGAGTTACCCAAGTATCTGTTAAAGGTGTTGTTCTGGGTATAATGGTGGGAGAAACAGTACCTAGTATCTGGACTCAATTCACAAGCTGTGTGACACCAGGCAAGACACTAGTCTTCTCTGGGCTTTTGGCATAAATGAGATTGAGTTAGACACATCCTTTCCCAGTTTCACCTTGTCTGACACTTATCCATTCCCATCTCTATGAAGACAGCTTTCTAGCTTAGACCACGCTAGCCTTGTATGCAACTCATTTCCTCTTTCCCCAGCAAACCACCTGACCAGGGAGTTGCCTTGAGCAAGTACTCCCGTAGCTTCATGTACTAAGTCTCTGTCAAAGCACTTTATTGGAATCATGTTTAACCATCTCCTCCACTAGCAGACCATAAGCCCTAGTAGGTCAAAGACCATATCCCTCTTGTTCACCACTGTGTCCCCAGGGCTAGTACAGAGCCAGTGTCTGAAGAAGTTAAGACGTCAGTTCAAATGATTAGTTGTGTGATCTAGGGAACATCACTCTCTGAGACCCAGTTTCCCCATCTATACAATCAGCATGTTGCAGTCAGTGGTTCCTAGTGGTTTTTACACGCTTGGAGTCTTCTTGCCTCAATGAGCTTAAGAGGACACCCTGCCTTGCCTGGTTGGTGCGGCCCAGGGGTTGATGTGGACCTATGCTATGAACCAGGAGGTCACAGTTTGGTTCCTGGTCAGGGCACATGTCCAGGTTGTGGGCTAGACCCCCAGTAGGGGGCGTTCAGGAATTCTCTCTCATCATTGATGTTTCTATTTCTCTCTCCTTCTCCATTCCTCTCTAAAATCAATTTAAAAAAATTTTTTTTTAAAGAGGATCCCCCCCTTAACTAGGTTTCTTGAAGTCCTGTGACCCTTCACTGCTCACCCTTGATTTCTGACCCTGGAGGCAGCAAGAGGTTGCTTCTGGAGCTCCCTGGACCTATGAAGTTCGAACACCAGGAACAACTTTAAGAAACAGATGGGGAACCACCGAGGACTCAGATTCTCCAAGGCCTTGCCTGTCCCAGCCCAAGTGTGGAAACTTCTGCTTATCAGAGGAGGGGGTGGTGAGAAATGCCACCATCGCAGACGCAGATGGAGGAAGCCGAGGAGCCCAGAAGCCCCACGAGCCTGTGACACACATTTACTCCTGATGGGAGAGCAGGGAGGAGTTTGAAAGCAGTCTGGCTGCTTCAATTTAGTGAAGTGCCTGTGCCTTTTCTGAGTTACAGCTGTGAAGAAGGAGTGGGGGCATTGGGTCTCTGCATTCCTGAACCCAATCAACAAATGGGCGCTCCTTCACCTTCTTCTGGGTCCATCCCTAACCCTTCCCATGGGTTGCGGTCCCAGGACCCTAGGGCGCACCTCGCTTCCTGGAGGGTGGGAGGTGGGGGTTGGGGAGTACCCAGAGCCCTGTCCAGGGAGATGGGCTAAATGCGAACCTTCGGCACCACGTTCCGCAGGTGCAGGTCTTGGGGAGGAACAGTGATTTTAACCCTTTCGCTCCCCAAGAGTGACCCTCACCCCAGATATCCCCCACCTTTTAGGAACGCGCGCGCCAGTAGGGCTCCACGCTCGCCCAGTGTGACGACCTCGGCTGCCGGAGAAACTGAGGCCGCCAGAGGGAAGTGACCTGTTAGATGTCCCGCAGGAAAACAGACGCTGAGTCCGGTCTAGAACCCCGGTCTTCCAGGCCATGCTCTGGCTTCTACACCAACTGAGGGTCCCCGCGAGGTGCTCCCCTTAGGAAACTCCGGACCGCGGACCTTCCGAGCCCGGAGTCGCCCGGGAGTGTGCATAGTTTGGCATATTGTAAACTTCCTCCGCAGCTCCGCACCAGCTTCGCGGCGCCGGGAGAGAGCGGTCCGAGGGGAGCCAACGCTCACCCCCGTCCTAGAGGCAACTTGGAGCCGGAGGCACAGAACCCGCGGAACGCACTGGCCCTTTAAGGGGGGGACAGGGCGCATGCGCGGCGCGGGCCGGAGCCCAGCCGGGTGGGCGGTGGGAGGGTGGGGGATGAGGCGGGCGACAGCTGGGCCCCGGGGCGGTGGGGACCACAGCGGGCCCGGCTTTGCCTTGTTGCTGAGCCGCGACCTGTGCATGCACCCCGCGCTCTGCGGACTGCTCTCCGGGGACTAGCGCAGCTCGCCCTCGCCCAGGCTTGGTCACTCGCGTCCAGCTCCACTCGCCGGCCGGGGCTGCGCGAGCCTGCGGACCTGCCCTCCCCGCCCCGCTGATCCTTTCTCCACCTCCTTAGCCGGGGCCGCAGGAGCCCGAGCGAGCGAACCGCCCCGAAGCATCCTTGGCCCGCCCTGGCCGCGCCACCGCCCATGCTGCAGCCAGTCCGGGGCGGCGACCCAGCAGCCGGAGCCTGCAGCGCGGTGACTTCAGCTTGGCCCCTGCGCGCCGCACGGGGCAAAGCCGCGGAACCCCGGGCCCCGGAGAGGGACCCGCGCCCCGCGATGGCTGGGCTGGCGCCGCGCCGCGCAGGGGGCCGGCTTGCCGCCTGCTGAGACGTGCCCGGCTGCGGATCCGCGGAGCCTCGGCGTGCCCCGCCCCGCCCTTCCCCCTTCTGGGGGCTCCGCTGCAGCGTCCGGGGAGTGGGGGGACAGGGCAGAGACAAAGCCCACTTTGTGCGGGGAGTTGGCTGCGGGCGTGGAATGTGCGCGTCGGCGCGTGCCCCCTCCCCGCACCCCGCCAGCTGCGAGTCTTGGCTCCCGGACTGATCACGGTGAAGAAATCGCGCCCCCTCGCCGCCCCGGGTCGGGGGTTTGGGGGTCCGGGCTCGGAGCTGATGCGGCCTGAAGTCGCCTCGGTACCGCCCAGCCCAGGAGCGCGCGCAGGTGTGAGCGTGCGATATTCTGCGGAGGACTTTGTGCTCTCCAAAACTAGCACCTGGGGGGCCCAGTCAGCGTGGGCATCCGTGCCTTCACCGTCTCGGCGGCCGCAGGTCTGAGCTGTCGGGCCTCAGTTTCCCCTCGACTGTTCTCTCTGCAAGCCCAGACTGCTGCCAGTCATTGTTCTCGCTGTCAAATGGGGGTGCTTTCTGAAGGCTGCCAAGTTGGGGTGTTCCCTCTTTACCCCGTTTTTTCAAAGAGTACCAGGCCTCTAAGGATGACCCCGGACCACTAACCCTTCCGTCCCCCACTGCACGTTGAGGCACTGATTTTTTTTAATTTTCTTATTGAGTAGTATTTTATTGTACCGGAGCCACGCCCTGGTTTCTTAAAGGCGCCTGTACACTGTTTGGCCATGTGTTATCTCTGCAGCCGGTGTGTGGGAGGCCTCCTGTGAGCCACCAATTTTTCCCTGCCTTCCGAAACGTCCTTCCGGCCCCTGTCAAGGATTTGGGGATGCCAGGAGGGAAGAAGGTGATCGGGGGCGGTGCTGCCCCCGCCGCTGCCTCTGCTGCCTCCCCTGGGGCCAGGCGTTTAGAGACCAGCGAAGGGGCATCCGCCCAGAGAGACGATGAGCCAGAGGAGGAAGGGGAAGAGGACCTGCGAGATGGAGGTGTCCCCTTCTATGTCAACCGGGGCGGACTGCCTGTGGACGAGGCCACCTGGGAAAGGATGTGGAAGCACGTGGCCAAGATCCACCCCGATGGAGAAAAGGTGGCCCAGCGGATCCGTGGGGCCATGGACCTGCCCAAGGTGAGGGGTTTGTGTGTGTTGCGGGCAGGGTGGGGGTTCCGGGTTTTCATGACCTTGAGGTTGAGAGAGCAAAGCCACACTTTCCTTGGTGGGGTAGGGGGCTGTCATGGTAAGATTAAAAATACAGGCAGGTTGTGCCTTGCAGAAGAACTTTCTCCCGGCTGCACTTTCTCCCGGCTGCAGTTGAGGTGGTTCTGTGAGGCCCCACCCCATTTCCTGGAGGCCCTCCTCCGTCTTTTTTTAAATGCCCACGCTTTACGGGCAGGGCAGCAGATTAACAAGTACACTAATGTGGACTGACATCTTATTTGCTAAACCAAGAACTGTGGGCAGAGAGAGAATGAATGACTAAGGAGGATACAGGGTTTCACATATTGAAAAAACGTTTTCATGTGTTATCTCACTGAATCCCCAACAATCTTGTGAAGTAAGTGCAGATTGAGGCCCATTTTCCAGATGGGAAATGTGAAAACTCAAGTCGGCACTCAGGGCCCCATAGCCAGTAAGTGGTAGAACTGGGCCTTGGGGTTCCAGGTGATCTACTCTGCTGGACACTAGATGGGGACAGTTAGTCGTGTCCTGGCTGGTGTGGCTTGGTTGGATGTCATTCCATGCACCAATAGGTTGCCAGTTCGATTCCAAGTCAGGGCATATACTGGGGTTGTGGGCTTGATCCCTGGTGGGGGTTGTGAGGAGGCATCCGATTGATGTTTCACTCTCACATCAATGTTTTTCTCCCTCTCCTTCTTCTCTCTATACAAAGCAATTAAAAAAAAAAAGAACCAGCTGGAGTGGCTCAGTGGTTGAGTGTTGACCTATGAACCAGGAGGTCACAGTTCAATTCCCAGTCAGGGCACATGCCCAGTTGCTGGCTCAATCCCCAGTGGGGGCCAAGCAGGAGGCAGCCAATCAATGATTCTCTCTCATTATTGATGTTTATATCTCTCTCCCTCTCCCTTCCTCTCTGAAAGCAATAAAATATATATATATATATATATGTGTGTGTGTGTGTGTGTGTGTGTGTATATATATATATATATTTTTTTTTTTTTAAGAGGGCCTATGGAGAGGAGTAAAGTTAAATAAATTTTCTGTGCACGGCTGGAAGTCCTGCATGACGGCTGTCTTCAGTTGTGTCACCCACGAAGGCTGAGGCTGTGTCTCATTCCTCTTTGTCTCTCCAAGGTTTCCTGTGTGCCTGGCACAGACAGGCATTTATGTGTTTGCTCAGTGAAAGGGTGCTTGAGACTTTGCGTGCTGTACAGTGGAAACACATGCCTGATTTTCTCTCTAACATCTGTGGCCAAGTTAATTAAAGAATCAGAGGCTTGAAATCCCCAAAGAAAAGCTCTTGGGACAGAGGTCAGAACCCAGAGGTTAGCCCTGATGGTTCAGGTGAGAAGGAAGGGGCTGGGCAGAGTGGCAGTTCAAGTGGATTAGACAGAGACAAGTGTCCTGTTTTGTTTTTACCAAGTTACTGGTGGAGCCGTGAGGAATTGCCTTCTGGGAAAAGGGAATTCAGAGGTCGGAGTTTGAGCAACTGCCTGATGTTTCCTGGGTAAATAAAATGTGGGTTGATTTTGAAGGGCTACACAGTTGCCCTCTTACTAACTCAGAGTTTATTTAGCTAATCCACTATGGATAGACATTTTGTCCTATAAGTATTCTTAAAATGAACACTGGCAAACATTTTAAAATGTAAATTTGGGGGTCCATCTCTGGTTATCTCCTTGAGATAAATTCCTAGAAGAGAAAGTATTGCGTCAAACAATACGACCGTTGGGTCCAGATTGCTCACCTATCTATCTGACCTTAAGCAGGTCCCTTTACCCTATCTGAGGCACAGCTTTCTCATCTGTCACCTGGGGTTGATGGTGGTGAAGATTAAATGAGAGGCTGTATTAAAACATCTGCCAAACTGAAGCCTCAAACCAGTACTGGTTATTGGGTATTCATTTCCTTTTCCATGTCCTTCCTCACTCAGAACATATGAGCTAAACAGGACACTTGTCTCTGTCTAATCCACTTGAACTGCCACTCTGCCCAGCCCCTTCCTTCTCACCTGAACCATCAGGGCAAACCTCTGGGTTCTGACCTCTGTCCCAAGAGCTTCTCCCACATGAACAAGTTGGTGTTTAGCAGACAGCTCTCCAGCCATCTTGTTTATGTCTAAGCCATGTTATAGAAGAATGTGAATGGTTCTGGAGACTAAAAAAAGAAGAAGAAGAATCAATGAGTTTATCAGGGACTGGTCTATAATGTCATCCTCAACCTTCATGTATAGGAAAGATACCAATGAAGGACTGAAGTTGTCGGTGGGGGAGTGTGTGTCATGGCCAATAGGAGTATGGTAGTGTCACGGGAATTTTGTGAGAAGATTGGGAAAATCCAAAACTTCCCCTCCTCAAACCACAGGAAAAAGCGTTGCAGGTAGAAAACCCACCCAAGTCTGTGTGGGGTTCCTCCTTGGCCTTGGCCTTGGCCCAGAGTAGAAAGCAGCCCCGGAGTCTGGGAGGCATCAGTGGTTGGATCCCGCAGTGCCAGCAGCCGAGTGGACTGACCACTGGACTGGCCCCTCCTGACTGGTCATGTCCTTGGAGCTGGCATTCTCTGCAGAGGTCACACCATGGTGGGCCCAAGAGATGTTTTGTTGGGACAGCACAATGTTTTAGAAGACCCTTGAGCTAAAATTTAAAATTGGGAAATTTCACATGAAGATCCAGATTTCGGGCATCATTTCAGAAGAAGATCTGGGCACAGAGACTCTGCAGTCACAATGGCAGCGGCAGCTGGAGCTGAGGAGTGGTCCCCCTCCCTCCATTGGCCACAGTCTCTGCCACTCACTCCCAGCCTGCCTGCCCCATTTGTTACCCACGTGGTCCCTGCAGGTTGTTGAGTCTGGGATTCCTGCCATCCCTGCCGTGTAGTGTGACCAAGAGAGAGAGCTCTGCTCCCAGAGGCAGCACCAGGTTAAAATCCTGGCTCCCCCACGATGCCTTCTGTGAGGAAGGTCTGCAGGCTCCTTGTGCCTCCGTTTTCCCAGCTATAAAATGGGGACAATAGCAATATCCGTTTCCGAGGATGTCAGGAGGAACTGATGAAGTAAAAGCATGTGAAACAGGCGAACACCTCACTCATACCCAGCAAATGGAGCAAGGACTGAGGGTGCAGCCACCCTACAGGCGCTGCAGAGAAACATCCTTTACAAGGATGGTACCGGTATGTTAAAAGGCAGCCATCTCTAAAAGGATCCCAGGTCCAGGGACAGTTTGTGCTCCTTCATAAGACTCTCCCCTTGATGTTCTAGGCTGCCACTGCCTCTAAAAGCTCAGGGGCCACTCCTCCCCGAGCCAGCTGCTGGATGCCTGCTGATGTGGCTCTGGCCACGGGGCTCCTACAGAATACAAGTTTGGACGTCAAGCCAGCATGTGCTGACCAGTGGTTGGCACACACTGGAGTAACAGTGACAGTCAGCAGGAACTGAGCTTTGCTGCGTGCCTGAGCCTGTTCTAAGGCCTTGACATGGGCATCCTAATTTGGCGTCATGTTTCTATTATGGTGCCCATGGTTCTATAATGGTGCCCATGTTTCTATTATGGTGCCCATGTTTCTATTATGGTGCCCATGGTTCTATAATGGTGCCCATGTTTCTATTATGGTGCCCATGTTTCTATTATGGTGCCAATGGTTCTATTAATTATGGTGCCCATGTTTCTATTATGGTGCCAATGGTTCTATTAATTATGGTGCCCATGTTTCTATTATGGTGCCCATGGTTCTATAATGGTGCCCATGGTTCTATAATGGTGCCCATGTTTCTATTATGGTGCCCATGGTTCTATTATGGTGCCCATGGTTCTATTATGGTGCCAATGGTTCTATTAATTATGGTGCCCCTTTCACAAACGAGGCATCTGAGGCACAGACTCATTAGGGAGCTTGATGCCAGACAGCGAATGGCAGGGCTGGGATTAGACAGTGACAGTCTGGTTCTGGAACCACTCTGTCACCCTCTAGGCTTCTCCTGCTTCTGGCCCGCACACTCAGCTGTCCTCCCTCCCCGAGCCTCCCTATTGTGCTGGACTGAAATGGTCTTCACCAGGGGAGTGACTGAACAGAGCTCAGGACGTTAGGGGTTCCTACAGCAAGGCTAACCCTTGGCCTTGGTAGTGGAGGAGGAGTTGTCTGGAAAGCCAAGCTCACTCACCCCCACCGCACCCCGACCCTCAACAGTGAGAAGCATTTCCTGGCTCCTGATTTGGGAGGGGGGAGGGGTATGGGGCAGATCCAGGCTACCAGTCCCAAAGTGGGCCTGGTCGATTGGACGTACAGAAACGTGCTCACTTGTTTCTGAGCGGGTGAGTGTATGCTGGTGTGACCATTCGGAAGAAAGGTGTGGCGCTGTCTGCAGTGGTTGCCTGAGTCAGCCTGGGTCACGGAGCTGGCTGCAGCGAGCCTCAGTGGTGTGGCCTCCGAGGCCCTGCTGGGAGTCCAGGTCCTTTGCTCGTTCAGAGTCATTTCCTTCTCCCGGAGCAGCCAGTGCCTGGTGCTCTGTCTGGATGGCCCGGATGTCTTCCTGGGTGCTGCCAACCCTGGCCCAGGCCTGGGTGACCTTGGGCACAGGACCCTCGGACTGCAGCTCCCTCCTTGGTTGGAGTGTCTCAGGGGAGTGCACTTACAGTCTGCAGCCACAGTTCCTGGAAATCACGGGGTGCCCTCATTTGAGACATGTAGGTGGCCTCTCAGGGACCTTCCACCCGAGGAGGCTGGGTGCTGTGCTGTATAGTAAAGTGCAAAGTGATTCCTCTCCCACCTGCACCCTGTATCCTGACCCAGGGGAACATTGGCACAGGGGGTCAGGCAGGAAGAGGGAACCCCCCACTCCCCTGGCAACTGTAAGTGGTGGCGCAGGTTCAGGCAGCTGTGTGATATGAAAGGGGAAACAGCTTCTTCCAGACAGAGGTGTCAGCCTGGCGGCCGCCCAGCCTGGGAGGAAGGGCCCAGGAGCTGGGGAGAGGAAGTTCATGCAGGGCTGTCACCGCCGGCCTTCCCTCCTGCATCCGGGCCCTTTGGAGTGAGCGGGTGTCCACCACAGGCTGTCCTGGGACCCCTGGCCATCTGGGGTGCAGTGACCATTGTGTGTCACTTCCCTATTTAAAAGGCTGTGCCTGTGGGCTCAGCACCTCACTACAGGGAGAGCCTCCCCCACCCCAGCCCTGCTTCACCCCTCCCCTTCACACACCCCTGCCCGCCAGACTGACTCCCAACAGCCCAGCCCGCTGGCTCTCTGAAGAGAAGCTGGTGGGGACCTGGGCCATGAGGGCGGGGCCTCTCTATGTGAGGAAGCCGCAGGCCACCCCACAGCTGGCAGTAGCCAAGGGGGAGCCCAGAGGAGTGGGACTTGCTCCTAGAAACCTGGTTCTTCTGCCCAAATAAATCTCTTCTGAGGCCTCAGAGGACCCAGCAGGGGCTCCTCAGCCTCCTCAGCCTTGCTGACTTGTTGCAGCCAAACTGCCAGGATTTGGGCTCTGAGGACCCACACCCGCATGGTGGTCCCTTTCCCTCGAGACCGCCTGGTTGCTGAGGGGACGGCCTCAGGGATCTGCAGCTCTGGCCTAACTCCTCGCAGCCCCAGCCTTGCAGTATCCAGCCATGAGGAGGCGCCTGCCGATGCCCCCCTGTCTCTCCCCTTCTAGGCTGCGCACTGGAGAGTCCCTCCTGGTGGGAGGACTGCCTGGTGGCCTGGTCACCGTGCTGCTGCCAGGTTGGAGCCAGCAGGAGGGGAGGTTTTGAAGGGGAACCAGGGCTCCTGTGCCTCCATGAAACTCCTCCAAAGTGGCTAGACCGTGGCAACAAGAGTCACAGCAAGCCCTGTCGCCCCATGTCCCTCTGCCTGCCACCACGGACTCAGTCCAGTCCCGGAAGCAGCTGGAGGCCTGGTCAATGTGCCATGACAGGGGTGGGTAGCACCTTCTGCCGGTGCTTGTGGGTGTTCATCCCTCGCTGGAGGGCTCCCCCAGCCCAGGGCAGGCCCTGAGGGGATGGGACACCAAGTAAACCAGCTTTGATCCAGCACTTGAACCAGAACGAGCCCCATATCCAAATGAACTTCACCGCAATATTGACGTTCTTGTTATGCCTTAGAGTCGATGACTATTTAAAATCCAAAACAGTCGGTGAGTCAACCTGTGTTTTTCTAAAACTATTAAAGAAAACAAAATCGGAGCATCAATAGAAGCTCCACATGAGGAATGCTATTAAGTGCCGGGAGGGAGAGGAACGGCCACGGGGGAGGTCTGGCCGGAGCCTCCATAAAGGGTTGCCAAGGAGAGAGGCTCAGGGTAGGATGGAAGCAGGGAGGCCCCCCTCGGCATTGGCTTCTGTGGGGGACAGTCTGGGTTTCCGGGGGCTGGAAGCTTTGGGGAGCCTTCCTCTGTGACCAGGGCTCTTTCTCTGTCCCCAGATTCCCATACCGACTGTGCCTACGTTCCCGCCCTCCACGCCAGTCCCTGAGCGCCTGGAAGCCGTGCAGCGCTACATCAGGGAGCTGCAGTATCCTCCCAGTGCAGGGGCGACCGCCGTCCTGCTGGCCTGCTGGTCCAGAGGCTGAGCGGGGCTTGTTTGCAGACTGGGCTGGAGAGGTATCCGCAGGGCAGCGTCAGCCGTAGCCCAGGCCGCAGCTCACAGGGCATCTCAAGCCCCTGCAGTTGGACAAGCCCAGCCCGTGCAAGCAAGCCCAGGGACTGTGATGAGTCCCAGACCCACTCTGGCCACCCTCTTCCTTCTCCGTGTGATGGGGCAAATGTCTCCTGCACTACCTGCTGGCCGTGGCCCCATCTAGGTCCACTAGCCCAGACCTCCTCTGCTGTCCATCCAGCCCAGCAGAAGGAGGGAGGGGCACTTTAAAAACTAGTAGTTTTAAAGGCAGTGGGATCAGGGGTGGACGGACAGGTAGAAGAGGAACAGGATTTTATGCTCCAGGAGGTGACATCCACATCTTGGCATGTTCTCCCAGTTCTTTGCCTCTTTCTTCCCTGGCAGGGGGCCAGTTGCCCAGCAATGAAGAGCTGGACCCCGAGCCCAGACCCCACGGGTTCCCTGCTCTGGGCCCCTCTTGCTCTCTGCCCTGTATGCCCTGGATTCTCTCCCCCAGCGCCTCTGGCAGCAGAGAAGGAAGAAATGGAAGGGCCGGGCCCTAAGCAGGAGAAAGCCAGGCTGGTTACTGAGAATCGGATCCAGCTCTTCCTTTGTCAGTGGGGCAATTCGGGCCTTGAAACAGGAGGATGGCCCAGGAGCAGCAACCAGCAATGTAGCCACGCTGGACCGCCCCCTCCCCCCCCCCACGCCCCCCCCCCCCCCCCACACACACACACACACAAGCCTTTTCCTGTAGGTTCATGCTGCTCCCTGGCTGTCTAAGCCCAGCCACTTTCCCAGCCCTGGCTGGCCTGGCTGCCTGCTCCACGGCTCCCTTCCCAGGAGGAGAGGCCACGGGAGAGCAAGGTGGAAACCACAGAGGAGAGAGGACAGAGAGGGGCCGTGTGGGGAAGGAGGGGCACATGTGCTGTGCCCTTCTCTCCCCTCCAGATGATCAGCGCCCGTCCGCCCCCCTCCCCGCCCCCCCCCCCCCAGGTTCCTCTCAAGAAATACTTTATGGGGTCCTGACCCAGCCTGCACCCCTGAAAGTGCTGGGCCCCAGGGTCTGACGGATGGGTGGGGAGGTGGGACATGCTTCTGCCAGACCAAGCTGGGAAGCCTTAACCAGCGCCGCAGGTACAATCACACAGGGACCCAGTTCTTTGAAATCAAGAAGAGCAGACCCCTCACAGGGTAAGTGTGGGCGCGAGCTGTCCCTCCGCACCACAGCGGACAGTGCTCCTCGGCGGGTTGGAGCACCTCGGGGCCTTGGGTGGAAGCTTGTGAGGCAGGCAGGGCCTCTCCCAGGGAGCAGGCCACGGGGGTGTGTCCCCCTGCACCGCCCCATCTCCTTCACCGCACACCGCAAGGGTCCCAGGATGCCACAAAGAGGAACTGGGGCCGAGATGAACACCGGGCTCCCATGCTGAGCTGGGGGGGATGGGCAGCCCCCCTGCTTGCCTTGGGAATGACAGAGGGTGGCCGCAGGTAGAAGCCTGTGTATAAGCCTTATTGTTTTCTTTTTAATGAGGTGAGCCTAGCAGGAGAGAGCTCCCCCTATTGCAGGGAACCTGTGGTCACCCCATTTGCCTCATTGGACTCTTCTGGTCATTTAGTACAAGGCCCCGTGTCTGAGCCACAGGGCCCCCTCCTCATCTCTCACTTCCTAACTCACCACCCAGCGTGCAGACCCCTGGCTGGCTTGGCCCTGTGGAAGCCCCAGGACAGAGGAGAGAGGAGTGAGTGCCACTTCCTCACTGGGCCTGGGGGGCCTGGGAGCTCCACCCAAAGCTGTCCATGGACTTAAAACCCTGTGTTTTAAAAATTAATGTGGATTTTACATCTTGTTCCACCCATAGCCTGTCCAGGTTCGCTTTCCAGTGAAGAATGCTTTAAGTGGCTTATTAGCTAAATTCCTTAATGACCCCCAGTGGAATCCAGCCTCCTTCACCCTAAAAGCTTTGCTCTTGTCCTGTGACTGCGGAGTGACGGGCCTAGCTCCAGCCTCAGTGGGTGGAAGAGTCCAGCACCGTCCTGGGCGGAAAAGCCAGCGGCCAGGCTGCATTCTTAGACCTGGAGGCAGCATTCAGGACGGAAGGAGGAGCCAGGCCTCAGGAACAGGCTGTCTTAAATGGCCTGAATTCCAAGTTCAGGACAGGCTGGGGAGTCACCAGGCTACCCGCCTGAGATGCATGTCCAGGACCCGGGCAGCTGGCCAGCCGTGGGGGAGCAGTTGCAATCAATTACAAGCTCTTTGGAGACACCAGGGTTGGGTCAGGAGCGTCCACTGTGCTCCAGAAGGGACAGGATCAATGCCAAGGTTCCCAGCATCCATGGCACGCTTTCCCACTGGCCCCAAACCCCACTGCAGAAGGCCTCCCCCACCTCCCACCCCCACCTTCCAGTGGCTGTCAAAGAGTGCCTATGACTGCGTGCTCCATTCATGTTCCCGCCCCCAGAGGTCAGGAGCCTGGGGTGGGAGGAGGAAGTGAAAGGAGGGAAGGGAAGGGACCTCCTTCCTTATCTTAGTTGGCTGCCTCTTCTTATACCCTCTCTGGCTCAGGGTGGACCTGGGGGAGGGAAGGGAGGTGCTTGGGCCTGAGCTGAGGCACCTTGGATGGGAGAAGGTCTCTGTTCTAGCACTTCTGGTCCCCTGCCCGCTCCTGACATGCCCCCATGGGAAGGACTAGAGGCTCTGTCCTCATGGCTCTGCCTCCCTGCCCCCAGGCTGATGGACCTGGCCAAGGAAATGACCAAAGAGGCTCTGCCAATCAAATGCCTGGAAGCCGTGATCCTGGGAATGTATCCTTCCTCAGCCCTGGGAGGGGGTGGGCACACTCTGGAAGGGGAGGGCTGCATGGGCTCCAGGCCCTCCCAGCTCGCTCGCCCAGCACTCATGAACTTGACTCCAAAGTGAAGAGGCTTGAGGGGTCTCGGTCCCCCATGCCTCAGCGGCTCACTTCCCAGGCTTCCTGGGAAGCTCTCTTTAGAGTCACGTGGGTACTGTGACCCTGTCCTCTGACCCCTAGATCAGGGCACATTGTCTCGCAGAGGCTACTGTGCCATTTCCAAGGACCAAACAGCCTGGGAAAGCAGGCTGAATGCCAGCATGTTGGCATTTCCAGGGCATGGTGATTTGTGAGGTTGATGGGTGGGATCTTTGGAACGGAACTTCCTGCCTTTATAAAGGAAAGCAAATAGGGGTTCTCAGTCATTCCTCCCAAAGGCCAGAGCTGGGACCTATGGCTGGGCCCCACGGTGGGCAGATAAGCCTCCAGTTAGGGCAGGGTGGGGAGGCAGGTGCATATGGCCAGTTCTCTGACCTGATTGGTTCATGCAGGAGCCTTGCCCTTTTTTGTCGTTTTCTTTTATTATAGAAAAATTTAAGCTGGTGTGAACATAGAACAATATGATAAATCCCATGTGCCCAGACTCATTAGAGAGCCCTGAGGTTTGGAGTGAAGGACTCGCTATTAGCTGTTATTCTGTGAACGGTGCTTGACATCATAGCAGCAGCCACTAGTCACTGAGAGCCCTGCCCCTTAGAGATTCAGTTTAGTGAGCACCTACTGTATGCCAGGCGCAAGGCTGGACAACAGGATATGGAGGTGAGCAAGGCATGGTGTCAGGAAGGGGCGGGGGGAGGCTCACCCAGACCGCCCCTGGGGTGAGGGGCGTGCAGCCCCAGTCCTGCACCCACGTGTTGGCCCTGTGCCTCACCCGGCCGGTTCCTTAGCTGAGCTGACATGGCCAGTTACCTCACCAACAGCATGCCCACCCTGGAACGCTTCCCCATCAGCTTCAAGAGCTACTTCTCAGGGAACTACTTCCGCCACATTGTGCTGGGGGTGAACTTCGGGGGCCGCTACGGGGCCCTGGGCATGAGCCGGCGCGAGGACCTGATGTACAAGCCCCCCTCCTTCCGCACGCTCAGCGACCTCGTGCTGGACTACGAGGCCGCCTACGGCCGCTGCTGGCACGTGCTGAAGAAGGTGAAGCTGGGCCAGTGCGTGTCCCACGACCCGCACAGCGTGGAGCAGATCGAGTGGAAGCACTCGGTGCTGGACGTGGACAGGCTGGGCCGCGAGGACTTGCGCAAGGAGCTGGAGCGGCACGCCCGCGACATGCGGCTCAAGGTCAGTGTGGCCCCGCCCTGCCCGCGCACAAAAGGCCCTCTTCCCCAGGGTGGAGATACAGGGGCCGCAGCTGCCTAGAGGGACACTCCTCCAGGGAATGCCATCACCCCTCACCCACCCCACTGCCACCCCAGCGGAGGTGGGAGGAGCTGGTGGGTGGGAAGTTTCAACAGTGTCTTCGCTCAGCTCAGAGGTCACTGTTGTTTGAGACAGTCCCTCAGGCGGGCAGGCCGGGGAAGGCTCCAGGAGGAGGCGGCAGTGAGCTGGCTTTGGGGAGAGGCAGGCCTTGACACTTGGCGGGTGTGGGTTGCACTCCAGAAGGAAGATAAAGACCTCTGAGTAAAGATCCACTGGTGCGAAGTCAGGGCCTGTCTGGAGGGACTGGTGGGTTGGGTACAAGTGGCCTCCATCACCCCTGTGCATCCTTTTTTTTTTTTCCCTACATTTTAAAAAATATATTTTTTTATTGATTTCAGAGAGGAATGGAGAGGGACAGAAGTATCAATGATGAGAATCATTGATTAGCTGCCTCCTGCATGCTCCCTACTGGGGATTGAGCCCTCAACCCGGGCATGTGCCCTGACCAGGAATCAAACCATGACCTCCTGGTTCATAGGTTGACACTCAACCACCGAGCCATCCTGATTCTTGACCCCTCTCACACACCCGCCCTCCAGAAAAGGACTAGGAGGAAGTCAGAAAAAGAAGGAAGTCAGACCATGGGAAGATAATGAGATAGTAGTTCCTCCTGCTCTCCCCTCAGTGAGCAGGAGTGGGAGGGGCTGCTGCCCCCTGAGCAGAGGGGCTGAGCTGCTGCGGAGTTTGCCCCCCGAGCTTGACAGTGGACAGAATCGTGGCCTCTCCCTCAGTCCCCCTGGACTGAGGGTGCCTCCCCTGGGGCCTGCCAGGCCCTTCCTGGGGTTCAGCCCCTCCCCATTGCTCAGTCACTGCTGTGCTGTGATCTGCCCCTCCCGGCAGCCTGGTGCCAAAACCATGACCTCAGTATTTTCATATCCACGGATGCTCCCCACAGCCTGCCCTGTCAGCCCAAGGCCATGACCTTATGGGTGACAGACCTTCCCCCAGGGCAGGACCAGGCCCGCAGCCAGCCTGCGGCTTCCGCTGCCTGGGCTGCCTCCCTCTGTAGCGCTGGTTGCCCAGCTCCCTGGCTCCTGCTGCTGGAGTTCTTCACACCTTCAAGGGAGCAGTAGGATCCCAGCCCAAAGCTCAGACATGGGCTGCTTCCCCAGCTGGCACGTCTGCCTGGCATGGGTAAATGGCCCTTTTCTCGGGGGTCTCTTACCACGAAAGCTCAGTGACATTCCCCCACATCCACACTATCTTAGGGGTAACTGGGATTGAGCAGCCTGCTGAGGACCCCCTGCCCTGGCAGCTTTAGTGCCCAGAGAACAGGTTTGGGGAGACTGGGCAGAGTGGTGGCTTGAGCTTCCAGGGTCCACCCAGTGCAGCCTCGGGGCATGTGGCTCCACAGAGCAGGCCAGGCCAGGCTCTGCAGCAGCCCTGGAACAAGTGTTGCTTCCTCCCCACCAAGATTGGCAAAGGGACCGGCCCTCCCTCCCCGACCAAGGACCGGAAGAAGGATGTGTCGTCCCCACAGCGGGGCCAGTCCAGCCCCCTCCGCAGGAACAGCCGCAGCGAAAGGCGGTGAGTGATGGGGGCCGGAAAAAGGCTCTCTCCTTTCCTTTCATCTTCTGGATCCCACTTCTTTTCACCCCACTTTTCTCATTCCCACTGTTCTCTTTCGCCCCCGCCGAAGAGAGAGGATTTGAGGTGGTGGGTGTGTGTGTTTATGTGTTGACACCTCCCAGCAGCGATGCAGTCCCATTTCCCCAGAGAAAGCAGCACTCACTGGCCCACTGGTCACCCTGGCCCCTGGCGAGAGGCCTGAGGCCAGCGTCTGTGGGAGGGAGAAGAGGAGGGATGGGCCCTGCCAGACAGAGGTTCTCCCAGAATATTGCTGGGAAAGGTGTGAACACCAGACAGCAGCGGCTTTGGACATAACCTTTGTCCCTGCGAGTCTGTGGTTTTTACCTCTCTCTAGATGGCAGAAATGTCCCAGTAAAATGCCAGGCCACCACCTCTGATTTGTCTCCTACCTGTCAGACTGGTTCTTGCTTTCAATACCCTTGTCAGTCAGGAGCCACCTGTCTGGTAGGATTTAGGGGCACCAAGCAGGCTTCTGATATCCAGCATCTTTCACTTCCATCTAAAGAACTGGGTTTACACATGAAGCTCTTACAGCCAACTGTGGCCGGATTAGCTGACCTCCAGCAAAGGCCAGCAGCGTGTAAGGGATCTCAGGGACCACACTCTGGACAGCACTGGCCGCCCGGGATTCCAGAAGCAACTCCCACGTGGACTCTGCTGCTGCATTTGGGCACCGTGAAGAATGGAGCAGGGAGGTCCCAGGGACAGCCTCCACTTGCTCCCCACTCCCCCACATCCCTGATGGACCACTCACCCTTCTCCTTCCTCTGCTCTCTCCTCCCTGCAGGCCTTCGGGTGAGAAGAAGCCTTCCGAGCCCAAAGCCATGCCAGACCTCAATGGGTACCAGATCCGGGTGTGAAGCGGGTGTCAGCACCCGGCCTTGCGCACTCCGGGGGGCCAGGATCGCCTGCTGGAACCAGCCTGGCTCCTGGGGAAGGCAGGGCTGGTGATGGGGCAGGTGAGCAGCGGCAGGATGAGTGTGTTCCAGCTCAGCCACCCAGGCTGCTGCCCCTCGCACGGGGCCAAGCTCCTAACTTTGGGCGAGAGGCAGTGTTCTACTTGGAGTTTTTAACTTGACAACTACAGTTTACGGTATTTGGGGAAAACGAAAAATGTGATGGACCTGCCACTGGCTGGCAGGCCTGTGCTTGGGAGAACTAACCGCCATGCGGCTGAGTGAGGGGGGGTGGGGGTGCTGGCTCTGCTGGTTCCCCTGCCCCTGGCGACTCTGGGAGGTGGGTCCATCCCACGTATGGGAAATCTCCCAGCCCACAAGGCCTGTGGCAGGACGGCAGAGGGTGGAGGTGTTTCTCCACGCCCGCCTGCCCTGGCAGCATCTTGACACAGGGAAAAGGAAGCAGGGTAGGAAGCATCCTGGGAGAGGTCTGTGGCCCATCTCAGGAGCTTGACACAGGTGACATCTCCCCAAGGGCGCGAGTCCACGGCCCAGGAGAGCCTTCGTGACCTTGCAGCCCCATAGACAGATGGTGCTCTGAGGACTGACACTGACCACTGGCACGCCCCCTGCTGGGGGGCTGAGGGAGAGCCCAGGAGAGAACCACGGGGGCCGGGGGAAGAGTTCCCCAGCCCCTACCCACTCTTGCTCAGCACAGATCTGCCTCTTGCTGAAGCTGGGCTCCCTGCAGAGGGCTGGGCTGTGCCAGGGCCCAGATTTGCACTGGGTTCAGCATGATTGTGGGGACTGAACAGAGCTGGCGGGCCCAGGAGCTGTGGCTGGGGACAGGGTGGTACACTCAGGCCTGGGTCTGTCCCCTTCCCTCCCCTCTTCCATTACCTCAGCCCTTGCTGGGGAAATGAAGACCTGGTCAGAATGCTTGTGCCCAGGTCCACCTCCCCTCATCTAGCAGCCTGTTTAGGGTGGGGGGGGGGGGGGGGCGGGTCCCAGTGATGATCAGGCCTGTTGTCAGGGAAGAACCTGAACAGCTGGAGTTTGCACAGCCCTCCCATCTGGCATGAGAGAACTGGCAGGCAGGTGAGAGGTAGTAGAAAGAGGTTGGTAGGGTTGGGGGAAGGTTCTAGAGTTTTAAGCAACCAGGAGGTGGAGGGCAAGGGTGCATTGTGGCCCCTGAGGAGGGGCAGAGTCAGAACGGGGGGGTGTAAGTGAGAAAAGGATTTGGGGGAGAATTTAGAGTCAGGCTGCCTTAGGGAGCACTGAGTTCCCTATTGCTAGAGGGATTTAGGCAATGACTAGATGGCTACCTGTCTGAAAGCGGTTGAGAGGATTCAGGATATGGAAGGGTAGCTGGATGGGAGGACCATTAAGGTTACTTTTAACTGAGAGGCTCTGATTCAGCCAGGGGCAGCTGTCATAAGGCTGCAGAGGAGCTGGGAGCCTGGAAAAGGGAGGACCAGAACTAGAGTTGTAAACTCAGACAACCTCACAGGGCCAGGCAGGTGATGAAAAGGAGGACTGCAGGGCTGGGTGGGGACTGTGGCAAACTAAAGGGGCATAAGCCCCATTAAAGCAGCCACTGCTGCTCAGTTGTTCTCAGAGTGCAGGCCCTGCATTGCCAGATTTTCTGAGATTTTCAGAGGCCAGAACTCTGAATTTTTATGTGAAATATTCTGATTGTTAAATGTTGGCAAACAGTTCGGGGAATTTTAAAAGCCAACATGAAGGAGAATGCCTAGTTGTAATCTCTGAAGTGGAGAGCTTGTGCTGGGAAGGAGTGCATGGATGTGCTTTGAGGAGGGAAATGTGAAAGTCCTAGGCTCCCCAGGGCTGGCCAGGCCAGGGCAGGGGCCTCGCTGCTGAGGCTCCGGAGTGGGCAGTGTCCCATGTTCCTCACTCTCCCTGCAGACCAGACACTCACCAGAGACTCCATGGCTGCTGTGTCACCAGAGGGGGTGGAGGGGAGTAGCGGGAGTGCAGTTCTCAACCTGCTCCGGAAGCAAAGAAAGAAGGAGGGAGGGAGACGGGTCTTCTTTGCTAATAGGAGCGTCCATCAGGAGTGGCACCAGGGGCTGGCAGCTCTTCGAACCAGCAGCTCTTAGCCCAGAGCCAGGCCCAGCAGGGAGGCCAGCTGGTCAGTCCCTGGGGTTCCTTGTGGATCACTGGTCCCTGGCGAGGTACTTAACCTGCCCCCTGCCCCCTGGTTACACCTCAGCCAGAGCAAGTCGAGGGCCACTGTGACCCCTGGCTCACCATCCCATCCCAGCTCTCAGGGAGTGGGGTGGTGGTCCTAATGTCGCCATGTTCACCTGAGACGGAGATGGCTCACTTGGGAGGCATGAGGCTGAAAACGAGGCCATTTCCGGGTCTGGGTGTGAGTGCCTCGTGCAGGCCGCTCAGCAGAGAAGTGGCCCCACCTGCCCCAGTGGACCACAGGGACACACGAGAGGGAGCTGGGAGCTGGAAGCTTGGGTCAGGAAAACAGGGAAGCTGCTTCCAGCACAGAAGCCTAGAAGGATGCTCCAACCCACAGGTTCCACTACAGAGCCCTCTGGGAAGAAGGAAGCAGAATGAAGTCCCTACCCCAACTGCTGTCTGATCATTCTAGCTGACAATCCCCAGCACGCCCCCTTCTGGCTGAGACCTGGGGCCTGTGGAGACCACCAGGGATACAGGGGATGTGGATACAGTGGTGCTTTTAATTTATTTTTAACTTTCTCATATGTAGCAACCCCTCCTCCCCTCCGGGCGTGTTTACACAGGCTCTGCTTCCTGGGGCTGGCCTGGCTGCAGTTTCTGGGGAGGCAGAGGCAGGGACTTTGAGGCCTTAGTCACCATCCTCAGTATCACCTCATCTCACTTCCTGTGAGGACCAGCAGCCTGGCTCCCCCTGACTCAGGACTGCCTTCCAGCTCTCAGAGTGGGCTCCTCTGCCCCTGAGGTGTGGGCTGCTGGCTGAGGGGTCAAGGTGAGGTCAGAAAGAGCTGCTGGATGAAGGTGGGTCAGGTGGGGTGGGGGGGTGATTGCTCCCCAGGCCTGGCTCCTTGTGCTTGGTGCCAGGAAACTGGGTTTAGAGAGCCTGCCCACCCCCCTAACTGCCAGTCCTCTCCCTCCCATGGCCTCAACACATAGTCACCCTCACCCATCACACCAGCCACCCCATCCTTCCCAGGCCTGGCTAAGTGGGGAGCGCAGTAGCCCCAGCCCCGGGACAGTGGTGAAGCCTAGGGCCAGGGGGCTGAGGAGCAGAGCCCAGAGGAGCCGTGTCTGCTTTTGACCCTGTCATCTCACACCCCACCCCTCCCAGCTGGGACTGATTTCCTGGCTCGGGGATGGGTCTGATCCAGGTCAGTAGCCTTCCCAGAGGCCTGTGTGCTCCTGGGCCTCTTGTCTGGGTGGTTTTCTGGCTTAGCCACAGAGCATCCCCGGCCCACCCTCTGGCCCCAGAGCGCAGGGAGGTGGGAGCTGGGCCGGCCTATAGATTGTGTGGTCAGCTCCGTGGTGGTCACAGCCCCACTTCCCTTGCTCCCAGTGAGAAACAGGGAGGTCCTCGAGGAGTATGGGGAGGAATGTGGGCCTGGAGCGGGAAGGGCTGCCCAGGCCGGCCGGGCCGCCATGGTGCTAGCTGCAGGCCCGTCAGTATTGACCTTCTCACCCATCTTGGTGCTCCAGTGCCCCGGTTGCACTCTTCCATCAGATCTGACGAGAGGAAACCGGGTGTGCGTGGCCCAGGCCCGGAGATGGCGGCCGACCTTTTCCCTTGAGTTTGTGTTGCACTGCGTGTTGTACTAGTTTTGTCCTTCCTCTTCTCATATCAGTATTGCGCCTACCCGTCCACTTTTACGCTTTGTCTCATTCCTGTTCTCACCCTCCCACTGAATGAATAAAGTCTCCCCAGCTCTGGCTGCATGGGCTGGGCGGGAACCGGGACCTGCAAGCCTTGTCTCCTTTCCTCTGGGAGCCGGGGCTGGAGCCCACCCGCCACCACTGTCGGCCTCGGCGTCTCTGGGAAGAACCTGAACAGAGGTGAGGGGAGCCCCACAGCCCCTGCAGCCAGGATGAAACTTCAGGGTTCCTAGTCTGCCCCCTCAGCCTGCTGAAGCCTCAGAGCTCTTGTCAATCCTAACTGGGGAGACCTTTCCTGCTGGCTGTAAGTGAACCCCTTGTCCTTGGCACAGCCAGCCTGGCCCCCGCAGGGAGAATACGCTCCATTCGAGCCCTGCTCTTCCTCTCCTCATCCCCAGCAGTCAGTCCCTCCAGAACAGAGGAAGGGTGAATGTCCTCCTGGGAGATGAGGTTATTTCAGGAAACTATAGCAACAGGGGCCTGAAGTCCTTCTCATCACAGTTACCAGTGCAGAATCTATGGCAGTTAAAGCCACAGCTTTGGAACACACGCCTGGGTCCATCCGTCACCCATGCCGCTGCATCATCCCTCGGCTCTGGGCCTCTTCCCACGCTTTAAGATAAGCCCAAACAGTCGCAAGCAACTTGCACAGAAATATCTTTCAGACCCGGAAGCATTTTTACTGTTAACCCTTCCTGCTCTCCTTTCATTCAGCTTGAGAGTAAAACCTAGACTTATAAGAGGTGGAATGCTTCCTACTTCTGATCCCAACCAATCCCCACAAAGTCCCACAGCAAGCTCCCTCCCTTGCTGGTGAGGCATGGCAGCTGGGAAGAGGAGAGGCCGTCCATTAGAACCCACAAATGTCTCAGACACCACAGCATTAAATAGGCGCAGTTTTGTTACTTACAGGCTCAGATAAATCAGGTTAATACCAAAAAGCACCTTTCAATAAAGGTAACAGAACTTGGGACTAACTAGGACCATACACCGTTACCCAAAGGCAATGTCATTTACACATTCAATCCAGCTAAAATACCTTTGAGTAAGGGCCTTGTGGGTGGGCTTCAGCGAGATGGACTCACAGTGGGCCCTGGGCTGCTCTCTTGCAAACCAAAGCTGGGTAGGGGCTGGGACGAGCATGTTGAGTCGAGGCTCGTGCTGGACAGGCTTCTTAGAGCTGCTGCAGAGGTAAATGCTGTGGCTCCAGGAGGGTCAGAACCCAGCTTGCCGGGGGCTCCGCATGGCCTGCCACCCTGCTGCTGTCAGGCTCCCAGCAGGTGCCTGCCGACTTTCGGCACATGATTTGGGGTGGGCCTTTGGATGGAGGTAGCACTTCTCAGAGCCCAAACATGAGGAGGCTGAAGCTCTGCCACCCTATCTACCAGGACCTGACATCTCGACCGATGTGTCGAGGGCAGGGATGATGATAGGCAGTGGTAGTCAGACCACAGAGTGGCCAGGTGCAGGCTGCCTGGCAATCCTTAGTGTTTGCCAAGGGGGTGAGGGGACATGCTGCTGGGGCCTGGCAGCTGGTAGAGATGGGCCACCTCAGGTCAGCGGAAGGGACAGCTCTCTGAGGCCAGCCCACTTGGGAACGTGTCCTCTCGAACCTGCAGCCAGAAAGGACTTAGTCGTAGGAGAGACAAAACCTCCAAGAATTAAGTGTACAGGCTCCTTCCTCTCCACCGCTGGGTGAGGCCTCAGGCCTGAGGAGCAAGAAACTGGTTAGGGTTGGGGCAGAGGCAGAGTTCCCTTCAAAACACTAAGTTTACATTCTCCTAACCCAGGCGAGACCGGCACCCCAAGCTCTCATCAGGCTGACCTTGTGCACATTTGCTCAGGAGGGGAAGGAGACAGGAGGTGTACCAGGATGAGTATAGAAGTGCAGGGCTGTAGGTCAGCTCTCTGCCCTGGCTCCCTCCTACACCTGGGAGGAGAGAAGCCACACTTTGCATTATGTAGCCAATCAAAAAACAATCTGTTAGTAGCTACACCGGGGCAAGAACTGGGGAGAAAAACAAAACTTGAGTTTAAAAATAAAAGCACACCAGTTGCAGCCTGGTGGGTGGTTTCCCTTCTCCCCCCACCAGCGGGTCTCCTCTGAAAGATAGCTTCTCTCCTACTCCTGCAAAGGCTGTGTGCTGAGGAGCATGGGGTGGCAAGAAATAAAGCAAAGGAGACTCGCAATTTACCTCTTTGGGATTTCTATTTCCTCGGGTGTAAAGGTAATACATGAACACCTGAACTGCCCGTCACAGTGCTGTGACCTATGCAGAGCGGGCATGGAGTACTGGTTGATAAAGTGCGATAGGGAACCCTCTAGGCCAGGAAAGGGGTCTCTGGGGTACACCCCAAAGCTTAGGAGGTATGAAACAATGCCAGCCCATAGGCCAATCGTCCAGCCTGGCTGGGGAGAACTACCCACCCGCACCTCCCACCAATACTCGGGAATCCTTAGCAGCCCTTGCTTGTCAACGCCCAAACAATACAATTTCAGATCTGAAAATTCCTCACAAGTGGAAAAGATTATTGCTTTAATTTCCATTTCACCAAGATATGTGACTGAAACACAAGCGTTAACTTACCCACAGTCGCCAGGCCAAGATGACCAGTGGCGGTCCTAATCCCTCGTGCCCTCTCCACGGACTCCCAACCCAGGTGGTGCAACAGAAGCACCCTGGTAGCTTTAAGTAACTCAGATTCTCAGCGGCTGACTCACAGGTGTGGGGTCTGGGACTCTGGTAGGTAAGGCAGAAAACCACCCCCCCCCACCCCCCCCCCCCGTTTCAGAGCTTCCTACGCGCATGCGGGCTTGGTGGGCTTGCGGCTGAAGGAGGCTGGAGACAAAAGCACCAGCAGAGTGAGGCCCAGGGAGAAGAAAAACCTTTCCAGCAACAGATGGCCCACAGCTCAGCTCTGGCTGCAGAACGCAAAAGAGATTATCGGAAATAGCAGCTCAGCAAGAGGCATCCGCCACACACACCAGGCCTCATGCAGCTGCCATAGGAAACATTTCTCGTCCCACTTTCCACACAGACCCTCCTGAAATGCTATCTGGATGGGAGGGGGGTGGGGAGCAGCAGATGGAACAGAACAACAGTGGCTGAGAGAGCTCTTCTCTCTAGCTGGGCAAGGATGGAGAAGAGAGCTGCCCAAGAAAAGTCAGGGCAGAGGCTTCGCCCACACCCTGTTCCCCCACGGCCTCAGTGATCAGAGGGAGACTCCCTCACTTTTCTCCCGTGTAGATTTAGGACTTGAGACCCCATCACAAAGCCAGTCTCCTCCTCTCGGCCCACCTCATTCTCCAGGCCTTCTCTCCCCCGTGCCCTGCAAGATCCTAATAAAATGACCAACCGGAGGGGGGAAAAGTAAACCTTTATTTGGATAAGAGAATTTAAAGCCCCATTTTGTTTCAAAAACAGAAACAAATAAGAAAACAAAACAAAAATGATTATCAGGCTACCTGCCCTCTGCCATCTTCAGCCATTTTTAAACTGCATTTCCTGGCAGAGAACAGGGAAGGGCAATCGTCTTAGAGAACAACAGGGCCCTGTTATCTCCGGAGGTGCCCAGGGAGACAAACAGAGTGTACGGTGGGGATGGACAGGCAGACCTGGGGCTCAGACAGGCACATGCCCACTACCCAGGAAACACTGTTTAAGAATACACGCATATTTAAATTTCCGAGAACTAGGTGTGGAAAGGTTATAACCACGAACACAGCAGCAGAATTCAAGCTGGGTCTTTGGCTTTCAGAAGAAGGAGAGATCATTAAATTCACCTCTGGCTAACCGCCCGTCTCCGGCTTCTCGCCATCCCTTCAGTCCTGTGCTGGAGGGCAAGTGGGCAACAGCAAGTCAAATCCACCAGGGCCAGCAGCCGTCTGAGTTAAGGGATATGAGGAACAGCTGACCCAGAACCCCCGGGGCCACCCCCAGCAACAGAAGATTAAGGCAGGCAGGTGACACGTGTGGGCACGGAAGCCCCCTGGATGGGCCAGGTACCCTGTGCGAGGAGGGAAAGCAGAGCCAATGAGCAGCAAGGCCTTGCTGGCCTGAACAACTCCTCAAGCACTTGTGCCCAAGGCCACCTTTTCACTGAGAAGGTTTGGCCTGAGCTAAATAGCAGGCTTTTCTAGGGAGAAAACGGAAGGGGATGAGGGAGGCAGCAAACAGTAAAAGTGGTGGAGGGAAGAGAACAGGTCCCTGAGGTCCTGAGTCCCAGCCGAGGCAGCTGCAGAGCCCGCCTGCTCTTTCCCTACGGGACACGCCCATTTCGCCCTAGCTCTGTGGGCTACAGCAGCGGTCGCCAACCGGTGGTCCATGAGGTCCAAAAGGTTGGCGACCGCTGGGCTACGGAGTCCAGTGAGCCCATTGTTTCTTGAAGGTTCTTTCTCCTCACCCTTAAGGAGTTTTAAATCTCAAGTCACTATCTCAGCCCACAGACCCCACACAAACTTTCACCCTCCTCGGGGACAAGCCTAGGGAAAGCCAGGCCTTGGGGGGCTCGGGGGTGGAGGCCCAGAGGCCTCTGGGGCAGGTACTGCGTCCCCAGTTGTGCTGCTCCAGGCTGGGGACCCTTTCATTCCCAGAGCTCAGTGATGAGTATGCCCTGGCTGGCATGATGAACGCCTAATGAAACAGGATAAAAGGAGAAAGGCCCGTGCCCCTGCTGCTGCCTGGCAGCACACAGGCACCAGGTGGTGCTCTCAACCTGCCCCTAGGCCGACAGCCCCAGTGTGGACAGCAGGCTGATCGAGGCAGGTATGGCCGCACAGAGCAGTCCCACCTTGAGAGGATGCACACACACTATACACATTTCACACGTGTGTGCCGGGCAAGAGGGCTGGGCACAGAGGTTGTGAGGACGGGGAGAAGGTCGGATCAGAAAGTACCACCAAGAAACGGCCTGAAAGCAAATAACAAATGAGATCAATAGCTCCCACAACCCTGGTAATTAAAAATCAAGAGGAGCGCTGGATACATGGAAGGAAGGGGGAAGCCCCCCTTCCGCCTCTCCCAGGGCCACCAAGCATGTGGCACAAGAGGATTAGGAAGAGGTTGGGGCAGGGAAGGGACCACAGGCAGAGAGCCTGGACAGGCCCACAGAAAATCTAACCATGGGAAAAGGGAACAGGAGGGGAGGGGAGGGGCTGTAAGTTTCTTGGATCTAAGTTTCCAGAAGCATGGGATATTTCCAGTCTCTGACCCAGTGGGCTCTTCTAGAAGAGCGGCTCTCTTCCCTTGGGAGCCCATCATGGGGCGGTCACTTCCATCCCGAAGCTGGCCAGCAGGCAGAGGTGGTCTGAAGAGCAGAAGGGGTTGGGTAAGCCATTGGCAGCCCAGAGAATCTCTTCAGAGAGGAGGGAGAGACGGCCCAGGAGCTTGAGAGTTCCATCTTGATAGAGCCTGTGATCTGGGGCACAAAGCGGAAGCCAGAGGGCAGAGGGGACGAGAGTCAGTCACACTCATGGAGAGAGCGGGGCCTATGGAAGCTATGCCTTACGGAGGCTCCATCCCCTTGGCTGCCCACCCTCCTCCACCTCCTGCTGCCTCTAGGAGAGGCCTCGTTTTTCTCAGATACTCCATGATATATCAATGAATGAGCAGGGTGGGTTCCAGGGAACTGTGGCAAAATGGAGAGTGTATGCCCAGGCCCAACATTACAAGATCTTGTTTTCCAAGAGAAACTGGAAATCCAGATTTTCTATACAAAAATCTGATTTTTAAACATAGGCAATCAATTTAAACATTTTAAAAGACATGCTTTAAACAAACAGACCCGGGGCTTATAGACTGCTATACTGTGACCACCAGTGTGGGTGAGGAGATAGGACACGGGGTCTCTAACCCAACCGAGTTCCTCACTAACCAGACCCACTGAACAGATGCAGTAATCTTGTGGTGCTCTACTTTTTCCCTCCAAACCAGGGATGGAGAGTGCTTGTTCTGCCCACCTCTCTCTAATGCTACAAGGATCAAAAGAGAAGTCAGACAAGTGGCCTAAGAGGAGGATGATGAGGGTGACCAGTGCTAGGTAGGTACGAAACCTGCTCTTTTGCTGGTCAAGTCCCAGCAGCCCCAGCCATGCCACCAAATGCCTGATCTACCATCAGCTGTCCCAGGGACTCACGTGGATGGCTCCTAGGAACCCAGGACCCAACAGGCTTACCAGTCCTGTTCCCATTCTCGCAGGACTCAGCTGAGAAGAAGATGTAATCCACCGTCGTTCCAATACCCAAGGGCATTGTGGTGACCTCTGGGCGGCAATGCTGGGGCAGGAAGTGAGTATATACCGAGGTCAGGTGGAGGCAGTGCTGGATGGTGCCTACGGTCCTACAGGGATGGAGAGGACAATTTCAGTCAGCAAACATTATTGAACTTTTCTCAAGGTTACTTTCTCTGTGGGTTTTATGAAGTGTTTTTAATGAATGATCCCAAATAACAGTCTCAACAAAAATTCCTCCCCATGCTAATAAGAGGCTGACAGTCTTAACTAAAATTAGCCTAGAAACAGCACATGCATTCTCATTCCCCCTGACGTTCCTCACCCCCACCCCTCCCTTGCCCCCTGACGAAGCATACCCTGTCCATGCGTCAGCAAGCTCTTCTGGGAGGCCTCCCTCCATTGAGGAAAAGTGTGTGGGCTTTTCCTCTGCAGGCACCTGGGTGGGTCACCTCTGGCCTCCATTCACTTGTATGCCCCTCCATAAGTTTAGCAGGTATTGGGGGGAGGGAGAGCTCAACAAAAAAGGCTCCCCCAAATTAGCCTTAGGAAGGCCAACAGGAATCTCTCTCCTGTACTGGGATGCAAGCTGAAGGGAACTAGCAGGAGGATTACCTGGGGGAGACGGGCTCGGGCTCGGGCTCAGGCTCAGACATGTCTTCCTCAAGAACGGACTCGGCCCAGCCAGCAGGTCGTTCTGTAGAAGACGGGAGAGAAAGATGTTCTGTCATTCGCAGACAGCGAACAGGGTCAGAACCTTGCACCCTGGAATCCTTCTCAGATCCATGACGGGACTGCTCCCAAAGGGAAAAAGGAAAAATAGTGAAGAGTGGGAAAAACAATGGACCAAAGTCAGGAACCGCAGGAAGGCAGACAGAGGCCTCTAGCATAGACATTTATCTTCCTTGACTCAGCAACTTTTCTTAAAATTTAAATTTATTTTTAAAAGGTGATATAGTCAGCTCAGGCTGGTGTGCTCAATGGTTAGAGCGTTGGCCCACACACCAAAGGGTCTTGGGTTCGATTCCCAGTCAAGGGCATGCACCTCACTGCAGGTTCCATTCCCAGCCCATTGGAGTAGGTGGGGGAAGCAACCGGCAATGTGTCTCTCTCACATCGATGTCTCTCTCTTTTCCCCTCACCCCCTTCCACTCTCTCTAAATAATCAATGGAAAAAATATCCTCAAATGAGGATTAACAACAACAAAGAATTTTAAGAAGGTAATATAGTCACATGGTGAAAAAACCAAAATGTTGAGAAAAAAATCAGTGAAAAATCTCCTTCCCATTTTAGGTCCCTTGCCACACAATTCTCTCCAGAGGCAACAAATGGTACCAAATTTTTGGTATATTCCTCCAGAGATTTTCTATCACACATCATCTAGTGTGTGTGTGTGTGTGTGTGTACACACATATATGTGCATATACACATGTATACATATACATGCTTTTTTACACACGTTTATATACACAGACACACAAAGAAAAAGGCACATTATCAATATCAGGAAAGAAAGAGGGGATATTATTACAGATCCTACTGACATTAATGGGTGTTATGGACTGAATGTTTGTGTCACTCCAAAATATGTTGAAATCCTAAGACCCCAATGGGATGGCATTGGGAGCTGGGGCCTTTGGGAGTAATTAGGTCATGAGGGTGGAGACCTTATGAATGGAATTAATGCCCTGTGAAGAGATCCCAGAGAGCAAATATCATACTTAATAGTGAAAACAATAACTAAGTTACAGGTCTTACAGTTCTCTATTTCAAACTTATACAGAGTTAAGATAATCAAGACAGTGTGGTACTGGCCTAAAGATAGACATATAGGTGAATGGAATATCATTTAGAGTCCAAAAACCCATATGTCCATGGTCAATTGATTTTTTCCTGAGAAGGGTGAATGGAAAGTGACTGCTAATGGATATAGGGTTCCTTTTGGGGGTGATGATTTTGGTGTTGATTACACAACTCTGAATATACTAAAAGTCACTGAATTGTATACTTTAAGTGGGTGGATTTTATGGTATGTGTATTTAATCTCAATAAAGGTCTTTTTAAAAAAGGATAAGGAAATGTTACAATTTCATACCAATAAATTTGATAATTTAGATGAAATGAAATATTCCTTTATATATCTTACATTTCCATGTTAATTTTTTTATTTTTGTTGCTATTATAAAGAGTTTTTTCATTATACCTCTTTTGTTAATCCTCACCTGAAAATATTTTTTCCATTGATTTGAGAGAGAGTAAAAGGAGGAGAAAAGAGAGGGAGAGAGGGAGAGAGAGAGAGAAACATTGATGTGAGAGACACACATTGCCTGGTTGCCTCCTATACATGCCCCAACTGGGCCCGGGGATCGAACCTGCAACCCAGGTGCATGCCCTTGACTAGGAATCAAACCTCGACCCTTTGGTGCATGAGCCAGTACTCTAACCACTAAGCAACACCAACCAGGGCTTCATTATATTTCTTAACAAATATGTCATTATTTTTATATATGACTACTATGGCTTTCTATATATTAACATTGTACCCAGCTACTTTCCAGAATTATCTCAATGCTTATGACAGTTGTTAGTTGATTCTCTTAGGTCATCAGTTATATAAGATATTAACAGCAAGTAATAATTTACCCCCTCCTTTCCATTTTTCACTTCTATTTTCTTACCTGTATTTCTATTTCCTACTTCTAATTATAGTATCTCTGAACTCAGTTGAATAATAGCGATCATCCTTGTCTTGTTCCTGACTTTGCTACTAGAGTTTTCTTTAAGCAAGATCCTAATTTTTGGAGCTGAGATAAACTTCTTTTTCAGGCCCATGGCAAATCTATGCCCTCCTCCCACTCCTCACAGCCTCAGAGCCTAGTTCCTCACTGCCACAACATGTTCCGACTAAAATAAATGTATTTGAATGGTGTAAGGACTATCTACTTTTTCCTTAATTTAAGAGGGCTCTTTTTACAAGAATACAGAATAGATACTGAATTTTAACAAAATGTCTCTGACATCTATAGGATGCTTTTCTTTTTTAAAATATATTTTTATTGATTTCAGAAAGGAAGGGAGAGGGAGAGATAGAAACAACAATGATGAGAGAGAATCATTGATTGGCTGCCTCCTGCACGCCCTCTACTGGGGATCGAGCCTGCAAACTGGGCATGTGTCCTGACTGGGAATGGATCCATGCTAGTTTATATGTTGACACTCAACCACTGAGTCGCACCAGCTGACTAGGATGGTGTGTGTGTGTGTGTGTAATTATATTAAGAGACTTTGAATATCTAACTATATTTCTGATCGACTCCATTTGGTCATGATCTATTGCTCTTTAAATGTGCTGCTAGATTCTGTTTCCTGATCTTCTATTTAAATTTTTTGTATCAATATTCATAAGGGAGAATATTAGTCTGTAGTTTTCCTCTTTTGTGTAATTGTCAGGTGTTGGTGTCAAAATACTTGCTTCATAAAATAACTTGGCCCCATTCTTCCTCTGTATTCTGTAACAATTTAAGTAGTAGTGAATTATAAGTTCTTTAAAAGGTTTGATGACATTCTCCTATCAATCTGAGCCTGATGTTTTTCTGGGACTGCAACTCAGAAAACTTTTTAAACTTTTTTCCTTCTGTGGTAATTTATTTAGATTATCACTCTCCTGCAATCTCTTTTTAGTAAATTACTTTCTAAAAATTAGTATTTGCAGCTAAGTTTTCAATTTCTTTGCACTTAGTTGAGCAAAGAACCCCCTTATAATCCTACTAGAGGTCCCTCGGCCTGGCCTGCGGGATCAGGCCAAAAACCAGCTCTCCGACATCTCCCGAGGGGTCCCAGATTGCGAGAGGGTGCAGGCCAGGTCGAGGGACCCAACCAGTGTGTGATTGGGGCCGGGGAAGGACGCTGGAGGTTGGCCAGCTTGGGAGGGACTGTGGGAGGGCTCCAGGGTGTGTCCAGCCAGTCTCGCTCTGTCCCTATTGGCCAGACCCCAGCAGCAAGCTAATCTACTGGTCAGAGCGTCTTCCCCCTGGTGGTCAGTGCACATCATAGGGAGCTGTTGAGTGGCCTTAGCATGCCATTAGCATATTATGCTTTGATTGGTTGAATGATGAACACCGGACACTTAGCATATTAGGCTTTTATTATATAGGATTAATTCCTGTGCATCTGGACACTTTTGCCTACTCCTTAAATAGGTCAGCAAATGGGCTTATCTAATTGACAGTTGTTTTTCACCCAAACCATCAACTCTTAGCGTTTACTAGTTCTATTTTTCTGTTTTCTAAATTATTTTCATTTTTACCTTCTTTCCTTCTGCTTTCATTCAGTTTGTTCTTTTTTCTAACTTCTTAAGTTGGATGCTTAATGTACTTACTTCCATCTTTTTTATTAATATAATTCTGTGATTCTAAATATTCTATATTGTTCTATGTTTTTTTTCATTGAATGGTTCCAGCTATAATCCTAAAAATATATGGTATTTTTATTATTATTTTTAGATATTCTGCAGTTTCAGTTTAAATTTTACTTTTGACTTAAAAGTTTTTTTAAATTTTTTAAATGTTCAAGCAGTATTTTTTTTTCATTTCTATTTTTATTGCATGTGTGATCAGAGGAAGTTGACAATACTATTTTACTGTTTAAAATTGATTAAGGTTTTTTAGGTGGTCTAATACAGCAGTCACCAATCTTTCGGGCCTCATGGACCACCAGTGGTCCACAGACCACCAGTTGGCGACCACTGGTCTAATATATGGTTAACTCTTTTTTTTTATATGTATTTTATTGATTTTTTACAGAGGAAGGGAGAGGGATAGAGAATCAGAAACATCGATGAGACAGAAACATCGATCAGCAGCCTCCTGCACACCCCGCACCGGGGATGCACCCGCAACCCAGGTACATGCCCTTGACCGGAATCAAACCTGGGACCCTTCAGTCCGCAGGCCAACGCTCTATCCACTGAGCCAAACCAGTCAGGGCATATGGTTAACTCTTAAGAATCTCCTATGGATACTCAAAAAGATGTCTTTGCTCTGCTTTCAGTGTGCAGAGTTTGATATGTACCAATCAGATTTACCTTATAACATGTTACTTAAGTCTTCTATATTTTTAGTTATCTTTTATCTACTTCGTCTGTTACAGAGTAAGAAAGATGAGTTAAAACCTTTTCCATTAGTTATCTTCTGACTATTATTCCTTGTTAAACCCTGAAGTTTCACGTTGTGATTGTGGATGTAATGTTATTTGGAGCATAAATATTCACAACACTAATATCTTCATTTTGAGTCACATCCTTTCCCATTATGATATGCCAGAAAAATCACTGACCAGCAGGACATTCAAAATGGTTTCCCTCAACCCCAGGCTCTGTCCATGCAGCACTGTGTACAGACAGCACTGTGCACAGGCAGCATTAGCACATGGGCCAGCCTCTACCTGTGCTGCAACATCTTCTGGGCCCATTCAGCACCAAGCAAGCAAGTGGAAGCCAAGCAAGTAAGTTCTTCTGCAAGTACCAGGGAAGGGGATAAAAAACTGTGCCATGCATGGGCTAGAGGAGAAGCTGGATTCAGAACTTTCCTGCTTAGAAACTGATCAGACAGCTTTTGCTCTATGGCCCTCTGGTCAGTTTGTAAATAGTGGTTTATGAATATCACCTATTAATAATTGTTTTTTCATATAATGCACTTAATTGGGCACATAGTTTGTGGTTAAGTGATAAAAGACCTGAAGGGTTCAATGTAAGTTCAAAGCTCCAGAGTTAATTTAATGCAAGCACTCATTAGAAAGAAAACATAGTAACCCCTTTCAGCGTCTTTATGAACCACATTGGGAAGATAAATAATAATTCAAAAAATAAATAAAAGGGGAACTTAAAATTTACATTCCCTTCTTATTAATTATTCCCTCACAAAGGGAATCACAATGTTTTTTTGTTTTAAATATGTTTTTATTTATCTTAGAGAGAGAGGAAGAGAGAAACATTGATGTGAGAAATATGAATCAGCTGCCTCCTGCATGCACCCTGACCAGGGATGAAGCCCACAACCCAGGCATGTGCCCTGACCGGAAATCGGACCCTTCAGGGCACAGGTTGACGACGTTCAACCAACAGAGCCACTTTTGGAAGTGCGACGCGACGCAATGTCAACTTGTGGGTAAGTTACAGCATCACTACCTAGCACTGCAGTTCCTTTTGCAACTCAGATGCTTCTCATTAAAGTCAGTGTCAGAGTCAAGTTGACAAGTTTTGATGTGCACAGTGGGTTGGATGACTCTGGTATTGGACTGGAAACATTATTCAGTAGGATATTTAAACCAGCGGTCACCAACCTTTTGGGCCTCACGGACCACCAGTTGGCGACCGCTGATTTAAACATATCCTCTAAAAAAAGATCACACACTATGATCTCATTGTACTGCACTTCAGTCTTTCTATTCATGGTCTAAAAATGGTGGTAGCTATTCAGATTTGGAGTCTTTAAAAGAGATTCAGCAGAAGCCTGTTCAGCCCTAGGTGGGGGCATGTTCACAGTATGTGGTGAATGGGTGTGTTTACCCAAATTTGATCTCAACATTTTTTAATCCTCACCTGAGGATATTTCTCCATTTAGACTAAATTTTAGAGAGAGTGAAAGGGAGGGAAGAGGGGGAGGAGAAAAACATCAATGTGAGAGAGATACATCAATTAGTTGCCTCCTGCACATGCCCAACCAGAAGTGGGGAGGGAATCACAACCCAGGTACCTGCCCTTGACTGGGAATCAAACCCACAACCCCTCAGTGTGCAGACCCATGTTCTAACCACTGAACACACCAGCCAGGGCTAATCTCAATTTTGAAAATACTGCTATTATTTTGCATTGTTAGTGAACTGGGTAGTTCCCCCCTATATAATGATTCTACTTACAAAGTGATTGTCAGTATGTATTTGAAAAGATTCTTGGTTTTAATTTTGTTAAAACTGAAGTATTTATGTTATGCTTCAAGTATAGCATGGATTTTTTTTTTTTAAATAGCCTATTCTTAACATAAAATTGCCTATGTGGGATCCTACTACTGTTTAACCTTAGGATTTTATAATCTTAAAACACTGAGCCCCTGCTTCCCTGCCTGAGCTCAACTGATACAAGCCCTATCCCAGTTCCAACACACGCCATCATCATTATTATATGTTGCTACAGTTGTAATAATACATTTACCTTTGCAATTAAAATAACTGAGCCATTTAAATGTTTGCTGCTCTGTGCAAAATGCCAATTTAAATTAAATCCCAACAAGAAAAAAATAAATTCATTGCTTACCACCAGTCCTTTCACTAGTTTTTTTCCAGTCACTGCTTGGTTGTCATAGTTAGTCTTCTGGCATCTCTTCAAGAAAGGCTTTTGGGGGAGTATAAAATTCATGAGCCTTAGCTTCTTTCCTTGAAGCTTTGCTCCCATCTTCTAGAGGTGAATGTTAGTGTTAAGAAATCAGACGCCAACCTCATTATTTTTATTCTTAGAAGTAGCCCGATCTTTTTGGTGCAACTGTCCAAAGGATTCTTTTTTCTTTGACTTCTGGTAACTTCACTAGGAAGTTAGTGTTGCTTCTCCTATATCATTTTTTTTACTGAGACATGGCATATCCTCTCAATCTGAAGATTCAGATCTTTTCATCTTTGGAAAATCTTCCCTGAATCACACCTTTAAATATTCCTTTTGTGCCATTATATTGGTTTTCTTCTTTGTTAACTCCAATTATATGTTGCCTTGCCTTATCTTTCACTACTGCCATTTCTCTCTAGTCCTTTTTATCCTTTTACTTTCTTGTTATTTTGCTCCCCCACCCCCCGCCACTCCTCTTTGCCTGTCTCATCTTGTTTTCAGCAATATCTATTCTTTCTTATGCTGCATCCAATTTTGTCTTCATTTTATGTGATTTTTAAATCCTTTATTCCATTTCTTTCCTCAGCTCTGCAGCTTACATTTCATCTTCTGATGTCTTGCCATGTGCCTGAACTTATGTCTAAAAGGCAATGGTTTTATTTTTGTGCTCCTAATTTATAAAGGCAATTGCTTCATATTTTTATTCATGGAAAAATAATTATAATTTCCATATGCTCCATGCAAGAATTTTTATCTTTGAAGTAAGGATTCTTTATCTGCCTTTCATTTTTCCTGTTCCTTCCACCTTTTTTTCTTTTAGTATTTTAGTGCAGATCTCATGCTGGTTTCTTCTGGGCAGCCCAGCTTTGAATTAGCTGAGGTTTCACTACCAGTTATTTATACAAAGTTTATATAAGAGAATTAAATATGCATCCCAAGTAAAAGAATTTTCCTTATGACACAGGGTGTGTATGAGTCCTTTTAATCTTTGCTTCCCCCTAGGCAAAAGATATGTAGCCCTGAATACCACCCCCCGCCATTTAGACGGCTCGATGCAAATATGCTTGATTCTTTAATCAGTCTTCCATCCACTGCCTCTTAGGACTAAAACAGGTTGAGATAATGTCCTATCACCGCCTGGGCATCCTTTCCTTATTGACGAAACAAGGATTTTGGTCTGGTGCCTCAGGTACGCTACTCACCTTGAAGGAAGGCACTGTGCTGGTTCTTTTGGAATCCATACGCCTCACAGATAAGTCTCTCCACACTTCCTCCAACACCCTTGCATGATCTCCAGTGCTTCTCACAGCCACTCCACTGTGTGTGGTTTATGGTTTCAGATACCTTAGATCTTTTCTTAAAGATGGAGTTTACGTTTCTTTATTCCATTTTCCTTGTTGCTTCAAAGTGGTTTCAGAGTCGAGAAGAGTAGAATGTTAAGTATGCTCTGCTACGTTCAGTCTGGAAGTTCTCAGTAGGACTAACTTTTTATTTACAGCCAAGGCTACCGCCACCTTTTGATT